>NC_091439.1:25502933-26180178 GCF_964237555.1 Oryctolagus cuniculus
ATATGGGCACCGGGTTCTAGTCCCGGTTGCTCCTCTTCCAGGCCAGCTCTCTGCTGTGGCCCAGGAAGGCAGTGGAGGATGGCCCAAGTTCTTGGGCCCCTGCACCCACATGGGAGACCAGGAAGAAGCACCTGGCTCCTGGCTTCGGATCGGCACAGTGCTGGCTGTGGCAGCCATTTGGGAAGTGAACCAACGGAAGGAAGACCTTTCTCTCTGGAAGTCTCTCTCACTGTCTGTAACTCTACCTGTTAAATAAATTTTTAAAAAATTTTTAAAAAAGACAAAGAAGATATTTATACCTATGACCCAGCAATTTCTTTTTTAGGTATGTACTCTATGGAAAGTCTTAGATATGCTTAATATATACTAGAATGGTACCAGAAGCATTATAACAGTGAAAAGTTGCAAATAACTCAAATTAATATTGACAGAAAATGGAGAACTAACTTATTGTTTGTTGATACAATTGTGTTCTAGGAAAATGGGATTCCATATGGACTTTAAAGTTTATTTGTTTACTTTTTCCCCTAGGAAAATAACTTACCATTGAAGAATATTTTTGTGTTTATGTATGACTATGTAACAATCAGATGCCCACATTAATAAAAAGTTTATTGTTGGCTGGTGTCGCGGCTCACCAGGCTAATCCTCTGCCTGTGGCGCTGGCACCCCGGGTTCTAGTCCCGGCTGGGGCGCCGGTTCTGTCCTGGTTGCTCTTCTTCCAGTCCAACTCTCTGCTGTGGCCTGGGAAAGCAGTGGAGGATGGCCCAAGTGCTTGGGCCCTGCACCTGCATGGAAGACCAGGAGGAAGCACCTGACTCCTGGCTTTGGATTGGCGCAGCGCGCCAGCCACAGCGGCCATTTGGGGGGGTGAACCAACGGAAAAAGGACCTTTCTCTCTGTCTCTCTCTCACTATCTAACTCTGCCTGTCCAAAAAAAAAAAAAAAAAAAAAAAAAAGTTTATTGTTGGGGCCAGCACTGTGGTGTAGTCTGTAAAACCACCACCTGCAGGCGCCAGCATCCCATTTGGGTGCCAGTTAGAACACTGGCTGCTCCACTTTTGATCCAGTTCCCTGCTAATGTGCTTGGGCCCCTCTAACCCCATGGGAGACTTAGAAGAAGCGCCTGACTCCTGGCCCAGCCCTGGTTTTTGTGGCCATTTGAAGAATGAACCAGCAGATAGAAGATCTCTCTCTCTCTCTTGCTCTGTTTCTCCTCTCTGTAACTCTGCCCTTCAAATAAATAAAAATAAATCTTAAAAAAAGTAAAATATAAAAGTTTTTTGTTTTCCTTATCAGTCAGGTCACAGTGGCAAAACAGAATTAACAATTTAAAGAAAGCAAGCAATTTTCTACAGTAAAGATTTTAATCACTCCATAATAAAAATTATCCTTTCTGTAGCTATTGAAATAAACTTTTCAATATTATGGGAAATCTGAGTTTTTGCTATTTTTAACAAGCATAAAAGCAATTTTCTGTTGACAACATAGGGAAAATATGGAGATTTCAGTTAAATGTTGTGGCTGTTGATATACAAGTATGTCTTTTTTTGTTTGCTCTTTTTTTTGCACCAAAATAAATTTATCTTTTTTTAAGATTTATTTATTTATTTGAAAGTCAGAGTTACACAGAGAGAGGAGAGGCAGAGAGAGAGAGAGAGAGGTCTTCCATCTGATGGTTCACTCCCTAGATGGCTGCAGTGGCCGGAGCTATCCCGATCTGAAGATAGGAGCCAGGAGCTTCTTCCAGGTCTCCCATGTGGGTGCAGGGGCCCAAGGACTTGGACCATCTTCTACTGCTTTCCTCAGGCCATAGCAGAAAGCTGGATCGGAAGTGGAGCAGCCGGGTCTCGAACCAGCGCCCATATGGGATGCCAGCACTTCAGGCCAGGGGTTAACCCACTCTGCCACAGTGCCGGCCCCATAAACTTATCTTTTTTTTTTTTTTTTTTGACAGGCAGAGTGGACAGTGAGAGAGAGAGACAGAGAGAAAGGTCTTCCTTTGCCGTTGGTTCACCCTCCAGTGGCCGCCGCGGCCGGCGCACTGCACTGATCCGAAGGCAGGAGCCAGGTACTTCTCCTGGTCTCCCATGGGGTGCAGGGCCCAAGCACTTGGGCCATCCTCCACTGCACTCCCGGGCCACAGCAGAGAGCTGGCCTGGAAGAGGGGCAACCGGGACAGAATCCGGCACCCCGACCAGGACTAGAACCTGGTGTGCCGGCGCCACAAGGCGGAGGATTAGCCTAGTGAGCCACGGCACCGGCCTGTTAAACTTATCTTTTAATATCATTTTTTCCACCAACTTTTTTCCCCAAAGAAACCTTTTATTTAAGGAATACAAACTCCATGAATCTCATAAATACAACTTTAGGAATATACTGATTTTTCCCACCATACCTGCCCTCTCACCCATACTCCCACCCTCCTCTTCTTCCCTCTCCTATTCCCAGTCCCATTCTCCACTGCCATTTTCTATTAACTTTCCACACTGAAGACCAACTCTATACTAAGTAAAGAGTTCAACAATTTGCACCAAAAACAAACAAACAAACAAAAAGACAAAAAAAAAAACAAACTGTTCCTCAACAGTCAAGACAAGAGCTCTTCAAAGTCATTGCAGCTTGAAGTTAATTTCACTTCTTTTTTTTTTTTTTAGAAACTTAATTAACTTTAAAGAAGCACCCAAGAATGATACATATTTTGCTAGCACTTAGACATAATTTTAATACAACTCTGAGGACAGAGGTCCTGCATGGGAAGTTAGTGCACAGTGACTCCTGTTGTTAATTTAACAATTAACACTCATGTATAACGTCAGTGATCACCTGAGGCTCTTGACATGAGCTGCCTAAGTTATGAAAGTCTTCTGAAACCACAAACTCTGTCAGTATTTAGACAAGGCCATAAACAAAGTGGAAGTTCTCTCCTCTCTTCAGAGAAAAATATCTCCTTCTTTGATGACCACTTCTTTCCACTGGGGCCACACCCATTGAGATCCTTCATGTAGGACATTTTTTGCCACAGTATCTTGGCTTTCCATACCTGAAATGCTCTCGTTGGCTTTTCAGCCAGACCCGAATGCCTTAAGGGCTGATTCTGAGGTCAGAGTGTTACTTAAAGTGATTGTCATTCTATGAGTCTGGTGTGGTGACTGCTACCCATATTGGAACATTCATTCCTTTTTAATTGTAACAAGTACATCTTTCTAAACAAAAAATGGTTAATCTTGTGATTGATACTCTCAAAAGTTCTTGTTTCAATTGTTTATTCATTAAATGCCATTTAAATTTTGGATCAACAACTTCAACTTTGTTTATAAGCTAAAATGAACTCATAAATTGAAGGGTTGGGAGGACATCTGGCTCTATTGGAGTGACTGGTTCAAGTCCTAGCTTTGCTTCTAGTCTGGCTTCATGCTAATGTGCACCCTGGTGGGCAGCATGTAATGGTTCAAGGACTTGGGTCCCTACCACCCACAAAAAAATCTGAAATTGAGTTCTGGGCTCCTGGCTTTGACCTGGTCCAGGCCTGGCTGTTGCAGGCATTTGGGTGAAAGATTTCTCGTTGTCTATGTATCTGTGTCTCTATCTCTCTGACTTTCAAAAAATTTATGATAAATACATATTTAAAAAATTTTAAGTTAAAGACATACATTTTTATTTTTACAGGCAGAAAAGCAGTGGGGAAAAAAAAGAAAGACTAGGCCAGTGCCGTGGCTCAATAAGCTAATCCTCCGCCTAGTGGCGCCGGCACACTGGGTTCTAGTCCCGGTTGGGGCGCTGGATTCTGTCCCGGTTGCCCCTCTTCCAGGCCAGCTCTCTGCTGTGGCCCGGGAGTGCAGTGGAGGATGGCCCAAGTGCTTGGGCCCTGCACCCCATGGGAGACCAGGAGAAGCACCTGGCTCCTGCCTTCAGATCAGCGTGGTGCGCCGGCCGCGGCGGCCATTGGAGGGTGAACCAACGGCAAAAGGAAGACCTTTCTCTCTGTCTCTCTCTCTCATTGTCCACTCTGCCTGTCTGCCTGTCTGCCTGTCTAAATAAATAAATAAATAAATAGAAAATAAAAGAAAAAAATAAAGATTGAGAATACTATATAGTGATTAAAATAGAAGAAATGGAAGTACATGGATCAACACAGATAAGTTTGAAACACACAATGTTGAGTGGAAAAAGCAAGTTGTAGAAGGATATAAAGAACATGACACTACACAAAAATCAGAAAATATTATCTGTTATTTGCAGATAACTATGTATTATAAAAGTATAAACATATTCATGGAGATGAAACATACTTTAAGATCATGGTTACATCTGATAAGGGAGGGAAAGAGAAGGATGAGATGGGGAAAAATACATGGAGAACTTCAACTGCATTTTTATTGCTTTACTAAAAAAGATATGCAACAGAAAATGGCAAAGTGTTATGATAGTTGGACAGACCATGTGTGTTTATAATAATATTCTCTAATATTTTCCATTTCTATTATATTGAAATAGAAACATGTTTCTATTATTTTTAATTTTAAAAAAAATTTTTATTGGTGCTGGCACCATGGCGTAGCTGGCAAAGCCGACGCCTACAATGCTGGCATTCCATATGAGCACTGATTCTAGTCCTGGCTGCTCCTCTTCTGATCCAGCTCTCTGCTGTGGCATGGGAAAGTAGTGGAAGATGGCCCAAATCCTTGGGCCTCTGCACCTGCATGGGAGACCAGGAAGAAGCTTCAGGCTCCTGACCTCCTGCCTTCGGATCAGTGCAGCTTCATTTGTTGCGGTCATCTGGGGAGTGGACCAGCAGATGAAAGATCTCTCTCTCTCTGCCTTTCAAATAATATTTATTTATTTATAAGTGAATGAATTATTCAAATTATTTCAAATCATAAATAAATTACTCCGATTATAATTAAATTATTCAAATTCTTTCAAATAATAATAATTTGACAAATAAATAATTTATTTTAAATAATTTGAATAATTTATTTATTTATTCATTAATTTATTTATTTGAAAGGCAGAGGCAGAGAGAGAGATCTTCCATCTACTGATTCACTTCCCAAATGGCTGCCATGGCAGGAGCGAGGCTATCCAAAGCCAGTAGCCAGGAACTTCTTCTGGGTCTCCCATGAGAGTGCAGGGGCCCAAGGACTTGGGCCATCTTCTACTGCTTTCCCAGGCCATAGCAGAGAGCTGGATTGGAAGTAGAGCAGCCCAGATTCGAACCAGCACCCATATGGGATGCTGGCACTGTAGGCAGTGGCTTTATCTGCTATGCTACAGCACCGGCCTCTAAAATAATTTTAAATAAAAATGTGAGATAAAAGAGAAAACCTCACTGCTCTATTTAACATTGCAATTTATCTGTCTTTTTGAATGCTAGCTACTTTAAAAGAGGACAGAATGAACTTGACATAAAATCAGAGCACTATCACAAATTCAAAAGCCTAAGTTTGACTTTCTGTTGGCACTAAACCAGCTAGGGGACCTTGAAATACATCATATATCCTCTATAACCCGTTAAATGAGAAGATTGATCTAGAAGGTCTCCCAAGTTTCCTTCCTGCTCTAAGAAGTTGAGATTAATCACTGTACCCGGGAGACAGATACAAGAAAGAAATTTTGCCATCATAAGAGACCTCATCTGCCAGGAGACTGAAAACCCATGTTGCCTTGAAGGCAGACACTGCAATGCTGCAAAGGCCAGAAGTCCTACCAAAGAGTAAATGCATCCTGGGTTTCATCTGTGAGGAATTCTGACTTTTATTTTCTTTCCCTTGAACTTATAGTTAATAGCTAAATTACATTGCTTCTTTTTTTTTTCATGATTTATTTTATTTACTTGAAAGGCAGAGTTACAGAAAGATAGAGAGAGAGACAAAGAGATATCTTCCATAAGCTGGTTGACTCCCCAAATGGCCACAATGGCCAAGGCTGGTACAAGCCGAACTCAGGAGTTTCTTCCAGGTCTTCCAAGCAGGTGCAGGGGCCCAAGCACTTGGACCATTTTCCACTGCTTTCCCAGGCACATTAGCAGGGAGCTGGATAGGAAGTGGAACAGCCAAGACTCGAATCGGTGCGCCATGCTGGAACTGCAGGTGGTGGCCTAGCCCACTATGCCACAATACTGGCCCCACATTGCTTCTTCCTCTGAATTTCTCATCTCCCTTGTTCTATAATTAACCTCCTTGATCAATCTGGTTAATTCTAGGAGGTTTATTTTCTTACTGCTCTTGATATCCTTCTCTCAAATGCCTCATCCATTGTGAGGACTCAAAATCTCTACAGTCCCCTTCAACATAGTTAAAGGTCTTGACTGCAGACTCCAGCACTTTCTGCTGGTTGGTTCTATCTTAATGGCCTTCACTATCCATCATTCCTGTGCTGATTCACAGTCGCTGATTTCATAGACTGCAATTCAGGTACTTTTGTTTCCTTACTTTTTATAAATCATTTCTACAGCCTCCATTCTTGTTCTGCTTCTTGGCCTTTCCAGAGGATGTTCTGAATATTTGAAAATAAATTATTTTTCATTTATCTATTTCTATTCTTCCTTTCAGTATTATCCTCAAAATAGATAAAATAAACTTACAGGGCTAGCTATTAGCCTACCGTTGAGACATCATTTAAGACACAGACATCCCGAATTTGGCTACCTGGTTTTGATACACAGGTCTGGCTCTTGACTCCAGCTTCCTGCTAATGCAGACATTGGGAGGCAGCAATGATGGCTCAATTAATTGTGTCCTTGCCACTCACTTGGGGACCTGGACTGAGTTCCTGGCTCCTGGCTTCAGAGTAGCTCAGACTCAGTCCAGGCAGGTGTTTGGGGAGTGAACCAAGGGATGAGAGCTCTCCATTTCTATGTGTGTGTGTATATATATATATATCCTTCTTTCTGTCTCTTAAATAAATTCATTTTTACAAATAAGCTTAAGCAGTTGATGTTGTAGTACAGTAGGTTAAGTTGCTGCCTGTGATGCCAACGATCCATATGAAGGGCAGTTTGAGTCCCAGCTGCTCCACTTCTGATCCAGCTCCCTGCTGATGTACCTGGGAAAGCAGTGGAAGATTGCCCAAGTGCTTGGGTCCCTGTACCCACCTGGGAGACCCAGAGGAAGCTCCTGGATCCTGGCTTCAGATTGGCCCAGCTCCAGCCATCACAGCCATTTGGGGAGTAAACCAATGGATGGAAAATTTCTCTCTCTCTCTCTCTCTCTCTCTCTCTCTGCCTTTCCCTCTCTGTAACTCCACCTTTCAAGTAAAATAAATAAATCTTTAAAAAAAAATGCTTTGAGGGCCAGCGCTATGGCATAGTGGGCTAAGCCTCTGCCTTTGGTGCCAGCATCCCATATGAGCACTGTTCCCCTTCCAATCCAGCTCTCTGCTATGACATGGGAAAGCAGTGGAAGATGGCCCACATGATGGGGCCCCTGCACCCATATGGGAGACCCAAAAGAAGTTCCTGGCTCCTGGCTTCGTATCGGCCCTGCTCCGGCTGTTGCGATCACCTGAGGAGTGAACCAGCAGATGGAAGATTTCTCTCTCTCTCTCTGCCTCTGCCTTTCCCTCTCTGCAATTCTGCCATTCAAGTAAAATAAATAAATCTTTTTAAAAATGCTTTGGCAATAACTTTATATAAGTGACATTTGCACTCTGTGAAAACAGATACAGGGAAATGTAAAACCAAGCAGAGGGAGGAGGCAATAATTATAGATTCATGAGTAATTTCATTAAATATAAACTCTTAGTGCTCTAAACCTTCCACTCAGTGTTAGCCATTCACCACACTGACTTCAGTTGTAATTTTAGGTTTTAAGGAGCATGAATATTACGCTTCTTGACCATGGAAGAGAAACACAATAATGAGAATTCATTCAAGTTAGATGAAAATGAGTTCCAGTTACTGCATTTCTAAATCTTAGTCACAGAGAGAATCCTTTTTCATCTCTCTGCATCAATCCCAGAGAACTCCGTAGGTGACCCAGATAACAGGAACAAAGGGCACTTTCAGGAGGGCATTTCTGGTTCCCTGTTGCATCCTCCAGACCTAGAGAAGATAAAGGCAACCAGGTACTTCCTCAGTCATTTCAGACTAGAAAGAAGGGCCGCGAGTGATAGCCAAAGACTTCTCCAAGGTCAGAGAATGCAGATGAAGAGCAGCAGCTGCCTTGTCCCTCCTGGGACTGTGGGAGACAGGAGGTCAGCGAGGGGCAGGTGTGCTCCCAGACACCAGGGTAAATAAATACCTCAAGGAACGGGGTGTTCAGAAATGATGCCATAGAGAGTGGAATAACAGCTATTGCCTGCGTCTTTATGCTTTTAAGAATTAAACATTACTTACTTTTTCCCCTTTGGGCAAGTTTTAATTAAAAAAAGAAGATTCCATTCCTCTGACTTGTTTGAAAGCATTATATTTTCTTCCAGGCATTTTCTTGAAGTAATTTCCTGTTTCTTTTTCAGAAATGCAAAGTATGGGCTGGGGATGAAGAAAAATCCGTCTGACTTAGAGACAAACAACTCTTATATAAAGCCCTGTCTGAAGAGGTCCAAGAAAAGGATATGCTTGCCATCTTTTATAATTGGTTAAAAAGGATTGGACTGAAAAGTAAAAATCTTTCACTTGTTTGTCACAGAATTAGTATGGTAAAGGGTTCCAGCTCCACTTAGAGGTTGTCTGGGCATTTGGATCAAGTACTTTTCCTGCGATTCCCTTTTGAGGGTTTGCTCCTGGTTCTGTGATTTGCTGAGGGTTCAAAGACAAATGGTTGGGGAATGAACTGGTAGATGACAAATTCTCTCTCTCTCTCTCGCCTTTCAAATAGATAAACTCAATCTTACAAAAATAAAAAGACCAATGGTTATGCTGCTCACAACCATAAGAAGAGCAGGTGGAATTCGAACCAGTGCTCAGATATGGGACGTGGGTATCGCAGGTGGCAGCTTAAACCGAAGTGCCACACGTGTGCCCCTCTTCTCGTTCTTAGGTTTTTCTGAGCATAAAAAGACAGCCAGGCCAGCGCCGCGGCTCACTAGGCTAATCCTCCGCCTTGCGGCGCCGGCACACCGGGTTCTAGTCCCGGTCAGGCCGCCGGATTCTGTCCCGGTTGCCCCTCTTCCAGGCCAGCTCTCTGCTATGGCCCGGGAGTGTAGTGGAGGATGGCCCAAGTACTTGGGCCTTCTTGGGGCTTGCACCCGCATGGGAGACCAGGAGAAGCACCTGGCTCCTGGCTTTGGATCAGCGCGGTGCACCGGCCGCAGCGCACCGGCCACAGCGGCCATTGAGGGGTGAACCCAACGGAAAAGGAAGACCTTTCTCTCTGTCTCTCTCTCTCACTGTCCACTCTGCCTGTCAAAAGAAAAAAAAAGTGAAAGTGAATTCTTAGGGTCTCCCTAGAAAGAATAAACTAACTGAAAGCTGAACAGCAGTGCCTCTCCATCTCTTCCTGATTAACAACCCCTGGGAAAGTCTGTGGCGTGAAGGTTTATTATTGGTAGGACTTTCTAAGCTCCTTATTTGGTCACATCAATTTACTACTTTCTAAGACTCCAAAATATTTGTTAAGGAACAGTCGTTGAACTGTCTACTAAAGTAATCGCATTTTTAAAAAAATTATTTATCTAGGCCGGCGCCGCGGCTCACTAGGCTAATCCTCCGCCTTGCGGCGCTGGCACACCGGGTTCTAGTCCCGGTCGGGGCGCCGGATTCTGTCCCAGTTGCCCCTCTTCCAGGCCAGCTCTCTGCTGTGGCCAGGGAGTGCAGTGGAGGATGGCCCAAGTCCTTGGGCCCTGCACCCCAAGGGAGACCAGGATAAGTACCTGGTTCCTGCCATCGGATTGGCGCGGTGTGGTGGTTGCAGCGCGCTGGCCGCAGCGGCCATTGGAGGGTGAAACAACAGCAAAAGGAAGACCTTTCTCTGTCTCTCTCTCTCTCTCACTGTCCACTCCTGCCTGTCAAAAAAAAAAATTATTTATCTGAAAGGCAGAGTTAGAGAGAGGAGGAGAGACAGAGAGGTCAGTCTTCTATATGCTGGTTCACTCCCAAAATGGCTGCAACAGCTAGAGCTGGGCAGATCCAACACTAGGAGCCAGGAGCGACATCCAGGTCTCCCATGTGGGTGCGGGGGTCCAAGTACTTGGGCCATCTTCTGCTGCTGTCCCAGGCCATTAGCAGGGAACTGGATCAGAGTAGAGCAGCTGGGGGTCGGCACTGTAGCATAGCAGGTAAAGCCTCCGCTTGCACAGCTGGCAACCCAAATGGGTACCAGTTCAAAACTCGGCTGCTCTACTTCTGATCCAGCTCTCTGCTATGGCCTATCTCTGTTATGGCCTGGGAAAGCAGTAGAAGATGGCCCAAGTCCTTGAGCCTTTACACCCTCGTGGGAGACCTGGAAGAAGCTCCTGGCTCCTGGCTTCGGATCGGCACAGCTCTGGCTGTTGTGGATAATTGGGGAGTGAATAAACAGATGGAAGATGTCTCTCTCTCTCTCTCTCCCTCTCCCTCTCCCTCTCCCTCTCCTCATCTCTGTGTAACTCTTTCAAATAAATAAATTAATTAATTAATTAAAAAAAGGGGGGGGGTAGAGCAGTCGGGTCTCAAACCCATGCCCTTACAGGATGACAGCATTGCAGGCAGAGGCCTAACCTGCTATACCACAATGCCAGCCCCAGATAATTGCATTTTACCAGCCACATAGATTACCAGAAAAGCTACTTTTTTTTTTTTTTTTTGAGAGGCAGAGTTAGAGAGAGAGACAGAGAGAAAGGTCTTCCTTCTGTTGGTTCACTCCCCTAATGGCCCCCATGGCCAGAGCTGCGCTGATCCGAAGTCAGGAGCCAGGTGCTTCTCCTGGTCTCCCATGCAGGTGCAGGGCCCAAGCACTTGGGCCATCCTCCACTGCTTTCCCAGGCCACAGCAGAGAGCTGGACTGGAAGAGGAGCAACCAGGACAGAACCGGCGCCCCAACTGGGACTAGAACCCGGGGTGCCGGCGCCACAGGCAGAGGATTAGCCTAGTGAGCTACAGCGCCAGCCAACAATAAACTTTTTATTAATGTGGACATCTGATTGTTACATAGTCATACATAAACACAAAAATATTCTTCAATGGTAAGTTATTTTCCTAGGGGAAAAAGTAAACAAATAAACTTTAAAGTCCATATGGAATCCCATTTTCCTAGAACACAATTGTATCAACAAACAATAAGTTAGTTCTCCATTTTCTGTCAATATTAATTTGAGTTATTTGCAACTTTTCACTGTTATAATGCTTCTGGTACCATTCTAGTATATATTAAGCATATCTAAGACTTTCCATAGAGTACATACCTAAAAAAGAAATTGCTGGGTCATAGAATCCTGGGTGCCGGCTCCACAGGCAGAGGATTAACCAAGTGAGCCGCGGCGCCGGCCAGAAAAACTAACTTCTGAGTGGAGGGATGCCAACTGACCAGAACGTGCCATGGCATGTGTTAATTTCATAGAAATGTGAACAATTTCTAAGAAATGTAAAAGATAAAGAAAGCAAGCAGGGTGAACATTCAGATTCTATGATGTTTGAGCTCTACAGGTGATTCCTGTCCAGGAGTGGGAGACATTTTTCTGCCAATGGTCATTTGGAAATTTGTAACATATTTGTGGGCCATACAAAATGATCAGCTTAAACATCAGCCTGCCATAGGTTTACTAAATTTCGAGTCCCAGTTGTAGTTGCCTTGGCAGGGCTGGACCACATGATTTCATGGGCCGGACATTCCCACCCTAGGTAGGCAGTTCCACTATCTTAACGAGACTGTGTGCCACAGGCTACTGGAGAGCTCTGCTCTTGAGTTTCAGGGCCACCTGGAATTCTAATACCTTGGGATACAACCACAATAATCGCAGAGGAGGAACATCTTTGGACAGGACCATTGCCTTTCTGGTCCTGTTACACAGTTTATGCTGCCTTCATGCCTAATACAGTTCCATGCTTTCACATGCACTGCATTGTTTTTTCATGTAGATATTATATAATCAAAACACTATTCCCTGGAGGCAAGTCTTATGCATTAATCAAATATTTTTTAAAAAATATTTATTTATTTATTTGAAAGGCATAGTTTCAGATGGGCAGAGGCAGAGGCAGAGAGAGAAATTTTCCATCCGCTGGTTCACCCCCAGATGACCGCAACAGCCAGAGCTGCACCACTCTGAAGCCAGAAGCCAGGAGCCAGGAACCCCTCTTCCGCATCTCCCATGTGGGTACAGGGGCCCAAGGACTTGGGCTCTCCTCCACTGCTTTCCCAGGCCACAGCAGAGAGCCAGATCGGAAGTGGAGCAGCCGGGACTAGAACCGGCGCCCATATGGGATGCCAGCACTGCAGGCGGCAGCTTTACCTGCTAAGCCACAATGCTGCACCCAAAATTAATCAAGTTTTTTTTTTTTTTTTTTTTTTTTTTTTTTTGACAGGCAGAGTTAGACAGAGAGAAAGGTCTTCCTTTTTCTGTTGGTTCACCCCCCAAGCGGCCGCTACGGCCAGCGCATTGCGGCCAGCGCACTGTGCTGATCTGAAGCCAGGAGCCAGATGCTTTCTCCTGGTCTCCCTTGCGGGTGCAGGGCCCAAGGACCTGGGCCATCCTCCACTGCACTCCCGGGCCACAGCAGAGAGCTGGACTGGAAGAGGAGCAACCAGGACAGAATTCGGCGCCCCAACCGGGACTAGAACCCAGGGTGCCAGCGCCACAGGCAGAGGATTAGCCTATTGAGCCGCAGCGCCGGCCATTAATCAAGTATTTTATTGACTACTCAGTTTCAGTTTCAGTTAACCCATCTGGAGTATGCCGTACTACTTTATTAATTTTTTATTTTAATTTTTAATTAATTTGTAAGAGGTTCAATATGATTTGTAGATACAATTCTTTTTTTTTTTTTTTTTAAGATTTATTTATTTATTTGAAAGGCAAGCCCCAGAGAGGCAGAGGCAGAGAGAGAGAAGTCTTCTATCCACTGGTTCACTCCCCAGATGGCCACAATGGCTGGAGCTGTGCCAATACGAAGCCAGGAGCCAGGAGCTTCTTCCGGGTCTCCCATGCAGGTTCAGGGGCCGAAGGACTTGGGCCATCTTCTACTGCTTTTCCAGGCCATAGCAGAGAGCTGGATTAGAAGTGGAGCAGCCGTAACTTGAACCGGAGCCCATATGGGATGACGGCACTACAGGAAGCGACCACAGTGCCGACCCCTGTACTACTTTTCAACCATGAAAAATTCCCCTCTGTTTCAGGTAATAAAACATGACAATCGGGACCAGCATGTGGCCTAGCAGGTGAAGCTGCTTGCCTGCAATGCTGGTATCCTACGTGGGCACCAGTTAAGTCCTGGCTGCTCTGCTTCTGATCCAGCTCCCTACTATTGCACCTGGGAAGGCAGTAGAAGATGGCCCAAGTGCTTGGGCCCCTGCACCCACATGGGAGACCTGGAAGAAGTTCCTGGCTTCTGGCTTTGGCCAGGCCCAGCCCTGGTCATTGTGGTCATTTGGGGAGTGAACCAGCAGATGGAAGATTTCTCTCTGTGTCTCTCTCCCTCTCTATCTCTGTAACTCTGCTTTTCAAATAAATAAATCATTAAAAAATGGGAATTATTAAATTCTTGGGCATTTTTTATTAGAAGGGAAAAATACATAATAAAGCATTTTATTAGACTTTTTCAATTTGAGTCTTCATTTTTCAGGAAGAATAATACATACATCTACAAGTTAATCTTGAGATTCTAAATATGACTCATTTAAGGGATAATTTTTTAAAAAATATCATTATTTTAAAGGATGTTTCCTGACACCTTCCTCCATCACAAAACAAAACAAGCAAGCAAACAAAAGGAACCCTAAGCCAGCTTACAGCTGTGTTTCTGGACCACACAAAGGGGTCAGTCTTGTTCTGAAACTCGGCCTAGGCTCTGTTCAGAACCCCTCTGTGTGTGCTGAAAGAGCACTCTCCTGGACAGGAGTCGGGGCTCCAGGTGGGCACACATGAAGCTGGAGTGTCAGTTTAAACATTCTTACTCACCGGCATGAGGACAGAGCATGCTTGTTCTTGACTTTCTGGAATAAATTAGTGAAAAGTGATGCTTTTACAGGTAAATCATCTTGACGCATTGATCCCTGACTTTGAGACCTCACTGGCCTGGAGTGGTGGGGAGGCAAGGGTATGGCCTTCCTTCCAGGACCCCTGTCCTGGGGCTGCAACTCACATAGCCACAGGCCGAGGCCTTGACCCTTGGCCAGATTTGCTCCCATACATTCATCCTTCCATTCGTTCATTATTCCACAAGTATTTATGAGGTGCCTTCTACATTGCCAGGCACTGTTGTAAGCAGACATTCCAAAGAGACTACAAGCTAGGCTTCAAGAGGCTTATGGATGCACTTCTGTTCTCCGTTTCCAGGGCTCCTGAGGCAGGTTACTGCCAGAGAGTTTGCAGTCCAATATTTCTTCCTGGGGTTTGTGCCCGTGTCACACTTAGCAGTGGCTTTGTTAGTACAGATCTTCTAATTCACCACATGCAGAAATTATCTTCAAGGTATTCCATAATATCCAAGGAGGGAGACATTTCTGCCTCAACTACACATTATGCCCCCAGTCAACATCTGCCTGCATGGACTCAGGTTCTATGGAAAAGTGCGCCATCAGTTTGGATGGTCCCTCCCTTACTGCAAACTTCCTCTTAGGGATTCTACTCCTACCCCTAGCCATCCCCATTGTCATTTTAGCTCTCTTGTTCCTATCAGGTTCTCTAAGGCTGCTTCTATATCAGACAGGTGCTAAAAACTTTGGATTTTACAAGGAATCTGGAAAGATTCCAATTTCTTATCTCACAAATGTTTTTATTCCCCCACTCATCCTCAAATAAACTTGTAGACAGCATTCAAGATCAAATGCTGGCAGAGCATACATTTATTTTTTGTGTCCAGTTGCCTAAGTCCCAGATGTTTACTGAGTGGAAAAATGTCCTGTCATCTATGAAATACAACAGACATTGTGCTGAAGCTGATTAAAAAAAAAAAAAAAAAACTATCCAGGGCCGGTGCCATGGTGCAGTGAGTTAATCCTCTGCCTGCAGTGCCAGCATCCCTTATGGGCGCTGGTTCTATTCCCGGCTGCTCCACTTCGATCCAGCTCTCTGCTGTGGCCTGGGAGGGCAGTGGAGGATGACCTAAGTCCTTGGGCCCCTGCACCCACATGGGAGACTGGGAGGAAGCACCTGACTCCTGGCTCCCGGCTTCGGATCAGCACAGCTCTGGCCATTGTGCCCATCTGGGGAATGAGCCAGCGAATAGAAGACTTTTCTCTCTGTCTCTCCCTCTCACTGTCAGTAACTCTACCTCTCAAATAAATAAATAAAATCTTAAAAAAAAAAAAAAACAACTATCCAAATGTTTCTTGACTTTTCCTTTTTAAATCCAATTAATTCCAGTTTCTATTGGAAAATAAGGACACCTAGAGAGATAAAAAATATAAGCCATTTCTTATCACCCACCCAAGGGTAATGATATTTATAACTCCATTGCATTTTACACATTTCAGCTTCCCATTTTTAAAAATTTTAATTGTTGCTCCAAGATCATGCACAAAGACAGAAAATATACAAAAGTCCTTTCAGGGGCCAGTGCTGCAGCACCACGGAAGGTTAAGCCACCACCTGCAACACTGGCATCCCATATGGGTGCCAGTTTGAATCCCAGCTCTCCATTTCCCATCTAGCTCCCCACCAACCAACTCCAGGGATGGCGTTCTAGGCTCCTAGTTTCAGCCTGGCCCAGCCCTGGCCATTGCTTCTGCCTTTCAAATAAATGAACAAATCTTATTTAAAAAGGACAATTAAATAAAAAGCCCTCTCAGTTGTCTTCTGAAAGCTACTCACTGTTAATAGGAACCATCCCTCCATTTCTAAGCACACATAAACATACTTTCCATCTTTTTGAATGCATAGGACTTTTTGATTTGTCAAATGCTACATTTCTTGTTTTCCAACAATTTTGTTGAGACTTATTTTATATCTCATAAAATTAATTCATTTCAAGTATACAATTCAATGATTTTGGGGGTACATTTACTATTTTCTGTGTACAAGCATCACATAAATCAGTTTGGAATGTTTTCCTCACTTAATAAGATCCCTCATGAACATTTACTGTAAACCCCTATTTCCTTAAGCCCCTGCCGCAGGCAGTGCTAATCTATGCTCCACCTTATAGCTCTGTAGTGCTCGCTTCAGCAGCACATATACTAAAATTGGAACCTCATAACTCTGCTTTGCTTAGACATAATATGTAAATAAAATCATACAATGTATGATCTCTCCTGTTGATCTTTCACTCAGCATAATTTGAAAGAAACTGAAGAAACATGTTTATGGATGCTTAGTGAGTTTTATCTGAATGATCTCTCACAAGTAAATAAACTCAAAAGGACTTTTATATTCTGCCAAAGTTAGGGTAGGGGAGGATCTGATGCCAGTCCTGGAGTCCTGGGCTGTTAAGCATTTGTGCAAGGCACTGAAACTTTTCAACATTCTCCTCTTCCCCCTAGTGGCCAGGACAAAATTGCTCTTTTAGATTTTCGGTGTTCCCACCACAAAAGAATGGATGAGGTATCGAGGTGAGGGATATGTTAATTATCTTGATTTGCTCTTTCTACAATATGTACCTAGATCAAAACATCACAGTGTGTCCTATAAATATGCATAATTATTATTTGTCAATTAAAATCAATCAATTAAAAATATTTTTAGGAAGAACATATTGTATTTGTTGATCAGAAGGCATCTCAGATCTTTCAAATGCTCCCAAATGAAAAGCACGGGGTTTTCATTTAAAGATACTTCCTTTTAAAAAAAGTTTATTTTATTTACTTAAAAAGCAGAGTGACAGTGGCCAGCTCTGTGGCGTAGCAGGGTAAGCCTCTGCCTGTGGTGCCAGCATCCCATATGGGTGCTGATTCATGTCCTGGCTGTCCCTCTTCAGAACCAGCTCTCTGCTTGTGGCCTGGGAAAGCAGTGGAAGATGGCCCAACTGCGTGGGCCCCTGCCACTCACGTGGGAGACCCAGAGGAAGCTCCTGGCTCCTGGCTTCAGCTCCAGCTGTTGCAGCCATTTGTGGAGTGAACCAGTGGATGCAAGACCTTTCTCTCTGTCTCTCCCTCTCTCTGACACTCTGCCTCTCAAATAATCAAATAAATAATCTTTAAAAAAAAAACAAAACAAAAAAAAAACAGAGGGACATACAGGAGATATCTTCCATCTGCTGGTTCACTTCCCAAATACCCTGCAACCAGGAGCCTGGAACTCCATTCAGGTCTCCCATGTGGGTGGCAGGGCTCCAAGTACTTGGGCCATCTTCTGCTGCTTTCCTAGGTGCATTATCGAGATCTGGCTCAGAAGCAGAGAAACTAGAGTTGAATTGGCACACCAATATAGAATGTCAGAGTTGCAGCTGGTGGCTTAACCCACCAGCTTTTATAAACCAATTTCATGGAAGATATAATTTATCTCTCTCAGCAATTCTCCTCACCTCCAAATCTACCAGCCTCTCCAGGTAGAGGGATCTGGGATCATGGTTAAGAGGTCAAGGTGGGACCGGTTTTGTGGCACAGCGGGTTAACGCCTTGGCCTGAAGCGACGGCATCCCATATGGGCGCCGGTTCGAGACCCAGCTGCTCCACTTCTGATCCAGCTCTCTGCTGTGGCCTGGGAAAGCAGTAGAAGATGGCCCAAGTCCTTGGATGCAAGGGCCCACGTGGATGGGAGACCTGGAAGAAGCTCCTGGATCCTGGCTTTGGATCAGCGCAGCTCCGGCCATTTCGGTCAATTGGGGAGTAAACCATCAGATGGGAGACCGCTCTCTCTCTCTCTTTGCCTCTCCTCTTCTCCTCTCTCTGTGTAACTCTTTAAAATAAATAAGTAAACCTTAAAAAAAAAAAAAAAGAGGTCAAGTTGTGGTACAAGACTGCCCACATTCAGATCTTAACTCTTGCTGGTTATGGGACCAGGGTCAAGTCGCCCACACTGTGAGTAAGTTTCTTCTTCTTTTGCATTTATGAAATGCATGAAGTTTGTATTACTTAAATAAAAGGTTTCTTTTAGGGAAAAAAAAAAGTTTCTTCTTTCATATGATGGGGATGAAAACAATACCTGTCTCATGAGCTTGCCATGAGTTTTAAATGAATTGGGGCAGGTGCTTGGCTGCCAGTTTGGTTGCCTGCATCCCACATCATAGCGCCTGGAGTTTGATTTCTGGCTTTGACGCTGGTTTCTGACTCAGCTTCCTGCTAATGCAGACCCCAGGAAGTAGCGGTCCTGTCACTCATGCAGGAGATCTGGATTGAATTCCTGGGTCCTGGATTTGACCTGTCCTAGCCCCAGCTGTTAAGGACATTTGGGGAGTGAACCAGTGGATGGGAAATCCCTGTCTCTCAAATTAATTCATTTTTTTTTTAATTAGGAGCAGGCATTTGTGGTTAATATATCACTTGGAACACTAGCATCCCCTATCAGAGTTCGTAGTTCAAGTCCCAGCTCCTCAACTTCTGATCCAACTTCCTGTAATGTGCACTCTGGGAGGCAGGAGAGATGGCTCAAATACCTGGGTCCCTGCCATTGAGGTAGGAAGCTCAAATTCAGTTCTAGATTTTTAATTTTAGCCTGTCACAGCCCTGCGTGTTATGCGAATTTAGGAAGTGAACCAGCAGATGAAAGATCTCTATGTCTCTGCCTCTGACTCTATGCTTTAAAAAGAATGAATATAAATAAACTTTTTTTTAAAGATTGAGTGAATTAAGACATATGGAACTCCTAGAACTGTAATGGTACACAGTAGGTTGAATAAATCTTATATATCCTCTGTCTCTACATTTTCTGCCTTCTCTCCTATTACAATATATGCCTGAGGGCTGGCTCTGTGGCATAGCGGGTTGAGCTTCCATCTGCAGTGCCAGCATCCCATATGGGTGCTGTTTTTTTTTTTTTTTTTTTTTGAGTCCTGGCTGCTCCACTTCTGATCCAGCTCCCTGCTAATGTGCCTGGCAGAGCAGTGGAAGATGGCCCAAGTGCATGGGCCCCTTCCTCCTATGTGGGAGATCTGGATGGAGTTTCCGGCTCCTGGCTTCAGCTTGACCCAGCCCAGGCCATTGTGGCCATTTGGGCAGTGAACCAGTGGATGCCACTGTGAGACCCAGTACCTGATAAAACCCAGAATTCTCTATCCTCAGCTAGTGCTCACAGCAGAGCATCTAGAGTTGTTCTGGCATTAAGAGAAGACCAGCACCCAGTGAGATGCTTGTTTTAGGGTTTGTCCCTGACAGCCTCAAGTGGGCCTTGGGTATAATCCTGACACTACAGAGCCTGGTAATGGTGAGGCCGACGTGTGATCCAGCTGAGTGCAAGCCTGGGCAGGCAAGGGACTGCCAATATCCTACTGTGATATCCATGGGCCAACAGCAAGCAAATACAGGACTGGGTTTTGGGAGTTGGTGCCAGGTTGGTAAAACCAAACATTAGGCAGATGCAATGGTGCCTGTCCCCAAACTAGAACCTGCAGGTGGAATCGCTGGACCTGTCCTGGAGCCAAGCAGATTCCTGTGGCCCCAGCTGAGCAGATATATAGTACAGCCCACATCACCTGTGTCTGGTTTCAGTGACCTTGGGCTGCAAGAACCATCTCAGCAGCAGATGATAGCAGTGTGGACTTGGGTCCTACCCCTGTGCTGTACTGGTCTTTTTGGGATGTGAGCTCTATGTGTGATCTAGCATAGTGGCATTGGGAGCCATGGGGTTAGGCATCTAGCCTCACTCCAGCCCCAGGATGAGGCTTTTAGGAATGGAATACCTCCTTTCTAGATGCTTCCCCAGTTCATTCTGAAAAACTACACACCAACTTCAGAGTTAGGACAAATGTGAGCTCCAGGCATCCTCTAGGACTGAAACAGTAACAAGACACCAATAGTAAACTTATGGCAAATCTCAACCTACGGTGACATCTAGTGTTGAAACGTAGAAATGTCGATAGGCTCCAAGAAAATAAGCAGACCAATTAAAATTTATGGAAAGACAGTGAAAAATGAAGCCAGGTTTTAATGACTAAAAAAACCCAAAAAGCAAAAACCAAACCAAACCAAACCAAAACAAAAACACACCTTCAATGTGCAGATAATGTCGTATGACAAGAAGTGTCAAGGACTCTTCGGGATGGGGCCAACACTGCAGCACAGCTGGTAAAGCTGCCCCCTGTGATACCCACATCCTATATGGGCACCAATCAGTTCTTGTCCTGGCTGCTCCACTTCCTATCCAGCTCCCTGCTAATTACCTGGGAAAAGCAACTGCAGATGGCCCAAGTGTTTGGGTGCCTGCCACCCACATGGGAGATCCAGATGAAGCTCCTGGCTCCTAGCTTTGGCTCAGTCCAACCCTGGCCATTGTGGCCATCTGGGGAGCAAATCAGTAGATGGAAGATCTTGCTCTCTCCCTCTTCTCTCTGTAGCTCTTTCAAATAATAAATACACAAAATCTTAAAACAAATAAACAACAAAAATGAACTCAGGAAAACATGACCTAACCTAACAGGTGAAATAAGATGCCAGAAATCAATCTGCACCAGTGTGGGAGACCCAGAAGAAGCTCCTGGCTCCTGGCTCCTGGCTCCTGGCTCCTGGCTCCTGGCTCCTGGATTTGGATCAGCACAGCTCTGGCTGTTGCAGTCAACTGGGTAGTGAACCAGCAGATGAAAGATCTCTTTCTCTCTCTGCCTCTTCTTCTCTCTCTGTGTAACTCTGACTTTCAAATAAAAAAAAAATGAATCTTTAAAAAAAATTAGAAAGAAAAACGTAAGATGGGATACAACAAATTCAAAATGGGGGGAGGAATGACATGCAAATGTAGAGTTAATTAGTATTTCCTATCTCTTTTTTTGTTTCATTTCTTATCTTTACAATCAATACAACCTTACTGTAATTTCAGAATACCTTGTTGTAACCAAAAGATGCTTTTTGTAAGCCTCATAATAACCACAAAGCAAAAATCTTATAAAAATAGTAAACAAGGTGTCAAAATACACTGCTAGAGAAATCACATAAAAATAGTGGAAGATTGGCGGCTCACTAGGCTAATCCTCCACCTGTGGCACTGGCACACCGGGTTCTAGTCCCGGTTGGGGCACCGGATTCTGTCCTGGTTGCTCTTCTTCCAGTCCAGCTCTCTGCTGTGGCCCGGGAAGGCAGTGGAGCACTTGGGCCCTGCACCCGCATGGGAGACCAGGAGGAAGCGCCTGGCTCCTGGCTTCGGATTGGCGCAGCATGCCGGCAGTAGTGGCCATTGGGGGGGTGGTGAACCAATGGAAGGAAGACCCCTTTTTTTTTTTTTTTTGACAGGCAGAGTAGATAGTGAGAGAGAGAGACAGAAAGAAAGGTCTTCCTTTTGCCGTTAGTTCATCCTCCAATGGCCGCCAGGGGTGGCGTGCTGCGGCCGGCGCACCGTGCTGACCCGAAGGCAGGAGCCAGGTGCTTCTCCTGGTCTCCCATGGGGTGCAGGGCCCAAGCACTTGGGCCATCCTCCACTGCCTTCCTGGGCCACAGCAGAGAGCTGGCCTGGAAGAGGGGCAACCGGGACAGAATCCCGCGCCCCGACCAGGATTAGAATCCGTGTGCCGGCGCCAATAGGTGGAGGATTAGCCTAGTGAGCCGCGGCGCCGGCCAGGAAGACCTTTTTCTCTGTCTCTCTCTCTCTCTCTCTCTCTCTCTCTCTCTCTCTCTCTCACTGTCTAACTCTGCCTGTCAAAAACAAACAAACAAACAAAAAATAGTGGAAGATTGTAAGAGAGTTAGAATGAAAGCAACTACAGTAAGACTAGATAATGAGAATTAAAATGGAAATAGCAGGACCTTTACTATTGATAATTACTTTGAGGAGCTGGCATTCTGGCATAGTGTATAAAGCCATCACCTGCCATTATCCATTTGGTCACTGGTTCAAGTCCCAGCTGTTCCACTTCTGATCCAGCTCCCTAATGAAGGCCTGGCAAAAGCAGCAGAAGATGGCCCAAGTGCTTAAGCCCCTGCACGCACGTGGGAGGCCCAGAAGAAGCTCCTGGCTCCTGGCTTCAGCCTGGCTCAGTCCTGGCTATTGCAGCCTTTTGGGGAGTAAACCTACAGATGAAAGATTCTCTCTCTCTCTCTCTCTCTCTGTAACTTTGACTGTCAAATAAATGAATCTTTAAAAAATAATAATAATCACTTTGAATGTAAGTGGATTAAATCACCTACTAAAAAGCCACAGAGTGACCAAATGGATTAAAATAAATAAATAAATAAATAAGACCCAACTACAGCTGCTTACAAGAAACCCACTTCGGGCCGGCGCCGCGGCTCACTAGGCTAATCCTCCGCCTAGCGGCGCCGGCACACCGGGTTCTAGTCCCGGTTGGGGCGCCAGATTCTGTCCCGGTTGCCCCTCTTCCAGGCCAGCCCTCTGCTGTGGCCAGGGAGTGCAGTGGAGGATGGCCCAGGTGCTTGGGCCCTGCACCCCATGGGAGACCAGGAAAAGCACCTGGCTCCTGGCTCCTGCTATCGGATCAGCGTGGTGCGCCGGCCGCAGCGCACCGGCCGCGGTGGCCATTGGAGGGTGAACCACCGACAAAGGAAGACCTTTCTCTCTGTCTCTCTCTCTCTCTCACTGTCCACTCTGCCTGTCAAAAAAATAAAAAAAAGAAAAAAAAAAAGAAACTCACTTCACTTCTAAGTAAACAGATGGACTGAAAGGAATTGCTGTGTTTCTATCAGGTAAAAAGATTTTAAATCAAAAGCAGCAAAAGAGACAAGGCAGGTCACTATTTAGTGATAAAGGATTAAATCCAGCGAGAAGAAATAACAATTGTAAATATATATGCATGCAATATCTGGGCACCCAAATATGTAAAGCAAACATATTTCAAGGAAGAGATAGACTCCAACACAACAAAAGTAGGAGACTTGAAGACTCCAATTTCAGAAATGGACATATAGCCAAGAAGGAATATCAACAAAGAAAAAGCAGTTAAATTGCTCCCTACAAGTGGACCTAACCCACATCTACAAAACATTCTATGTAACAGTTATAGAATATATATTCTTTTCAATAGCACATGCAACATTCTCCAGGATAGATCATTCCACAGGTCAAAGAACAAGTCTCGGCCGGCGCCGCGGCTCACTAGGCTAATCCTCCGCCTAGCGGCGCCGGCACACCGGGTTCTAGTCCCGGTCGGGGCGCCGGATTCTGTCCCGGTTGCCCCTCTTCCAGGCCAGCTCTCTGCTGTGGCCAGGGAGTGCAGTGGAGGATGGCCCAGGTGCTTGGGCCCTGCACCCCATGGGAGACCAGGAGAAGCACCTGGCTCCTGGCTCCTGCCATCGGATCAGTGCGGTGCGCCGGCCGCAGCGCACCGGCCGCGGCGGCCATTGGAGGGTGAACCAACAGCAAAGGAAGACCTTTCTCTCTGTCTCTTTCTCTCTCTCACTGTCCACTCTGCCTGTCAAAAAAAAAAAAAAAAGAACAAGTCTCAACAAATAAAAAAAAAAAATAGAAACAGTATTAAGTATCTTTTCTGAACACATGGAATAAACCTAGAAATAAATAACAAGAAAAACATAAATACATGCAAATTAAACAACTTAGTTTTGAACAACCCGTGGATCAAGAAAGAAATTTTTTAAAATTCTGAAATGAATGAAAATGGAAATACAACACACCAAAACCATGGGATGCAGCAAAAGCAGTAGTAAGAGGGAAGTTTATAGCAATCAGTGCCTACATCAAAAAAGCAGAAAGATCGCAAGTAGACACCTTATTGCTATACTCCAAGGGAACTGAAAAAACAATAACAACTCAAATCCAGAATTAGTAGGAGGAAATAAATAATGAAACTTAGAGTATGAGTAAATTATAGAGATTTAAAAATACAGTCAGTGAAGTGAAGTGAACTGGTTCCCTGAAAAGATAAACAAAATTGACAAACTTAGCAAGAAGTAAGAAAAAAAAGAAAATTCAAATAAAATCGGAGATGTTAAGAAGAGACATTACAATTTACATTATGGAAACACAAAGGACTATTAGAGATTACTGCAAACAATTATACAGCAATAGATTTGACAACCTGGAAGAAATGAACAAATTCTTGGACATATACTCTTTACCAAGATAGACCCACGAAGAAACAGACTACCTAAACAGGCCAAGGTTGAATTAATGATTTAAAAATCTCCCATCAAAGCAAAGTTCAGGACCAGAAAATTTCACTGCCGATGTCTACAAACATTTAAAGAAGAATTCACACCAATTCTTTTAAAATTATTTCAAAAAATAGAAGAGGGGAGAATTCTTCCTAACTCATTCTAAGAGGCCAGCATTATCTTGATACCAAAATCAGACAGGGGCACAACAGCAAAAAACTAAAGCTACAGGCCAATATCCTTGATGAATATTGATGCAAAAATCATAACCAAAATATTAACAAACCCAATTCAACAATACATTGAAAAGATTACTCGGGGGCAGGTATCTTGCCTAGTGGTTAGAATTCTGATTTAAGATGCTGTGTCCCACATCAGAGTAAATGGGTTTGATACCCAGCTCTGGCTCTTGACTCCAGTTTCCTGCTATTGCAGACCCTGGAAGCAACAGTGTTGACCCAAGTGATTATATCTCTGCCACCCACTTGAGAGACTTGGGTTGAGTTCTTGGCTCCCAACTTCGGTCAGGCCCAATCCTAACAATTGCATTGCAGACATCTGGGGAGTGAACCAGATGATGGCAATGCCTCTCTCCCTGCCCCCCTCTCTCTTTTCTTCCCTCCCCCCCTCATAAATATTTTTTATTAAAGATTATTCACCACAATCAACTAGCATTCATCCTAGGGATACAAGGATGATAAAAGATACACAAATCAATAATGTCATTTACTACATCACATCAACAGAATGAAGGACAAAAGTAGGATCATCTCAAAAGATGCAGAAAGGGGCTGGTGCTGTGTTTTGGTGAAAAATCAGTTTCATGAGAAAGCAAACTTACAACTGTGAGAATCATATCAATCATGTATATCACATTTTAGATCATGAGAGATAACTAAGATACCTTGTTCCTCTGGTGACAACATAGGTTAATTGTGGTCAAGTGTGAAAGACACTTTACAGATTAAGACCTGTGAAGTGATGGTAGATTTTCCCTGACTTCTCACAGTGCAGAGTGTCGGGTCTTGGAGTCCATGCTTGGGCCATGGAGGACAGAAGTGAAGTCCAGGAATGGACTGGGGGTGGAAGCCCAAGTGACCATCCACGGTGTGGCCCTGATGGCACCCTTGTTCTCTGTTTTTTTTTTAAGTGTCTGTGCCCCAAATCCTCTGAACTGACATTTTCCCCTCCCTACCTAGGTGTAATCTGGTTGGAAGGGAACACGTAGCCCTCTCTTCCTCTCCACTGCTCCAGCAATGGGACTGCCATCAAGAACAGGGAGCAAATTTAAACAAGAATTCTCTTTTGTCAGAACAACTTTAAAATTTTTCAACATTAATGTAACAAGATAGGTAATATACTCAGTCTAATGAGAAAGCAGGTGGCTGTTTTGTCGATCTGTAAATGTGTTGAGGTTCACTAAATCAGAATATTGGGAGTTTTAAAAGTATTAGGCATAGTATTAAAAAAGAGAAAGATGACAAATCTAATTTTCAGATGTACTACTGCCGGGGTAATGAAAATGAAGTCCTTTTGAATTCTACTAGGTTTGCTCCAAGTTTCCACCTCTTCCAGCTTCCAGGAGAATCAGACTTGCCTGGCTGTGCATTGAAAGTTTTCAACAGAAGAGGGCACTCAGTCAGAGAGCTTCAAACACCGTGTTTGCCAGAGGGAGGGAGGGAGGGAGAGAGAGAGAGAGAAAGAGAGGGAGAGAGAGAGGGGGAGAGAGAGAGAGAGAGAGAGAGAGAGAGAGAGAGAGAGAGAAACACGATGGGAAGGGAGAGAGGGAAATTGAAACCGAAGGGCAGAGGGACAACTGGCTGATGGGGATTCATGATAAAACCCAGTCGGAATTTGAAAAGGCAAATTGGAAGTCAGGAAGGAAGTGAATATTCACATGATTTCTCTTTCAAGGTGGAAAGAAACTGGGATTTGGTATAAGGCATCAGAGTTGAGAATTTGTGAGTGATGCTCCGAGGAAGAGGTGGCCTGCTGAAGTTAAAGGCTAATAGTAAGCAGGGGCTGGTGCTGAGGCGCAGCGGGTTAAAGCGCTGGCCTGAGGTACCGACATCTCAGACGGGTGCAGGCTCTAGTCCTGAAATGAATTTTTATTGACATATATTTTATTTTATTCAATTATCCAAAATCATATTGTCAATGTATCATCAACTTAAAAATCATTAATAAACTGTTATACTTTTTATAGTACTGGGTTTCTTACTCCTCAATTACATCTCAAATTACATCTCAATTTTGACAAAGCCACATTGAAAGTGCTCAAAAGCCACATGGGGCTGGTGCCCAGCATGGGTTCAGAACATACTATTTTTGGGTCATGGAAAAATACACAATCAATCAGTTAAGTGGCAGATTTAATAATGTATCTAAGATGCTTTGCCATCTATAAGTAATTTTATCTTAATTTCTAAGATAATTTATTAAGTTACTAAAATTATGTAATGTCCTTTTCATCAAAATAATTATATATTTTGCCTCCTTTGGATGTAAGAACAAGAAAGAGAGCCAGTGCTGTGGTGTAGTAGGTTAAGCCTCCACCTGTGGTGCTGGTATCCCATATGGGTGTCAGTTTCAGTCCTGGCTGCTCCATTTCCCATACAGCTCCCTGCTAATGCTCCTTGGAAAAACACTGAAAGATGGCCCAAGTCTTTGGGCCCCTGCACCCATGTGGGAGCAGGGATGAAGCTCTTGGCTCCTGGCTTCATAGGGGCCCAACTCTGGCCATTACAGCCATTTGGGGAGTGAACCAATGGATAGAAGACCTTTCTCTCTGTCTCCCTGTCTCAAATAAATAAATCAATCTTTTGGAGCCGGTGCTGTGGCGTAGCAGGCTAAACCTGTGCCTGCAGTGCTGGCCTCCCATATGGGTGCTAGTTTGTGTCCTGGTTGCTCCTCTTCAGATCCAGTTCTCTGCTTATGGCCCAGGAAAGCAGTGGCGGATGGCCCAAGTGCTTGTGCCCCTGTACCTGAGTGGGAGACCCAGAAGAAGATCCTGGCTCCTGGTTTTGGATTGTCTCAGCCTTGGCCATTGCCAATATTTGGGGAGTGAACCAGTGGATAGAAGACCTTTCTTTTTGTCTCCCTCTCTCTCTGTAACCCTACCTCTCAAATAAATAAAATATTTTTTTAAATAAACATATATATATTTTTAAAAAAGAAAAGATTCAATGTAACTTTTTTCATCTTCAACAAGATCATTAAGGCAACTTTTTTTTTATTTAGTTTACCTGAAAGTCAGAATTACAGAGAGAGAGAGAGAGAGAGAAAGAGAGAGAGAGAGAGAGAGAGAGAGAGAGAGAGAAAGTCTTCTATCTCTGGTTCACTCTCCAATTGACTGCAATGGCTGGAGCTGTGCCAATCTGAAGCCAGGAGCCAGGAGCTTCTTCCAGGTCTCCCACATGGGTGCAGAGGCACAAAGACTTGGGCCATCTTCTACTGCTTTCCCAGGCCACAGCAGAGAGCTGGACTGGAAGTGGAGCAACTGGGACTCGAACTGGCACCCATATGGGATGCCATTGCAGGTGGCAGATTGACCTGCTATGCCACAGTGCCAACCCCAAGCCAACTTTTTAAGTGTACATTTGAAGATTAAGGAAGTCATTTGCCCACTGTCTTTAAGAATTTCATAGACACAAAACTCAAAACTGCTTGGTATAAAAATCTGAGTGGTTGTATCTGAAAAAGAGCAGTTTCTTGATGGTTTAACACAGCAGTTAAAGAAAAAATTTTTCTCTCTGTCTCTCTCACTGTCTAACTCTGCCTGTCAAAAAAATTATAAATTGTTTACATTAATTTTATAAATCTTGAAATTATATTTCAGTTACTTTGACAACACTGTTACCAACTTTACATTTCTCCTTAAAGATTAACAAATATTGCAAATTTTCTTTTATCTGAATGATTTTCTCTTTTATTTTTTTTTGTTTGTTTGTTTTAAGATTTATTTTATTTATTTGAAAGGCAGGGGGCCGGCGCTGTGGCACAGCAGATTAAAACCCTGGCCTGAAGCGCCAGATTTCCTTATGGGCGCCGGTTCCAGACCTGGCTGCTCCATCTCCTATCCAGCTCTCTGTTATGGCCTGGGAAAGCAGCACAAGATGGCCCAAGTCCTTGGGCCCCTGCACCTGCATGGGAGACCCGGAGGAAGCTCCTGGCAGCTCTGGCCGTTGCAGTCAATTGGTGGTGGAAAATCAGATGGAAGACCTCTCTTTTTCTCTGCCTCTCCTTCTCTCTGTGTGTTAACTCTTTCAAATAAATAAATAAATAAATCTTAAAAAAAAAAAAAAAGAAAGAAAGAAAGAAAAGAAAAGAAAGGCAGAGTTCCAGGGAGAAGTAGACATACAGAGAGAGAGATCTTCCATTTGCTGGTTCACTCCCCCACCCAATGGCCACAGCGACCAGGGCCGAAGCCAGGAGCCAGAAACTTCTTCTGGGTCTCCAACATGGGTACAGGGGCCCAAGGACTTGAACCATCCTCTGCTGCTTTCTTAGGAGCATTAGCAGGGAGCTGGATCAGAAGTGGAACAGCCAGGACTTGAACTGGCACCCATATAGGATGCTGGTGCTGCTGGCCAGGGTTTTAACCCACTGTGACACAGGCTAGCCTCTATTCTTTTAAGTAAATAAGTAAATGGGGGCAAGTGTTTTGGTGTAGTGAGTTAAGCCTTGGCCTGGTCCTGTGACATTAGCATCACATATCTGAGGTCCAGTTTAAGTTCCTGGCTACTCCATGTTTGATCCAGCTCCCTGTTAATGTGCCTGGGAAGGTGGAGGAAGATGGCCCAAGTATTTGGGCCCCTGCCAATGAGGTGGAAGACCTGGATGGAGCTCCTAACTCCAGGCTTCAGCCTGACCCTACCCTGGCTGATGACTGTTTCGTGAATTCACTGAAGCTACAACTCTAAAGTAAAATAAGAAAGGACTCAATATGCTTCTTATTTTTTTTTATTTTTACTTTTTTTTTTTTATTTGAGAGGTAGAGCCACAGACAGTGAGAGGGAGAGACAGAGAGAAAGGTCTTCCTTCCATTGGTTCACTCCCCAGATGGCTGCAATGGCTGGAGCTACACCAATCCGAAGTCAGGAGCCAGGTGTTTCTTCCTGGTCTCTCATGTGGGTGCAGGGGCCCAAGGACTTGGGCCATCTCCCACTGCTTTCCCAGGCCATAGCAGAGAGCTGGATTGGAAGAGGGACAGCCGGGACTAGAACCCGTGTCCACATGGGATGCCGGCACTACAGGCGGAGGATTAACCTACTGCGCCACAGCCATGGCCCCTCCAACATGCTTCTTTACTGAAGACATTCTGGTAGTCACTTCCATCCTCACTCTCCTTAGCCCAGTCCTTTAGTTGGGACTCACCTAAAGGTCAGGGTTAACATCAGATACTTCTCTGACACTAGGACTATGTAGTTTAAATACAGTCCCCCTTGACCTCAGCTGGTTACTCTGGCTTGAGATGGACCCACCAAAGAATTGGTCTGGTACCAAATACTTGACCATGTTGTTCAAGTGCTTGCCTTTGTTATGTTAACATGTCTTTTTTTTCAAGGTGAGTTTTAGATACTATTCGTTTTAAAAATTTGCTTTCATTTTCAATGTTCAAACTTACCAACAGTTTTTTTATATTTGTCACTTCATAAAAATAAAGAAAGAAGGATTTTTGGCCTAGATGCTAAGATACTGATGAAGACATCCATGGCCCATATCAGAGTACCTGGGTTCAATTCCTGGCTCTGCTTCCAATTCCAGATTCCTGCCCATGCAGATTCTGGAAGACAGCAGGTGATGGTTCATGTAGCTGGGTTCCTGCCACCCGTGTGGGAGACACAGACTGAATTCCTGGGCTCTTGGCTTTACCCCTGGCCTAGTACTGCCGCTGGGGATATCTGGGGAGTAAAAATGTGGATGGGAACTCTCTCTTTCTCTCTTTATGCCTCAAAAAAAAAAAAATGCCTTAACATTTTGTAGACAATAAAGTAATACACTGTTACAAGGAAAAAAGTCAACCTAACATGCTACTATTTGAATGTCTGCCCCAAATTCAAATGATGAAAACATAATCCCCAAATGTACTAGTGTGGGAGGTGTGTAGATGATGAGAGAAGAGCTCTAATGGAATGGATTATGTCATTACTGTGGGAGTAGGTTCATTATCACCAGGGTGGGTTTATTATAAAAGTGAGTTCAGCTCCCTTTCGTCCTCTCTTATGCACCATTATCAGCCCATTCTTCATTACTGTAGTGAAATACTTGCAGAAGGAAAACTTTATAATCGAAAGAGGTTTATTTAGCTCACTGTTCTGGAGATTGAATGATGTGGAACTAGCCTCAGCTCAGCCCTGAAGACCTACTGGGGGCTGGTATCATGATGACAGGAGTGTGTCTAAGAGGAAGGGGTCATATCATGAAACAGGAATCCAGAGAGTGATTCAGGGGTCAGGCTCAGGTGTTCTGGACCACTTTTTTTTTTTTTGACAGGCAGAGTGGACAGTGAGAGAGACAGAGAGACAGAGAGAAAAGTCTTCCTTTTGCCACTGGTTCACCCTCCAATGGCCGCCACCGGTGCGCTGCGGCTGGTGCACCTCACTGACTGAAGCCAGGAGCCAGGTGCTTCTCCTGGTCTCCCATGCGGTGCAGGGCCCAAGGACTTGGGCCATCCTCCACTGCACTCCCAGGCCACAGCAGAGAGCTGGCCTGGAAGAGGAGCAACCGGGACTAGAACCCGGTGCCCATATGGGATGCCAGTGCCGCAGGTGGAGGATTAGCCTATTGAGCCGCGGCGCCGGCCTCTGAACCACTTTTTAAACCACTTCTGAGGGCAGCTTTCCCTAGGAGCAAAAGACCTGCCACTAGATCCAACCTTAAAGGCTTCACCCCATGTCCCACTGTTGCTGCACTAAGGACCAAGCTTCCAACACGTGAACCACATCCAAACCCTAACACTGCATGTTCTTGACCTGTGATACTTTCTGCCACACTAGGATGTAGCAAGAAGGTCTTTACCAGAGATGGCTCCCCAGTTTTGGATTTCCCAGCCTCCAGCACCACCCTAATAAATTTCTATTGATTATAAATTACTTGGTCTCAGGTATTCTGTTATAACAGCACACAACTGACTGGGACAGAAAATTGGTACTGAGAAGTGGGGCTGTTGCTGTTACAAATCCTGAACATGTTAAAGAGACTTTAAAGCTGGGTGATGGGTAAAGGGTGGAGAAATTTGGAGAAGCAGGCTTCAAAATGTATAGATTACCATGTTTGGAGCATTAAGGGAAATTCTGGGGAGCACTCAGAAGACAAAGGAAGAGACTAAATATTCTTAGGGATTATTTAAGTGAGCATGATCAGAATGTTGGTAGATATGGATGATAATATCTATCCTTTTTTAAAATTATGGGCTCATTAAAAATATTTATTTACTTATTTACTTTCCTTTTATTTGAAATAGAGAGAGAGAGAGGTCTTCCACCTACTGGTTCACTTCCCAAATGCCTGCAATAGCCAAGGTTGGGTCAGGCTGAAGCCAAGAACCCAAAACTCAATCCAAGTTTCCTATGTGGGTAGCAGGAACCAAAGTACTTGAGCCATCCCCTGGCGATTCCTACAGTCTGCATTAGTTGGGAACTGAAATTGGAAGTGGAGCTGTGACACAAACACAGGCACTCTGATATGGGATATGTGTGTCCTAAGTGCTGTCTTACCTGCTCACCAAATTCCCACCCCAAAGGCCATTGTAATGAGGTGCCAGATAGAACAGGAGCAAGGTATTACAAACTAGAGTGAAGATCCTCCTTGTTACACAGTTGCAAACAACCACACTTGATAGAATGCTGTCCATATCCTAGGACTTTGTGGAAGGTAGAATTACTTTTTTAAAGATTTATTTATTTATATATTTGCAAGTCAGAGTTACATGGAGAGAGGAGAGGCAGAGAGAGAGGTCTTCCATCCACTGGTTCACTCCCCAATTGGGCGCAATGGCTGGAGCTGCGCCGATCCGAAGCCAGGAGCCAGGAGCTTCTTCCAGGTCTCCCACGTGGGTGCAGGGGCCCAAGGACTTGGGCCATCTTCTACTGCTTTCCCAGGCCATAGAGGAGAGCTGGATCAGAAATAGAGCAGCCGGGACTTGAACCGGCGCCCATATTGAATGCCGGTGCTTCAGGCCAGGGCATTAACCTGCTGCGCTACAGCGCTGGCCCCGTGGAATGCAGAATTTGAAAATGATGAACTTAGGATACCCAGCAGGAGAAATATCTAAGCAGCAAAACATTCAAGCTGCTGCACAGCTTCTTCTGGCTGTGTTTAGTAGAATGAGGAAAGAGAGAAATGATTTTAAAGTGGAATTCAAAATTGAAAGAAAAGCAGAATGGAAAGGCTTGGAAAACTCTCAGCCTGGTCATGCACAGAATAAAAAAGTTAGGGAGAAATACCAAGGGTGTGGCTGCCAAGTGTTCATTTGCTAAAGGGATTAATATGGATTGAAGGAAACTAGGTCCTATTCATCAAGATCATGGGAGAAGGATCCTGAAAGCATGTTCGAGCTTGGACTTTAAGGGAAAGGTTTCTAAAGAGGCACTGTGGGATCTCAGCAGTCACTGCCCAGGGCCACCTTGGGGCTGTGCTCCCTGCATTCCAGTGCAGTGCTCCTTGGCTACCCCAGCCATGGCTCAAGTGGGCCTGGGTGTGGCTTTTGCTGCAGGTCCAGAGAGCACAAGCAGTAAGCCTTGGTTGTGTGTAGGTGGTACTGAATCTGCAGGTGTTCAATCCATGGGAGCCTCTACCTAGATTTCAAAGGATGTTGTGGAATGGCTGGGAGGCCAGGCAGAGACGTGCTAGGGGCAGAGCCACCACAGAAAATATCCATTAGGAGGCCGGCGCCGTGGCTTATTAGGCTAATCTTCCGCCTTGCGGCGCCGGCACACCGGGTTCTAGTCCTGGTCAGGGCGCCGGATTCTGTCCCGGTTGCCCCTCTTCCAAGCCAGCTCTCTGCTGTGGCCCGGGAAGGCAGTGGAGGATGGCCCAAGTGCTTGGGCCCTGCACCCCATGGGAGACCAGGAGAAGTACCTGGCTCCTGCCATTAGATCAGCGCGGTTCGCCGGCCACAGCATGCCAGCCGCAGCGGCCATTGGAGGGTGAACCAACGGCAAAGGAAGACCTTTCTCTCTGTCTTTCTCTCTCTCTGTCCACTCTGCCTGTCAAAAAATAAATAAATAAAAAATAAAATAAAATAAAATAAAATAAAGAAAATATCCATTAGGGCAATGCTTAGTGGAGCTGTGGAAGTGGGGCAGCTCTTGAGACCTCAGAATTGTCAGACCTGGACTGGTGCTGCGGTATAGTGGGTAAAGCTACCATCTACAGTGCTGGTATTCCTTATGGGCACTGGTTCAAGTGCCGGCTGCTTCTTCTCTGATCCAGGTCTCTGCTGTGGCCTGGAAAGCAGTGAAAGATGGCCCAAGTGCTTGGGCCCCTGCATCTGCATGGGAGACCCAGAAGAAGCTCCTGGCTCCTGGCTTTGGATCGGCCCAGCTGCGGCTGTTGTGGCCATTTGGTGGAGTGAACCAGCGGATGGAAGACCTCTCTCTCTCTCTCTCTCTCTCTCCCTCCCTCCCTCCCTCTGCCTTTCAAATAAATAAATAAGCCTTAAAAACAAACTGTAGGACCATTGCCATGCAACTCCAACCTGAGAGAGCTGAGAGCTGCTAGGTGAACTGAGCACAGCAAAGCCATAGAGGTGGGACTGCTGAAAGCCTTGGAGTCCTAACTCCTATTGCAGTGTACCCAGAATGAGGTGCATGGAGTCAAAGAGATTATTCTCCAGTTTTAAGACTGAATATTGGTTTCTATGAGGGGTTTTGGGCTTACTTGGGACCTGTTATTCTTTTTTTTTTTTTTAATGATTTATTTATTTGAAAGGCAGAGTTACAGAGGCAGAGTCAGAGAAGAAGAGAGGTATTCTGTCTGCTGATCCACTCTCCAAAAGGCTGCAATGGCTGGAGCTAGGAGCCAGGAACTTCTTTTGGGTCTCCCACATGGGTACAGGGGCCCAAGGACTTGGGTCATCTTCTGTGGCTTTCACAGGCCATAACAGATGAGCTGGATTGAAAATGGAGCAGCTGGGGCTCAAACTGGCACCAATAGGGGATGTTGGCACTGCAGACGGCAGCTTTACCCTCTATGCCACAGTGCCAGCCCCACTCTTTTTTTTTTAAAGATTTATTTTTTATTTATGTAAAAGGCAAAGTTACAGAGAAAAGGGGAGAGAGAGAGAGAGAGAGAGAGAGAGAGAAATCTTCCATCCACTGGTTCACTCCCCAAATGGTCACAATGGAGGACACTGGGCCAACCTGAAGCTGGGAACCTTGGAGCTTCATCTGGGTCTCCCACGTGGGTGCAGGAGCCCAAGCACCATCTTCCACTGCTTCCTCAGGTGCATTAGCAGGGAGCTGGATTGGCATTAGATCAGCCAGATCTTGAACTGGGCCTCTATGGGATATCAGCATTGCAGGACATAGCTTAACCAGCCACACCACAAGGCTGGTCCTAAGGCCTCATGTGGTTTATCTTTGTTTTTCCCCCTTTGGAACTGCAATGTCTATCCTATGCCTGTTCCACCATTACACTTCGGAAGTAAGTAACTTGTTTAACTTCATAGCCTCACAGTCGGGGGAATTTGCCTTAGGATGAATAATGCAGTGAGTCTCAGCAGATCTGATTTAGATGAGACTGGATTTTGTAGTTGATGATGGAACAAATTAAGATATTGAGGGATACTGAGATGGAATGGATGTATTTTGCATGTGAGAAAAATATGAACTTGGGGGCCAGGGATGGAATGCTATGCTCTGAATGTGTTCCAACAGTTGTGTGTTGGAAATTTAATCTCCAGTGCAACAGTTGTTAGGTAGTGGGACCTAGTGGGAGGTGTTTAAGGCATAAAGGCTCTCTGCCTGCACCAATAGACGAACATTACTATTACAAGAGTGGGTTCACTACCGTGGGAATGAGTTTGTGATAAAAGTAAGTTCAGCTCCCTCTTCTGTCTTTGTGACGCTTTCTGCTATGTTATGATGCAGCAGGAAGGACCGCACTAGATACATACAGCCCTTCCATCTTGGACTTCCAAGCCTCCAAAACTGTGAGCCATCTCACATCAACATCTCTTGATTATAAATTACTTAGTCTGGATATTCTGTCACAGCAGCACAGAATGGACCAAGACATATGCCTGTGATAAAAGATAGCCAGCAAGTCTCTGTTTCCTTTTTTTTTTTTTAATCTTTTTTTTTTAAAGATTTATTTATTTATTTATTTGTTTTTTTTGACAGGCAGAGTGGACAGTGAGAGAGAGAGACAGAGAGAAAGGTCTTCCTTTGCCGTTGGTTCACCCTCCAATGGCCGCCCCGGCCGGCGCACCGCGCTGATCCGATGGCAGGAGCCAGGAGCCAGGAGCCAGGAGCCAGGTGCTTTTCCTGGTCTCCCATGCGGGTGCAGGGCCCAAGCACCTGGGCCATCCTCCACTGCACTCCCAGGCCACAGCAGAGAGCTGGACTGGAAGAGGGGCAACCGGGACAGAATCCGGCGCCCCAACCGGGGCTAGAACCCGGTGTGCCGGCGCCGCAAGGCGGAGGATTAGCCTAGTGAGCCGCGGCGCCGGCCTTCTGTTTCCTTTTTTAAAGGTCTTTCCTTTCTCTTCCCCTCTTCTGTCTTTCCTTCCTTCTTTCTTTCCTTTTCTAACCTCCACTGAATTTAAATGCCATTGGTTTCAGTAATGTCCAAGTAGTCTTTGCAACATTTGGGGCTCAAGACGTTAACTCATGGGGCCCCGATTGCAGTACAGTGGGTTAAGCTGCTGCTGCAATGATGTTGTCTCATAACAGAGTTCTGGTTGGAGTCCTGGCTGCTCTGTTTCTGATTCAGGGATGTGCTAATGCACCTGGGAAGGCAGTGCAAGATGGCCAAAGTGTTTGGGTCCCTGCCACTGATGTGAGAGACCCAATGGAGTTTACGGCTCCTGGCTTTGGCTTGGCCCAGCTAGCCATTGTGGCAATATGGGGAGTGAACCAGTGGATGGAAGATCTCTCCTTCCCTTCTCTCTAGAATTGGTTTTCAAATAAATAAATAAACCTTAGAGGGGAAAAAATCTTATAGAAACTGCAGTAGCTGTAAGCTGTACCTATAAATTCACAATTCTGCTCATTCAACTAGTATATTTATAGACATAGAGAGCTTTATAAGCATCTTCTATAAAGCTCTCTCTAGAGCTGAGATCTCCTGGTGAGTCTGAAAAGGACTCACTATCTCTATCCAGGAAGAAGTGGTTTATGCTCTCAGTGTTGATTTTCATTTTCCCCCTTTTGAACATTTCTTTTGAAAGAATGTTTGTCTTCTTTTTCCTCCTGCACCATTGTACATTTAGGTGCACTGAGATATTGTTTGTAGGTTGTAAGGAAATGAGGAATTTCATCCATCCTGATCATGAGTTGACATGAGCTAAAGATCCTGGAGCTGGGACAAGGGTATTAGTGACCACACAGTGGCTAGGTAAGGGCATCTTGAAACTGTGTATAGGATGAAAGGGATGTGTATGGGCATGGGGCGGGCGGGGGCGGGGGCGAGGGGTGGGGGAAAGCAAGGAGGATAGCAGCCAAGAAGTTAATATTGAACTCTTTTTTTCCTGCCAATATCTTCTCTTCCAGAAATAGCACCTCTGTTTTTGGTGAGAACTGATCTGCCCTCACTCAATGCATGAAGTCCACGGACATTGTGAGGGTATGGGTCCAAAGTTTGCAAGGTCTGTCATGTAGCAAGCTGACTCAGAGAGGAGACCCAAACCACTGAGAGAAGAAGACTGGAAAGGGAGCACCCTGAAAGTGAAAAGCTTTGCCACATCTGTCCTTGCCCGTCCCATGGTTTGGTTTGTTGAAGAGAAAAATATTCAATGACATTTGATGATGGTAAGGCAGATTTTACTCAGGACTGTCACCATAGTTGTAGGGACCACTGCAATGCGATTTTTCAACAGAGCAGAGACACTGAACACAACTCCCAGTATGGCATGGGCAAATAGGAATTTACAGCCAAGGAGGAGGGTAGGAGTGTGTAGATGGAAAACTACGGAGGAAATATCTGGGGCAAGGGGGATTCTGACAAAACCACCCTAACAGGATTCTTGCCAAAGCTAGGTCTGAGTGCTCAGACATCACCTAGAGGAGCTGGACGATGAGGGACCTGATTAGATACTGGAGGTGTCAGATATCCAGGGTGGGAATTTCTTGCTAAACTGACTTATTGAGGTTCCTGCTAAATCTGGCTTATAAAGAAGTGCATAGATCATCTAGAAGAAGGTTTAGGAGACTGAGTGTGACCCAATGAAAACTCCTTTCCAGCTTTTGTAAGCCAATGAATCTCTATCTTTGACTAAGCTAGTTAGGAATCCTGATAATTCAAAAACTAACATGTGAAATTCTCCTGTTTTTGGCCAGCGCAGCGGCTCACTAGGCTAATCCTCCGTCTTGCGGCGCCGGCACACCGGGTTCTAGTCCTGGTCGGGGCGCCGGATCCTGTCCTGGTTGCTCCTCTTCTAGGCCAGCTCTCTGCTGTGGCCGGGGAGTGCAGTGGAGGACAGCCCAAGTGCTTGGGCCCTGCACCCCATGGGAGACAGGATAAGTACTTGGCTCCTGCCATCAGATCAGCGTGGTACGCCGGCCGCAGTGCGCCAGCTGCAGCGGCCATTGGAGGGTGAACCAACGGCAAAAGGAAGACCTTTCTCTCTGTCTCTCTCTCTCACTATCCACTCTGCCTGTCAAAAAAAAAAAAAAAAAAAATTCTCCCTTTTTTTTTTCCAAAGATACAATCACAGTTTTATAATTTTCATAAATAATTCTTTCTCAGAAGACACTATTCATACTGGGGATAAACCTATGAATGACCTTTGCGTTTAGAGAAATTAGAGATCAATTTACTTTATAACTCTAAAAGACATGGATTGGGATGGGTATTTGGTCTAGTGGTTAAGGTGCTGCTTGGGACACCCACATCCCATATCACGGTGCCTGCGTTCAATTCTAGACTCCGGCTCATCACTTCAGCTTCCTGCTGCTGCAGACTCTAGGAGGCAACAGGTGATGGCTCCAGCAGTTTGGTCCCTGCCACCCGTGTGGGAGATTTAGATTGAGTTCCTGGCTTTGGCCTGGCCCAGCCCTGCCCATGGCAGGCATTTGGAGCGTGAGTCAGTGGATGGGAGTTCTAGTTCTCTCTCTCCCCTTCCCTCTGTCTCTCATATAAATAAATATGTCATTTTAAAAGGCATGAATCTATTCTCTTGTATGTTAAAACTTTTCTAAAATATCCATGTGTTACTTTTTTTTTTTTTTTTTTTTTTTTGACAGAGTGGACAGTGAGAGAGAGAGACAGAGAGAAAGGTCTTCCTTTGCCATTGGTTCACCCTCCAATGGCCGCCACTGCCAGCACTTTGCGGCTGGTGCACCGTGCTGATCTGATGGCAGGAGCCAGGTGCTTCTCCTGTGGGTGCAGGGCCCAAGCACCTGGGCCATCCTCCACTGCACTCGCTGGCCACAGCAGAGAGCTGGCCTGGAAGAGGGGCAACCGGGACAGAATCTGGCGCCCCGACCGGGACTAGAACCCGGTGTGCCGGCACTGCGAGGCGGAGGATTAGCCTAGTGAGCCGCGGCACCGGCCGCCAACCTTATTTGAAAAAATTAACTCTTTAGATAAGAAAAGACAAAATTTGTGTTTTTGTTTGAGAATGCGTAATTTCTTGATACGATACAAGGTAAGTACTACAATATAGTAAAGCCTTTTAAAAGATACTTTCATACATTTTGCTCAAAATTGTTAAGATGGAAAGAAATTTTCTTTATAACTTATTTCTGGTTTTATTTTAAAAAACAATATTTATTTTATTTATTTGAAAGGCAGAGTTACAGAGAGAGGTTTTCCATCTGCTGGTTCACTCCCAAAATGGCAGCAATGGTCAGGGCTGGGCCAAGCTGAAGCCAGGAGCCAGGAGCTTCTTCCAGGTCTCCAACAGAGGTGCAGAGGCACAAGCACTTGGGCCATCTTCCATTGCTTTCCCAGGCACATTAGCAGGGAGCTGGATTGGAAGTGGAGCAGCTAGGACTATAACCAGAGACCATATGGGATGCCAGTGCTACAGGCAGCAGCTTAACCCACTTGGTATTTCTGGTTTAATAGTGAAAGTAGCCTGATTGGTTTGTCAGACAAAACTTCCTACAGTTTTAGTTAAATGTATTTAAAATTTCTATTTCTTCTCTTTTTTTTCCCCCTAGCCAGCTTTCTATCATCTCAAAAATCCACAAATTCCTACCCTTATTTTCCACTGTACAGTTCTCCACATGCAGGGTCTCAGCTCCGAAGCAGAAAAGGCATGGGATTTTCCTAACAAGAAGTGGCTCTCATTCCTACAAGAACTCATTACACTAGTTTCTAGGATAATAAAGTTTCCTCTATATTTGTGAAACTAAAAAAAGAGGACTGCATGACACCTGCCTGTGTTAATACAGTTTATCTAACACCTGAGTTATGCCATTAACTGAAAAGGTTGCTTCAATGGTAGTGCCCTCTGGGAGTCTCCCTTTCCCTACCTCTCCATGTGGTATCTTTGAAAGCTGTGAGCTGTGGAAGAGGAACCTTCCTACATAAGTACCTGCATGGAGAAAGCTGTCATCTCTGACACAATGGAGTCTTTTAATGAATAGACACAATGGAGTCTTTTAATTAATAGACTGTAGGCACATTAACTTCCTAGGTTGATTATCTGTCCCCAAATATTTGAGGTCAGTTGATATTATAAACTTAATTTATTATTATTATTATTATTTTGACAGGCAGAGTAGACAGTGAGAGAGAGAGACAGAGAGAAAGGTCTTCCTTTGCCGTTGGTTCACCCTCCAATGGCCGCCACTGCCAGCGCATCGCGCTGATCTGAAGCCAGGAGCCAGGTGCTTCTCCTGGTCTCCCATGAGGTGCAGGGCCCAACTACTTGGGCCATCCTCCACTGCACTCCCTGGCCACAGCAGAGAGCTGGCCTGGAAGAGGGGTAACCGGGACAGAATCTGGCGCTCCAACCGGGACTAGAACCCGGTGTGCCGGCGCCGCAAGGCGGAGGATTAGCCTAGTGAGCCATGGCGTCGGCTATAAACTTAATTTAAAAGGTATAAGACTTATGTTACCAAAACAATTTCTAGTTACAAATCTAGGATTATATGTTTCCTGGAGTACTGGTGTCATTTCCAAGGTGCTTTCAAACCACAGATAATTAAATCGCAGCTTTAAAGACCCATTTCTATTGCAGTAATTCCCTAAGTCAACATTTATTGCCAGGTAATTTATAGTAGACTTTGGTATTTGAGTAATTCCGTATTCAAAAATTATTTAGCACCACCTGGGGGAGTTCTTGCCATGAAGAGTTTTGCAAAAGATGGTAAAGACATCTTCAAAGGGTAGGAAAACCCCTCATATATTCATGAATATACATAGATTTTTCTTTATGATTCTGTAAACATTAAAATCAATGAAATTAAATATTTGATGGGGGGAACATCCAGCTCTGCAATAATTTTTTGAGTGCTCCCCATGTACCAGGCATTATTGAGTCGCTGCAAGATTCAAAGTTGAATAACAAGATGGTGTCTTTGTCACCTAAGATAAAAAGGCTTGCAATAAGGAGGAAATGACAGTGGCATCATCATCATCATCAAAACCACCAACACTGGGGTCCATACGGGAGGTCAGTGCCAGAGCAAGCAGCTTTACCTGCTATGCCACAGCACTGGGCCCTTCTTATTCTTTTTTATAAACATCAATGGAGAAGCTGACATTGTGGTATAGCAGGTAAAGCCACCGCCTGCAATGCTGACATCCCATTTGGGCACTGGTTCAGGTCCCAGCTCATCCACTTCCAATCCAGCTCCTAGCTAATGGTCTAGGAAAGCAGTAGAAGATGGCTCATGTCCTTGGGCCCCTGCACTTGTATGGAAGACCCAGAAGTTCCAGGCTCCTGGCTTCAGATCAGCCCAGCTCCAGCTGTCGAGGTCATTAGGGGAGTGAACCAGTGGATGGAAGACTTCTTTCCTTCGCGCTCTCTCTCTCTCTCTCTTTCTGTCTCTCCTGCTCTCTCTCTAACTCCAAATTTCAAAGTAAATAAATAAATTTTGTTTAAAAAACATAATGGAATCATAGAAAAAATATGTGATTAAATAATATGGCCAAGGCTACACATCTAGTGGAGACAGGAACTGAACAACTTAAGATTCTTAAGTGTAATTTTTGTGCTACCAAATCCCATTGTACATACTTTTAGATCATATGAATCCAATCATATGCACTGGGAGATGGTGAGAAGTTCAACAGGGCAGTTCCTCTTACTCTACTCAGAAGGTGCGTGCCTTTGGGGGAATGTGTCATGGGAGATGAGGAACTGCTACCGCCGAGTTCTCATGAGTTGCGTAATAGGGACATTTTGCTAACTAACCTTTTTGTGGGTATTTTATGCTTTGAAAATTTTGCAATTCTTATAATAGGATCCCTCTATGCAGGCCAGATCTTTTCATCTGAGGTGCAATAGTGATGCCTTTCAATGCTGGAAGAGTATGACTGAACCAGGGCGAGCAGTAAATTGCTCTCTAATTGGCACCTTCTTAAGAAATATCTTGGAAACTTTTTTTAACTATAAGGTTTTTGTTTTTTTTTTTTTTTTTTTGCTTTGCTTGCTAACTTTGGAGTCTAACCCCTGTGTCAGATGTAAAGCTGCTGTGCACAATAATTATAAACTAAGGCAAAATACAGTGTTATGGGCAGAGTAAGAACCAAAACTGTGGTTTGTTGAAGAAAGGCAAGAATCACACTTAGTTTGAGGGGTGGGCAGTGTGTAGGAAAATCTTCATGGAGGAGATGATTTCTAAGGTAGACCCTGAAGGATATGTAGCTTTGATAGGCAGAACAAGGAAGAGAGTTTTGTGCAGGAGGTGGATCCTGAAGAAAGGCACAGAGTGACACAGCTCAAGGCATGATCTGTGGGTAGCCGTTTGTGGCTGATGCCAAGACAACAGCAAGAAAAGTAGTGGGAATTCAGCCTGGAAAGATAGACATCAAACTATTTCACAGAGGCCTTCAATGACAGAATAAGGAGTTTGCATTCAGAGGTTTTGGGTAATGACATTATCAGAGCTATGACAGGGATGTAAAAAGCCAATTAGAGGCCGGCGCCATGGCTCAATAGGCTAATCCTCTGCCTTGCGGCACCGGCACACTGGGTTCTAGTCCCGGTCGGGGTGCCGGATTCTGTCCCGGTTGCCCCTCTTCCAGGCCAGCTCTCTGCTATGGCCCGGGAGTGCAGTGGAGGATGGCCCAAGTGCTTGGGCCCTGCACCTCATGGGAGACCAGGAGAAGCACCTGGCTCCTGGCTTCGGATCAGCGCGATGTGCTGGCCGCAGCTACCATTGGAGGGTGAAGCAACGGCAAAAAGGAAGACCTTTCTCTTTGTCTCTCTCTCTCACTGTCCACTCTGCCTGTCAAAAAAAAAAAAAAAAAAAAACAAAAGATATTGGAGGGGCCAGCACTGTGGTATAGTGGGTTAAGCTGGAGCCTGCATCATAAGCATCCCATATGGGTGCCAGTTCGATTCCCGGCTGCTCCACTTCTGATCCAGCTCCCTGCTAATGGCCTGGGAAAGAAGTGAGGATGGCTCAAGTGCTTGGGGCCCTGGCACTCATGTGGGAGACCCGGCTGAAGCTCCTGTCTCCAGGCTGTGGCCTGACCCAGCTGTGGCTATTGTGACCACTTGAGGAGTGAGCCAGTGGATGGAAGATCTCTGTCTCTCTCTCTCTGTAAGTCTGCCTTTCAAATAAAACAAATAAATCTTTAAAAAGAAAAAAAACTGGAATCAGGAATAGTTAGCATTAAGTATTCCATTTACAAGTCTAATGCAATAACCTATGGAAAAATGTAAAAGGGTCTTATATGAGACAGTCTGGTTCGCAAAAAATGGGAGGCTTATCTAGCCTGTGCAAAAGAGAGAGAGAGAGAGAGAGAGAGAGAGAGAGAGAGAGAGAGAAATTCAGAGAACCCTGGGAACAGGAGGGGTGATGGGCCTCAGATGAATAAACTTGAACTTCTGGGTCTCTTACTTAAACTGACTCCTTAAGAAGATCTGGGATGGGCCCTAGCAGTGTACTTGGCACAGCTAAGGGTTTTTGTAAAATTTATGAAAGTAAGACATTTTAACCACAGTTGGTTAAGATCTTTGTCTCAGCACACACTTTTTTCTGGAGTTTATCAGCTACCACTAGCTACTTTTTCTCATGGGAGGGGTTCAGAGATGAGGAAGGCGGCTTCCATAAACCTGAGGTTGTGGACTACCTTAGTATTTTGCAATAATTGCTTGTTTTCTTTCTTTCTAGATTCATGCATTAGATGAGCCATTTCTAAGCTGTGGCTGGAGTATTTAAATACACATGTCACTTGGACTTTTCTTTGGGACCTGCACATAACTATCCACTATAAAACTTCAATCCTAGTGTCACAGGCACAGTGACAATTTGAGAATTCTAATTTATACTATTTGAAAAGTGAGAAAAGAAACTCATGCAAACAAGATGTTATATGTTGGGGCTAGCACTGTGGCGTAGTGGATAAAGCCTCAGCCTGTGGTGCCAGCATCCCATATGGGTGCCAGTTAGAGTCCTGGCTGCTTTACTTCCAATCCAGTTCCCTGCTAATGGCCTGGAAAAGCAGCAGAAAATGGCCCAAGTGCTTGGGTCCTGCACCCACATGGGAGACCCAGAAGAAGCTCCTGGCTTCTGGCTTCCAATAGTCCCAGCTCCAGCTTTTGCAGCCATTTGGAGAGTGAACCAGCAGAATTAAGACCTCTCTCTCCGTCTCTCCCTCTCTCTGTAACTTGGCCAAATAAATAAATAAATCTTAGAGCGAGAGATGTTTAAACACCCACTCATCTAAAAAAAAAAAGATGTGGGGCCAGCACTGTGGTGCAGCGGGTTAACGTCCTGGCCTGAAGTGCCAGCATTCCATATGGGTGCCAGTTCTAGTCCCGGCTGCTCCTCTTCCAATCCAACTCTCTGCTATTGCCTGGGATAGCAGTAGAAAATGGCCCAAGCCCTTAGGCCCCTGCACCCACGTGGGAGACCAGGAAGAAGCTCCTGGCTCCTGGCTCCTGGCTTTGATTGGCACAGCTCCAGCTGTTGCAGTCATCTGGGGAGTGAACCAGCAGATGGAAGACCTCTCTCTTTACTCTACCTTTCGCTGTAACTCTGTCTTTCAAATAAATAAAATAAAAAAAAAATCTGTATCCATTAAAAAAAAAAGATGTTATATGTTGATTCAAAAAGTTGATATAGCTTGAATGTGCATTTTAACTGTGATTTGAGGCTGGCGCCGTGGCTCACTAGGCTAATTCTCCGCCTGCGGCACCGGCACCCAGGTTCTAGTCCCAGTTGGGGCACTGGCTTCTGTCCTGGTTGCTCCTCTTCCAGTCCAGCTCTCTGCTGTGGCCCGGGAAGGCAGTGGAGGATGGCCCAAGTGCTTGGGCCCTGCACCCGCATGGGAGACCAGGAGGAAACACCTGGCTCCTGGCTTCAGATCAGCGATTTGGGGGGTGAACCAATGGAAGGAAGACCTTTCTCTCTGTCTCTCTCTCTCACTGTCTAACTCTGCCTGTCAAAAAAAAAAAAAAAAATGGAGCCGGCGCCGCGACTCACTAGGCTAATCCTCCACCTAGCGGCGCCAGCACACCGGGTTCTAGTCCCGGTCCGGGCGCCGGAGTCTGTCCTGGTTGCCCCTCTTCCAGGCCAGCTCTCTGCTGTGGCAGGGAGTGCAGTGGAGGATGGCCCAAGTACTTGGGCCCTGCACCCCATGGGAGACCAGGAGAAGTACCTGGCTCCTGCCATGGGATCAGCGTGGTGCACCGGCTGCAGCGCACTGGCCGCGGCGGCCATTGGAGGGTGAACCAACGGAAAAGGAAGACCTTTCTCTCTGTCTCTCTCTCTCTCACTGTCTACTCTGCCTGTCAAAAAAAAAAAAAAAAAAAGTAAAAAAAAACAACAACTGTGATCTGAAAAAATAATTTGGGACATTTCAAGAAAATAAATAAGAACTAAAGATTCCTGATTTGGATAGATATAAAGGGTACCCTCTTATCACTTTAAAATGTATTTATTGAATTCATTTATTATTTTTGTGGGGAGCAACCCGGACTAGACTAAGTTACTGGAATTAAGACTTATTCTGTGCATCTGCTCTCCCACAATATGGCGCTGGGAGAGAAGAAAACAGCTTCTACGGAGCTGCCTCCAGTTCAACCAATAAACTGTAGGACTTGCTCCTGATTGGAGGAGAGCAGCGTACTCGGCGTGTGGGCAGCCGAGTTGGGATTGGCAGAGGAGGACTATAAAGGAGGAGAGAGACGGCATGCACCAGGAACATCTAATGGGAACATCTAAGGGGAACACCTGTGCAGCCCCCGAGAGAGCCGGCCGGCGGTGTGCCGCTCCCCTGCGGAAGTGGGGAGTGTGGCAGGGGGAACCGCCCTTCCACGGAGGTGGAAGGGACAGTAGCCAACCCGGGAAGAACCAGCAGCAAACCCGGGAAGGGCCGAGCAGACGAAAGAACAGCGCAGGGTCCTGTGTCGTTCCTCCACGAAGAGGGGGAGCGACAATTTTGAATATATTTAAATTTTTTTACTTAGATAAAGAAATTAAAGATCTATGAAACAAAAGTGGTAAAGATTACGACCATACCAAAAATGAGAAATCAAGATTATAATTTCAGATCATACCACAGGCAATTATTCAAAAAGAAAAGATAAATTTTCTTAAAGATTTTATTTATTTGAGAGGCAGAGTTATAGACAGAGAGAGGGAGAGACAGAGAGATAGGCCCTTCATCTGCTGATTCACTCCCCAAATGTCCGTATGGCTAGAGCTGGGCTGATCCAAAGCCAGGAACAGGAGCTTCTTCCAAGTCTCCCACATGGGTGCAGGGGCCCAAATGCTTGGGCCATCTTCTACTGCTTTCCCAAGCCACAGCAGAGAGCAGGATCACAAGAGGAGCAGCTGGGACTAGAAACAGCGCCCATATGGGATGCTGGCACCACGGGCAGAGGTTTAGCCTATCATGCTATCACTGGCCCCAAAGATAAATTTTTAAAATAGGTAACAAATAAACTTTAGTTTATTTCAAATCACAACTGACAAAAATGAATGCATTATGAGAACAGATTGGCAAAAGATATAATTATCTTGCTCATGACATTAAATACTGATATTGATAAAGATAACATACACTTACAACATATCACTACCCATTAAACATCAAACAGCAAACTAATTAATGAGTATTTTCAATCTAAAGAGTACTTAAGATTAGTCACTATGTAAGAAAACTGGAATAGCTTGAAATATTACTTCTATGAGCACATGAAAGAAATGTGAAAGAAGTTCCCTCAAATTGAAAATGACCATAAAAATTTATATGACATTATTGAAAAAAGTTGTGAGACTGATATACACTTTCCTAAATTATCAGCAACAAAATACAAATTTTAATCTTCTGTGCTACAGTAAAAATTTAATTCTTTTTTCTCTTGTCTCCCTAGAAGATACATTACAAAATTAGAGGAAGAAACAGAGAGTACATAGTCAATAAATGTAGAAAATTTATTTTAGAGGTATGTCAAGTAGTTAACTAATAAAATTAAAGTATATTTTATTTTTCTGAGTTTTGTAATATTTGTAGTATTTATCAACTTTTTAAAAATCTGCTCTTTGCTGGCGCCGTGGTGCAGAGAGTTAAGGCCCTGGCCTGAAGCTCCAGGATACCATATGAGCGCCGGTTCTAGTTCCGGCTGCGCCTCTTCTGATCCAGCTCTCTGCTATGCCTGGGAAGGCAGTGGAAGATGGCCCAAGTCCTTGGGCCCCTGCACCTATGTGGGAGACCCGGAGGAAGCTCCTGGCTCCTGGCTTCGTATCGGCACAGCTCTGGCCACTGCAGCCAATTGGGGAGTGAACCATCAGATGGAAGACCTCTCTCTCTCTCTCTCTCTCTCTCTCTCTCTCTCTGCCTCTCTCTCTGTGTAACTCTAACTTTCTAATAATAAATAAATCTTTAAAAAAAAATCTGCCATTTGGGGCCAGCACTGTGGTATAGCACATAAAGCCACCATCTGCACTGCTGGCATCCCATATGGGTGCCAGTTCAAGTCCCACCTGCTCCACTTCCAATCCAGCTCTTGGCTAATGGCCTGGGAAAGCAGCAAAAGATGGACTGAGTCCTTTGGCCCCAGCACCCACGTGGGAGACCTGGAAGAATCTCCTGGCTCCAGTTCAGCCCAGCTCCAGCCATTACAGGCATTTAGGGAGTGAACCTGTAGATGGAAAATGTCTCTCTCTCTCTCTCTCTCTCTCTCTCTCTCTAAATAAATATATATATGCATATATATATACCTCTTCCTGTAACTTTGTCTTTCAAAAGAATTTTCTATTTAAAAAACTGCCATTTTTGTAATTTCCTATTTTAAACAAATATCCATATTTTAACTTAATTTTCTTCCAAACTGTATAGTCTCACAAAAGTTGGGTTCCAGCACTGGCCTGGACTGGTTGTAAGGACTCGACACATTTCTTTCTTGCGCTCTAATATCTGCTCCTCGTTGTGGCAGACACAACTATAGGGTTCCCTTGGCTTTTCATTTTACATATGGCAGAGTGTGGTTCTCCTATAACTACCAATATACTTATACAAAGTTCCAGAAACAACAAGAGACTTTAGTTGGACAAGTATGGTAGGCCCAACGTATCAAATAGTAATAACCAAAGACAGCTAACTCACATAGTATAAGCTTGGCTGCTGGGGGCAGGGCCAGTGTCTGGTTGTCCCGGAATGAAGCTGGCTGCTGAGCTGGGCAAATTCCAAAAACATTAACCTTGGACTTGAACTAGAGGGATCCTGAGCATAAATCATAGAATTTGAGTACCAAAGGAGACAGGAAAGTGCTTTATAGTTCATGTGATGAGAATGGGGAATAAAACAAGAATATTAAATAGGAGAACACTTTATGGTCCAGTGTGGGAGTAGAAATGATAAAGTGCAGGTGCCACGGCTCACTAGGCTAATCCTCTGCCTTGCGGCGCCGGCACACCGGGTTCTAGTCCCGGTCGGGGCGCCAGATTCTGTCCCGGTTGCCCCTCTTCCAGGCCAGCTCTCTGCTGTGGCCAGGGAGTGCAGTGGAGGATGGCCCAAGTGCTTGGGCCCTGTACCCCATGGGAGACAGGATAAGTACCTGGCTCCTGCCATCGGATCAGCGCGGTGCGCCGGCTGCAGCGCGCTGGCCCCGGTGGCCACTGGAGGGTGAACCAACAGCAAAGGAAGACCTTTCTCTCTGTCTCTCCCTCTCACTGTCCACTCTGCCTGTCAAAAAAAAAAAAAAAAAAAAAAAAAAAAAAAAAAAAAAAGAGAGAGAGAGAGAGAGAAAGAAATTATAAAGTGAGGGACACAGGGGAAGGCTAACTTCTGAGTGGTAGGAGGTAAATCAGTTGCCCCTGTCAACCTTGGTTTCTTGGGCTAATCCTTGGAGGTTATGAACTATATTTAAGAGAGGTTATATTCTCTTATAACTTTTTTATGATTTCTTTATTTACTTGAAAGTCAGAGTTACAGAGAGAGTAGAAGAGACAGCGAGACAGAGAGATACACACACAGAGAGAGAGAGAGAGAGAGAGAGAGAGAGGTCTTCTATCCACTGGTTCACTCTCCAGATGGCAGCAACAGCCAATACTAAGCCAGGCCAAAGCCAGGAGCTGAGAGCTTCTTCCAGGTCTCCCACATGGGTAGCAGGGGTCCAAGCACTGAGCCATCTTCCACTGCTTTTTGCAGGCCACCAGCGAGGAACTGGATTGCAAATGGAGCAGTGGAGACTCAAATGGGCACCCATATGGGATGCTGGCATTGCAGGTGGTAGCTTTATCCACTATGCCACAACACCGGCCTCTCCCTTACAACATTTCCAAGGACATTTGTTATTTGTGAATGTATTTGTAGAAGACATTTTATTTTTAACAGTTAAGATATGGAATCAACCCAGATGTCCATCAACTGATGAATGGATAAAGAAATTATAGTATAAATATGAAATGGAATATTATTCAGCCTTTAAAAATGAAATCCTGCTTTTTTGCAACAAAATGGATGCAACTGGAAACCATTATACTTAATGAATAAGAAAGTCCCGAAAAGAGAGATGTCATATGTTTTCCTGATCTGTGATAACTAGTAGAGTACTAATAATGTAATGTATATGCACAAAATTAACATTTTGAGTTTCAGTGATTGTTTACAGCCCTTGTCTCTACTGTTAAGGAGCAGGGTTTTTTTCTTCATACTATTAATTGAACTTATTACTTAGCAGTGGGTTAATTTTATAAGTATGAAGTAAACTGAAAGCAAATCATTGTAAAAATTAGGAGAGGGAATAGAGAGGAATGAGGGGGAAGGATGGGAGCTTGGGCAGGAGGGAGGGTAGGGTAGGAAGTATCACTATGTTCCTAAATCTGTATACATGAAATACATGAGATTTGTATACCTTAAATAAAATTTTTTAAAAAGGATATTTCAATTTTCAAAGCTTACCAAGAAGATTTTTCAGGGGCTGGCACTGTGGTATAGTGGCCAGTAAAGCTCCTGGCCTCCTGGCTTTGGATCTGCCCAGTTTTGGCTGTTGCAACCATTTGAGGAGGGAACCAGCAGATAATGGATGTCTCTCTCTCTCTCTCTCTCTGTAACTGCCTTTCAAATAAATAAAATAAATCTTTAAATAAAAAGAACCCAGATTTTTCATGATACCCTCATAATGCCATTCTACCTTTCTTTCAGACTGATATTAACTTTATAATTTCCAAAAATTATTTTTAAAAACGTTTGTTACTAAATGGCCTTAGACCTTGATGAATATATATTTGCTGTAATGTGTTCTTTCTTTTTCTCTAATCAGATCTTTGAAATGTTTTTCCTGCAAGAATAGAAACAGCTAGTAAATCTGAGAATGTCAGAACCCTTGCTTTCCTCTTTTTTCATTCCCTTATCCCTTCATCTCACCCCCAAAAACCTGCTTCTGGAAAAAGGGATCCCCATGAAGGTGTTTCAGTGGGGAAAGTATGCCACAAAGTCAGTCACACACACCACATTCTTATTAACTACCTGGTAAAATTTCCTTTACAGGGAGTCTGATCATTTAGGGAAAAGTCCTCCATGGGGCCGGTGTTGCAGTGCAGAGGGTTAAGTCGCCCTCTGCAATGATGGCATACCACATGAGTACCGAATTGAGTCCTGGCTGCTTCACTTCAAATCCAGCTCCCCATAATTGTGCCTAGGAAAACAGAGGAAGATGGCCTAAGGACTTGGTCACTTGCACCCATGTGGGAGACTCAGTTGGATTTCCTGGCTCCTGACTTCAGCCTGGCCCAGCCCTGTCTGTTGTGGCCATTTGAGAAGTAAACCAATGGATGGAAGATCTCTCTTTCTCTTTCTTTCTCTCTCTGTATCTTGCCTTTCAAATAAATAAATAAATCTTTTTAAAAATATTTATTTCAGGCCAGCGCCGCGGCTCACTAGGCTAATCCTCCGCCTCGCGGAGCCAGCACACCGGGTTCTAGTCCCGGTCGGGGCGCCGGATTCTGTCCTGGTTGCCCCTCTTCCAGGCCAGCTCTCTGCTGTGGCCCGGGAAGGCAGTGGAGGATGGCCCAAGTGCTTGGGCCCTGCACCCCATGGGAGACAGGATAAGTACCTGGCTCCTGCCATCGGATCAGCGCGGTGCGCCGGCCGCAGAGCGCTGGCTGCGGCGGCCATTGGAGGGTGAACCACCGGCAAAGGAAGACCTTTCTTTTCTTTTCTTTTCTTTTCTTTTCTTTTCTTTTCTTTTCTTTCTTTCTTTCTTTTTTTTTTTTTTTTTGTTTGTTTGTTTGACAGGCAGAGTGGACAGTGAGAGAGAGAGAGACATAGAGAAAGGTCTTCCTTTTTGCCGTTGGTCAACAGCAGATATGGAAAGTGTGCCCAGGGGCTGGCGCCATGGCTTACTTGGTTAATCCTCCGCCTGCAGCGCCATATGGGCACCAGGTTCTAGTCCCAGTTGCTCCTCTTCCAGTCCAGCTCTCTGCTGTGGCCTAGGAGGGCAGTGGAGGATGGCCCAAGTGCTTGGTCCCTGCACCCGCATGGGAGACCAGGAGGAAGCACCTGGCTCCTGGCTTCAGATCGGTGCAGCCATTTGCAGATTGAACCAATGGAAGAAAGACCTTTCTCTCTGTTTCTCTCTCTCACTGTCTATAACTCTACTTGTCAAATAAATAAATAAAATTTTAAAAAAAAGCAAAGAAAGTGTGCCCAGACAGAAAGTGTGACAGACAGGAAGGGAAGTGGGATGAGCAGGATACAGAAGCCGAAGGCTGGAGAAGAGGGAATTTGTTGGCAACCAGTAGGGAAGGGAGTGTCTGCACAGTGGGAGTCAGGGAACACAGCCAGAAACACTCAAGCATCCCCAGTGGTACCTGGTATGTTAGACAGAACAGAGAAGACAAGAGGAGGTGACTGCAAGGTGGCAGCAGTGCCCTCTGATTTTGGAGGTGAAAAGATATGAGACTGGAATCAAGGTGCAAGCAAATAGCAATATTTTTCATCTTCCTGCTGTTTGGACATGAACAGTGGTATGTGTTAAGAAAGCATTTCAGTAGCATGATGTATCAGTAGTTAAGAGTATAGGCTCTAGAGACCGGTTCAATATCTAACTCTGCCATTGTCTGTGGGACTTTAAACAAGTGACTTGGCATCTCTTAGCTCCAGCATCAACTGTAAGATGGAGGCAATCCTAGTGAGCGCCTAAGATCAAGTGACACAAGGCACATAGCAGTGTACTGACAGTGGCCAATGTAACTGTTATTATTCACCATTATAAAAATAATGCCCGCTACTGTAATTCAATCTTCAGGTGATCTAGGAAGCAAATGGTAAGACAGATTTCTATTCACGTATTCTAACTTAGGAGCATGTAAAAACAGGATTAAATGCCCTTACAATCTATTTAGCTCACAAATATGGAAATTGATTGTAAGTAGTGCTCCATGGAAGATATTTATATTTGTATATTTATTAAGTACTATAGCATTTACACTGACTTTTATTTAAAATTATATACTTATTTGAGGCCGGCGCCGTGGCTCACTAGGCTAATCCTCCGCCTAGCGGCGCCGGCACACCGGGTTCTAGTCCCGGTCGGGGCGCCAGATTCTGTCCCGGTTGCCCCTCTTCCAGGCCAGCTCTCTGCTGTGGCCAGGGAGTGCAGTGGAGGATGGCCCAGGTGCTTGGGCCCTGCACCCCATGGGAGACCAGGAAAAGCACCTGGCTCCTGGCTCCTGCCATCGGATCAGCGCTGTGCGCCGGCCGCAGAGCGCCAGCCGCGGCGGCCATTGGAGGGTGAACCAACGGCAAAGGAAGACCTTTCTCTTTGTCTCTCTCTCTCACTGTCCACTCTGCCTGTCAAAAAAATAAAAAAAAATTAAAATTATATACTTATTTGAAAGAGTGACAGATGTGCGCACGCATGCACACACACGCACACAGGGAGGGGGGAGGGAGGGAGAGGGAGAGGGAGAGGGAGAGGGAGAGAGAGAGAGAGAGAGAGAGATCTTCTGTCAACTGGTTCACTCCCCAGATGGCTGCAACAGCCAGGGCTGGGCTACATACGTGGAAGTCAGGAACCTGAAAGTCAATCCAGGTCTCCCTGTGGGTGGTAGGGGCCCAAGATCTTGAGCCATCATCTGCTGACTTCCAAAAGGCACATTAGCAGGAAGTTGGGTCAGAAATGGAGAAGCAGGACTCGAACCAGGCATCCCAAGTAGCAACTTAACTGCTGAGCCAAATACCCATACCTATTTTTAATTTTTTACTTATTTGAAAAGCACGCACACACATACAGATTTCCAATCTGCTAGTTTACTCCTTAAATGCCTGCAACAGCTAAGGCTGTGCCAGTCCTAAGCCAGATGCCTGGGACTCAATGTGGATCCCTCATGTAGGTGGCAGGGACTTAAGTACTTGAGTCATCACCTGCTGCCTCCCAGGAGCAGGGAGCTGGAATCAGGAACCCAACCAGGACTTGAACCCAGCAATTCTGACATGGAATGTGGGCATCTCAACAGCTGTTGCAAATGCCCATGCCTTCATTTGACTTTTAATTTTATAATAAAAATAAGGAAGTGAAATGCTATCCTGAAAGTTGGTTTTAACTTTGAAAATATTAGAAATTCTAACTCAGATAAGTATAATTCATCTTAAACACATCAAGTATTTTAATAAAGCAATAAAATATTCCTCAAAAGTAATATATTGGTGGGTGGAATTAAAATACTTCCAATTAAACCAATATTTTACAGAGAAGGCTGCTTTTAAAATATATCAAGGAGATGGTGCTGTGGCGTAGGGGATAAAGCTGCTGCCTGCAGTGCCGGCATCTCAATATGGGTGCTGGTTTGAGTCCCGGCTGCTCCACTTCCAATCTAGCTCTCTGCAGCGGCCTGGGAAAGCAGTAGAAGATGGACCAAGCCCTTAAGCCCCTGCATCCATGTGGGAGATCTGGAAGAAGCTCCTGGCTCCTGGCTTTGGATCGGCACAGCTCCGGCCATTGTGGCCATCTGGGGAGTAAACCAATGGAAGTAAGACCTTTCTCTCTGTCTCTCCCTCTAACTGTCTGTAACTCTACCTCTGAAATAAATAAAATCTTTTAAAAAATAAAAATATATCAATAACCCAAATTATAAAATAACTTTAAGTACTTATTTTACTAGAAAGCATTACATGGTTATGTTACACATACAACTCACCAGGATTTAACTTCCCTTTTGTGTTCAAAATTTTATGCTTATTTTTAAAAAAGTTTTATCTTGGAGCTGGTGTTGTGGCACTGAAGCTGCCACCTGAGATGCACCAGTTAGAATCCCAGCTGTGCCACCTCCTTTTTTTTTTTTTTTTAAGAAAGCTTTTATTTAATAAATACAAATTTCATCGGTACAGCTTTAGAAATACAGTGGTTCTTCCCCCCATACCCACCCTCCCACCCCCTCTCCCATCCCACCCCCTCTCCCATCCCACCACCTACTCCCTCTCCCATCCCATTCTTCATTAAGATTAATTTTTAAAAATATTTATTTATTTGAAAGTCAGAGTTACACAGAGAGAGAGGGAGAGGCAGAGAGAGAGAGGTCTTCCATTCTTCCATTCACTGGTTCACTCTCTAATTGGCCACAATGGCTGGAGCTATGCCGATCCAAAGCCAGGAGCCAAGAGCTTCCTCCAGTCTCCCTCATGGGTGCAGGGGCCCAGGGACTTGGGCCATCTTCTACTGCTTTCCCAGGCCACAGCAGAGAGCTGGATTGGAAGTGGAGTAGCCGGGTCTCGAACTGGTGTCCATATGGGCACTGCAGGCAGTGGCCTTACCTGATACACCACAGCGCCAGCCCCAAGATTCATTTTTAATTATCTTTATATACAGAAGACCAACTCTATACTAAGTAAAGATTTTAACAGTTTACACCTACACAGACACACAAAGTATAAGGTACTGTTTGAAGACAAGTTTTACCATTAATTTTCATAGTACAACTCATTAAGGACAGAGATCCTACATGGGGAGCAAGTGCACAGTGACTCCTGTTGTTGATTTAACAACTGACACTCTTATTTATGATGTCAGTGATCACTTGAGGCTCTTGTCATGAGCTGCCAAGGCTATGGAAGCCTTTTGAGTCCACAAACTCCGTCAGTATTTAGACAGTGCCATAAGCAAAGTGGGAGCTCTCTCCTCCCTTCAGAGAAAAGCACAACCTTCTTCTTCTTCTTTTTTTTTTTTTTTTTTTTGACAGGCAGAGTTAGACGGTGAGAGAGAGAGACAGAGAGAAAGATCTTCCTTCCGTTGGTTGACCCTCCATATGGCCGCCACGGCCTGCGCACTGCCCCGATCTGAAGCCAGGAGCCAGGAGCTTCGTCCTGGTCTCCCATGCAGGTGCAGGGCTCAAGCACTTGGGCCATCCTCCACTGCCCTCCCGGGCCACAGCAGAGAGCTGGACTGAAAGAGGAGCAACCAGGACAGAATCCAGCGCCCCAACCGGGACTAGAACCTGGGGTACCAGTGCCGCAGGCAGAAGATTAGCCAAGTGAGCCATAGCACCGGCCAAGTACAACCTTCTTTGATGGCCCCTTCTTTCCACTGGGATCTCATTCACAAAGATCCTTCATGTAGGTCATTATTTGCCAGTGTCTTGGCTTTCCCTGCCTGAAATGCTCTCTTGGGCTTTTTAGCTTGTGCCACTTCCAATGCAGTTCACTGTTAATGTTCCTGGGAACGCGATGGAAGATAGCTCGAGTACTTGGTTCCCTGTACCCATGTGACCCAGACTGAATTCTTGGCTCCTTGCTTCATCCTGGCCCACTTTCTGCTGTTGAGGGCATTTAGGGGAGTGAACCAGTGAGTGGAAGATCTCTCTTTTAAAATATTTTTAAAAATGATTTATTTATTTTATTTAAAAGGCAGAATTTCAGAGACAGAGGGGGCGAGACAGAGATTCTCTATCTCCCAGTTCACTTTCCAGATAGCTGCAACTGCAACAGCCAAGGCTGGGCCAGGCTGAAACCTGGAGCTAGGAACTCAGTCTTTGTCTCCCACATGGGTGGCAGTAGTACAAGTCCTTGGGTCATTATGTACTGCCTCTTAGTTGCATTAGCAGGAAGGTGGATCAGAAGCAGAGGTGGGATCCCAGTTCCTCTGCTAACGGAACACAGCTGTCCCAAGTGGTGGTTTAACCTGCTGTGCCACAGTGCCCAGTCCTCTGCTTGTATTATCTGATTGCATTTTTTAAAGGTTTATTTATTTACTTTGAAAGTCAGAGTTACACAGAAAGAGAAGGTGAGAGCTAGAGATAGAGATAGAGAGAGAGAGAGAGAGAGAGAGAGAGAATATGAGTCTTCCATTCGATGGTTCACTCCCCAGTTGGCCGCAACGGCTGGAGCTGTGCCGATCCAAAGCCATGAGCCAGGAGCCTCCTCCAGGTCTCCCACGCGGTTGCAGGGGCCCAAGGCCTTGGGCCATCTTCCACTGCTTTCCCAGGCCAGAGCAGAGAGCTGGATCGGAAGTGGAGCAGCCAGGTCTCAAATTGGCGCCCATTTGGGATGCTGGGGCACTGCAGCCGGCAGCTTTACCTGCTATGTCACAGTGCCGGCCCCTATCTGACTTGATGGTACAAACTCGATCCTCAAAAATTCCTTCATTGAATTGTGGAAACGTTACTTGTCCCTGAAAAACTGCTCTGGTTTTGGTCATCCTCTAATGCATGCCTTTTGTAATCTGCTTAATATACAATATTTAAAAGATTCTGATTCATAAAAGGCAGACCCAGAGTGTGGGAGAGCTATGAACAACCTTCTTTGTGGAAACTCAGACAGGGATGGTGGGAAGGACAGACATAATGTGCTTCACAAGTAAGGTAGAGTAACAGCGGAATACAACTGGATAGTTGCCCAGAACCACTTGTTTTTCAAGGAGAGGCAAAAGAAGAGATTTTTCTTGTTGTTCTTGTGAAGTCTACATAGCCGCTGGCAAGTAGGGAACTTGCCAGCCTGCAATGAGGGAATCCAACCAGTTCAAAGACTGTTCCAGCCACTCAGGATTCACTACTGTGAATGCCCTTGTGACAGTCAGCTCCCAACCTGGCCTCCAATAACCCTCAGGTCCTGTTAACTATTCTCGTGTGGTACCCTCTCACACCGAATCAGGACCACATTGAATCTGTGTGGTTAACAGAGTATAACAGAAGGGATGGTGTGTGACTCCTGAGGCTGGGCCAGAAAAGGTAGGATGGTTTCCACTTGTTCTCTTGGACTACTCTAAGTATTACAAGGGAATATGATCTCATTTAATCAAATGTAACCCAAAGCCTCCAAGAATTAGCCCAAAAAAGAATATAGAATGGGGGAGAGAAACTGTTTACTGGTCATGGCTCCACCATTCTGAGCATTTAATTTTCTGTTGTGTTCTTCATGTTGTCACTGCTATCCCTAAATGATCCTCCTCTCATTTTCATCATGATAGAAAAATAGGAAAACCTCTTTAGGTGAGCCTATCATAATGGACAGACTAAAATTTAAAACAAATTTTGCTGAATAATTAGTGAGAGCAAAGGGGAAAAACACAGAGAAAAAGTATAAAGCATTCTACCTAATGCACATATTACTGGGTCCTATTTATATTTAATTTATGTAAATGAATGTATTTGTATTTAAATGTACAAAGTGTGAAAGATTACAGGTAAACCAGGATTTTTGGGTAAAAGGCAAAAAATATGGGAGGGCTGGGTATGGGTGAATGGAATAAGTGAGAGGAAAGGGGGACTTGGATCTTAAAATTTACTTTATATTATTTGAAGATTGACGAGAATGTATTAACTTATATGATTAAGACACGAACTGTGTGATATAAGAAACAAAAGCCATCAAGTTAAAACAAACCTAAAGATCTATCCTCTGATCAGTAGCTTGCCATTAGGACCTCTGGCCACAACAGAGCTATCCTGACTGTGAGGTCTTTTGAATGCTTGGCGAAAAACTTTCTGGGGTTTCTTACTTGGCCTGTCTCCATAAAGCATGCATCTTTCTAAGACCCATCACCAAAGAGCTGTGTCAGAGACATCAGTTTCTGCACCTTGAAGACCAATACCAAGGGAGCAGACTGCTCTATCAGCTATCGTGTCAGTGAATGATTCTGACATGAATTCTGGGAAGCAAAGCACCCCCAAAAATTTCAGTGCTTAAAACAATCTTGTACTTTGTAGGTCACTGGCTCCGAGGTGGAGGTTTAGATTTTCTCCACGCATGTCTCATCCTTCTTGGACCTAGAGATCACTCAGGCATGAGCCTCATATTGTGAAAGGCAGGAGTGTCAGGGAGGCAAGCAGAAACAGGCAGTGCCTCTCCAGGCCAGCCTCAGAGCTGTCACATTGTCACTTCTGCCCATATTCCTTCGATGCGAAGCAAATGAAATGATCTAAGCTCAGAGCCCATAGGGTGGAGAAACAGTCTACCTTCAACTAAGACAAACTACAAGGGGGCTGGTATGCAAGGAACAGTGAAAACTGGGGAACAAAAACGTTATCTACCTGTTATCAACCTGGGACTTTCCAACTTTCCGAAGAGAGAGATTTCCTTTCAAAACTGGCCAACAGCATATGATAGGCTTTGATCCAGAGGTGATCTCTGTCCTAAATTATAGGAACAGGGCTTTGTCTTTGCATGCACCTTAATTTGCTATGCTGTGTTATGGAGATGCTGTAATATTGCTGGCAGCTAATTCCTTACAAAATGTCAAAGTGAGCAACGGCTTCCATAGGAGAAAGACTATTTTACAAGAAGTAGGGGATAAAAAACAACAACAACAACAACTTCTCTTAGAAAATACGCTGTTGGCAGCATCCTGTTCATTGTGTTTTAAAAGGTTTGAGTGTTACCAAGGCTTTATAAAATCTTTAGTTTAAAGGGTGCCATAGAATTCAGGAATCCACAAAATGTTGTCAGAGTCGAGAGGACTCTGAGGAGCCAGCCTGTGACCCAGGCTTCCCCTGTGTTTAGGAGTAAAAACCTCTTACATAAGAATAGGAATCCCCAGAGCTGCTTCTTAACATGGGAAAGGGAGAGTTGTCCCCAAGTAAATAGATGAACAGTTACAGCCTTAAAATAAAAAAGAGATCATTAAATCCTTGAGTTCTTCAGCCGAGCCTCGGGTGGTCCTGACATTGAGCCCCACTCCAGGGTTTTGTCCAGGGTTCCCACGTTCCTTTCAAGAACAAACGGCCTTGAAACGTTCCTCCGCATTTCCTCTTCGTCCAAAATGGTCGTGGAGCAGCAAAGAGTAAGGCTGAAGCCCAGAAAGGAGCCTGGTGAATACTGCGCCAGGTGCCGGGGCCATCGCAGCGAAGCTGCAGGAGCCCGGGCCGGGAGCCGAAGCAGCCCCCGCGCGCACCGGGACAGTCCCGGCTCTTTGTTAAAGAAACAAATGCAAGAGGCGGCGCGGGGACTGGTGGGGCTGAGCCGTTTGTCTGCACAACTACGCCCGAGAAAGACCTTGGGCGAGACGCTGCAAACGCAGGACAGCCCGGGGCACCGTGTCATTGGCTTTTGTGCACTTGAAGGCGCGTGAGCGAGCCCCGCTCAGAGGTTCCCCTTTGTGTGAAACTGTGGAAACCAGGAGCGTGCGGCGACTGCTGGGTTTTCGTTTTCGAATTCCTAAGCGCTTGGACCAAAAACACCCTTTCACCAACACGCTCCCTCGTTCTTGCGCGGGCAGGACTCGGACTTGAGTTACTTCTCCGTCGCTGACACGGCGAGGAGCGACAAAGGCGCGCGGTACGGGCGGCCGGGGCTCCCGGGGCAGCGCCGAGGGGCCGCCCGCCGCGTTCCGCAGCTGCGCGCTGGGCCCCGCCGCCCGCCGGCCGCCCGGCAAACGTGGGCACCAACCGCCGCGCGGCCGGGCCGTTGGGCGGGCGGTAATTTCTGGGAATGGGGCGGGGTCCGCGAGTGTACGAGGCCGGGCGTTTGTGAGCCGGGAGGAGGAGCGGGCGGCGCCGAGGAGCGCGAGGCTGGCGGGGCGGCGCGCCACGTGCGTCACCGGCCAGGGCGGGGCTGGCGTCGCGCTCCTGCCCGCCCGCGCCCCCTACCCCGTACTTAGCCGAGGCTGAGGAGTGGGGACCGGCGGGACCTGGGCCGGGAGTTTTTGCAACCCTCAGCCTCCCGGTTACTGTCAGCCTGCCCGAGTGCGGAGCAGTCCCCTGAGAAGAGGCGCAAGAGTCCGGAGCTGGGGACGGGCTGACAGCTCGGGCCCGCGGGGGGCCGCAGAGTGGCGAGGGTGTGTGTGCGTGCGTGCGGTCTCGGCCGGCCGGGAGGAGCGGGCGGGTGGGCGCTGCAGGTGCACGCGCGGCTCCGTCGTCCCCACGCGCCTGCCCCGCGAGGCGGAGCCCCTTCCTGGCACAGCCCTCGTCCCAGTCCGGGCCCGAGCGGAGTGTGCGATGGGGGAAGCCGCCGAGCAGGGAACCGGACAAGTGGCGAACGTCTTTACCTGAGAAGGCGGGTTTGGGAGAAGTTGGGCGAAACGGGGAGGGCGGGATTCGAGGCAGCAGCAGCAGAGGCAGGTCCGGCTGGCCAGCGGGGGCCGAGGGCAGCTGGCCCCGCGGGGTATAAATAGCCGGCCCGGGTTTGACAGGCGCTGCGGTGACTGGCGGTGCCGCCCCCCCTCCCGCCGCCCCGCCGCCCCGCCGCCGCCGCCGCCGCCGCGCGAGGAGGGGAGGAGCGCTCCGAGCGGGCGGGGTGGGGGAGGCGGACTCGAGTGTCCTGGTGGCGGCGGCAGGAGGCCGAGGGGGAGGAGCCGAGGCGCGGGTGGAGGGAGGGGGCCGGGAGCCGGGCCGGGGGCCACCAGTGCTGCCCGCGCCGGGCTCTGTGTCGCCGCCGTCGCCTCGGCGGTTGGGGGGTCGCTGGGGCAGTGCGGGCTGGGGGCGCTGCGCGGGGCGGCGCGCCTCTGTTTTGTCTCCTCCTCTCCCTGTGGAGCGGCTCGGGCTGCGGGGAGGCCCCGGCTCCCTCCGGACGCCCGGCCAACGGCGGCGGCGGCGGCAGCTCGTCCGCGGCCCTGAGGGAGGGAAAGGGACGCGGCGGTCTTCCCGGGCGACGTGGAGAGCAGGTAAGAGCGCGGGCCGGCGAGTCTGGGGAGAGGAGAGGGAGCGCGGAGGGCGCGGCGATAAAGGCTTGCCGTCCCGGGTGCCGCCGCCTCTCTCCGCGCCCCCGCCCCGCGCCTGTGTTGTTTGCTCCGGGGTGTGCGGAGGGGTTTTCCGGAGGCTGTGGCGGTGACACTGGCTGGGTGCTGCGGGGGAAGGGGGCTGAGTGACTGCGGGCAACGGTCGGCGGCGAGCGGGACTTGGAGAAAGGGCAAGGCGCGCGGCGCGCCTGCCCGCGGGGAGGCTCGGGCGCGGGGCAGGGCTGAGGGAAGGGGTTAGGGACCCCGGCGGGGGATGGGCCCGGCGCAGCTGGGCTCCGTGTGTTTACGTCTCTGCGCGAGTCACCTCTGCCGAGAAGCGGACTGAACTGACCCGCCGAGGCTCGCGCGGAGGCCGGGGCGGGGGTCCGGCTCCGGAGGAAGCGCGTCCTGGGAGGGTCTGGGGAGGGCGGGAGGCTGCGGCCGGCGCCGGCGCGGGGCGGCGAGCTCGGGGCGGGACCTGGGAGGCTCCGGGTGCTCCGGGTGGCTGGGGGGGGGGGGGGTGCCGGGCACCAGTTTTCCTTCCCCGTCGGGCCTTATCGCAGGCGCTTACCTTTCCCTCCCTCAGCTGCTAGCTTGCACGACAGGTTGTACCCGGCCGTTCTTTTATTCTCGCTCTCCGTGCCGGCCCCCTGCTGCCCGCCGCCCACTATTCCCGGGGGGTTGGGGTGGGGAGGGGAGGGAGGCTGGCTCTGATCGGAATCTGTTTTAAACAGCAAAACCGAAACGGGCTGGGTAACGCGCACGTCCAGTGTGACCGCCTTGTTGGTGGATCCTTTCCTCGCCCAGCTGGCCCTCGGGGACCGCGCCGCTGGTTGTTGTGAGGGCGCGCAAGGGGGACGGCCAGGGCTCGCTCCCGACTCTGCGGGAGCAACTCTTCGAGCAGGGCCGCCGGGCCCCCTCTCTAGCTCCACTGGGGCGTTCTTATTCCGTGCCCATAGAGGACAGAAAGTGTTCCCCAACACCGAGAGAAATCCAGATCGCAGTTTTCTAAGGTTCCTCGTGTGCCAGCACCCCCGCCCCGGGCTCTCTTTCTAGGAGCCAGATTTCGCTGCAGAATAGCCTTTCTTTAAGTTTTAGTACTTCGTGAGTTGAGTGTGAGGGAGACGTACAAGTGCTACCTTCCACATTGTCAAACCGCACAATTTCCTGCCTTTTCTGGCGTGCGTGAACGGAACACTTACTCGGCTGTACGGTTTAAATTTTAATCCGGTGGTGAGAGAGCAGTCATCTTGTGTTTGATAATCAGATTTGCTTTTCTTTTTATCTCAATCTCGATCAAGAGGTAAATTATGCACTTTGTCTAGTGCTGGAATCACAGAAGAATGCACCCTTTACCCAAGGCAGGTTTGGATATTTGTGTTGTGGAGTTTTTTCAGAAGGTGGAATGACTGTGTAAGGCTGTTGAAGTTATATATGTAAAGGAACCTGGGAATAATTCAAGTTTATATAGGGCGATAGAATTCATAGAGTGCGTTCATACTAGTATTATTGAGACATCTCTTAGCAGTTAAACACATGAAGTAGAAAATTGAAATACCCTGGCCATTTGAAATTCAAATATTTAATGCTAACCTATTTTAAGGGTATACCTTCACTGACTACTTGGATTAATAGTTGTCCCTCATTCAGGCATAAATACTCATTTAGAAAATTAATTGCCTTTAGTATGGTTGGAAAGAATTTGTGATTTTGGGATTTTTGTGTCCTAAGTAAGACATTGGCTGTGGGAGGGCCTGCTGATGTTGATGGCTTTACCTTTTCAAAAGTTGTATACTTTTTTGGCAGGTGTAGGTTGGAGGGCTAATAGCTTTTACTGAGTTAAAATTCATATGTCATTCAGGTTGATTTAAGTGTACAATTAAGTGACTTGCAGTATATTCACAGAATTGTGCAGTCATCAACCATGATCGATTCTAGAACACCAGAAAGGAACCCCATCCCCGTTAGCATTCCTTCTCCATTCTTGCTGTCCCCCTTTTCCCCCAGGCAACCACTGATCAATTTTGGATGACTTTGGATGTGCCTAATCTGAACTGTGCAAAGTTTGGTCTTTTATGACTAGCTTCTTTCACTTAAGTTTGCAGAGTTTATCCATATTGTGCCATGTATCAGTACGTCACTTTAAATGGCTGAATACTATTTGGTTATATAGATACGCTTATATTACATTTCATTTATGCATTCATCAGTTGATGGACATTTGAGTTTTTTTTTTTAATTTTTATTTAATGAATATAGATTTCCAAAGTAAAGCTTATGGACTACATTGGCTCCCCCCCACCACGTTTGAGTTAACGTGGCCATGAATATTGCATATTAAGTTTTTGTGTGGGCAAGTTTTAATTTCCTTGGATATATGCACTTTTAAAGAAGTTGCTTTTTGACTTAGTACCAAACATTTATCCATTTTGAGTGTGTGATTCAGTAATGTTTAGTATATATGTAGAATTGTGACACTGTTACCTCAAGCCTGTTTAAACATTTTAGTAGCCTCCAAAAATTTCCTCTGGTTAGTCTTCGTTCCCTCCCTATCTCTTCTTCTTACCTCAGTCCCAGCAAAATCAGCATTTTGCTTGCATAGATTTGCCTTTTCTTAATATCATAATATATAGCGTCTCCCACTTTTTTTTTTTTAAAGATTTATTTATTTGAAAGGGATAGAGAGGGAGAGACAGAGAGATCGCTTATTGGCCTTTTGGCTAAGATAAGTGTGAAACAGAAGAGTTTTTTTTTTTTTTTCAAATTACAGTTCAAATTTTTGAATCAACATATAACATTTTTTTTAAGATGAGTAGTTGTTTGAACATTCCTCTTTTTTAAGATTTATTTATTTATTTGAGAGACAGAGTTATAGAGAAAGGGAAAAAGTACAGAGACAGGGAAAAAGAGGTCTTTCATCTGCTGGTTCACTCCTGAAATGGCTGAAACTGCTGGAGCTGGGCCAATCTGAAGCCAGGAGCTTCCCCTGAGTCTCCCACATGGGTGCAAGAACCCAAGTACTTGGGCCATCCTCTGCTGCTTTCCCAGGCCATTAGCAGAGAGCTGGATGCAACATGGAGCAGCTGGGATTCAAACTGACTTTGCTTGCTGTGCCACAGCTCCAGCCCCCAAATGTAGCCCTTTTTAATCTGGCTACTTTTCACATAGCATAATGTGTTTGGGACTCAACTGTATTGTAGCATGTATTGGTAGTTTGAGACTTTTTATTGCTGAATAATAATCCTTTGTATAGATAGATGTACCACATTTTGTCTGCTGACCACTCAGTAGGTGTTTGGATTGTTTCCATTTTTCACTATTATAGTACAGTTCTTTATGTAGACTTACAGTACATACGGTATCAGATCTCTTGGGTAGATACCTAGCAATAGAATTACTGCATCATGTGTTTAACTTTTTAAGAAACTGCCAAGCTGTTAACCAAAGTGGCTGGTACCATCTTACAGTCTAAACAGCAATATATGTCTCTTCCAATTTTCCTCATGTCCTTGCTAACAGTAATTATCTGTTTTATTGTAGCCCTTCTTGTGGATATGAAATGGTTAACTCATTGTAGTTTTAATATGAATTTTTCTTATGGTTCATAGTGGTTTTCCTATGATTATTATCTATTCATTTGTCTTTTTTGGTGACATAGCTATTCAAATTTTTTTCCCATTTAAAATTTGTAAAAATTTATTTTCATTTTTATTTGAAAGGCAGACGGACAGATTTTTCCATTGCCTGGTTTACTCCCCAGATGCCCACAACATCCAGGGTTGGGCCAGGAACTCTATCACCATCTGCCACATGGGTGGAAGGGACCTAAGTACTTGAGCTCTCATATGCTTGCCTCCCAGGCTGCATATTAGCAGGAAGCTGGATAGGAAGCAGTGGCAAGATTCAATTCCAGGCACTCTGAAATGGGGTGTGGTTGTCCCAATCAGTGGCCAGTGACTTAACCTACTGTGCCACAATGTCTATCTTCCACAATTTAAATTGGGTTATTTGATGTAAATGCTTGCTATATTTTTTGGATATAAGTCCTTTATTAGATATGAGAATTTGATATGCAGATATTTCCTCCTAGTCTGTAAGTGGCCTTTACATTTTTATTTTATCAGATGTTGAAGTTTTTTGAAGCATGTAAGTTTTAATTTCGATGAAGTCCAACTTCTCCATTTTTTTTTTTATAGATCATGTTTTTATTGTCTTATGGGAGAGCTCTGTCTTACAGATTTGTTCCTTTTTTTAGGAGTTTTTGTTTTAGCTCTTATGTTTAGTTTTTATAATCTATTTGGAGTTAATTTTTAGACATTTTTATTTATTTATTTCACAGGTAGAGTTATAGTCAGAGGGAGAGATAGAGAGAAAGGTCTTCCATCTGTTGATTCACTCCCTAGATGGTGGCTGGGTGGATCGGAAGCCAGGAGCCAGGAACTTCTTCTGGGTCTCCCACATGGGTGCAGGGGCCCAAGCCCTCGTGCCATCTTCCACTGCTTTCTCAGGCCATAAACAGCTGGATGAGAAGAGGAGCAGCTGGGACACTAACTGGAGCCCATATAGGATGCCAGTGCTGCAGGCAGAGGCTTAACCTATTATGCCACAGTGCCAGCCCCTGGAGTTAATTTTTATTTATGATGTGGATTAAGGGTCTAGATTCATCTTTTCCTATAGATTACTCTAGCACCATTTATTAAAAAGGCTATCATTTCTACGTTTAATGTAGAGTTATTCCTGGGCTCTCAATTCTGTTTCATTATTTGTATTTTCATCCTTATGCCTTCATCAACCTGTCTTGGTTATTGTGCTTTTTAGTAAGTTATGAAAACAAGTAGTGTAAGCCTTCTGATTTTGTTCTGTGTTTTAAAATTGTTTTGATTATTCTTGGTCCTGTATAAAAAATCTAAGCATTGGCTTGTCAATTTCTCTAAAAATTCTGCTAGAATTTTGATGAGGATTGTATTAGATTTTAACATTCTTTGACAGTGATGTTTTATTATTTTCAATGTACAAAAGCATCTCTGAACTTTTTGAGTGTATAATATTGTCAACTGTAGACACAATATTGGTTTTTTAAAAATTTATTTATTTGATGGGGCCGGCGTTGTGGCATGGCAGGTATAGCTGCCGCCCGCAGTGCTGGCATCTCATATGGGCGCCTGGTCCACTGCTCCAGCTCTCTGCTGTGGTCTGAGAAAACAGTAAAAGATGGCCCAAGTCCTTGGGCCCCTGCACCCACGTGAGACCCAGAAGAAGCTCCTGGCTCCTGGCTTCGGATCAGTGCAGCTCTGGCTGTTGCGGTCATCTGGGGAGTGAACCAGCGGATGGAAGACCTCTCTCTCTCTCTCTCTCTCTGCTTCTACTTCTCTCTCTGTTTAACTCTGACTTCCAAATAAATAAATAAATCTTAAAAAATATTTATTTATTAATTTTAAAGGCAGTTAGGAGAGAAAGATATCTTTTTTAAAAAAGAATTATTTATTTTACTTGGGGGAGAGAGAGCGAACACACACTTTGATCTGCTGGTTTACTCGGCAAATGGCTGTAACAGCCCTGCCTGAGCCAGGCCAAAGTCAGGAGTGTGGAACTCCATCTGGGTCTCTCCCGCGTGAGTGGCAAGGGCGGAAGCACTTGGGCCATCTTCTGCTGCTTTCCCAGGTGCATTAACAAGGACCTGGATCAGAAATGGAGCATTCTGGACTGGAACCTGCTGCATGCTGGTGTCCTAGGTGGTGTAACCCAGTGCGCCACAATGCTGACCCCTAGCAACAATATTATAAAGCAGATCTATAGAAGTTATTTGTCTTGCATAGCTGAAACTTTGTCTTTTCAACTCCTCATTTTCCTCCCTCCATCTAGTCCCTACTTCCTTCACGACCCTGGCACCTACCATTCTGCTCTGTATCTATGAATTTGTGTTTTAAATACCTAAGTACACGTATGTGCCCTTCTGTGAATGGCGTATTTCACTTGTTATAATGTCTTCAACTTTCATTCATGTCATATTAAGGAATTTCCTTCTTTTTAGTCTCAATTTGACTCTTCCATTATATATAAACACACACACAACATGTATATATATATACACATGTGTATATATATACACACAACACTACATGTATATTTTTGTTCAGTTTATTATTTCTAAGTAATTTCTTTTTGAAGCTATTGTGAATGGAAGTGCTTTTTCAAATTTCATGTCAGTTAAAAGTTTTTTTTTTTTTAATTGGAAGAAAGGGAGGGAGAGAGAAAGCAATGTTCCATCTCCTGGTTGACTCCCCAAAATGTCACTAATGATCTGGGCTGGACCAGGATGAAGCCAGGAGTTTAACACTCAATCCAGGTCTCCCATGTGGGTGGCAGAGATACAAGTACAAGAATCATCACCTGCTACCTCCCAGGGTACCCACTAGGAGGAAGTGGAAATCAGCACTGGAACTTGAACCCAGATACTCCAGTCTGGAAGTGGTTTTCTCAAGCTGTTAACTGCTGTACCAAATGACTGGCCCTCATACCAGGTTTTGTTACTAGTATATAGAAATAGAATTCATTTTTGCATATTGATCTTGAGGCCTTTGAAATCATTACTTCTTGATTTTTTTTGTGAGTTCCTTAGTATTTAATAACATAAAATATCATGTCATGTGTGAATAAAGATAATTTTACTTCTTCCAGTCTAACCAGATACATTTATTTCTCTGTCATTTGTTTTCCTTTCCTTTCTTATGTTCTTACTCCAGCACATTATTGATTAGAAATGATGAGGGGCTGACGCTGTGGAGCAGCGGGTTACAGCAATGCCAGCATCCCTTATGGGGGTCGATTCAAGTCCTGGCTGCTCCACTTCCGATACAGCTCTCTGCTGTGGCCTGGGAGAGCAGTAGTAGCTGGCCCAAGTCCTTGGGCCCCTGCGCCTGCATGGGAGACCCGGAAGAAGCTCCTGGCTCCTGGCTTCAGATCTGCTCAGCTCTGGCCATTGCGGTCATTTGGGGAGTGAACCAGCGGATGGAAAACTCTCTCTCTCTCTCTGGATCTACTTCTCTGTAACTCTGTCTTTCAAATAAATAAAATAAATCTTAAAAAAAAAAAAAAGGCACTCTTCCATCGTTAGGAGGAAAGAATTCAGTCCCATTCTATTAAGTACAAGGGAATTTCAAAAAGTTTGTGGAAAATAGAATTAAAAAATAAGTTTATTTTGGTACATAGTTTTTTCCATAATATACATTTTCCATGAACTTATTGAAGACTTCTACAATTCTGACTGTAATTTTTTTTGAAAAACAGATGCTGTGTATCAAACAAATGGTTAAGAATTATATACTGCTGTACTTTTAATGATTTTGTGACTTTTTTTTTTTTTAAAGATTTATTTATTTATTTGAAAGAGAGGCAGAGAGAGAGGCAGAGAGAGAGGTCTTCCATCCGATGGTTCACTCCACAGTTGGCCGCAGTGACTGCAGGTGTGCTGATCTGAAGCCAGGAGCTTCTTCTGGGTCTCCCACGGTGGTGCAGAGGCCCAAGGACTTGGGCCATCTTCTGCTTTCCCAGGCCATAGCAGAGAGCTGGATTGGAAGTAGAGCAACTGGGTCTTGAACCGGTGCCCATATGGGATGTCGGTGCTTCAGGCCAGGGCCTTAACCCACTGCACCACAGCGCTGGCCCCAGAAGGGCTCATATTTAATGTAATCATTGATAGTCATCATGTCTGCAATTTTGTATGATTTTCCATGTATTGTTTCTTTTTTATTTCTTCACTCTTGAATTTGTTTATTTATTTGAGAGGCAGAGTTACAGAGACAGGGAGAGTTAGAGAAAGAGGTCTCCCATCTATGGTTCACTCCCCAAATGGCTTCAAAGGTTGGAGCTGGGTCAAAGCAAGAAGGCAGGAGCTTCTTCAAGGTCTCCCACGTGAGTGCAGGGGGCCCAAGCACTTGGGCCATCTTCCACTGCTTTCCCAGGCCATAGCAGAGAGCTGGAGAAGTGCAGCAGGAATTTGAACTGCTGCCTACATGGGATGCTGACACTGCAGGTGGTGCCTCAGTGCTGGCTCCTGAAGCATTTCTTATAAGGCAAATCTATTATCAATGATTTATCTTTCTGAGATTGTTTTTATTTTGCCTTTATTTTCAAAGGATAGTTTTGCTTGATATAGAGTTCTTGGTCAACAGGTTTTGTTTTTGTTTTTTTTTATTTTCTTTTCAGCAACTTGAATATATCCTCTGTTTTCTGGCCTCCATTATTTCTAATGAGTTGTTTTACTCTTTCTTGTCTCTGAAGATTTTCTGTTTCTGACTTTCAACTCATTTATTGTGATGTGTATAGGCATGGATTTCTATATTTAACTTACTTTGGGTTCATTGAATTCCTTAATTTTTTACACATGATTTACATTTTAATAGGTTATATTAATGTGGTATTTCAACATGTATGTAAGTTATACAGTGCTCAAATTGGGATAATCAGCATATCTATTACCTCAAACATTTATCATTTGTGGTGAGATCATTTAAAATTCCTTTTCCCAGCTACTTTGAAATATACACTACGTTGTTGTTAGTTTTGGTCACTGTATTCTGTACTAGCACATCAGAATTTTTTTCTCTTATCTGATTATAACTTTATACCCATTGACTAATCTCTTTGTTTTTCTTCGCTCCACCTAACCCAGTGTATTCTTTTTTTTTTTTTTTTTAAAGATTTATTTATTTATTTGAAAGTTACACAGAGAGAGGAGGAGAGGCAGAGAGAAAGAGAGGTCTTGCATCTGCTGGTTCACTCCCCAAGTGGCTGCAACAGCCGGAGCTGCACCAATCTGAAGCCAGGAGTTTCCTCCGGGTCTCTCACATGGGTGTAGGGGCCCAAGTACTCAAACCATTGTCTACTGCTTTCCCAGGCCACAGCAGAGAGCTGGATTAGAAGTGGAGCAGCCGGGACTCGAACCAGCACCCATATGGGATTGCTGGCATTGCAGGTGGTGGCTTTACCTGCCATGTCACAGCACCAGCTCCCAGTGTATTCTTTTGACATTGAATTTCTTCAATCCATAAATGAAAATTTTTCAACAGTTTCATAACTTTTGACTGTTATTTTCTTCAAATAGTTTTTCTTCTCTTTTCTCCCTTAAGGCTCTCTTTCTGGGATTCTCGTTACATGTATGTTGACTTGCTTGATGGTATCCTGTGAAGTCTCTGAGACTCTGTTCGTTGTTTTATATATTTTTTTCATTTTATTCAGGATTGGTAATTTCAGTTGATATATCCAAGTTCATTGTGTGCTTCTACTATTTCAGATTTGTTGAGCTCTGCTTAGTGAATTTTTAGTTTCAGTTTTGTACTTTTGAATTGCATAATTTTCACTTGATTCTCTTTTAGAATTTCTCTTTTTATTGAGATTGTCTGTTTTATGATTCATAGTTGTTGTATTCTCCTTTCATTGTTTAAACATGGTTTCCTTATTTAGAGATAAAATTAAGTTTTAGGTAGAGTAATATTTCAAGTATGCATTAATTCCTAAAACATTTGTTTTATCTATATATTCTATTTATTGCTTACTGTGTTTCTTGATATGTGTGAAAGTATATTACTCATAAATGCTAAATTTCATTTGGTGGCTTTTTCTTCACCATAATCAATAATTTGCTTATGATTTCTGTTTATTGGTAAGTAGGATAAATGGGCAATTAAAAGACATGTTGCCTTTGGTGCTGTACAATCAGTTCAGAAATTGATCTGAGATTTCAGAATAACATGTCTTCTTTTTTAAAAAAAAGAATTATTTTACTTATTTGTAAGAGTTACAGAGAGGTAGAGCCACAGAGAGAGGTCTTCCATCTGCTGGTTCACTCTCCAAATGACCACAACCACAAGAGCTGAGCTGATACAAAGCCAGGAGCCAGCAGGTTAAAGCCCTGGCCTGCAGCTCCGGCATCCCATATTGTCGCTTGTTCGAGTCCAGCTCTCTGCTATGGCCTGGGAAAGCAGTAGAAGATGGCCCAAGTCCTTGGACCTCTGCACCTGTGTGGGAGACCCGGAAGAACCTCCTGATCTGAACTGATTGTACAGTATAATGTCTACTTGTTTGTATTTCTTGCTGTTAACCGATTATCTCACTGTAAGTGTTAATAGGTAGAAAAAAACCAGAATAAGCCTAAGAGAGTAATATAATTTTCTGGAATGTTTATAAAATATGATCTTATCAGCTTGCATATTTAATATAGTAGTCATTCATTTTTAAGTTCTTGGAAGATAATAGTAAGCAAGGTAAATGCCATCCATGTTTTCACCAGACTTAACATTCTGGCAGGGGAAACCAACATTAAACATCTAATCAAATTAATTTTAGAGAGTGATGCATTCAAAGAAATAAAATAGGATAATGCGATATAGGGAATGATGGGAAAGACACTTGCAGATGGAATGTAATTTGGGGGAGGGGGTAATGAAATGTTTGTCTGAAGGTTGGTATTTGAGATGATTTCTGCATGATGGGTGAAGAAAATTCCTTCTGCTGACAATCTGGAAGGGCCTTTTGGGTGAGAGAACAGGAATTATAAAAAGTTGGAATAGGGCCTGTGTGTTGGAGCTTAGCAAGGAGAGATGAGGGATGAACGAGATCAGAGAGGTGCACTGGGCTGTCCCCCACCATGATCTTTATATAGACTGTGTGTTTTAAGGTTTTTTTTTTCTCCAAGTGCGGTGGGAACCCACAGGAAAATACTTGAATAGCCTTCATTATTGACTAAAGAGTTACTGTACTGTGTATACTTTGTTAACAGAATGTTAGTAAAAATTCTCAATATGGACACTTTTCTTTCAATGATTTTTAGCTTTATAAAGAGTAGCAGGGAAAATAACTGTTTCCTGATTTGTTTCATCCTTGCCATTTCAAACTAAAAATAAAATACTAACATCTGTAGAACCTTAAATTTGTAGTAGTTAAAGCAATGGCAAAGGTTCTTAGGATGACAGCTTTAACCGGTTTATGTTAATATTATAAAAGTATACCTTTAATTATTTATAATTATGGGCTAAAACATGTAGATAACTACCTTAGTACAGTAGCTGTATGACGACTGACTTTCTAAATACTTTGGTATATAAACTTAAAAAATTATTTCAATATTGAAATCAGTTATTTTTATATGGTATAGTTAATATATACATATTTGTATTTTATTTGAGAGGTAGAGTTATAGACAGAGAGGGAGAGACAGAGAGAAAGGTCTTCCATCCCCTGTTTTACTCCCCAGATGGCTGCATCAGCTGGAGCTGGGTTGATCTAATACCATAATCAACAATTTGCTTATGATTTCTGTTTATTGGTAAGTAAGGATAAATGTGCATTTAAAAGGCATATTGGGACTGGTGCTGTGGTGTAGTGGAGCCAGGAGCTTCTTCTGGGTCTCCCATGTAGGTGCAAGGGCCCAACTACTTGGGCCATCCTCTGCTGCTTTCCCAGGTGACAAGCAGAGAGCTGGATTGGAAGAGGAGCAGCCAGTACATGAACCATTGCACATATGGGATGCTGGCACTGTAGGTGGAGTCTTAGCCTACTATGAAGCAGCGCTGGCCCCATAGTTAATATTTTTTAAGGATTTATTTATTTGAAAGAGAGAGGGAGAGACAAAGAGAGAAAGAGATCTTCCATCTGCACTTCCTCAGTGGCTACATTAGCCAGGGTTCCTCCACGCAAAAGTCAGGAGCCTTTGACTCCATCTAGTTCTTTCACGTGGTGGCAGGGGCCATCTTTTACTGCTTTCCCAGGTGCATTAATAGGGAGCTGGGAGGCCAGTGCCCTGGCTCACTAGGTTAATCCTCCCCTGAGTCACCGGCATCCCATATGGGTACAGGGTTCTAGTCCCGGTTGCTCCTCTTCCAGTCCAGCTCTCTGCTGTGGCCCGGGAGTGCAGTGGAGGATGGCCCAAGTGCTTGGACCCCTGTACCCACATGGGAGACCAGGAGGAGGCACCTGGCTCCTGGCTTTGGATTGGCGTAGCTCCGGCCATGGTGGCCATTAGTGGGGTGAACCAAGGAAGGAAGACCTTTCTCTATGTCTCTTTCTCTCACTAACTCTGTCAAATAAATTAAAAAAAAAAAAAATCTTAAAAAAAAAAAAAAAAAAACAGGAGCTGGATTGGAAGTGGATCAGCTGGGATTTAAACCTTTCATATGGGATGCCAGTGTCCCAGGCAGTGGCTTAATCCGCTGTACCACGAAGCTGGTCCCGGGTATAGTTAATATTAATTAATGTAAAATAATTTCTTGCTTTACTTTAGATTAGACAGTGTGGAATATAGTGCTTCAAAGATTTATGTAGAGTCTGACATTGTGACTTAGCAGGTAAAGGTACTGCTTGCAATACCAGCATCACATATGGGCTTTGGTTCATATCACTGCTACTTCACTTCCAATACAGCTCCCTGCTAATGGCCTGGGAAAAGCAGTGGAAGATGGCCCAAGTCCTTGGGCCCCTGCCACCCTTGTGGGAGACCCAGATGAAGCTCCTGGCTCCTGGCTTTGGCCTGGCCCAGCACTGGCTGCTGTGGTCATCTGGGGAGTCAATCAGTGGTGGAAGATTTCTGTCTCTCCCTCTCTCTGTAACTCTAATAAATAAGTATATTTTTAAAAATATTTGTTTATTTTATTTGAAAGGCAGTTATGGAGATGGTGGGGTGGGGAGAGATAGATCTTCTTTCTACTGGTACACTCCCCAGTCAGGAGCTTCTTCCAAGTCTCCCACATGGGTGCAGGAGCCCAAGCACTTGGACTGTCTTCTGCTGCTTTCCCAGGCCATTTGCAGGGAGCTGGACTGCACTGCAGATGGCAGCTTTATGCTGCCACAGCACCAGCCTCAATAAATAACTCTTAAAAATACAGATTTATGTAAATAAAATTTTTGAAGATAAACCACTTTTTCAGGTATCACTATTATTTTAAAAACCTGTTTTTATAGTGAAAAATAATCTGATTTTCTTGTATAATGTCATGTGTATTTATATTTAACATTCAGAATTTATACTCCTATAAGGAAACTTTCAAATAAACTAAATATAGCAAATCAACTACTATAACTTGAAAGGTATTTTTATTTTTGTTTTATTTTAAACAAATTTTAAAGATCTATTTGACAGGCAGTCCTAAGTGCATTGGCAGGGAGCTGGATAGGAAGTGGAGCAGCCAGAACTTGAACCAGTGCTCATATGGGATGCTGGCATTGCAGGTGGCAGCTTAACCCACTTTGCCACAATGGTGGCTCCGGTATTTTAATTTTTTTTTTTTTTTTTTTTTTGACAGGCAGAGTGGACAGTGAGAGAGAGAGACAGAGAGAGAAAGGTCTTCCTTTGCCGCTGGTTCACCCTCCAATGGCCGCCGCTGCAGCCGGCGCACCGCGCTGATCCTGGCAGGAGCCAGGAGCCAGGTGCTTTTCCTGGTCTCCCATGGGGTGCAGGGCCCAAGCACCTGGGCCATCCTCCACTGCACTCCCTGGCCATAGCAGAGAGCTGGCCTGGAAGAGGGGCAACCGGGACAGAATCCGGCGCCCCAACCGGGACTAGAACCCGGTGTGCCGGCGCCGCAAGGTGGAGGATTAGCCTATTGAGCCACGGCGCCGGCTCTCCGGTATTTTAATTTTAAAAGTTATTATTATTACTATTAAGAGACAGAGAGTTCATGTCTTCTGATTCACTCCCTAAATGCCCTTGACTGCTGAGGCTGGGCCTGGGTCAGAGCCCAAGAGCTGGGAAATCAGTCCAGATTTCCCACAGAGGTGGCAAGGATTCAACCACTTGAGCCATCACTGCTGCCTCCCAGGGTGTGCATTAGTGGGAAGCCAGAGTTCTGAACCAGAGATGGAAATCAGGTATGTGGGGCATGGGCAGTCTGACTACCATGGCTAAGCATCTGCTCCAGAATGGGCTCATTTTTTATTTTTTATTTTTTTAAGATTTTATTTTATTTATTTGAAATAAATACAGAGAGAGGTAGAGACAGAGAGAGAGGTCTTCCATCTGATGGTTCACTCCCCAATTGGCTGCAACAGTCGGAGCTGTGCTAATCTGAAGCCAGGAGCCAGGAGCTTTTTCCGGTCTCCCATGCAGGTGCAGGGGCCCAAGAACTTGGGCCATCTTCTACTGCTTTCCCAGGCCACAGCAGAGAGCTGGATCGGAAAAGGAACAACTGGGGCTAAAACCGGCGGCCATATGAGATGACGCGCTTCAGACCAGGGCTTTAATCCACTGTGCCATAGTGCTGGCCCCTTATGTTTTATTTTATAATCTGGATAAGATGGGAATATTCTAGGAAGTCTGCTTTCATGATTTTTTTACTTAAATTTTAGAAGTTGAAAGTACAGCCGGCGCCACAGCTCACTAGGCTAATCCTCCGCCTCGCGGTGCCGGCACACCGGGTTCTAGTCCTGGTCGGGGTGCCGGATTCTGTCCCGGTTGTCCCTCTTCCAGGCCAGCTCTCTGCTGTGGCCAGGGAGTACAGTGGAGGATGGCCCAAGTACTTGGGCCCTGCACCCCATGGGAGACCAGGAGAAGCACCTGGCTCCTGCCATCGGATCAGCACGGTGTGCCGGCCGTGGTGCGCTGGCCGCGGCAGCCATTGGAGGGTGAACCAACGGTAAAAGGAAGACCTTTCTCTCTCTCTCTCTCTCTCTCTCTCTCTCTCTCTCACTGTCCACTCTGCCTGTCAAAAAATTAAAAACACACGCACACAAAGAAGTTGAAAGTACAGTTCTTTCTAAGTGTTAAGTTTAATTTAAGCATTTAAATTGAACCATGATGTTCTAGCTAAGCATTTAAGCTCAGTCATGATGTTACTCTAGTAATAAAATACTTTAAATCTTGTATATATTTCTTGCATGGGTTGGGGAGATGAGGTATGTGCTCTCTTCATTCCAGATCATTTTGATTTTTTCCTTTTTTTTTTTTTTGACAGGCAGAGTGGACAGTGAGAGAGAGAGACAGAGAGAAAGGTCTTCCTTTGCCATTGGTTCACCCTCCAATGGCCGCCGCAGCCGGCGCGCTAAGGCCGGCACACCGCGCTGATCCGATGGCAGGAGCCAGGAGCCAGGTGCTTTTCCTGGTCTCCCATGGGGTGCAGGGCCCAAGCACCTGGGCCATCCTCCACTGCACTCCCTGGCCACAGCAGAGAGCTGGCCTGGAAGAGGGGCAACCGGGACAGAATCCGGCGCCCCAATCGGGACTAGAACCCGGTGTGCCGGCGCCGGTAGGCGGAGGATTAGCCTAGTGAGCCGCGGCGCCGGCCGATTTTTTCCTTTTTTAAAAGTTGCTGATGGGTGGAAAGAAAGGGTCATCAAAGAAGGATGTACATTTCTCTGAAGTGGGGAGAGAACTTCCACTTTGCTTATGGCCCTATCTAAATACTGACGGAGTTTGTGGACTCAAAAGACTTCCATAGCCTTGGCAGCTCATGACAAGAGCCTCGGGTGATCACTGACCTCATAAATAAGAGTGTCAGTTGTTAAATCAACAACAGGAGTCACTGTGCACTTGCTCCCCATATAGGATTTCTGTCCTTAATGAGTTATATTATGAGAATTAATGGTAAAACTTGTTCTCAAACAGTACTTTATATATACTGTGTGTGTGCACAAATTGTGGAAATGTTTACTTAGTATAGAGTTGGTCTTTATATAAAGTTAATTAAAAAAGAATCTTAATGAAGAATGGGATGGGAGAGGGAGTGGGGGTGGTAAGGCGGGTATGAGGGGAAGAACCACTATATTCCTGAAGTTGTACCTATGAAATTTGCATTCATTAAAGAAAAGCTTTAAAAATTTTTGAAAAAGAATAAATGGAGGCCGGTGCCACGGCTCACTAGGCCAGTCATCTGCCTGCAGTGCCAGCACTCCAGGTTCTAGTCCCGGTTGGGGCGCTGGTTCTGTCCCGGTTGCTCCTCTTCCAGTCCAGCTCTCTGCTGTGGCCCGTGAAGGCAGTGGAAGATGGCCCAAGTGCTTGGGCCCTGAACCCGCATGGGATACCAGGAGGAAGCATCTGGTTCCTGGCTTCAGATTGGCGCAACGCGCCGGCCGTAGCGACCATTTGGGGGGGTGAAACAACGGAAGGAAGACCTTTCTCTCTGTCTCTCTCTCTCTCACTGTCTAACTCTGCCAGTAAAAAAAAAAAAAAAAAAAAAAAGAATAAATGGAAAGTATTGAAACGCACACACACAAAGCTGATGATGTGTTGAAGTCTGTTTTAATTTGAAGTGTTACCTCATCTATAACTTAGTATACAATCTTCCTTATCATTGCCATCAGCCGATTTAGGGTCATGAAGTCTTGCTGTCATACTAGATAGCAGTATCATGGAATTACGTATGCTAAAATAATAATTGAGTTATAAAGAAGTTTCTGTTATTTTCCCATTTTGACAGATGAATCAGATCTGGAGAGGTTGACTAATTTGCTATTCAGAAAAGAGTTAATGTCTGAGATGGCTGTGCTTAGAAAGTACTGCTTGCAAAGTTGGTCTTTTACTGACATCTGGGAACTTATCTTTCAGAGTGCTCCCGGTAACTGATAAGAAGGGAGATTCGCTGTGCCTAGACTGGGATTTTGGTACACACTAGGCATAGAGTGCCTTTATGAGCAACTCCCTCCCCCACCAAAGAAAAAGAAACCTTGTGCTGAGTCTATAATAGGCTTCCTGGACAGAAACATTGCACATGTATTGCTGTGTTTTGTTCCTGGGAAAAGAGTAAGCTCTGGGGGCCGGCGCTGTAGTGTAGTGGTTAAAGCCGGTGTCTGCAGTGCTGGCATCCCATATGGGTGCCGGTTCGAGACCCGGATATTCTTCCGATCCAGCTTTCTGCTATGGCCTGGGAAAGCAGTAGAAGATGGCCCAAGTCCTTGGGCCTCTGTACCCACGTGGGAGACCTGGAAGAAGCTCCTGGCTTCCAATCAGCGCAGCTCCGGCCGTGGTGGCCAATTGGGAAGTGAACCAGTAGATGGAAGACCTGTCTCTCTCTCGGCCTCTCCTCGTCTCCCTGCGTAACTCTGATTTTGAAGTAAATAAATTAATCTTTAAAAAAAAAAAAAAAAAAAAAGAAATACAGCAGGTCACAAGGGTAAAAGACACAGGGAGAATCCAGAAGAATCCCTCTGTGTACCTTTCCTTCCTACAAGGGTCAGACAGACAGAGCTTACTCTTTTTTTTTTTTTTTAAAGATTTATTTATTTATTTGAAAGTCAGTTACATAGAGAGAGAAGGAGAGGCCGAGAGAGAGAGGTCTTTGCAAGATGGCCGCAACGACTGGAGCTACGCTGGTCTCATGCCAGGAGCCAGGAGTTTCTTCTGGGTCTCCCGCGTGGGTGCAGGGGCCCAAGGACTTGGGCCATCTTCTGCTGCTTTCTCAGGCCATAGCAGAGAGCTGGATCAGAAGAGGAGCAGCGGGACTTGAACTGGTGCCCATATAGGAAGCTGGCACTGCAGGTGGCAGCTTTACCCACCATGTCACAGAACTGGCCCCATGACCTGCTATATTTTTTAGAATAGCCGTGAGCTGGCGCCGCGGCTCACTAGGCTAATCCTCTGCCTACCGGCGCTGGCACACCAGGTTTAGTCCCGGTTGGGGTGCCGGATTCTGTCCTGGTTGCCCCTCTTCCAGGCCAGCTCTCTGCTGTGGCCAGGGAGTGCAGTGGAGGATGGCCCAAGTCCTTGGGCCCTGCACCCCATGGGAGACCAGGATAAGTACCTGGCTCCTGCCATCGGATCAGCGCGGTGCGCCGGCCGTGGTGCGCTGGCCGCGGCAGCCATTGGAGGGTGAACCAACGGCAAAAGGAAGACCTTTCTCTCTGTCTCTCTCACTGTCCACTCTGCCTGTCAAAAAAAAAAAAAAAGAAAAAGAAAAAAAAAATAGCCGTGATGCTATTCTTAATTGTATGCTGAACTCTGTTAAGTCCTAACAAATCTCTGAATGTAGGGGTGATTTTGGAGACCCCTGACATACCTATCTAGACTAAGATTCTGCCCTGCTAAGGCTGAAAACTTGTTTTAACTTGCTTGGAAAAAGTTTATTTAATGGATAATAATAATGGAGAAGGTGATATTTAGTCCTTCAGATAAAAGCAGGCATGTATTTGTTCATTGATTCATTGGTTGCACATTGTACAGATCTCTAAGTGTCTGTTTTGGGCTTGTGGAAAAGCCCAGACCTTGGGTTAATTAGTTAATCCTATAAGTAGTTTCAGCGGCAAACTGGGAGTCTAGGTGCACTTTTTTTTTTTTGCAGGCAGAATTAGAGACAGTTATAGACAGTGAGAGAGAGACAGAGAGAAAGGTCTTCCCTCCGTTGGTTCACTCCCCTAATGGCCGCCACAGCCAGCGCTGTGCCGATCCGAAGCCAGGCGCCGGGTGCTTCCTCCTGGTCTCCCATGCGGGTGCAGGGACCCATAGGCGCACTTTTTCCCATAGTTGCTTCTGCAAGGGGACCTTTTGATTTAGCACCAAGAAAAAATTTGTTTTGGTTCCAAGCAGCTCTTTTACTTGAAATATGAGTAAACTTGAATTAGGATACAAGGCCTGTATCTGAAGATCTTCATTTCTTGAAAATACAGAATTTCAGGCCAACATTTCTTTTCAAAAAATAAATAAATTTCACTCTTAAGACAGCAAGTAGAGACAGTTGTTAATGCTGTCATTTTTTTTCTCGCTTTTTTTCCCTAAGGCCCTCAGAATTTATACAAGTATGAGAAAAATTGTGAGTTAGAAGAAATCACTATACAGGAGCAGGTGTTTGGCACAGTAGTTAAGATGCTGCTTGGGATGACCATATCCTGTATCAGAGTGCTTGGGTTCAAGTTCCAGTACCACTTCCAGTTCTAGTTTCTTGCTAATGCACACCCTGGGATGCAGCAGGTAGTGGGAGACCTCTCCCTGTGTCTCTCTGCCTTTCAAATATATAATAAATATATTTTGAAAAGAATTTATATATATATATATATATAAACACACACACCCCTATACACACATGTGTACATACACACACCTTTTTCTTGGGAAGGAAAAATTTCTGTATATTTACTTAAATAAGATATGTGTAATTTCTGTTGAACATATTTTAAACATTCTAATCAGCCCATCAGACAGTAAGGAGTTAGGTAGAAAAATCTATGGGAGGGTGAGAGAGGCTCTGCCTACAGTTTTTTTTTTTTTTTTTTTTTTTTTTTTTTTTTTTTAGATTTATTTATTTGAAAGACAGAGTTACAGAGAGAGGTAGAGACAGCGAGGTTTCTCATCCACTGGTTCACTCCCCAGGTGGCTGCAACAGCCGGAGCCGCGCCAATCCGAAGCCAGGAGCCAGGAGCTTCTTCTGGGTCTCCCATGTGGGTGCAGGGCCCAAGCACTTGGACCATCCTCCACTGCCTTCCTGGGCCACAGCAGAGAGCTGGATGGAAAGTGGAGCAGTTGGGACTTGAACCAGCATTGCCAGCAGCTGCTATACCCTCTACACCACAGCGCCAGTCCTGCACTAATATTTTTAAAATGGCAATTGCTGGACTGACAATTTATTCCTCCTTGAAAGAGAAAGATTCACCTAACTTGCTTTGTTGAACAGATCCTAACTAAATTCTAGATTTTTTCAGTGACAGACTCTGCTACATGTCTTGACTACCTCTAGCTCCAGCCTTCTTTAAAGAAATTGTTTGACTACCTTAAGCCACTTGAAACAAAGACTTTAAAGTCTTGTGTATCTTTTTTGGCTGAACAAGAAGCTATTGTCACCAGAGTTGAGATACAAATATTTGAAGGGTGGAGCCAGGCAATAGTGTGACTTTTAGCTCTTATGGTGACTGTGGGAAGCCCAAGTCAGGTTGTTTTTTGTCTTCTTGCTTGTTCTCATCAATTCTTTGAATAACTAGAAGTTTGATAAGTCAGAGTATTTTTAGATGATACTTCCCTGTTAGCTTTTCACCATCCTGAAACAGGTTAAACAAGTCAGCATTGACTAGATTATGCCTGGGAATCTGGCAAGTCTAGTTCTTAGGTTGCAGATTTTTAAAAAAGCTGAAACATGTCTGTCAAGGAAAGCTTAAAAAAATCCTAATGACAATTTCAATGAAGTCACAAATTATTCAGGTTCATGCAATATCTACATCATTTGTGAGGACACATACACATAAGAATAGATATATGAGATTAAGAATTTATATTTATTTATATTAAATGCCGGGCTGTGAGTAAATGAAACATATACATGATATAGGACTCTTGAAATGCAAAATTGTTTTTATAATTGACAAGCTCTAGCTTTCAGTTTTCCAGTTAATCTGTCTAATCTGTTTTTTTCATCTGTAAAATTAGCTCTAAAGTCTCTTCTGGATTAAAAGATATTTTCTGCAATTTTTCTTATTTTGTAAATTTTGTCAACCAATTATAAGAATGAGCATCTCAATTTTGCATGGGAAGCAATTAGGTTAGTTTGCTGTCTTCATTTTTTAATTAAAAACTTATTTTCAATTTATTAGGGAGATATCAATCTTATACTTGCTGTTTCGTTTCACAAATGTTTGCAACATCTTAGGGCTGGGCCAGGCTGAAGCTAAGAGTCTAGAACTCAATCTGGGTTTTTCAGATGGATAGGAGGGATCCAAGCAGTTGAACCATCATCTATCTCCCAGGGTGCACCTTAGCAGGAAACTGAATAGGAAGTGAAGGAACCAGAACTTGAGAGAATATGATATGGAATGTGCTCTGATATGGAATGTGGGTGTCCCATGTTGCATCCTATCTGCTGTGCCATGTGCCTGTCCCGTATTGCTATACTCTAATGAAGTTTTAGCAATATAACACAGCTTTGATGTTATCCCTGTACTTGTCGTATGATCTCATTATCAAAGAGATAATAACATCAAATGCATCAAATGATATTCAGTGTTTATAGTGTGCTAAGCACTTTATGTAAAGAATGAAAAGAACCAAATACCTCTACCTCTCCAAGTTGTTTTACTATCTTACTATAGATGAAAAATTGAAGTTTGGGGCTAGAATTGTGGTGTAGGAGGTAGACCTGAAAGAAACTTTTGGCTTCATTCAGCCCGGTGCAGCTCTGGCCCTTGCGGCTATCTGGGGAGTGAACCAGCAGATGGAAGATCTCTCTCTCTTTTATTTTAAAGATTTATTTATTTATTTGAAAGTCAGAGTTACACAGAGAGAGGGGAGAAAGAAAGGTCTTCTATCCGATGGTTCACGCCCCAGTTGGCCACAACGTCCAGAGCTGCACCGATCTGAAGTCAAGAACAAGGAGCTTCCTCCGGGTCCCCAACGCAGGTGCAGGGGCCCAAGAACTTGGGCCATCCTCTACTGCTTTCCCAGGCCATAGCAGAGAGCTGGATTGGAAGTGGAGCAGCCAGGTCTCCAACCAGCGCCCATATGGGATGCTGGCGCCTTAGACCAGGGTGTTAACCCCCTGTGCCACAGTGCCAGCTCCAGAACCCAGAAGATCTATCTCTCTCTCTCTCTCTCTCTCTCTCTCTCTCTAACTCTGACTTTTGAAACAAATAAATAAATCTTAAAAAAAAAAAATTGATGCTTAAGGAAATTAAGTAACTTTCCAAGACTGCATAGTCAGAAGTAAAGCTAGGCCGGCGCCGCCGCTCACTAGGCTAATCCTCTGCCTGCAGCGCCAGTACTCCAGGTTCTAGTTCCAGTTGGGGCACCGGTTCTGTCCTGGTTGCCCCTCTTCCAGGCCAGCTCTCTGCTGTGGCCCGGGAGGGCAGTGGAGGATGGCGCAGGTGCTTGGGCCCTGCACCCACATGGGAGACCAGGAAGGGGTGCCTGGCTCCTGGCTTCGGATCTATGCAGCACGCTGGCCGTAGCGGCCATTTGAGGGGTGGACCAATGGAGGGGAAGACTTTCTCTGTCTCTCTCACTAACTCTGCCTGTCAAAAAAAAAAAAAAATAAAAATCTAAACTTCAACAAATATTTATCGTATACCTGTTGTATGTTGAAGTTACAGTGGCCAGCAGGCCTTTAACATTTAAAAAAAATGTTTCTTTATTTACTTATTTGAAAGAGTTACACAGAGAACAAAAGAGATACGGGGGAGGGAGAGAGGTGAGAGAGAGAGAGAAAGAGAATGAATATTGCCCATCCTCTGGCTCATTTCCCCAAATGGCTGCAATAGCCAGGTATGGGTCAGGCCAAAGCCAGGAATCATGAGCATCTTCCAGATCTCCCATATGGGTGTAGGAGCCCAAGCACCTGGGCCATCTTCTACTGCTTTTCCCCGCCACAGAAGAGAGCTGAATGGGAAGTGGAGCAGCCGGGACTTAAACCAGGGCCCAGATGGGATGCTAGCACTGAAGGTGGCGGCTTTATCTACTACGCCACGGCGCTGGCCCCTTTTTTCAGTCTCTTATCTTTCAGCTTTGTTTTGGTTTCTGTTATAAATTTTCTTAAAATGGTGTAGTCATGTTTAGTAACCACTTATTTTACTTTCTATGTCTTATCTAATAATTTTTCCCTAATTCTGAGGTCATGGGGAAATATTCTATATTTTCTTTTTTTTTTTTTTTTTTTAATTTTTTTGACAGGCAGAGTGGACAGTGAGAGAGGGAGACAGAGAAGGTCCTCCTTTGCAGTTGGTTCACCCTCCAATGGCCGCTGTGGCCGGCGTGCTGCTGCTGGCGCATCACGCTGATCCGAAGCCAGGAGCCAAGTGCTTCTCCTGGTCTCCCACGCGGGTGCAGGGCCCAAGGACTTGGGCCATCCTCCACTGCACTCCCTGGCCACAGCAGAGAACTGACCTGGAAGAGGGGCAACCGGGACAGAATCCGGCACCCCGACCAGGACTAGAACCTGGTGTGCTGGCGCCACAGGCGGAGGATTAGCCTATTGAGCCGTGGCGCTGGCCCTATATTTTCTTCTAATCCAAAAAAGTTTATATATTTAGGTCTATAGTATACCTTTAGCATGTTTCATGAGTGATGAAAGGTAGTGACAGGTAGATGTTTTTATTTTTATCTTGAATGGATCATCATTTGTCCCAACATCATTTATTAAACAGCCCTTTTTTGGCATGGGCATTTGGTATAGCAGTTGAGACACTGCTTGGGATTCCCACGTTGCATATTGGAGTGATTGATTTTAGTTTCTGATCTGTTTCCAAGTCTTGCTTTCTGCTAAAATGTACACTGGGAGACAGCAGGTGACAGTCCAAATAGTTGGGTCCCTGCCACCCACGTGAGAGACCTGGATTGAATTCTGGGATATTGGTTGTGGCCTGGCACAGCCCTGGCTATTGCAGGCATTAGGGAAATGAACCAGCAGATAGGATGATCTCTCTGTTTCTCTGTCTGCCTTTCAAATAAAATGAAAATAAACTTTAAAAAAGAAGGATGTTTTAAAAAGATTTATTTATTTTTATTTGAAAGAGTTACAGATAAGGAGAGGGAGAGGCAGAGAAATAAAAGTCTTCTATCTGCTGATTGACTCCCAAGGTGGCCACAGTGGCCAGGGCTGGGTCAGGCCAAACCCAGGAGCCAGGAGCTTCTTCCTGGTCTCCCATGTGAGTATGGGGACCCAAGGACTTGGGCCATCCTCTGCTGCTTTCCCAGGCCCATTAGAGAGCTGGATCAGAAGTGAAGTGGCTGGGACTCGAACTGGCACCTATATGGGATACTGGTGATGCAGGTGGCAGCTTTACCTGCTATGCCACAGCACTGGTCCCAAAAGAGGGATTTTTTAGAAATAGTCATTTTTTTCATGGGCTTTAATGCTACCTTTGTCCCATTAAGTTTCCATCGTGGGTGGACTTTTTCTAGCCTTTAAATTCTATTTTTTTTTTATAAAGATGCCTCTATTGCTTCTTTTTTTAAAAATATTTATTTTATTTATTTGAAAGTCAGAGTTACACAGAGAGAAGGAAAGAGAGAGAGAGAGAGAGAGACAGACAGACAGACAGAGGTCTTCTATCTGCTGGTTCACTCCCCAGATGGCTGCAATGGCCAGAGCTGCCTGATCTGAAGCCAGGAGCTTCTTCCAGGTCTCCTACGCGGGTGCAGGGGTCCAAGGCCTTGGGCCATCTTCTACTGCTTTCCCAGGCCACAGCAGAGAGCTGGATGAGAAGTGGAGTAGCTGCAACTGGTGCACATATGGGGTGCTGGTGGCTTTACCTGCAAAGTGCCGGCCCCTGGATTTGTGTAGTTTAACTTCGATGGCATACAAAAACTACTTTCACCCTCCCTACATTTTATAGCTCCCCATCTCTTTAATTTGTTGATGGCACAAAATAACATCTTTACATGTTGTGTATCTAAGAACATAAACCAATAATTCTGTTTTTTTTTTTTTTTTTAAGATTTATTTTATTTATCTGAAAGACAGTTACAGAGAGAGGTAGACAGAGAGAGAGGTCTTCTATCCGCTGGTTCACTCACCCAGATAGCTGCAATGGCTGGAGCTGTGCCAATCCGAAGCCAGGAGCCAGGAGCTTCTTCCAGGTCTCCCATGTGGGTTCAGGGGCCCAAGGACTTCGGCCATCTTCTACTGCTATCCTAGACCATAGCAGAGAGCTGGATCAGAAGAGGAGCAGCTAGTACCAGAACTGGCGCCCATGTGGGATGCCGGTGCTTCAGGCCAGGGCTTTAATGTGCTGCGCCACAGTCTTGGCCCCAAACTAATAATTCTTTTAGATGTGTTTATCTAAGTGTTCAGTTACAAACCAGGTTTTTTTTTTTTTTCTTCAAAGATTTAGTTTTTTATTGGAAAGGCAGAGTAAGAGAGAGAGAGAGAGAGAGAGAAAGGAGGAAGGAGAGAAAGAAAAATTCTGTCTGCTTGTTCACTCCCTAAATGGCTTCAACAGTCAGGGATGGGCCAGGCCAAAACCAGGAGCTTAGAATTCCATCTGGGTCTCCCACATTCGTGGCATGTGCCCAAGCGCTTGAGCTATTGTCGTCTGCCTTCCAGAATGTGTGTTAAATTAAGTAAAATAGGCACTCTGTCGGATGCTGATGCAGGCATCCCAGATAGCTGCGTAACCCACTATGTTATAATGAGTACCCCCAAATACTAGCTGTGGGGAGCAGCCCGGACTGGACTGAGTTACTGGAATTAAGTCTTATTCTATGCATCTGCTCTCCCACAATATGGCGCTGGGAGAGGAGGAAACAGCTTCTACCCAGCTGCCTCTCACCAACTTGACAAGCTGCAGGACCTGCTCCTGATTGGAGGAGAGCAGCGTACTCGGCATGTGGGCAGCCAAGTTAGGATTGGCGGAGGAGGACTATAAAGGAGGAGAGAGACAACATGCACCAGGAACATTTAAGAGGAACATCTGAGCAGCCCCCGAGAGAGCCGGCCGGCGGTGTGCCGCTCCCCCGCGGAAGTGGGGAATGTGGCAGGGGGAACCGCCCTTCCACGGAGGTGGAAGGGACGGTAGCCAACCCGGGAAGAACCAGCAGCAAACCCGGGGAGGGCCGAGCAGACGAAAGAACAGCGCAGGGTCCTGTGTCGTTCCTCCACGAAGAGGGGGAGCGACATAATGGTGCCGTGACTCGGATATGAAGCCTAGGCAGGGTTTAGTGTCGTTCCTCCACGAAGAGGGGGAGCGACACTAGCTTTTATTTAAAAATGTGTAAGTTGAGCCAATATTGGGCACAGTGGGTTAAGCTGCCTCTTCAATGCTGTCTTCACATGAGTGCCAGGTTGAGTCCCTGCTGTTCTACTTTGAATTTAGCTCCCTGCTAATGTGCCTGGAACAGCACTAAAAATGGCCCAAGTACTTGGGCCCCTGCACTCACATGGGATACCTGGAAGAAACTCCAGGCTCCTGGCTTCAGATTGGCTCAGCTCTGGCTGTTGCTGCCATCTGGGGAGTGAACCAGTAGATGGAGGGCTTCTCTGCAACTCTGTCTTTCAAATAAATGGATAAATCTTTAAAAAAATTGTACTCCCTTAATTAAAAAAAATTATTTATTTTTTTAAAGGCAGAGTTACAGAGAGACAGAAGGGGGGAGAGAGAGAGAGAGAGAGAGATAGACAGACAGACAGATAGATAGTATGGGTGTGTGTGTGTTCCATCCATTGGTTTATTCCCCAGATGGCTGTAACAGCCGGAGCTGAGCTGATCTGAAGCCAGGAGCTAAGAGCTTTCTCTGGGTCTTCCATGCAAGTGAAGGGGCCCTAAGGGTGTGGGTCATCTTCCACTGCTTTCTCATAAGAGAGCTGGATCAGAAGTGGAGCAGCTGGGATGCAAACCAGCACCCGTATGGGATCTGGCACCACAGTTGGCAGCCTTACTCGCTATGCCACAGTGCTAGCCCCAAGCCATTATTTTTCAGATATTTTCTCTGCCTTTATTTCTGTCTTCCTTCTGGGACTGTCACAATGCATATGTTGGTTTGCTTGATAGTATCCCACAGGTCCTCTAAACTTTTCTTCAATCATTTTTGTTTCTCTTGTTCGTTTTGTTACTTCCATTATCTTTAAGTTCACTACCCAAATGCTACTTTGAATCTCTTTAGTGAATTTTCTGTTTTGGTTATTTTCAGCTCCAGAAAATTCTTTTTCTTTAAAGATTTATTTATTTACTTGAAAGTCAAAGTTACAGGCCGGCGCCACGGCTCACTAGGCTAATCCTCCGCCTAGCGGCGCCGGCACACCGGGTTCTAGTCCCGATTGGGGCGCCGGATTCTGTCCCGGTTGCCCCTCTTCCAGGCCAGCTCTCTGCTGTGGCCAGGGAGTGCAGTGGAGGATGGCCCAGGTGTTTGGGCCCTGCACCCCATGGGAGACCAGGAAAAGCACCTGGCTCCTGGCTCCTGCCATCGGATCAGCGCGGTGCGCCGGCCGCAGCACGCTGGCCGCAGCGGCCATTGGAGGGTGAACCAACGGCAAAGGAAGACCTTTCTCTCTGTCTCTCTCTCTCACTGTCCACTCTGCCTGTCAAAAAAAAAAAAAAAAAAAAAAGAAAGAAAGAAAGTCAAAGTTACACACAGAGAGAAGGAGAGAGAGAAATCTTCCATCCAGTGGTCATTCTCCAAATGGCTGCAACAGCTGGAGCTTCTTCTGGGTCTCCCATGTGGCTCAAGGACTTGGGCCATCTTCTACTGCTTTCCCAGGCCACAGCAGAGAGCTGGATCGGAAGTGGAACAGCCGGGACTCCAACTGGCTCCTATATGGGATGTCGGCACCTTAGGCGGCTTTACCCACCACACCACAGCGCTGTCCCCTGATCTTATTTCTGTTCTTGTCCCTTTATCTGTTTTCAACCTAGAACCAAATGATAATAATAATCCTTATAATAATCAAGACCTCTCTCTGTGTAAAACCCTTGTTCTTCCTGAAGTAAATGTTAAAAGTCCTTGCAGAAAGTCTACATGGTCCCCTCCCATTATCCCTCTGTCTCCTTCAATTATTCTTTCTAACTTTCACTCACGTGGCATCAACCATATTGGATTTCTTGCTGATCTCTTTTGAGGCTGTTAAATTTTCTGTTTCGTTTGACTAGAAAGCTGTTCCCTCAGTCATTGCTATAGCTTATTCCTCCTTTTGGGTCTTTACTTGTATGTCACATTGAGTCTTTATGAATACTTACTTTGAACTTTAGCCCTCTTTACTGCTAAATGCTCCCTATTCCTTTTGTTCATATATTTCCTTAGCCTTCATCACCACCCATGTGAATGCTGGGTTTTCTTTGCTTGTTTTCTCTTTGCTACCTAGCATGTAAGATTCATAAGGACAGAGACTTTTCCTTTATTTATTGCTGTACCCTTGTTACCTAAAAGTATACCAACATAAAATAGTGCTTAGCTAATATTTGCTGAAAGACCATATTAACAAACGGAGTGTACAGGTTATCCTGGTATAGATAGCTGTTTATTTTTTTTTAATTTAAGTTTATTTCTATACATAAGTTTGTTTAATGCAAAACAAATCCTTGAAAGGATTTAATAAGATTTTCAGCATCTGCACAGATAAATGTACTTTATTCCTAAAGAAAAAAAGCTATTTGGAGCAAGAAACCCTCTTAACATTTTTGCTTAAAGTATGCGTGTATGAAGGCAATATTCATTGTTTCACACATAAAGTCCGCATGATGAATTTTATACTGAAACCAAGATGTCTTATACCTCTCATTTCATCCTCTTCCTCTCTTGATTTAATGCAGCTAACTAGAGTGAAAAATCTGACAAGTTTGTATTAAGGGAAAAGCAACATGCAGAGTTTTGCAGGCCATCTTATGTGCAAAATGAACAGTATAAATGATAAATTTGGTCTTTAAAACCAATCAAGCAATATGACTTATGGTGTTTTAAAAGTCATGTTATTAATATTTGAAAAATTATCTATCGAACATTATGAAAGTTGTCTTTCCAGCTTGGTGGCAAATATTTTACTAAATATACTTTGGTTGCAAATTTTTAAGTTCCCCAAAGATAGGCTTAGTTTATTGATGCTTTTGCTTTACACTGAAGTCTTATCTATAGTATATAAAAGTGAATAAATTAAAGGGGACAAATAAAATGTCTTTTATTTTGCTTATTTAAAAGTTGCTCTTGGGGCTGGCGCTGTGGTAAAGTGGGTAAAGCCATTGCCTGCTTCGAGTCCCGGCTGCTCCACTTCTGATCCAGTTCTCAGCTATGGCCTGGGAAAACAGTGGAAGGTGGCCCAAGTCCTTGGGCCCTTGTATCCGAATAGGAGACCCAGAAGAAGTCCTGGCTCCTGGCTTCAGATCAGCCCGATAGCTGTTTATTTTTATCTTACTCATTTTCACAAAGAAGTAGAGGCAACAAAGTATCTAGTGACTAATTGGAGTCCATGAGAATATTTTTAAGTGAGCAGAGAGGATGACAGTTTAGAGAGTATTAAGAGTCAGAAGAGAACAGGACTTAGGAATGGGACCCTGTAATACCTACATGTGCCCAGAGAGCAGCATGCCCTTGGACGTGTGGGAATGCTGCTCAGGCTTTGTGCTTTGGAGAGCCTCAGCTGGGCTTCCTCTAGCTCAGGGATGGGGAAAGTCCAGAAGGCCTGCAAAACCATTTGGTCTGGCTCTGCCAAGGCAACTGTAGGCAGGACTCAAAAGTCAATAAAGGTATATAGCAGGCTAAGTTTTCTTTTCTTTCTTTCTTTTTTTTTTAGAATTTTATTTATTTATTTGAGAGGCCGAATTACGGAGAGAAAGGTCTTCCATCCACTGGTTCACTCCCCAGATGGTCACAATGGCCATGAGTCTCCCACATGCATGTAGGGACCCAAGCACTTGGGCCATCTTCCACTGCTTTTCCTGGCCATCAGCAGGGAGCTGCATTCGGAGTGGAGCAGCTGGGACATGAGCTGTCACTCATATGAGATGCTAGGCTGTGAGCAGAGGCTTAGCCTATTATGCCACAGTGCCGGCCCCCAGCAGGCTGGTTTTTTTTTTTTTTTTTTTTAATTTATTTAAAAGGAAGAGTTACAGAGAGAAAAGGAAAGAAAGCAAGAGTGAGCAAGGGAGTTAGAGATAGGAATATCTTCCATTCTCTGGTTCACTCCCCAAATGGCTGCAAGGGACAGGGCTGGGCCAGGCTGAAGCCAGGAGCCCAGGACTCCATCTGGATATCCCACATGGGTGGTGTGGATGCAAGTACTTGGCCATCTACTGCCTTTCTGGGCGCATTAGCAGGGAGCTGGATTGGAAGTAAAATAGCTGAAATTTGAACCAGCACCACAATGCTAGGCCCTAGCAGACTTTAAGTTGATTTTGTATGGCATGAATGATGTTTTAAATCTCTAAGTGACTCTTGCCACCACCACCACCACCACCCCCGCCAAAAAAAGGTTCTCCATCCATGTTCTAGCAATCCACAGAGTGAAGATTTTTGGGAAGCAAGGTGATTAGTCTACCTGATATCTTCCTAGATTAATCTGCGAAGTTTGGATCCCAGAATTCCTTGCCCCATGTATCCCTTCACAGGTGTCCTCCCTGATTTTTTCTTGACTGTAGCACACACATGCTCCTGTAGGTCTGAGAGTTGGCTAAGGAGCAACTCTTTGCTGCCATTTTAGCAGAGCTGGGACATGTGGGCTGTGATGCCCATATTTGCAGGCATGTAAAGTCCTTTGTAGTATTGAATGGAGCTGAAGTTTGGAAAAGAAAAGAGGTAGATAGGCCTCAGGTGAGAAAAGGGGGGTGGCCTTTCTCATGCCCTCATAGAACTTGAGGGAATCAGAATTTAAAATTGGAATGGCTATTTAGGTTGTTATAAAAATATATTTGTCGGGGCCAGCGCCGTGGCTCACTTGGTTAATCCTCCACCTGTGGCGCCGGCATCCCATATGGGCGCCACGTTCTAGTCCTGGTTGCTCCTCTCCAGCCTAGCTCTCTGCTGTGGCCCGGGAGGGCAGTGGAGGATTGCCCAAGTACTTGGGCCCCTGCACCCACATGGGAGACCAGGAAGAAGTGCTTGGCTCCTGGCTTTGGATTGGCGCAGCTTGCCGGCCGTGGCAACCATTTGGGGAGTGAACCAGTGGAAGGAAGACCTTTCTCTCTGTCTCTCTCTCTCTCTCTCTCTCTCTCACTGTCTACAACTCTACCTGTCAAATAAATAAATTAAAAAAAATAAAGATATATTTGTCAAGATAGGAGGATAGAATAATAATTCATGGCATATTGGCTTGATTTAAAATATTTAAACAGATGATGTATGGGCTTCCATTTATGTGTACTCTTAAGCCACTTGAGAATAGGGTTGGAATTGTAAGAGTAAGTAGAAAAGGAGTAGCTATAAAGGTAGAAATAAATTCAAGATAGAGTTTCATGGCAGGAATGATAAACAGTGGCACATGTGTCAGAGGTATCAGGTCCTATGAAGACAGACGTGTATCCACTGGACATGACAAGCAGAATTTAGTAAGAAGTTTCATTTGAGTGGCAGCAGATGTCAAACCTTGATAGAAGGGGGTATAACTGGGGAATTAGGAAGTGGAGACAGTACAGAAGATTTCTAGAACTTTATCTGAGAATGGAAGGAACTAGAGTGGTAGCTGGAAAGGTATATAGGATCATGGAAGGGGATTTTCCATTTTTAAGATGAGAGGGTCTTATAAATGTTTATCTCTGAAAGGAGACAACATTAAGAGAAGGTTAAGGAGAAAGAAGGAATACACTGATGGCGCAAGGCCTGAGATCTAGTGTGTAAGTTGATAGATTTGTCTTTGTAAGAAGGAGGGCTATTTGAAGACTTGAGAGACAGAAAAAACAACTTAATGGGTTAACATTGTTTTATAGTACTTTTTGGGTTAGTCGTCCTTTTTCAAACTTGGTTTTATATGCCCGGGGAGCAGGTGTTATACATGTGGCCAGTTATTAAAAACCTGTTGGTTGATTGAAATACAGTCCATAATGGTGCATAAGCTGTGTTTGTTGGGTCTGTCTTTACTCAGAAATTCTTATTTAGTGATTACTTAAAATTTTAAGTTTGATAACCTGCAATAACTTCTTTATTGAGTAAATTATGTAAATATATATCATCAAGTTTTAGAGGTGATTTGCTTAAATAAGTATTTACTATCTGAATCAAATCTAATTTGAGCAAAATGTTTTTGATAGAATTATATTAATACTGTCTTTTTTCCACTCTCATTAGTAGTTCCAAAGAACTGCTGGTTCAGATTTTAGCTTTTGCGAAGTTGTGAAAATAGTGAAGGATGCTTAGACAACTTAACATTCAAATTGTAAGTAAAATTTATTTCTGCTATTTTTATGTGTATGTTTAGAGAACAAATTGTGGAAATAGCCATTACTTTAATATGATCATAGTAAGCTTTAGTGTAGGTATTTTTTTTAAAATACAGATACTTCCTCTTCCAGTTTATGTTTGTGAGATAAAAAAGAGACTAATAATATTGAATCAGTTTTAGTGAAATTTTTGCTTGTATTTATTTTTTTGAATTTATAAATATATTTATTTCCATATCTGTATTGCCACTAATCAAACTTAATATAAGAGTATACTATTAATAGTGATTTATTAGAAATATATACTCTTACTTTGGAAATTTATATTTATTAAATAAAAGTTAAAAAAATATAAAAACAAACAAAATATGTACTCTTTTCTCTTAAAATATGCTTAATTTCTCAGTTTTGACATTTAAAAAATCCTGTTAGCAATACCTGTTGATATATGTGATACATACAAAATAAAAAAAATAACTTTTATGAATAAGTTAATGCATAAATCCATATGGCAGATATATCGACATTCATCTCTATAAGGGGAAAAACTTAGTTTGCTAAGAGGTTACTTGAATAATATATACCTTATTCTTTGAACTAGTAGCAAAACAGTCATTGAGGAAAGATTGATAAAATATGATCATGTAATTCCAAATGGTCTTAATACTGCCATAAGCAAAAATCATTCATTTTAAAAAGTTGTTTATTTACTTACTTCAGAAACAGAGACATAGAGCAAGAACCCTCTAGTCCACTGGTTCACTCTCTAAATGCTTGGATTGGCTGAGGCTGGGCGGGGTGGAAGCCAGGAGTAGGGAACTCAATCCAGTTTTCCCCACAAGGGTGGCGGCAGGAACCCAATTCCTGGAGTCAGGAGCAACGTATTGAACCCCCAAGTATTCTGATGTGGGGCATGGGTATCTTAACTGCCAGGCCAGACACCCATTTCAAGAGTTTTTATTGTATTATTCAAACAAGCAAACAAAATGAGCCAAAGAAGAGCAGAGTATTTACAAATGAATAAATCTTTTAATTTATTAAGTAGGCATATTGTTTTAGAAGTTGTCTCAGTCAGAAGTTGTCTCAGTCCACATATTTAGTGTATAAAAGATTTCAAAAACTTATGCTAAAACATTTCAGAAATAAAACTATTTCATAAAGGTAGAAGTTGTAACATTTTATTTTCTATGCACAACAGATTAGTAAGAAATTGGTGTGTTTTTGAATTTGAGTATTAACTGTTAAGAGGTAGAATGTTCATTACTGCCCTCTTTTGACATAGGATTGTATAAGTCTATCACCTTTTTCTTAGGTAAAGCATTGTTAAAAATTAGATTGCTGTGGTGTAGCAGGTAAAGCTGCCATCTGCATCGCCAGCATCCCAAATAGGCTCCAGTTCGAGACTTTGCTGCTCCACTTCCAATCCAGATCCCTGCTAATGGGAAAGCAGTAGAAGATGGCCCAAGTGCTTGGGTCCCTGCACCCACAAGAGAGATGTGGATGAAGTTCCTGGCTCTTGGCTTTGGCCTGGCACAGCCTTGGCCATTGCAACCATTTGGGGAGTTAACTAGTAGATGGAAGATCTCTATCTCTGTCTCTCTCTGTGCCTTTCAAATAAATAAAAATAAATTAAAAAAAATTAGATTGCAAAAATAAGTTATGCTTTGTACCTGTCCTGTGTATTTTTTAACTTTAAAAATTCTTCCTCTTTTTAGGTTCTCTGGTTTATCATCTTTAGAAGATTGGATATCTGGATATCTACTCTACTCCATCTCTTTTGACTTAAACATGATAATGCAAAACCATAACACTGGCAGTCATCTATGAACCTTTAATTACATTGGTAGTAGCATTTGAAGCTTCCTCAGGGAATTAACAATGACATCAGCTGTGGTTGACAGAGGAGGTTCTGTTGTGGAACTTTCCAGCAATGGAGTAGAAAATCAAGAGGTTAGGCATCTGATGTATTATTTCTCTTTTGTTTGTAGAAATCAATGCATGAACTAATTTTGAAATTAATGGTAAACAGGCATTTGGGAGGAAGAATGCACAATGCATGGAATTGTATGTGTACATGTCATTGTATGTTCATGTACTTGCAATTTAGATGGCTGAGGAAGATACCACAGGACTCACCTGACTAGATGGAGCATGCATATATTAGAGTGAACATAGAGAGAGGGGAAAATGGAGAGAATACTGTAGTATTAGATAGATGAACTTAAACCCTGATAAGACCCATTGTCTGGGTTTATGGAATATAGATATGTACTGTACGTGTATATCTAATTAGATTTATCCTAAGTTAGAATTTTGTAGCTGCTTTACTTGTCATCTTTATTTCTTAGTTATTCTGTTCAATTCAGTGTGGAGATCTGTCATAGTTATTACCATCTAATATGCATGCTTAGGAATTTAACTGTTTAGTAAATCAGAAAAAAATTCAAGTTTTAAAATTTTATAGTTATAAAATTAGGTGTTTATAGTACATTTGGTAATTTTTTGTTAATGATACCATTGAGGAATAAGATGGGAGTAGAGAATGACAGTACTGAAAATGTATGGACTTACAGGTCCTGGCTTCTATTCCCACCATTCAGTAAAGACTGGATATTGGAAGGGATCGAAATTATAATATAATGGTGCTGTCAGAATAATGGACAAATATTTGGTTAGATATGAGGTTAAAAAATGGAGATTTTTCTATATGAAAAGAATCTGTTTTCTCTGTGTTCTGTGAAAGAGCATGATGTTACTCATATTTGGCAGTAGTGTGGTGGTCTAGTGGCATGCCTGTGAAACAAATTCAGACGTCAGAGTGTGTGTTTTAGAGATTGGATTCTTCTTCTTTCTTGGTTGGTGTCTGTTTGGTCTTTTAAGATCCAGATCAGCCATGAGCAAATTAAATGTGAAGTGAGCAAAGTGAAAGTATTCTTTTTCCTTTGTCTGTGGACTTGGTGACTCCTAAATGTTCCTTTTGTATATGAATTCAGAACTAGAGTTCATTAAGAGAGGCCACAGCTACAAAACGTAATTTATTCCCATACTGAATTTGTTTTTTCCTTCAAGATTCACTTTGTGTGCAATCACCTCCAGGCAATGAATCACCATAGATAAGGGACTTGGGCACTTCCATCCTCTTCTGTATTAACAAGACCAAATATTGCTTGTTTTTCAAAGTGCTTATCTCTGTCCTATAGTTTTGGCATTTGATGCAGTGAGGGAAGTGGCCAAGAACAATAGGCACAATATATGTAAATTGTGTGGATTAAGAAGTGTGAGAAATACAAGAACAACAGTTTCTGGAAAGCATATATTTTTTCTTTACATGGAACCCCAGATGCCATGGCCAAGAGAATGCCTTGTCATAAAAGAATCTGATAAGCAAAATGACTTTACCAAGTTGTTACTGACTGATGACTTATTTTGTAATCCTACAGGGTAGTCATGTTTTATGGAGGAAGTCAGAAGTCAGCAGCCTTAATGAGCATTTTGGGTTGTTTGGCACCAGAGTGGGTGAAACTACTCTTGGGGAATTCTTTGTTCAAATTATACTATGTCGATACTCCCTTTAATTCATGTGTTCCTCTGACACACACACATATACACACACAAACATACCTCCACATGTATATATTTAATATGTATTTTAATTGACTTAGCAATTACACCTTATTTATGGGATACATAATACATGTGTACAATGTGTAATGATTGGATCAGTATAATTATCCTATCACCTCAAACATCATTTCTTTTTATTGGGAACATGAAAATTCTGCCTATCAGCTATTTTGAGACAATTAATACCATTATTTGTTTTCCATCGACTACCCTGCTGTTCTATAGAACATTAGAAGTTATTCTTCCTATGCAGCCATACCCTTGTAGTCATTAGCGATCATCTCTCCATTCCCTCCTTTCTGCTATCCTTTGCATCCTCTAGTAATCATTATTCTGTGCTCTACTTCTATGAGATCAACTTTTTAGCTTTCACATATAAATGAGGACATATAGTAATTGTCTTTTGGTGCTTGACATTTTTCACTTAACGTAATGTCCTGCAGGCTCATTCATTTTGCTGCAAATGACAAGATTTTATTCCTTTTTGTTTGCTTGTTTTTTGGCTGAATAATATTCAATTGTGACTGTTTAGTGAATGTCAAGTTCTTTTCTGGGCACCCAGAGATAAAGTATTTCAGAAGAATTATAAAAGTAATACAGATATAGAGAAGGTGGTATATAGGTAATTTAATTAAGGCCATTAGGGAAGCCTTCTCTGAAGAGGTAACATTTCAGTTTAGAGCTAAATGAAGTGAGGCATCTGGGAGGGGAGAGAATTTCAGGAAACGAAAAGTCACAAGTATTGCAAATATATTCTGATTTTACAAAGAGTCTTGAGGATAGTGCTATTTGAAAGATATTTTTTGTCTTAACAACTTTTCAGGATTGTGTTTCCTGCAAATAATAATATCTAGACTCTAAAATGTAGGATGGGATAGGAGTTATTTTTAAGATTTTATAAGCATAGTCTCAGAATCAATGAGACTGAAGCATATGAAAGAAGGCTTCAACTAACAGAGATAAGATTTTATATGGGTAGAGAAGGAGAGGTGGAGGGAGAAGGAAGATAAAGAAAGAGATCTTCTATCTGCTGGTTCACTACCCAAATGGCTATAACAGCTGGTTCTGTGTCAGGCTAAAGCCAGGAGTCTAGAACACCATCCAGGGCTCACGTAGAGTTGGCAGGGGCCCAAGCATTTGGACCATTTGCTACCTCCCCCAGCACATCAGCAGGGAGCTGGATGTTGGAAGCAGAGTAGCCAGGATGAGAACTGGCACTGGGACCTGAGCCCAACCGACTGCACCACAACACTGGCCCCAAGAGATATACTTTGTACTCGGGCAGGAGAGATGGGATTGGTCAATATTGTGGAGGTCAGTTTACCACAATTAACCTATATATTTTAATTCCATGTCTATCAAATATTAGGACAAATTTGGAAAATTAATCACACAAGCCTTAGTAATAACAGGAACAAATATATTACAGGTGGATCTATCAGAAATGGGAGGTTAATACAGAAAAAGGAGCTGGTGCTGTGGCACAGCTGGTAAACCTCCGTCTGCAGCGCTGGCATCCCATATGGGTACTCCTGCTCCACTACTGATCCAGCTCCCTACTAATAACCTGGAAAGCAGCAGAAGATGGCCCAGCTCTGGTTGTTACAGACATTTGGGGAGTGAACCAGTGGATGGAAGCTCTCTGTAACTCTCCTTCTCAATTAAGTAAATAAATCATTTTTAAAAATACAGAAAAAGCTTTTAAATGAGTTTAAATAAAATTTTAAAGTTATACACCAAATGCAAGTTCTAGAGAGTGTCTGCTCTGGCAGAAATTGAGAGTTCTTCCACTTCAGGTCGTGATGAAATAACTGAGTCCAGACTTAATACTCCCATCATAAACAACTAGAAAACGGGACAAGACATATGAAACCACATTTTTGAAACACTGGACGAAGGTCAGCATAGGACTGTACTTCTTGAGAGAAAGAAGGTCATTTCTTTGATTGTACTGGCGTATTGCTCAGAGCTTTTCTGGACCACAGTGTAGGGAAAAGGTGTCTAAACAGAGCTTAACTGTAACACTCAATTGAGGAAACAAAATTTGGGATTTTGGAGACTGAAGCAGCTAAGTTTAGGGGTAGAGTATTTAGTAGGAAGATGCTGCCCGGGGAAAGAACACCAGAACTCTGCCTTGGGGTCCCTGAGTCAATGGCTGAATAATAACCTATTCAGGTGTAACACAGTATTCCAGGAAACAAGGTAAAGAATGTCCAGAAAAGTGTAAGCTCAGTAATTCAGAATTCACTGCGAGATCTTCGGAGTTGTAGTCAGCTGGAGCAGACAGTCCCCTGTGCACAGATAGAGATGTGTGTAGGGTAGGAAAAGAAAACTACGAACGAATATCCTTCACAAACATTTTAAAAGGCATTGCTTTTTTTTTTTTCTAAGATTTATTTATCTTTTTGAAAGGCAGAGTTACAGAGAGAGAGAGGGGAAGAGAGAGAAAGAGAGATTTTTCATCTGCTGATTTAGTCCCCAGATGGCTGCAATGGCTAGAGTTGGGCCAGGCCAATGCCAGGAGGAGCCAGGAGCTTCTTCCTGGTCTCTCATGTGGGTAGCAGGGGCCGTAGCACTTGGGCCGTCTTCCACTGCTTTTCCCAGGCCATTAGCAGGGAGCTGGATTAGAAGTGGAGCAACCAGGACATGAACTGGCACCCATATGGGATGCTGGCATTGCAGGCAGTGGCTTAACCAGCTGTGCCACAATACCTGCCCCTTAATGAGGATTCTTAATAAAACACTAACAGTCAAATCCAGCAGCATACAAAAGGGATCATGTCATGACCAAATGAAGTTTATTACATGAAGGTAGGTTTAATCAATGTAATTCACTATATTAACAGTGAAAAAGAAAAATTATGTAGATACAGAAAACTCCTTTGCCATAATTCAACACCTATTCATTATATGGACAGCCTGAATTAGTAATAAAAGTCAAGTCTGAAACCTGATGAAGTGCATCTGTGAAAAGCCACAGCCAACATTATGCTTTAGGTGAAACACTGGCTAGTTTTCCTTTTAAGATGGGGAGCAAAGTCTCAATGTCTGCTCCAAGCATTTCTATTAAACATTACACTGACAACATTACTGCAAGTCAAGAAAAAGAAGACTCATGTTCAAAAAAAAAAAAATGTAGTAAAACTGTCTTTGTTTTTAGAATATACAGTCATTCACATAGAAATTCCTAAGAAATCTACACAGTAACTATTAGACCTAGTAAATTTAGAATGATTGAAAGATTTAAGGAAACTGGGCCCGGAGCCGTGGCTCACTTGGCCTCCTCCGCCTGCCACACCGGCATCCTATATGGGTGCCAGGTTCTAGTCCTGGTCGCTCCTTCTCCAGTCCAGCTCTTTGCTGTGGCCCAGTAAAGCAGTGGAGGATGGCCCAAGTGATTGCCCCCCCCCCCCCCCCCCACGTCAGACCAGGAAGAAGTGCCTGGTGCTGGCCATAGCAGCCCAGCCGTTTAGGGGGTGAACTAATGGAAGGAAGACCTTTCTCTCTCTCACTCTCTGTAACTCCACCTGTTATTTAAATAAATAAAAAAATCTTTTTAAAAAAAAGATATAAGGAAACTATGTAAAAATAATTATATATAAAAGTAACATAAATTGGAAAATGAAATTTTAAAAGCAGTACTATTTAACAGAGTTATCAAATAGCAAAGGGATAAATTGATTGAAATCTGTGGAAAACCTATGCACAGTAAACTACAGAATATTGTTGGGAATTAAAGAACTGAATAAATGGAGATAAAGCATTTTTTTATGGATTGGAAGACATGGTTTACGAACAAAGCTGCAGGGCTCACTCATCTGATTTGAAGACTTACTATGAAGCTTTACTAATTGAAACAGTGTGTTATTGGTGTACCAGTGGACATGACTGGTCAGTGGAATGTGATATAGAACCACACATCATGAGGGTGCTTCAGAAAGTTCATGGAAAATGAAATAAGTTTATTTTGGTGCAAAACATTTTTTCCATAATGTTCATTTTCCATGAACTTTTTGAATATTTCTTATGTGAATCGAAACTTTTTTGCACCCAGAAATGTTTATCTTTTAATTCAGTTTTGCCACAGTCTTTTTGAAGTACTCTTGTATAAGTATGATTTTTTTTTAAGATTTATTTACTTATTTGAAAGGCAGAGTTACAGAGAGGCAGAAGCAGAGAGAAATAAAATTCAATGGAGAAGGGATAGTCTTTAACAAATGATGGTGGAGCATCTGGATATCAATATGCAAATAATTGAACCACAGTACTTTCTCACATGGTACACAGTAGTTCAATGTTGGCAACAATATAAAATCTAGACTATAAAAATTTTTAGAAGAGAACAGAAGAGAAGGCGTTCTCATCCTTGAACTAGGCAATAGTTTCTTAGGTTGAACACAAAAGAACATGAACTTTTAAAAAATGCACTTCATTTAATTTAAAACTTTTGCTCTTTAAAAAATACTGTTATCGTAATAAAAAGGAAAACCAGAGATCGGAAGAAAATATTTACAGCATATATACTGACAAAATTGTTATTCTCAACACAATAATAAGGTAGAAGTAACCCGTTATAATAGGTAATAGATTTGAACAGATAACTGTGAATAACCAGTAAACACAAAGATGCTATAGATACTATTAGCTACCAAGGAAATGCAGATGAAAACCACAGAGAGCATCCTACTCTACACTTAACACAAAATGATGGAATTTAAATCGGGAATCGTTAATGCTTTTTTTTTTTCCAGATTTATTTTTATTTATTTGAAAGGCAGAGTTAGAGAGGCAGAGGCACAGAGAGAGAGAAAAAGAGGTCTTCCATTTGCTGGTTCACTCTCCAAATGGGCGTAATGGCTGGAGCTGGGCTGATCTAAAGCCAGGAGCCAAGAATTTCTTCCGGGTCTCCCATGTGAGTGCAGGGACCCAAGGATTTGGGCCGTTTGCTGCTTTCCTTGGCCCTAGCAGAGAGCTGGATTGGAAGTGGAGTAGCCGGGACTCCATTTGGTGCCCATATGAGATGCCAGCACTGCAGGCAGAGGCTTTACCTGCTACTATGCCATAATGCTGGCAATGGACAGTTTTATGGAGTTATGCTACATGTTGGAAGTAATGGGGAGCAGCTGGAACTTTCTACATGGCCAGTGGGAATGTAAAATAATATAACCACTTTGGAAAATAATTTGATAGTTTTTTTTAGAGTAAATGTGTGATTACTGTTTGATCTGCTAACTTGACTTGTTGGTAAATATGGAATGGAAGGAAGGATAGAGAAGAGCAGGGGTGTTTATCAGAGCACCATAGCCATATGAAGATAGGTAAATGGATAAACAGTTGATGTGTCTACAGTGGAATTTTCAACAAGATGAACTATTGATGCATGCCAATATTAAAGAAGTGGGATGTACAAGTGCATCCATTATTGATTTCTATATAAAATTTTAGAAAAGGCAGATCTGTAGAAGTAGGAATCTTGGGCTGGTGCTGTGGCGTAGTGGGTAAAGCCACCGCCTGCAGTACCAGCATCCCATATGGGCACCAGTTCAAGTCCTGGCTGCTCCACTTCTGATCCAGCCCTCTGCTATGGCCTAGGAGAGCAGTAGAAAATGGCCCAAGTCCTTGGGTCCCTGAACCCACATGGGAGACCCGGAAGAAGTTCTTGGCTCCTTCCTGGTTTTGGATTGGCCCAGCTCCTGCCATTGCTGCCATCTGGGGAGTGAACCAGTAGATGGTAGGCTCCCTCCCCCCACCCCGCCCTCTGTGCCTCTGCCTTTCAAATAAATAAATAAATTTTTTTTGTTAATTTATTTGAGTTAGAGAAAGAGAGAAAGGTCTTCCTTCCGTTGGTTCACTCCCCAAATGGCCACTACAGCCAGCGCTGCGCCGATCCAAAGCCAGGAGCCAGGTGCTTCTTCCTGGTCTCCCACACTTGGTGCAGGGGCCCAAGCACTTGGGCCATCCTCCACTGCCCTCCCGGGCCACGGCAGAGAGCTGGATTGGAAGAGGAGCAACCAGGACTAGAACCGACACCCATATGGGATGTCGGCACTGCAGGCGGAGGATTAACCAAATTAGCCATGGCACTGGCTTCATGAATCTTAAAATTAGGAATCTATAGGGGTAGGTTGATGGTTGCCTAGGCCTATGTATAGTGTGTACAGGTGTGTTGTTTACTTTTTCAGTGGTGTAATTGTGGAGTAATGAAAATATGTTTCTTGACTGTAACAGTAGTTACAGGGATGTCTGTGCTTGTGATAATCCATGAATACTTAGAATGGGTGCAGTTTATATAAATATACGTAGATAAAGCTAATTAAAAGTAAGGTTTAAATTCAGTAAAAATATATAATATTAGATTAATATTAGATTTTTAGCTGTTGAGGCAGATTCTGCCACAAATTCAATATTATTCACTTGGTATTTCTTTTTAAAGTTTCCAAATTACCTCTTGGCTTTAAGTTTTTTTTTTTTTTTAAGAGTTCTTTGTTCATATTTGAAAGGCAGATACAGAGAGAAGGGGGGAGGGAGGGAGGGAGGGAGGAGAGAGAGAGCGCTTCTATCCTCTGTTCACTCCCCAAGTGGCCACAATGGCAAGAGCTGGAGGCAGGAGGTTCCTCCTGTTTTCCCACATGAGTGCAGGGGCCCAAGGGCTTAGGCCACCTTCTGCTACTTTCCCAGGCACATTAGCAGGGAGCTGGATTGGAAGTGGAGCAGCCAGGACTTGAATCCACGCTCATATGGGATGCCATCACTATAGGTGGAAGTTTAGTCTGCTAAGCCAAAGAGCCCACCCCATTGGCTTTAAGTTTTTGTGGTTGTCATCTCAATTATTTTTAAATTTAAAGGAAAACCTTTTGATTTTTCTTAGTTATACAGGATTATTGTAAAAAAACAGCAAACTCAAACACATTGAGAAAATCAAAGTCCATCTCTTATCTGCTCACCTCTCTCCCACCATGTTATTAATAGTTTGAGATATATTTTTCTAAACTTTTTAGTGTACATGCAAAATAAGTATGTAGCTGGAATTATATAATACTGTTCTATAGCTCATTCTTCCAACCCCATTTCCCACTTGTTTGTATCATGGATAATCTTCCATTCCAATGTATATATACCTGCCTTAACCTATTAATTGATGCTTAACAGTTTTTTGTTGTATGGACATATGTTAATTTATTGTTATTTTCTAATGTTTTTTTTTTTTCTTTTGCCTTTATAAATATCTAAGTTAGCAGCTAATCTTAAAACTGGCTTAGCATAGCAAGTAGGTTTTTTTTTTTTGTTTTTTTTTTTTTTTTGTTTTTTGACAGGCAGAGTGGACAGTGAGAGAGAGAAACAGAGAGAAAGGTCTTCCTTTTTCCGTTGGTTCACCCCACCATGGCCGCTGAGGTCAGTGCCCTGCGGCTGGTGCACCTCACTGATTGAAGCCAGGAGCCAGGTGCTTCCTCCTGGTCTCCCTTGAGGGTGCAGGGCCCAAGTATTTGGGCCATCCTCCACTGCATTCCCAGGCCACAGCAGAGAGCTGGACTGGAAGAGGAGCAACCAGGACAGAATCCAGCGCCCTGACCGGGACTAGAACCTGGTGTGCCAGCGCTGCAGGTGGAGGATTATCCTAGTGAGCCGTGGCGCCGGCCGCAAGTAGTTTTTAGTTAGGTAATATTTATTTGGAACAGCTTCTAGGGGAGATAGAGGAGATTAGTTCCTCCAAAGTCTGACAAACCTTGTGTTTCAGTTTTTGCTTTTTTAAAAAATTTATTGATTTATTTGAGAGACAGAGAGAATAGAAGAGACACGAAGATCTTCCAGCTGCTATTTCACTTCAAATATGCATTTTTATTTAAAAATTTTTTTCAAAATATTTATTTATTTTATTTGAAAGTCAGAGTTATAGAGAGAGAGAGGGCGAGACAGAGAGGAAGATCTTCCATCCCTGGTTCACTCCCCAAATAGCTACACTGGCCTGAGCTGGGCTGATCTGGAACCAGGAGCCAGGTCTCCCGTGTTGGTGCAGGGGCCCAAGCACTTGGGCCATCTTCTGCTGCTTTCTGAGGCCATTAGCAGAGAGATGGATTGGAAGTGGAGCAACCGGGACTCGAATTGGCTCCCATATGACGCCAGTGCCTCAGGTGTCAGTTTTATATGCTACGTTATTGTGTAGGCCTCATGTTTCAGTTTTGATAAGACTTTTGAAGGTGATGTTAAGTCGATCACAAGAACAAAAATGTTAAACAAATATATGTGTTTTCTATCATACTCTTGTATTTCATGTCTATTTGTATGTTCCTAAACTACTGTGGTGAAAGGATTACTATACTAATATCAGCACTTTGGAAGGGTCTTCTCATACCAGGATCAAATCTACTTGTGTTATTTTATTTTCAGGGACATTGCAGGGACCCAAGCACTTGGGCCATCTTCTGCTGCTTTCTCAGGCTCATTAACAGGGAGCTAGATCAGAAGTGGAGCAGCCAGAACTTGAACTGGTATCCATATAGTGTTGTGGCATTGCAGGTAGATGCTTAACCTGCTACGCTGCAATACTAGTCCTGAACTGGTCCTTTAGCAGATGAAAATCATTTGGACAGATGTGGAGGCTGCAGTATAACATGAGCAAAAGTCAAAGCTGTGCTTTTGTTTAGGAATTAAAAGCAATGTCAGTAGTGAAACAGCTGATGTGAAATAATGTAGAAAATAAGGCTTTAAAGGTATTAGTTTATTGCCATAACAATATCAAAGTGACTTAATAGAAATTTATTGTCCTACAATTCTCAAGTTCAAAATCAAGGTGTTGATATATTCTTCTGAGGGTTAAGAGAGAGAATGTCTCACTCCTCTCCTGGTTTCTGTTAGCTTCAGGCCATTCTTTGCTTGTACATTATGTTCTTGTGTTTATACATTGTTTTCTCTCTATTTGTCTTGGTCTCTGTCCAAAATCCTTCCCTCCTTTTAATGATATATTCAAATTAGTTTAGGACTTGTCCTGATGATCTCATCTTACCTTGATCATTTGTGAAGACCCTATTAGCAAATAAGGTCCTATTCAAAGAACAGTTTACATGGTGGGGATACAATTCAACTTGTGGAACGGATGGGTTTGAAGTTATATATCAGAGTGTTAAGACCGTCATTTAGTGTGTTAAACTTTGCTTTTAGACAAATGGGAAGTCATTAAAATTTTTTTTGTGCAAAGAAGTAACACAGGTGATTTGATTATGGTGTGAGAAGATCCTTCAAGTTGAGGGCACATAATAGATTTGTGGATTATTATTGTTGTTACAGTGTAATGATAGCCATCATTACTTGAATATTTTGTGCTGTACACTATGCTACTTTGTGCATAATTAATTTACAAGAGACTTTATGAGGTATGAATGTTGTTATCTCTTTTAAATATGAAGCCTGAGATTACAGGAGATGACAAAGTTGGGGACCAGGGAGAGTTGGTGATAATTTGTTTTGCTTAGACATGTTAAACTTGAAGTATTGGCTGAATTCCTGTAATGATATTGAGTAGTTTAAAATTTGGTTCTGGAATTCAGGAGATGGGTCAGAGTAGAGGATGTATACTTAGTAATCATAAGCATTGAGTTGCTACTTAAAACCATAAGGAATGGGCTTACAGAGAAGGTGGTATTCAGTAAAAACAGAGGAGATGCTATAGAGTGATAGTAAGTTGCCAGATTTCAGTCATCGGAGGTGAAAGAAGAGTCAAGAGATGCTTAAATGCAGAGTGGTAGACGAAGAAGGAATAAAGAATTCAAGTTTTAAAAATTTCAGAGAGAAAGAATGAGCTGTTCTGTCTTCTGGTTCACTCTCCAAATGCACAATAGAAGGAGGTGGTTCTCCTACATGGATGGCAGGATCCCAGTTTCTTGAGTCATCACTGCTGGCCCTGGTGTGTGTGTGTGTGTGTGTGTGTGTATGTGTACATTAGCAGGAAGCTGGAATCAGGAGCTGGCTCTGGTTTTCAAACCCAGGTACTCTTACATGGGACTTGAGCAACCTTAACCACCAAGCTAAACACCCACCCCAGAAGAAAGAATTTTAAGATGAGGTGATAATCATTGTTTAAAAGGCTGCAGAGAAGCAGTGAAGAATGAAAAGTAAAATAGAACTTTAGTTATTACTGTCAATTTTTTTAAGATTTATTTATTTATTTGAAAGGCAGAGAGAGAGAAAAAGAGAAAGTCTTCCATCTGCTAGTTCACTGCCCAAATGGCAGCAATGGCATGAGCTGAGCCGATCAGAAGCCAGGAGCTTCTCCCCTAGGTGGGAGCAGGGGCCCAAGGACTTGGGCTGTCTTCCAGTGCTTTCCCAAGCCATAGCAGAGAGCTGGATCGGAAGTAGAGCAGATGGGACTCAAATCAGAGCTCATATGGGATGCTGGCACTACAGGTGATGGCTTTACCCACTATGCCACGGCACTGGCTCCTTTGCTGTAATTTAAGAGACTAGTTGAAGTGAGATGATAGAATTCATAATAGCGGGCGCTGCTGCACACTAAGCTAATCCTCTGCCTGCGGCGCCGGCACCCCGGGTTCTAGTCCCAGTTGGGGCACCAGATTCTGTCCCGGTTGCTCCTCTTTCAGTCCAGCTCTCTGCTGTGGCACCGCATGGGAGACCAGGAGGAAGCACCTGGTTCCTGGTTTCAGATCGGCACAGCGAGCCAGCTGCAACGCTCTGGCCATAGCGGCCACTTGGGGGTTGAACCAACGGAAAAGGAAGACCTTTCTCTCTGTCTAACTGCCTGTCCAAAAAAAAAAAAAAAAAAGAATTCAGAATATATGGTATATATGCAGATGATTCAGGGAGTTAGAAACATTCCTAAATGATACATGGTTTTGAACAAATGGTGTACCAAGTTAAAGCTAACTTAGTTAAGAAAGGGCAGTATTATTATAGTTAAATGAAAGCTTCCAGGAGAAGACAGCTGAGAAATCTAATGTGAGCCTCACTGAGTTTCAAGAGCTTCTCTTTAGGTAATCAGTGAGCAATGTCAGGAGTTAATTTCGGGGAAACAGAGGCACATCCTGGTCAGATATTTGGCATTGCTACTGTATGTGTTTAGTATTGCATATTTGTTCAGTGGGTATATGGTCATGTGGAGAAGGTGCTGTTCTATATTTTTGGTTTCTAAGCTGTTGGTCTTCCTCTAGCATTTAGGAGTAGATCAAAGCAGAACACTTCTGGAAGGTGAGGTGAATGTTCTCAGCTGATTCATGCAGTAGGGCACAATGGAGTGAGTAGGTACATCAGCACAAGCCAAGTGGGGATAAACATCTGGAACAGGCTCACCTGAGGGTTCTCTCCTTAGGAACATTGTCAGTGGTTATCTTGGGAGTGAAAGCTCATCGTGCTGTCTCAGGAATCACATTGCTCAAATCTGTACTGGTTGCCCTTTAAATCCGGTACACAGTTGGGATCTTAGAATCTCCATAATCTTCCTGAAGAGTCCTGTTGCCTCTTGTTGGATCTCCTGTGTTCTGTTTCCTACGTCACCTATTTTTAAGTTTACCCTTTCTTGTTTTGGTGAGATACATTCTCTATTTGCATCTTGAAAAATGATGGATAGAAGGCAGGTATTTTATGTATGAGAAATTACGTTTATTCTACTTTTGGAAGATTGTTTGCCTGGGTGAAGAATTCTGAATTGGAAATACTTCTCCTTCATAATTTTGAAGAAATGTCTCCATTGTTATCTTTCTTCCAGTATGTCTTTAGAGAAAACTAAAACCTGCATCCTGTTTGTTTATGTATATCCTATATTTTTTTATGGAACCTTATAGAATCTTTGTGTTCCCAGAATTATGATATGCCTAAGTATAGCTGTCCCTTCATTTTTTTCTTTTTAAGTAGACACCTAGTGAAAGAACAGCTCATAACTGTCAGTTCTAGAAAATATTCTTGATTTGCTTCTTTGATTTCTTATATTCCTCCTCTCCCCCTTATTTTATTTTTCTAGAGTTCCTGTTGCTCAGATACTAAATAATCACCTGAACTGTTCCTCTAATATTGTTATCTTTTATACTTCCTTTTTTATTTTTTTAAGAGAGACAGAGGAAGACAGAGGAGTCCTCCATCCCCTGGTTCACTCCCCAAATGGCTGCAATAGCCAGAGCTGGGCCAAACTGAAGCCAGGAGCCAGGAGCTTCTTCTGGGTCTCCCAGGTTTCCCACATGGGAATCCAAGCACTTGGGCCATCTTCTACTGCTTTCCCAGGCCACTGCAGAGAGCTGGTTCAGAAGTAGAGTAGCCAGGACATGAATCAGCATGGCATCCCGACACTGCTATTTGTCTGCGTAATCCACTTTGTCACAGCATCAGTCAATTTTTTTGAAAGGCGTAGTTATCTGTTTTACTTGAAAGTCAGAGTTACACTGAGAGAGGAGAGGCAGAGAGAGAGAGAGAGAGAGAGAGAGAGAGAGGTCTTCCATCCGATGGTTCACTCCCCAATTGGCTGCAACAGCCGGAGCTGCACTGATCCGAAGCCAGGAGCCAGGAGCTTCCTCTGGGTCTCCCACGTGGGTGCAGGGGCCCAAGGACTTGGGCCATCCTCTACTGCTTTCCCAGGCCATAGCAGAGAGCTGGACAGGAAGTGGAGCAGCCGAGTCGACTCCGTATGGGATGCCAGCATTTCAGGCCAGGGCGTTAACCTATTGTGCCACAACGCCGGCCCCTCTATTTTATTTTTAAGTTTCTTACTAAATTATATTTTTCTTTTTTTCTGATTATAATCTTTTATCTCTGTGAGGAAATATGTATATGAGTTTATGTGCATATATATATATATGTTTATTTTCTGTGTTGGAGGCTTTTCCTTGGACGTTAGTAATATTGGGCTGTCTGCCTATCAGCTGAAGTGGAGGACTAAAAAGTTAATTAGGAATTCTTTAAATTGGAAAAAAAGAATTCTGTTTTTGGTACAGTGTGATCCCAGCATATGTGCCTATCTACCTCAAAGATTCTCTGGTTTTTCCCTCTTCATAATGTAACTCTAGGCTTCAGCTTAGGTGGAGGAGGACTGGTTGCTCAGCATTGGAGAGGAGGGCGAGGGTCTAGGTGTCAAAGTGCTCTCCAGACAGCTTTTCTGGAGTTTTTCTTGTTTAACCTCCTACCTCCTGCTCCTTGTCCATTTTTCTGTGGATTCTCCACTGTTCAATGCATTCACAACTTTTTTTTTTCCTGCCAGGCTATGATTTGGCTTTCCTAGGTCAGCTAAACTACTTACTACTTATTCATCTACTTTCACTCTTCCAAGATTTTCTTGCTCTTCTCTGTCTTATTTGTTGCCTTTATCTCTTCTCCTCTGTGTGACTTTAGACACATTCTTTATTAGTGTTTTAGTGTGCTTTCATGAGAGTGAAATAACATGCATGAATATTCAATGTGGCATCTTAATCCTAAAGCCCAGATAATTTAGGATATTTTATCTATCTTTCAGCCCTTGCGACTTGAAAAGATTATGAAGTTAGCCTTCTCTATCCCTTGGTTTGGGTTTTTCCTTTATATTCATTTTGTGGACTGCTTGAGACTATATGAACTCAAGGATGTATAAGTGAATCCAGAATTTGTGAATAAAAAGGTTGATTGTTTTTTAAATTTGCTCTTGTAGGAAAGTGAAAAGGTTTCTGAATACCCAGCAGTGATTGTGGAGCCAGTTCCAAGTGCCAGATTAGAGCAGGGCTATGCAGCCCAGGTTCTGGTTTATGATGATGAGACTTATATGATGCAAGATGTGGCAGAAGAACAAGAAGTTGAGACCGAGAATGTGGAAACAGGTAGACACCTCATAAAATATTCATTATTACTAACTTTCTCTTACTATTGCCAGATGAATGATATACTGAAGAACTTTTTAATGCAATTTAGTAGCTCTTGGAAACCAATGAAAACTCTCTGTTTAAGGGAATTTATATACTTAACTTCTTTCAGGTATAAGAGAGTCTCGTTATGGACCTCATTGTTAATTATGGCTTCATTATGATAAATTTATTTTTAGGAGAAGTGCAGATATTCACTAGTTGTTATTTACTTATAGAAGTAAATAGACTAATATATGAGAGTAATTTCCTTTGAATTCAAAAAATAAATCAGGGTGATGTTTGGCACAGTGGTTAGGACAGAGTGTTTGGATGCCCATGTCTCATCATCCGAGTGCCTGGGTTTGAGTTTTGGCTTTGCTCCTGATTCCAGCTTCTTATTGGTGTGTACCCTGGGAAGCAGCACTTAATGACCCAGATAATTGGGTCCCTGCTACCCACGTGGGAGACCTGGATTGCATCTTCATTTCTCAGGAAAGGTTTTTAAGGGATGCCAGTATATAGAAACTCTCTCTACTTGTCTCTCTACCTCTCAAATAAAATATTAATAGATACAGTATTCTCATTTTAATAATTGATTAAAAGTTCCTTTGAGTCAATCTTGGTGGAACAGTATCATCTTTTTCCTTAGATCAGAGCCATCTTTGCAGTTATCTATTAGATTCCTCTTTTCTGTCTTTAGAAACCTTGGTATTTCAGTCTGTGGTGAGAGAATCAGATGTTTGGGGATTACTGCATAGAGTTTTTGGGGAAATCTTTTCATTTTTGCCATTGACCATAAAGAAAATAAGAGTATTTGCCAGGATTGTGGTGACTGTTAAGTAATAACAAACACAAACATTTATTTGTAGCTGTTAATGAAGAAAAAGGATCCTTTATGTGGTTTATAACCCTAGTGAAAATTCTTAAATATTTAGATTTATTTCTATAAATGTGAACAACTCATGATTAAAAATTTGACTGTTAAGTGTCTTGCTACTCAGCGTGACTACTAGCCTCTCCCAGCTTAAAGCTATTCTACTTTTGGTGATTTGAATTTTTGAGCAGAGCAATGATCACTATGTCAGCAAACCCCAGGGGAAGTGGTAATTAATTCATTTTATCAAAACAGTTTGCCAAACATATTATATAGGCTTCATGACTATAATCTGGAATAGAACCTGATTTATAGTACACATTTTAGAAAAGAACTAATTGATTAGAGAGAGTAAGAGAGAGAATGAGATTAAGTACTCCTATCTGCTGGTTCACTCCTCAAATGTCTTCAAGGGACTAAAGCTGGGAAGCCAGGAATTCAGTCCAGGTCTCCCCTATGGGTGGCAGGAACTCAGTCTCCCCGGTTCTGCATTAGCAGGAAGCTGCAGTCAGGAACCAAGTGGGACATTAAATCCAAGCACTCTGACTTGGGACATGGGTGCCCTCACTGATGGTGTCTTAACTGCTAGACTAAATGCCTACCCCTGAATGCCTTTTTATGAAAGTTTGGAGCATTTTCTACTCTGATGCTAGAAGTAAAGTTGCAAAGATGAATTTTCTTGGAATAGGTAGAACAGTTAAAAGTATTAAGTAGTATGATATTTTGGAGCATATAGGAGTATAGTAACTGGTTTTACTCTAGGAACACAACTAGACAGAACACTATAAAAGAATGGAAATAATTGTGATAACAAATTGAAAAATAAAAAATGGAACTTGTTATTTCTGGATAATGTTTTGATCAAAAATATAAGGAGGATTGTGCTTTTGGTAGCAACTTAGAAATTTTTTTAAAAATGAAAAGAACAGTATCATATTTGTATAAGTAGATAAGCTAAGATGCTTGTCACGTTAAAAAATGATACTAGGCTGACCAAATTTTATTCATTGTATAACTGACTGCAAATGTATCATTAATTTAAATTAATTCAAGTAAAAGCAATTCTAAATAGGAAATGAATGTAATTCACTTAAGGGATTTTATTTTTGTAATCTGCTTGAACTTGAGGGTTATGGTATTATTTGCAGGACAGAGATTTGAATGATTGTGATAGCAGAGAGGAGGATAAGGGATATCCAGGTAAAAGAATAGTTGCTTTTGTAATTGCTTTTATCAGTGGCCTTTGAATACTTGATAATATTTTTTAGGTTTATTTTTCCTCAGCAGTAAAATCACTTATATTATTCTAAAGTGTCATAAAAGTACCTCAGAAATTCATCTTACATAAACCACTTACATTATCCCAAAACGTAAAAGTATCTCAGAAAGTCATCTTACAAATTCCATTCCTGCTTATAGATTTTAATATAACTTATATAGCTATAAGGATTATTGATATTCATAATAGTTTTTAAATTAGCTAATAGCATAATTTTATTCATATGTAAAGAAAAAAGTGTATTTTTAAATGAATTAAGATCTGAATAAATTTTCATATCCTGATATCTAGAGCATACACAGATGAATAAAGATTTTGATTTACCCTAATGCATGTTTCCTTTTAAGTAGTGGGTTGGGATCATGTTCCTTTCTTATGACAGTGTAAATTTGTAACTTGAGTTCCAGATACGTGTAGGAGTTGGAGAAAAAACTGAGAAGAAAAGGAAAGGAATATTTAGCGGATGGCAGTTTTTATTTGGTTATTTAGGGAATTCAGATCTGCATAGAATAAGAATTCCTGTGTACAGCTAGGAAACACTTTGTAGAATGCTCTTATATTATAATTTAGATTGTGTAAGTCTAAAAAGTGTTCATAATTGTATTTATTAACCTATTATTGTCAAGTCTCCTCATGCTCATATTGATCTTTTTCTTTGTCTATTCCTAAATACCCATGTGTATATGTCTACACTAGAAACAAAATTCCCATTGTCATTTTGGTAGCAGAACGGAAAGCATAATAGTGATTTGCATCAAGCCATGTTCATTATGTTTTTAAACATTTTTACTTATTTGTTTGAAAGACAAAGGGTCAGGTAGACAGGGATCTCTTGTCTATTGGGCACTACCCAAATGCCCATAACAGCCATCGCTGGGTCAGGCTGCAGTCAAGAGCCTGTAACTACAGAATAAAATCTAGGTCTACCATGTGGATAGCAGTGATTGAATCACCTGAGCCAATCACCTGAGCAATCACTGCCTCTTAGATGTGCATTAGCAGCAAGTTGGAGTCAGGAGTCAGAGCCTGGGATCAAATCCAGATAGTCCAATGTGGAATATAGGCAGCTTAACCAGGGTCTTAACTGCTACGCTTTATGTCTACCCTGTCGTCATTTTTTTTTTTTTTTAAAGATTTTATTCATTTGACAGGTAGAGTTACAGACAGTGAGAGAGAAACAGAGAAAGGTCTTCCCTCTGTTGGCGCATTCTCCATATGGCTGCAATGGCCAGAGCTACACCTATCCGAAGCCAGCAGCCAGGTGCCTTTTCCTGGTCTCCCATGTGGGTGCAGGGGCCCAAGCACTTGGGCCATCCTCCACTGGCCTCCCAGGCCACAGCAGAGAGCTGGACTGGAAGAGGCGCAGCCGGGACTAGAACTGGCACCCATATGGGATGCCAGTGCCGCAGGTGGAGGACCAACCTAGTGCACCACGGTGCTGGCCCCCTGTCATCATTTTTGAATGTAAAATTATTTCTCATTTTCTTAGTAATAAATATGGACTATTTTGCTTTATCCTTCTTCTTCTTTTTTTTTTTTTTAAGTTATTTGTTTGAAAGTCAGAGTTACACAGAGAGAAGGAGAGGCAGAGAGAGAGAGAGAGGTCTTCCATCTGCTGGTTCACTCCCTAGTTGACTGCCATGGCCAGAGATACACCCATCCGAAGTCAGGAGCCAGGAACTTTTTCCAGGTCTCTCAAGTGGATACAGGGGCCCAAGTGCTTGGGCCACCTGCTGCTGTTTCCCAGGCCATAGCAGAGAGCTGGATTGAAAGTGGAGCAGCCGGGACTAGAACCGGCGCCTATATAGGATGCCGCCACTGCAGGTGGCGACTTTAGCCACTACACCACAGTGCTGGTGCCTTTTCATAAGATGAAAGTCTACATTTCCCTCATGGGGCTTACATGTAATATTAATGATCTTTTTAATTTTGTAGAAAAATCAAAATCTATTTTGAAACATTAAAGATAGCATATCCATCTAAACCTATAATAATGCTTGTGATATCTTCGGTATAGTGATTATTAAGAGCCTGTGAGGCATAGTAATGAAATACAGATGAAGGATGACTTTGACTCTGGTGGGGCTGAGGTATCTTTCTCTGTAGTTATAGACTCCATCAGTTCTGGGGCTCTGAATAGACTGATGTGAATCAAGGACGAGTTTCTTGGATTCTCTACAGATTGGAAAATAACAGTTTTTACATTCACTTTTTAACATATGTATGAATATAATAAAATATAAGAATATAATGAAGGGAACTTCAAAAGCTCCATGGAAAGTTCTCATTCTTCAAACTAAATTTTCCATGAATTTTTGGAAGCTCCCTGATATATAATATAAATTTTGAAATGTTATTGCATACTACCATTTAACAAGTAACAAGGAGCTCAGTTAATAAGTTTTGGTGAGAAATCTTTTAAAGACTTGGCAAAGAAGTTGAGTTGTTTAGGATTTGCTTCATCTTTCACTTTTTAAAGAGGTATTTCTATACCTCTTACTGTAAAAGCTTATGAAAATATATTAATAAATATTTGGCATTTGTTAAATGTTTCTTTCCTTTCCCATGGTTAATAGTTTAGTTCTATAGGTAAAATATTATATTCAAGTATAAAACTGTAAAAAATCAAATGAGCAGTATAAAGGATCTTTGAAAGGTTCATGGAAAATGCATATTAGAGTAAAACTATGCATAGATTTCAAAATTGTTTGCCCTAATATAGTGTAATTTTAATTCCATTTTTCATAAACTTTTGAAGTATCTTAATATTTACAAACTCAGTGAAATTTCCAGAAAAGGAAACTTCAGTTTACAGGATTAGGGACTATTTTAGAGAAAGTGAAGAAAGAAGTACAGTTGGTACGATTTGGGTGGGTAGTTTGGAAGTAGTTGAAAGGCATTGTATACTGAAGGAAATATAATTAATACATAGGTAGTATATGGAAATTCAAGGCATGTTTAGAAGATAATAAATAAGATAGTTGGCAAGAAGACCATTAAGAGTTAATGACTAGATGGTGAATTGAATTTCAAGAGTTAATAATTAGGTATAAGAGGAAGCAGAGAGACTTGGAAAATTTCAATTAGAAAGTACTATATGGTTAATATCTCAGTGGATATAGAATTATAGGGGAAAAGGTGAGGTAGGAGGACTAACTGTTTTATTTTGAATTGTGGGAAGACTTGAGAAATACTAAAACAAGTAGTGACAACAAGAACAAAAGGGGCTTATATAAACCACACCACTCTATAAGATCAAACAGGATTTGACGCAGATAAGGACAGAGGCATAGTTAGGAAAACATTATTTTGTTTTTTGATCCTAAGTGATGGTGACAGTATCACCATTTGAGGATTTGAGGAAGGCAAGACTGTTTGATGAAATAGTTAAGTTTGGTAATAGTCATGTTGCTTTTGAGTTGAAGCAGAGCATTTAAGGAGGAATATTTAGGTATTTAAAGATGTACAAATATAGCGTCTCATCACTAAAGAGATGGCAGTTTCAGATTGGGATAATTTAAGGAATGTATTAATAAAGGGCTAGCATAGGATGACCACAAGTTTGGGACAGTACTCCAGAATTAACATTAACAGAGCTCTTTATATCCTTTGGGTCAAAGACCTCATGGAGGGAGAGATTACCAGAATCCTGAAAAAGAGACCCCAGGTGAGATGATCACATTTGGAGAATCTGGGATCTTTGATCTAAGAACCTAATTACCTGGAGGGGGTGCTGCAGAAAGGGGGTCAGAGATTAAGTTCCTAGATTGTATTCTTCCTCTCTAATCCCCTGCCAACACACTTCATTGACTAAATGCAGTCTGAATCCAGGAGAGCCCTGTCAGTGAAGTCAGTCTCTAGGAGAGAGAACGAGGTGAAGAAGCCTGGAGAATAGATCTGGGGTAAGCACGTGGAAGATAACTAGTACAACTGAAGTTTCATGAAGAAAAATCAGAGGGAGACGGATTTGGTAATCAAACTTATTTGAAATCATGGGAATACATCACATCTTCAAAGGGAAAGCTATTTGAGAGTTTTCCCTAAGGGGTAAGATACTTAAATTCTTTATTTGTCTCTCTAGGATAGGGAACAAAGGACATAGAATTAAGCAGTTAACCTTAGGGAATGCTTATATTTTGAAGTACAGGAAGACAGTCAGAGAGTAGTCAAATATGATAGAAAATCTTAGGTGGCTATTTCTGAGCTCATTGGCTTTCTCTTTTTCAGCCTTTTAAGCAGCTTGCTCTAATAGGAAAGGGAAGAATAATGATTTGGATTAGATAGTTCTGGTTTCAGATTTCCCCTTTATGATTTACCTGGCAGTATGTGACCTTTTCAGAGTGTTTCACTGTTACAAAATAGGAACTCAGAGTTGTGATGATTACATAAAACAGTGCTTGTGTCATGTAAGTGGTCCCTTAACTTCATTAGACCTTTCCTTGTGCCTTCACATATGAATGGGTCTCTTACATATTAAAATAAAACATTAGTTTAATTTTGCTTACATCTCTTGTATTTTTCTCCTTACTTTCACTTCTACTCTTTTTTTAATGAGATTTATTTATTTTATTTGAAAGGCAGAGTTACGGAGGCAGAGGCAGGGGCAGAGAGAGAGAGAGAGAGGGGTCTTCCAACCACTGGTTCACTCCCCAGATGGCCACTCCGAAGCCAGGAGTTTCTTCCGGGTCTCTCACGCGGATGCAGGGGCCCAAGGTCTTGGGCCATCTTCTATTGCTTTCCCAGGCCATAGCAGAGAGCGGGATTGGAAATGGAGCAGCTGGGACTCAAACCGGCACTCATATGGGATGCTGGCACTGCGGGTGGCAGCTTTACCCACTATGCCACAATGCCGACCCCAAAACTAACAATTGCTTTATACCTTCAGTCTGTACTTTTTCCTTGTCATCCTTTCCTTAACTTACTGTTTTCTGGTGTCTGCATTTTTTCTACTGAAGTTCTTTGTTCATCAGATTTCAAAGGCCACTCCTCTGCTAAATTCAGAGTCATCCAGAAGTCAGTCCTTCGTATCTGGCCTCTTCTTGTCTGCTGAAACTGTTTTCTCCTAGGTGCTTCCCTTGTTGCCCTTTACATGGATTGTGCAACTTAATGTGCTGAGCTTTTGCTCAAGACAGTTTCCTCTGTCCATTCTGTGCTTAGACATCATCCATTTTTTGGGGTACAACTACATGAAACTTTTCCTTACTACTGTGGCCTACATTACAGACACTCTTTTTCTCATCTTCTGAAGACAAAGACCATATTTTTTTCTTTTGTCTAATATAGTATTGAACACGTAATATCTGGTTAGGAAATACAAACTGAAAAATATCAAGTTTTCAGTTAGTATTGGAATATAATAAGAAACACTTATATATAAAATTGTAAATATATTTTCTTTTTGGCTATTATACTAAATAGTGAATACCTTAAGGTTATTAAAAATATAAAAAGGTTATTAAAATTGTAAAAAATAAAATAAAAAGGCTATATAAAAATATAAAATACATATAAGGTTATAAAATATCAAAAGATATAAATGTGGTCGTCTAAAATATAGCAAAACCACAATGTTATCATTTAGATTAACTTATCACAATTATCATTCTTACTTATAGTAACATTTCATTTTTTTCTTATGATAAAAGCAATATGTGCTCAATGGAAAAATTGAGAAGTCTTGTGAAGAATAAACATTGAAAGTCATCTTACCATTAAGGAAACAGTGACTGATGCTCTTTTTAAGTTTCCTGTAGTCTTTTTAAAAAAATGTCCATTTTAAGCATAATTAATGACATATAACACAAGAAGACATATTAATCTTTACTAATAACCCTTGCTGTGGTAGTTTCTTATTTCTCTTTTCTTACCACTGAGCACAGGACTTTGCTTCATAATCAGGTATCAAAACATAAAAAGTTGGTCCTACAAGTTAACTACCAAGAAAATAAAAAAATTCTCAGTGATCAGCAAAGTAATATTTAAAGATTAGTTGAAAAGAAGGATGAATGATAAAATCTTTTATGTGATTCAAAAAGAAAGCAGTGCTGTTTTAAAAAAAAATAAATGAGAACTTAGGTTTTCAAAATGCAGTTTAAAAAAAGAAAACCAGATTACTCTCTTGAAAAATTTCTTTTTGGGAGAATTTCAGGAATAATTTGACCTCATGATGAGCTGTGATAACTTTTGTATTTGTTATACCATCAGAAATCCTCCCTGTGGCACAAAAGGACTCTTTTAATTAGAAAATATTGTTGCCACAGGGAGGTAGAAGATCGCCATGAAAAACTGGGGATCTGAAAAGCAGCCCCTATCCTAGGATTACCTGAAGGTGAAACAGATTGAGCCAGAAGGAAGACAATGCTGGTAGGTTGGTTTTTAATTTATTAAGAATGTTTATAATTTTATATTTAATTGAAATAATTTCATCTACTTATACTATATTTTTGTTTAAGGGGTGATAATGAATCTTCCTTAAGGTGGAAGAAATAATTCATTAGTATTTTTCCTCTAAGTGATTTGCTATCTGAGTTATCCCTTGCCTTGTTTCTAATATTTGTTTCTTTCCTTAGATAAAGCTCTAGAAATATTTCATGGCTCTACTTCCTTGGAAACTACAACCCACTGAACATTTTCAAGTCATTTGGTTATTTCTACTCCTAGACATTTTCCTAAATTTTTACAAAGCAGTTTTCCCCCCAATTATCCATTTTTGGGGGGGTTATCCTAGTCATGGGTTTTCTAAAATGGTTATGTGAAACCTTAAATTCATTTACTTTTCATTTTAGAATTGTCTGATTTATAAAAGTGATTGAGGTCAGTTAGAAAGTATTACTAAGGGGCCGGCATTGTGGCACAGCAAGTTAAGCCACAACCTCCAATGCTCACACCACATAGGAGCACTGGTTCAAATCTTGGCTGCTTCAGTTCCAATCCAGCTCACTTGGAAAAGCAGCAGAAGATGGCTTAAGTACCTGGGCCCCTGCCACCCCCATGGGAGTCCTGGGTGGAGTTCCAGGCTCCTGGATGTGACCATCTGGAGAGTGAACCAGCAGATGTATGGCCTCTATCTGTCTCTTCTCTGTAACTTGGCCTTTCAAATAAATCAATAACTATTTCCTAAGATGCATCAATTGTTAAAGACATTACTTTCATACCAATAAATGAAAAACATGCTACCAATTGTAAATTGTAAGAGGAAATCAGTTGTAAGATATGTACTGTTTCAGATGTCAAACGTGAAAAAAGTGCATTTTAAAGATATATTTATTTGAAAAGCAGAGTTACAGAGAAATAGAGGCAGAGGCAGAAAGAGCAAGAGAGTCTTCCATCCGCTGGTTCACTCCCTAGCTGGCCACAATGGGGAGCTGGGCCAATCCAAAGCCATCAGCCAGCAGCTTCTTCTGAGTCTCCCATGCTTTTGCATGGGCCCAAGGACTTAGACCATCTTCTACTGTTTTCCCAGGCCATAGCAGAGAGCTGGATCTGAAGTAGAGCAGCTGGAACTCCAACTGGTACCCATGTGGGATGCTAGCACTGCAGGCGGAGGCTTTATCTGCTATGTCACAGTGCCAGTCCCAAAAACGTCCATCTTAAAATGAATAAATCACGATATAATGTAGTTATTCATCTCAAAGCTTCCATTTAGGAGCAAGTATTTGGTACAGTGATTAAGATGTTGCTTGGGATGCCTAATTCTACATTTGGGAGTACCTGAATTCAAGTCCTGACTTGACTCCCTAATCCAGCTTCCTACTAATGCACATCCTGGGAGGCAGCTGGTTCAAGTGGTTGGGTCCCTGCCACTCATGTGGGAGGCCTGGATTGAGTTCTAGGCTCCCAGACATCTGGGTAGTGAACCAACAGATGGAAGTAGTCTCTTTCTCTTTCTGCCTGTCTCTGTCTCTCAAATAAGTAAAATAAATTTAAACCCAAAGAAACTCCTGTTTACTGGGATCTAGACTTTAAAATATCAGGCTTATGAAAGATTGAAATGATTTATGGGGTTAACGTCTTAACTACATATGCTGAGTAAACTTTCTGAATTCTTTACTGGTTTTTAATGGAGGATAGTAAACCAGAAAATCACGTATGTGTATTAAGTACACAAAGTAATCATAGGTATTAGATTATGGAGAATATAGAAAATAAAAAAAAAACATGTTCTTCTCAATGCCATAGTATATACTTTTTTTTTTTTCAAATTTTACTTTTTTATTTTGTAAATTGGGGACACTTAAATACTGTATGTTAAGAGTATTGGACAGACCTCAAATTATCTTATTGTAGTATTCAGAAGTAAGTGTTGGGCCATGAAACTAATGTTTTCTTGACTTCCTGAAGTTACTGAAACATCATTATGAATAAAGCTAGCTAAATACACAGGTTTTTGGAATGATGCTTGGTTACAATTCTTTAAAGTTATATGTGAGCTTTTTCAGAAAGATAACAGAGTATTTGTGGTAAAAGATAATTTCCATTTTGTTTTTCTTTACATAAAAAGTTCTATGTGGTGCTTTCTTATTTGGTCATTGCACAAGAGTTAATCTAGGGGCCAGCGCTGTGGCGTAGTGGATGAAGCTGTGACCCGAGAACTCTGTAGATGGTGGCCCAAGTCCTTGAGCCTCTGCACCCACGTGGGAAACCTGGAGGAAGCTCTTGGCTCCTGGCTTTGGATTGGCTCAGCTCTGGCCGTTGCAGCCATTTGGGGAGGGAATCAGTGGTTGAAGACCTCTCTCTCTCTCTGCCTCTGCCTCTATAACTCTGCCTTTCAAATAAATAATCTTTATTATTTCAAATAAATAATCTCTATTATTTATTTGAAAGGCAGAATTACACAGAGAGAGGAGAGGCAGAGAGAGAAAGAGAGAGGCCTTCCATCCGATGGTTCACTCCCCAATGGCCGGAGCTGTGCCGATCCGAAGCCAGGAGCCAGGAGCTTCTGGGTCTCCCACACAGGTGCAGGGGCCCAAAGACTTGGCCGTCTTCTACTGCTTTCCCAGGTCATAACAGAGAGCTGGATTGGAAGTGGACCAGCTGGGTCTTGAGTCAGCGCCCATATGGGATGCCTGTGCTTCAGGCCAGGGCATTAACCCGCTGTGCCACAGCGCTGGCCCCAATAAATAAATCTTAAAAAAAAAAAAAAAAAAAAAAAGAATTAATCTAACAGTCCTTGGCACTGGGGACAGGAAATCTACTTATCTGTTCAGCCGCACTGTGGTTAAATGTTCAGATGTGTGAATATGAAAGACATTCTCATCTGTGAGTTTTTATGATCTTATTAAGAACCAATTCCTTAATTGATCTTTTCTCATTTTCTACACATAAACATTTGCTTGTTTAATAAAACCAAGCCTGTTCTCAGAGCATGGTCTATTTTGCTCTTTTCTGTCCAACAACCCTCGCTCTCCACCCCCCACTCTGCTATTTTGGGAGTGCATTTTAGTCAATGTATGGTATTTTTGGAAATCAGTGTTTTTTTTTTTGTTTTTTTTTTTTTTTTTTTAAGAGTAGGAATGTATTACAGGGGTAATGTAGTCTAACTCTCTGAAGGCCCTAGAGCTAGTTAGCAATAGAGTCAGAAACCTGGTCTCCTGATTCCCAGGACTTGGCTCTTTCTGTCCTAGAGCACCACTTTGGAGCCTGAGAGAGTCCATTCTGTTTTTCAATAGGCAGCCACTAGATTATTATTATCATCATTATTTTAGCATTTTAATTATTATTTATTTGGAAGGCAGAATTACAGAGAAAAGGAGGAGTGGGGGAGAGAGAAAGATGTTCTCTTTGTCCCCAAGTGGCCACAAAGGCTTGGGCTGGGCTGGGTGGAAGCCAGGAGCCTGGAATTCCACTCAGGTCTCTCACATGGGTGACAGGAGCTTAAGTACTTGGGTCTTCTTATGTTGCTTCCCCAGCGCTTTTTCAGGGAGTTGGATTAGAAGTGGAGCAGCTGGAATCCAAGCAGATGCTCATATAGGATGCTGGCATCTCAGGCAGCGGCTTAATCCCTGTGCCACTACACTGGCCCCTAGACAATTTACTAATAAAAATCTGAAAATTTTAAAAAGATATTATTTATTTCTTTTAGAGGTAGAGTTAGAGAGAGGGAGAAAGAGAAAAGTCTTCCACTGATTCACTCCCCAAATGGCTGTAACAGCTGGAGCTGGGCTGATTTGAAGCCAGAAGCCAGGAGCTTCTTCCAGGTCAACCTCATGGGTGCAGGTGCCCAAGCATTTGGGCCATCTTCTGCTGCCTTCCCAGGCCATAAGCAGAGCTGGATCAGAACACGAGCAGCTGGGACTTGAAATGGCACCCTTATAGGATGCTGGTGCTGCAGGCGGAGGCCTAGCCTAATATGCCATAACACTGGCCCCTGGATTTTTTGTTTTAGTGCCAGATATTAAAAAAAAAAAAAAAAGTGGAGCCAACATTATAGTGCTGGGTTTACACCACATGCAACTTCAGCATCCCATATGGTGCCAGTTTGTGTCCCAGATGTTCTACTTCCAATCCAGCTCCATCCATGCTAATGGCCTGTGAAAAGCAGCAGAAGGTGGCCCAACTGTTTGGGTCCCTGCCACCCATGTGAGAGACCCTGATGAAGCTCCTGACTCTTTTTTTTTTTTTTTTTTTTTTTTTTTTTTTTGACAGGCAGAGTGGACAGTGAGAGAGAGAAAGGTCTTCCTTTTCCATTGGTTCACCCTCCAATGGCTGCTGTGGCCAGCACGCTGCGCCACGCTGATCCGAAGCCAGGAGCCAGGTGCTTCTCCTGGTCTCCCATGCAGGTGCAGGGCGCAAGCACTTGGGCCATCCTCCACTGCACTCCCTGGCCACAGCAGAGAGCTGGACTGCAAGGGGGGCAACCGGGACAGAACCCGGTGTGCCGGTGCCACAAGTGGAGGATTAGCCTAGTGAGCCACAGCGCCGGCCAGCTCCTGATTCTTGAGTTTGGCCTGACTTAGCCCTGGCTGTTGCAGCCATCTGGGTAGTGAACCAGCAGAAGGAAAATCTTTCTTTCTCTCTATCTCTCTGTCTCTTTCTCTCTGTCTGCAACTCCTTCAGAATAGATAAATACGTCTTAAAAAACAGACAAAAAATAAAACCCAGAATTATGTCTTATATTTCTACCTTTATTATTTGTGTAACCTTGAGGAAATGATTTCATTTCTCTAAGATTGAATGTCCTCGTCTGCAAAATAGGGCGAATGTAGTAACTGTCTCACTTTTTGAAACTAATAATAAGGTATTTACAGTGGTTAGCCTAGTGCCTGGCATAGGGAAAGCTCAATCTGTTCTTCACACTACCGCTAGTATAAGCTTTCTAAAATGTAATCTTGATTGTCATTTTCCTTCATAAAGTCCTTCTATGATTTATTACCACATTTCGCATAAAATCAAATGCCTTGGAAAGATACACAAAGCTTTGACTACTAACATACTTCTTTTTTCTATTTCAGCTCTTACCACTTTTTTTTTTTCTGTAGCTCTGTCATTTCCAAAACTTTGTAAGATTCATACTTTGCAGATTCTTCAATTTTTATTTGGGTAACCTTTAAAGCTCTGATTGTTGGTGGTGGTTGGGTTCAGGTTTTTGTCCCTGACAAAGAAAAGGATTTCATGGACAAGACACAGGTTAAGGTCAGCAAAGAAGCTTTGCATGCAAAGTTAAGGTATATACTTCATAATGAGTGTGGCCTCTGTAAAGTACAGTTTTATGATCCCTGCTGTATTTTTTAAATGATTTATTTATTTATTTGAAAGAGTTACATACACACAGAGAGAGAGAGAGAGAGAGAGAGAGAGAGAGAGAGAGAGACGTGTCTTCCAGCCACTGGTTTACTCCCTAGATGGCTGCAACAACCAGGGCTGGGTTGGGTTGGGCTGAAGCCTGGAACTTCTGTTTCTTCCACATGGATGCAGGGGCCCAAGCACTTGGGCATCTTCTGCTACTTTCCTATTCTGTTAGCAGGGAACTGGATTGGAAGTTGGAGCAGCTGGGAATTGAACTGATGGTCATATGGGATATCAGCGTCATAGCAGGTGGTGGCTTTACCTGCTATACCTTAAAACTGGCCCCACTGCTGTATTTTTGTCTTTTAAAAATTTTTTTTTTATTTGACAGAGTTAGACAGTGAGAGAGAGAGAGAGATAGGTCTTCCTTCCATTTGTTCACCCCCTAAATGGCTGCCACGGCTGGCGCGCTGCACCGATCCAAAGCCAGGAGCCAAGTGCCTCCTCCTGGTCTCCCATGCAGGTGCAGGGGCCCAAGCACTTGGGCCATCCTCCACTGCCTTCCCGGGCCACAGCAGAGAGCTGAGTTGGAAGAGGAGCAACCAGGACTAGAACCCAGTGCCCATATGGGATGCCGGCGCCGTAGGTGGAGGATTAACCAAGTGAGCCACAGCGCCAGCCTGTCTTTTTAAAAATTTTTAAAAATTCATTTATTTACTTGAGAGGTAGAGTTACAGACAGAGAGAGGGAGAGATAGAAAAGTCTTTCATCTGCTGGTTCACTCCTCACATGACTGCAAGGCCCCGAACTAGGCCTATCCGAAGCTAGGAGCCAGGGGTTTCTTCTAGATCTCCCACGCTGGTGCAAGGGCCCAAGCACTTGGGCCATCTTCTACTGCTTTCTCAGGCTATAGCAAAGAGCTGGATCAGAAGAGGAGCAGCTGGGACCCGAACCAGTGCCCATATGGGATGCCGGCACTGCAGGGAGAGGATTAGCCCAATATGCCACAGCATAGGCCCCTGTATTTTTGTCTTAAGGAAAAAAAAGAAAAATCCTCTTAAATAGAAGGTGGTTTTTTTCAGATTCTTCTATTTGAGTTAATTTCTTCGAATATTTGTACATTTAGTATATTTCTTTAAAGGTTTAAGAATTCTATGACCTCTTGATTTGAGATCCCTTTTATCTCCATGATAAAAATTTATATGCCCAGGGATTCTCAAACTTGATCATACATCAGAATTATCTGAAACACTTGTTAAAAATATAGATTACTAGGCCACACTTCTGAAATTTCTGATCCAGTGGGTCTCTGATGGGACTGAAGAGTCCCCATATGATAATGGTGCTATTGTCCCGGTGTTCATTCTTTGAGAATTATTGTGTTAGTCTGCTGGGAACTGTAGCTCCAAAAGTGAGCTTCTGCTTTGTGAAAACTCAAAGTGCTATAGTTTCTTACTGTTATAACCATCACAAAGGATTGTTATTGAGGGAGAAAAGACAGTGAATTATATTATATGAGAGGAATAATAACTTATTGCTTTCAATTTATCATTAATAAGCATTCATTGAGCATCTGCTTTATGCCAGCCACTGTTTAAGGCCTGGTGCTTGAGTGGTAGACAAGAAAGGCAAAATCTCTTTGTGCTTGAAAGCATACACATTTGGTGTACTATAAAATTGCTTTGTCATAAATCAGATTACATCCCTTAACAATTCTTGAAAAATTGTTCATTAAAATTAATATTTATAGTTGAATTCATTCATGAATCATTCTTTTCAAGCGGTTGAAGCAGAAGATAAATTATTCCCTCTTTATATAATAGTTACTAGGAACACTGGAAAGTACTTATCATGTACAAAGTACTGTTATAACTCTGAGGAAATAAGCAATTTGAAGTGAAATAAGAGATGATACCTGGCTTCAAAGAATCTTATTTAGTTGAGAAAAAGAAGCATTCAAACAGAAAACAGTATGGAATGGAGAGTGTTGGGGAAAGGTGGAAGAAAAATGAGGGAAATAATATCCAAGTATGGTAGGTAATGTAAATGTTCCAGATCACATTATTGATTTTGTGGTAGTTCACATTTAAATTTCCTTCCTTCCTTCCTTCCATCCTTCCTTCCTTCCTTCCTTCCTTCCTTCCTTCCTTCCTTCACACACACACACACACACACACACACACACACACACACCCCGAGAGACAGACAGACAGACAGACATACTGATTTTGCATCTTTTGGCTTACTCCCCTAGATGATTGCAATGACCTAGGCTAGGATGTGCATTAGCAAGAACTCTGATGTGGGATGCCAGAATGGCAAGCAGCAGCTTAATCTGCTGAGCCATGACGTGAGGGGAGGTGGAAGGGAAATTTTGATTTCATCATGAAGGTATGGTTGTAAGTTGGGGCAGAGGAGCAAGTTAAATGGAATTTAGCATTCCTAAATCTCATACTTTATGGGAGACCAGGAAAAGCACCTGGCTCCTGGCTCCTGCCATCGGATCAGCGCGGTGCGCCGGCCGCATCGCGCTGGCCGCGGCGGCCATTGGAGGGTGAACCAACGGCAAAGGAAGACCTTTCTCTCTGTCTCTCTCTCTCTCACTGTCCACTCTGCCTGTCAAAAAAAAAAAAAAAAAAAATCTCATACTTTAAAAATTTTTTTTAATGTATGGAAACAAGAGTATTCACAGAAAACTCGCGGACGGTGCTAAAAACCGTTTGCTAAAGTGGTTAATTGTGATATTTTTTTCCATTTCTGTCCTTTTATTTTTTATTGAGTATTTCAAGAGAATACATAAGATAGTCCATATATTCTCTTTCCATTGGATATTATTAATCTAGAATAGAAGCCGGCGCTGTGGCATAGCAGGTAAAGCCACTGCCTGCAGTGCCAGCATCCCATATGGGCGCCAGTTTGAGTCCTGTCCGCTCCACTTCTGATCCAGCTCTCTGCTATATCCTGGGAAAGCAGTGGAAGATGGCCCAAGTCCTTGGGCCCCTGCACCCACATGGGAGACCTAGAAGAAGCTCCTGTCTCCTGGCCGATGCAGCCAATTGGGGAGTGAACCATCGGATGGAAGACCTCTCTCTCTCTCTGCCTCTCCTTCTCTCTCTGTGTAACTCTGACTTTCAAATAAATAAATAAATCTTTTTTTTTTTTTTTAATGTGACAGGCAGAGTTAGACAGTGAGAGAGACAGAGAGAAAGGTCTTCCCTCCGTTGATTCACCCCCCAAATGGCTGCCACAGCTGGCGCACTGCGCCGATCCAAAGCCAGGAGACAGGTGCCTCCTCCTGGTCTCCCATGCTGGTGCAGGGCCCAAGCACTTGGGCCATCCTCCACTGCCTTCCGGGGCCACAGCAGAGAGCTGGACTGGAAGAGGAGCAACCAGGACAGAACCCAGTGCCCATATGGGATGCCGGCGCCGCAGGCGGAGGATTAACCAAGTGAGACATGGTGCAGGCCCTAAATAAATAAATCTTTTAAAAAAGAGAATAACAGCCTTTATAAAAGAACTCCTGTAGTATTTGGTCATAACTCAGTGTTTGATTTCTTTTCAGTTTTGTAAATCAGCCAAAGGACATACACCACTTAAAAGGAATGAACAATTATATTTTTATAAATTTTCTTTTTTTTTTTTTAACAAAGTTAGACAGTGAGAGAGAGAGAGAGAGAAAGGTCTTCCTTCCATTGGTTCATCCCCCAAATGGTTGCTACAGCCAGCACTGCGCCGATCCAAAAGCCAGGAGCCAGGCACCACCTCCTAGTCTCCCATTCGGGTTGCGGGGGCCCAAGCACTTGGGCCATCCTCCACTGCACTCCCGGGCCACAGCAGAGAGCTGGACTGGAAGAGGAGCAACCGGGACTAGAATCTAGTGCCCATATGGGATGCCAGCGCTGCAGGCGGAGGATTAACCAAGTGAGCCACGGCGCTGGCCCTGAACAATTATATTTTTAAATTTAACTAAAAATAGTTTTCATATGTTTCATATTAAACTGGGTAATAATGTAGTTATTATTCAGGAATCAAGACTATATATTTTTGAATGCATAATGTATATAATTTTAAATATATATATATTTAAGACTTGTTTATTTGAGAGGCAGAGTTATAGACAGAGAGAGGAGAGAGAGAGAGAGAGTTCTTCCATCCACTGGTTCACTCCCCAAATAGCTGCCGTGGCCAGAGCTGGGCCAGTCCAAAGCCAGAGCTTCTTCCAGGTCTCCCACATAGATGTATGGGCCCAAGCACTTGGGCCATCTTCCACTGCTTTCCCAGGCACATTAGCAGGGAGCTGGAGTGGAAGAGGAGCAGCTGGGACTTGAACCGGTGCACATGTGGGATGCAAGCACCACAGGCAGAGGCTTAACTACTATACTACAGCATGAGCTCCTCAAGAATCTATTTGCAAAGAAAAGAATCACTAGCCAAAATGTGGGAGAAATTTTTCCTTCCTTCTTCCCTTCCCTTCCCTTCCCTTCCCTTCTCCCTTCTCCCTTCTCCCTTCTCCCTTCTCCCTTCTCCCTTCTCCCTTCTTCCCTTCCCTTCCCCCTTCTTCCCTTCCCTTTCCCCTTCCCCCTTCCCCCTTCCCCCTTCCCCCTTCCCTTCTCCCTTCTTTTGAAAAAGAAAGAGTTACATAGGAGAGGAAGAGAAAAAGAGAGGTCTTCAGAGAAAGAGAGGTCTTTCATCCGATGGTTCACTCCCCAGTGGGCTGCAAAGGCCAGAGCTGAGCTGATCCGAAACCAGGAGCCAAGACCATCTTCTTGGTCTCCCTGGTGCCTGAGGACTTGGGCCATCTAGTACTGCTTTCCCAGGCCAGAGCAGAGAACTGGATCAGAAGTGGAACAATGGCCGGCGCCGCGGCTCACTAGGCTAATCCTCCGCCTAGCGGCGCCGGCACACCGGGTTCTAGTCCCGGTCGGGGCGCCGGATTCTGTCCTGGTTGCCCCTCTTCCAGGCCAGCTCTCTGCTGTGGCCCGGGAGTGCAGTGGAGGATGGCCCAGGTGCTTGGGCCCTGCACCCCCTGGGAGACCAGGAAAAGCACCTGGCTCCTGGCTCCTGCCATCGGATCAGCGCGGTGCACCGGCCGCAGCGCGCCGGCCGTGGCGGCCATTGGAGGGTGAACCAACGGCAAAGGAAGACCTTTCTCTCTGTCTCTCTCTCTCACTGTCCACTCTGCCTGTCAAAAAAAAAAAAAAAAAAAAAAAAAAAAAAGAAGTGGAACAGCCCATATGGGATGGCAGCACTGCAGGCGGTGGCTTTGCCCACTAAGCCATAGTGCTGGCTGAGAAATTTTCTTATCGCTATAAGAACATGAAAAAGATCACTCTAGAAAATTTTACAACAAAGGGAAAAGATTTTTTTATCTCTATTCTAGTTCTCAAAAAGATACTTTTTATTGTAAATGCTGAATTCTTTTTTTCTTCATGTTAACCTTTTCTCCTGCAATTTAATTCTGCGAAAATAAAGTCAAGATTTAGGATTGTTATGGGTGAAATGGCGGAGAAAAGATTGCCTGGATTCCTTGTCTTACAAGGAAGAGGAATTTCCAAGTGGATGAGGCAGGAAAAAAAAAAAGGCAAGATTTATTTATGTCAGAGACCTCCTGGTGGAGTGGCCAGAGAGGGGCTCCGAGAGATGCAGAACCTGAATGGGCTGGTGGTGGTGGGGTTTAAATTTTTAGCACAACTTTGGAAAACGAAAACAAAAAACCCTTACAATCCTTAGTTACAGTACTGGGACAAAACCCATCACAAGACCTGATCTATAATCCTATTAACCCTGTCTGGCTTGCTCAAGATAAAACAAAGAAACACCTTAAGTATGGGATAGGTAACTTGTTTTAACTATGAGCTCAGGAGGTTGGAATCCCACTCCCTTGCTATTCTTATGGTAAAATTGGAAGCTTCCATGCTGTGGGCAGGCAGATGCTTATTTAGCCTTGCAAAAGACAACCTTGGGGAAAGCAAGCATTTTGCACCCTAAACCTCCACCAGGACCACACTGACTGCCCGCTAACCCTTCTGACTCCCCATGCTTACAGGTTCCAGTTATGTACTTGGGACAAGAAGCACCAATTACTTTCTCTAGGCTTTATCTGCAGACCTCTATCCTGGGGAGGGAGGCTTCTGTGATGAAAGGTAGACCTTTTGGTGAACCTTATCCCTGGAAATAAAAGTAAAAGGCAAAAGCCAGTTTCCTTCCTTCCTTCCTTCCTTCCTTCCTTCCTTCCTTCCCTCCCTCCCTCCCTCCCTCCCTCCCTCCCTCCCTCCCTCCCTCCCTCCCTCCCTCCTTCCCTCCTTCCCTCCTTCCCTCCTTCCCTCCTTCCCTCCTTCCCTCCTTCCCTCCTTCCCTCCTTCCCTCCTTCCCTCCTTCCCTCCTTCCTTCCTTCCTTCCTTCCTTCCTTCCTTCCGACAGGCAGAGTGGACAGTGAGATAGAGAGAAAGGTCTTCCTTTTTCCGTTGCTTTGCCCCCTAATGGCTGCTGCAGCTGGCGCGCTGCGACCGGCGCACCGCGCTGATCCGAGGCCAGGAGCCAGGTGCTTCTCCTGGTCTCCCATGGGGTGCAGGGCCCAAGCACTTGGGCCATCCTCCACTGCCTTCCCGGGCCACAGCAGAGAGCTGGACAGGAAGAGGAGCGACCAGGACAGAATCTGGCGCCCCGACTGGGACTAGAACCCAACCCGGTGTGCCAGGGCCAGAGGTGGAGGATTAGCCTAGTGAGCCTTGGGCGCTGGCTTAAAAGCCAGTTTTCTGTCTCACAAAAGGAATCAGGAACTGCTTAGCTAAGAGATTGCCATTATATTATAAGATCTTACAACCCTATATTTACTTTTGTTATTCACTATTTTCTCTGTAAGAATTAGCAGCAAATACTTTAATGAAAAAAGAATCCCTATGTGCTTGTGTTTGGGGTGCCTTATGGGAGATACTAGTCAATTTTGCAATGAGTCTTAGGGAAACAGAGATCTAAAAGATAGAACAGGGGCTGGCTCTGTGACACAGCGGGTTAACGCCCTGGCCTGAAGCACTGGCATCCCATATGGGCACCAGTTCTAGTCATGGCTGCTCTAATTCCAATCCAGCTCTCTGCTATGGACTGGGAAAACAGTGCAAGATGGCCCAAGTCCTTGGGTCCCTGCACCGGTGTGGGAGACCCCCAAAGAAACTCCTGGTTTCAGATCGTCGCAGCTCTGGGCCTTGCAGCCAGTTGGGAAGTGAACCATCGGATGGAAAGCCTCTTTCTCTCTGCCTCTCTTCTCTGTGTAACTCTTTCAAATAAGTAAATAAATCTTAAAATAAATAAATAAATAAATAAAGATAGAATAATTGAAAGGAGAAGAATTCTTCGGCTTATCAAAGGAGATAAAAGGGCACAAGGAGTTTCCCTGGGTCTGAGACCATTCGTGGAGTGACCTAGGATGCCGGTGATGTGCTCATTGTTGGTTTTTTTCATGGGGACTACAACCAGAAATTTGATGTGGTCTATGCTGTGAGGGAGTTTGTTCCCTTAAGGGTAAAATATATAATGAAACAACTCTTTATAAACTGTCAGTGTTGTAACAGTGAGAAAGAAAAGCTATTAGCTGTTTGATAGGAAGTTTACATTTCCACTGAGTCTTTTTTCTTTTTTTTTTTTTTTAAAAAGTATTGTTTATTTGAAAGACAGAGTAAAAGAGATTGAAAGAGAGAGAGAGAGAGAGAGAGAGAGAGAGAGAGTCATCTATCTTCTGGTTCACTCCCTAAATGACCAAAATGGCTGGAGCTGGGCCAATGTAAAGCCAGGAGCCTGGAGCTTTTTCCCGGTCTCCCATGTGGGTGCAGTTGCAGGGTCCAAGGACTTGGACCACCTTCCGCTGCTTTACCCAGCACATTAGCAGAGAGCTGAATTGGAAGTGGAACAGCTGGGACTTGAACTGGCTGCGCCTATATGGGATGCTGGCACTTCAGGTGACGGCTTTACCAGCTGCACCACAGTGCCAGCTCCTCCACTGAGTCTTGGAGGATGAATACAGTTTTATTTGGGAAGCAAAAACTTTTATAATTTTTTTTCTCCCTTCTAGCCTGTTACCAAATAATGACAGTTTTATCTACAGAGTTTATGTTGAGCCTTCTTCCCATCTTCATTGCTATTAGGCTAGTCTGATCTGTAGTTATTTTTTTACATGTACCACTTAAATGACCTTTTGATTTCTAATTGGTGTTTCAGTTTTCTTGCACCCCCCCATCCCTAATGATCTATTCTTCACATAGTAGAAGTGATACAAAAATAAAAATTTATAAGTGGAATAATGGTACTCCTTCAGTAAAATCTTTCACTGTGTTCTAATTGCATTTAGGAGATTTGGGAATTTTTAACATGGGCTTCAAGACACTTAATTCAGCTCCTCTTGTCTATCTGGAAACAAAAATAGCATCCACCCCAAATGAAGACAACCTAACATTTAAAGATTTTCTTTTGGCTGGTGCCGTGGCTCAACAGGCTAATCCTCCGCCTTGTGGCGCCGGCACACTGGGTTCTAGTCCCAGTCGGGGCGCCGGATTCTGTCCCGGTTGCCCCTCTTCCAGGCCAGCTCTCTTCTGTGGCCCGGGAAGGCAGTGGAAGATGGCCCAAGTGCTTGGGCCCTGCACCCCATGGGAGACCAGGAGAAGCACCTGGCTCCTGGCTTTGGATCAGCGCGGTGCACCGGCCGCGGTGGCCATTGGAGGGTGAACCAACGGCAAAGGAAGACGTTTCTCTCTGTCTCTCTCTCTCACTGTCCACTCTGTCAAAAAAGAAAAAAACGTATAAAAAAAAAAGATTCTCTTTTTACTATTTTGGCAGGAATAGGCTTTCTGTATTTCTTACTCTCAACAACTCAGGCTGATTATCTTTTCCAAGGCTAGACAATTACTTACGAGTAAGAAGGAGGGATTTAAACTCAGAGTTAGCTCTGAAACATTGTACTCTGAAGAATTATATCCCTTGCTCTCAGTATACATTGTTGTAAACGTGTTGGTCTTTTTACCTTTCCATTAAACCAAACTCTTTTTTTCTACAGGGTGTTTATATGTGCTGTTCTTTGTGGCACAGATTGCTTTTCTAATTCCTGGTTATCATGTTTCCAGATAGATCTATTGGAGATTTGTTCTAGGTGATCCTTTTATGTTTTTGTTTTTTGATTGGCACCTATGTCTTTTGATGCATTAGATTCTCACCATAACGTAGTAGGTACATTACAGAAAATTTAAGTAACATAAAATGTGGCTTACTGTTAATTTAATGAGATGATCTGAGTCAACTGCATGGAGTTCGAGGAAGTGTGTTTAATGGCATCTAGGTATTCTAATCACTAATCCTAATCTAAGGTCTGGCTGTGGTTTGCTGCCACCTGGTGGTAGTCATGTGCTCCTTGACTACTGTTTTGAGGATAGGTTGGAAGATGAGAGCCAATTACAGTGATGTCTTGGTAAGTAGGATTGTAGAAACCATTCACCCATTCACCCCTGTACAAATATACGAACATTTGTGGATGCATAAGTTCTTTGTATAAAATGGCACACGATATTTATAGATAATCTATGCACATCTTCCTGGATACTTGAAATCATCTCTAGACTCCTTAGCGTAACTAATACTATGTAAATATGATATTGCTTTTTAGGTTTATTTTATTTATTATTTTGAAAGAGTTATAGAGAAAGACAGAGAGAGGTCTTCCATCCGCTGGTTAACTCACCAAATGGCCACAATGGCTGGAGCTAAGCTGATCCAAAGCCAGGAGTCAGGAGCTTCTTCTGGTTCTCCATGTGGGTGCAGGTGCCCAAGAACTTGGGCCATCCTCTGCTGTTTTCCTAGGCACATTAGCAGGGAGTTTGATTGGAAGAGGAGCAGCCGGGACTTGAACCGGCATCCATATGGGATCTAGCACTGCAGGCCAAGGCTTTAACCCCCTCTGCTACAGCGCCGGCCCTAGTTGTTAGGTTGTATTGAAGAAAAGTCTGTACACTTTCAGTACAGGTGCAATTTTGTTTTCAAATAATTTTAATCCACATTTCATTGAATCCAAGGATGCAGAATCCATAGATTTGGAGGATTGACTATATTAGTTGATTTATCTTAATTCACGTGTTTATGAAGTTTCAGCCTACCATATTGATATTTGTATTTATTTGTTTAAATTTTCCATATTGTGTTCTTTCACATGAGAGACTATATCTGTTATGTGTACTGGAATTAGGATCCTAATAGATTTTCAAAAAAGTATTTGTTGAATAAATGAGAAAATGTGATGACCCAGAACAGAGTGCCAAGAAATTTGTATTGTATTTAGAGACTGAGAATCGGTGATTTAACTTAACATTTGAGCATATAGTTGAGATATAAGGCCGGATATGTACAGTGGAACACGATAGTGTTGGCCCTTAAGTAAAATAAAATAGAAACTGTGTGAAACATAATCTAGAGAAGATGAGAAGTAAAAAGAAGGACATTTATTTTGAGCATCCAGAGCATGGAACTAGGAAGCATAGCTTCTAAAATAGTAAGTTGGGCTGTGGGGACAGGATAAACTAAACATGACCAACTTAACAAAATATAACACAGAAGAAAAAAAATGATGGAAATAGAAATCATAAGTCAAGTTAGTAGAAATAAGTATAAAACATGTCACAGATTATATTAAAGTCATCTATGTGATCTTTACACAAGAGCCTGTACTATTGATAATAGATGTACTAAAGAAATCGAATGGAAACAAACAACATGTAACAGATAAAGCATATTTTTAAAAATGGGAAATATGTTTACCAAATACTAACCAAGGGAAACTGGTACAATAAAGTGGACTTTAGGTGAAAAATCTTTATTTGGGACAGAGAGACCCTGCAGATTTCTAAAAGGAGCAGTGTGGGAAATATAGTAATTGTAAGCTTAAATGCATCTAACAACATAGTCGTGAAATTCCATTTAAAGCAAAAGCTTTCAGAATTACTAGAGGTAAATGTGGGCCAGCGCCGCGGCTCACTAGGCTAATCCTCCGCCTTGGTGCTCCGGCACACCGGGTTCTAGTCCCGGTTGGGGCGCCGGATTCTGTCCCGGTTGCCCCTCTTCAAGGCCAGCTCTCTGCTGTGGCCAGGGAGTGCAGTGGAGGATGGCCCAAGTACTTGGGCCCTGCAGCCCATGGGAGACCGGGATAAGTACCTGGCTCCTGCCATGGGATCAGCGCGGTGTGCCCGTCGCAGCGTGCTGGTCGCGGCGGCCATTGGAGGGAAGACCTTTCTCTGTGTCTCTCTCTCTCTCACTGTCCACTCTGCCTGTCAAAAAAAAAAAAAAAAAAAAAAAAAAGTAAATGTGTTTATAAAATAACGGGATTTGGACATGTCTATGTTAAAATGAAAAAATCAGGCTGATCCAAAATTACAAATAGCATCAAAGAATCCAACCCCAGGACTAACAGATTTCATAAACTAGAGGTATATAGTACATTATTTTTAACCTAATAAAATAGAACTTTACATTTTATTGTTTTCGGTTATATTTGAGGTCAGTTGTTAACTATATACCTTGAGAGGATTCACAGCGATGTCTAGAAAATCACTATCACAAAATATATTATTTCATCATGATGCAGTAAAATTAGAAAATAGTGAAAAGACAGTCAAAATACTTCAATTAACTGGTAGATCAGAAAGAAAATGAAAATTATAAAATAGTTGTAGCTAATAAGAATAGAAGTCTAGGCCGGTGCCACGGCTCAATAGGCTAATCCTCCACCTGCAGCACCGGCACCTGGTTCTAGTCCCGGCGCTGGATTCTGTCCCGGTCACTATTCTTCCTGTCCAGCTCTCTGCTGTGGCCCGGGAGTGCAGTGGAGGATGGCCCAGGTACTTGGGCCCTGCACCCGCATGGGAGACCAGGAGAAGCACCTGGCTCCTGGCTTTGGGCCAGCTGCAGTGGCCATTGGAGGGTGAACCAATGGAAAAGGAAGACCTTTCTCTCTGTCTCTCTCTCTCACTGTCTATTCTGCCTGTCCAAAAAAAAAAAAAAAAAAAAAAAAAAAAAATAGAAGTCTAAAACTTGGGGTGTGGTTGAAGCAGAACTTGCTGGGAAATATAAAGCTTTAAATGCATTTATTAGAAAGTAAGAAACACTGATAGAATGAGAATATGTTCAAGTATTAGATGTTAATAATGGATTACCAAAATAAATACAAATAAAATAGAATAAAGACGGAAATAAATCTAAAAGTCAGGGATGGGCATTGGGCACAATGGTTAAGTTGTCACTTGGGACACCTCTGTCTCCCATATCAGAGTCTGGGTTCAGGTATTAGCTCTGCTCCTAATTCCAGCTTCCTGCTGAAGTGCACCCTTGGAGGCAGCAGGTAACAGTGCAAGACCTAGATTGAGTTTCTGTCTCCTGACTTCGGCATGGCCCAGTCCTGGCTGTTGCTGACATTTAGCGTGTGAACCAGTAGATGTGAGCACTTTCTCTTTCTGTCTCTGCCTTTCCATTAAGTAAATAGGAATTTTTTGAAAGGCAAAAATCACAATGAATGGAATAGGAAATAAGGCAGACTAGTAGATTGTTAATACAACCACAAAATTAATAAAATGGGTGAACCTCTAAAAGATTAAGGAGAAGTAAGGTAAGCACTATTTGGTACAGCAGTTAAGACACTGCTTGAGATGCCCACATCCCATATCAGAGTGCCAGAGTTTGACCCTGGTGCTGGTCCACGGCATTTGTAAACCTGTGAAGTGAATAATGTTAAAATTTTGTAAATCACAACTGATACAAGAAAAAATAGAAAATATAAAGAAATAATTCCCCTCACGGCCGGCGCCGTGGCTCAATAGGATAATCCTCCGCCTTGGGGCGCCGGCACACCGGGTTCTAGTCCCTGTCAGGGTGCCCGATTCTGTCCCGGTTGCCCCTCTTCCAGGTCAGCTCTCTGCTATGGTCAGGGAGTGCAGTGGAGGATGGCCCGGGTGCTCGGGCCCTGCACCCCCATGGGAGACCAGGAGAAGCGCCGTGGCGGCCATTGGAGGGTGAACCAATGGCAAAAGGAAGACCTTTCTCTCTCTCTCACTGTCCACTCTGCCTGTCAAAAATAAAAAAAAAATAATTCCCCTCATAAGCATATTTGAATAAGATCTATCAGATCCACATGTATTACTAAACTTTAAGAGATACATAATCCCTCTCATAAACCATCATTGAAAAATAGTGAATGAGGGAAAACTTTATAACTCATCTTATGAAGCCTCTGTAACCTGAACCTTAAAACTGTTCCAGTGTATAAATAGGAAACTTCTTGTGAAACTCGTGTATTTTCATAGCTACAAATATTCCAAATAAAAAGTATCAAATGAAACACAGCATTGATTTAAAAATATGTAATAACTAAATGCATACAAAGAAGAATTTGTCAAATAATAATCCAATCACAGTGAGCATAAATTGAAGGAAGAATCCCATATAGTAATCTTGATAGATCCATAAAGTATTCATTAATTTATCATCTGAGGCCCATGTTGTGGTGCAGCAGGTTAAGCCCTTGTTTGCCATGCTGGCATCCCATATCCCTGGTTTGTTCCTGATCTTGAAAGAGTGTGTCTGAAGTTTCAACTTTAAATTTAATGTTAGTCTTAGTATATGTAGCAAAGTAAGAAATTCTATTCTTTTGGGTTTTATCTTTGGGTTTGATTATGAGTCCTACCAAGTGCTTTTTGGGCATTCTTTGACCAATCATGATTTTTCTCCTCTGGTATTGTTAGTAAATCTGTAGATACTCAGATGGTGAACTTTCTTCGCAGTTAAAGGATAAATCTTCATAATTTTGCTTTGTTTTGCTTTAAGGACCTTTTTATATATTCCTAAGTGAAATGGAAGTATAACTTGTTATATTGTCTTTGGTCTTTGGTTTTGGAATCAAGATTACATTATGTTTACGTTCTATTTTCTGCAACAACATGTGTAAGATAAAAATTTAATTTTATATTTTTAAAGATTTATTTATTTATTTGAAAGGCAGAGTTACAGAGAGAGAGAGAGAGAGAGAGAGAGAGAGAGTTATTCCCTCCACTGGTTCACTCCCCAGATGGCTGCACTAGCCAGAGCTGGGCCAATCAGAAACCAGAAGCCAGGAGCTTCTTCCAGGTCTCCCATGTGGTTACAGGGGCCAAGGACTTGAACCATCTTCTATTGCTTTCCCAGGCCATAGCAGAGAGCTGGATGGAAGGAAAGTGGAGCAGCCAGGACTTGAACCAGCATCTGTATGGGATGCTGGCACTGCAGGTGGCGCCCTGCTGTGCTACAGTGCTGGCTCCAAGAATTAATTTTAAAATATGCTAGTATTTGCCTAAAATATTCAAACTTTTTTTTGTGGATGGAAGTCTCAGCTACATTTTAATTTCTTTTCTATTTTCTATTTTACTCAATTTTGTGTTGGGAATTTCACATTTCCAGTAATTTATACATCACAACCAGATTTCAACTTCATTAGGCTATAATTACTCATAATACTGATTTGTTATTTCTTTTATAAAAAATTTATTTTATTTATTTGAAAAGCAGATTTACAGGGAGAAGGAGAGACAGATAGCTTCCATCTGCTGATTCACTCCCCAAATGGCTGCAATGGCCACGGCTGGCCCAGGAGCCTGGAATTCCATTCTGGTCTCCTGTGTGGGTGGCCCCAGCTGTTTAGGCTAACTTCTGCCTTCCCAGGTGTATTAGCAGGGAGCAGGATTGGAAGTGGAGCAGCTGGGACTAGAACCAGAGCTTATATGGGATGCTGGGGTCTCATATGAGAATGCCAGAATCCCAGGATACAGCTTAATCTGTTGTGCCTCAATGCCATCCCCTAATTTATTATTTCTTATACCTATTGGATCTGTGGTTGTTTCTCCTCTTTTGTTTTATATTCTGTATTCTGTAGTACACACATACACAGACAACAAATGTTCCAAAAGTTCATGGAAATCTATTCAAGACTGTGACTGTATGGATTTCAGTTTTATTTTGCACCAAAATAAACTTACCTTTTTTTTTTTTTTTTTTTTTTTTTTTTTGACAGGCAGAGTGGATAGTGAGAGAGAGAGACAGAGAGAAAGGTCTTCCTTTGCCGTTGGTTCACCCTCCAATGGCTGCCGCGGCCGGCGCACCGTGCTGATCCGATGGCAGGAGCCAGGTATTTATCCTGGTCTCCCATGGGGTGCAGGGCCCAAGTACTTGGGCCATCCTCCACTGCACTCCTGGGCCATAGCAGAGAGCTGGCCTTGAAGAGGGGCAACCGGGACAGAATCTGGCACCCCGACCAGGATTAGAACCTGGTGTGCCGGTGCCACAAGGCGGAGGATTAGCCTAGTGAGCTTCGGCGCCGGCCTAAACTTACCTTTTAGTTCCATTTTTTGTGAACTTTTTGAAGTACTTTTGTGTGCTCATATATATTTTTTCTTTTAAATTTAGTATTTTAGTTTTTAATAGATTCAATGTAGTTTATAGATATCCTTCTAAGAATATGATATTCTCTTCCTCCCACATATTTTCTTTTTCTCTCTCTCTCTCTTTTTTTTTTTTTTTTTTAATTTGACAGAGTTATAGACAGAGAGAGAGAGAGACAGAAAGGTCTTTCTTCCATTGGTTCACTTCCCAAATGGCCACTATGGCTGGCGCTGCCCTGATCCGGAGCCAGGAGCCAGGTGCTTCTTCCTGGTTTCCCATGTGGGTGCAGGTGCCCAAGCACTTGGGCCATCCTCCACTGCCTTCCTGGGCCAAAGCAGAGAGCTGGACTGTAAGAGGAGCAACCAGGACTAGAACCCGGCGCCCATATGGGATGCTGGCACTACAGGTGGAGGATTAACCAAGTGAGCCATGGCACCGGCCCCAACATATTTTATTTTCTTAAAAACCCTTATCAAGTTCTATTGATTTTATTACTCTGTTAGAATCATCTTTTGGTTTTGTGACTCTTTTATTTCCAAAAATTCTGTCTTATTTCATTTTTTCTGATCCTCATTATTTCCTTTCTTCTTGATTCTTTGAATTTGCTCTCTTGCTGTGTTTTTTTTTTTTTTTTTTTTTTTTTGAATGCTTAGCTTGTTTATTTTTAAACCTTTCACTTCTGGGGTCTGTGTTAGGGTACAGCAAGTTAAGCTGCTGCTTACAACACCAGCACCCTGTATCCAAGTGCTGGTTAAGTCCCAGTTGCTCCACATCTAATCCAACTTCCTGCTAATGTGCCTGGGAAGGCAGTGGAAGATGATCTAAGTGATAGGGTTCCTGCCACTCATGTGGGAGACCAGGCTCCTTGGCTTTGGCCTGGCCCAGGCCTGGCTATTGTGGCCATTTGGGGAGTGAAACAGAGGATGGAAGATCACTCTCTGTGTCTTTCCTTCTTTCTCTGTCACTCTGTTTTTCAGTTAGATAAATAAATCTTAAAAAAAAAAAAATATTCATTTCCTACTTAGGTACTCATTTAACTGTGTCACATATAATTTGACATAACTACATTTTCATTGTTATTCATTTCTAAATCTTTCTTAATTTTTCTATTTCATTTATATTTGAAGAATTATTTTAACTTTTATAAGGGAAAAAAGATATTAACTTCATCAAGACTTAAAAACATTTAGGGGGCTGGCACTATGGCTTAGCAGGTAAAAAAACACTGCCTCCTATGGCACTGGCATCCCATACAGGTGCTGGTTCAAATCCTGGCTGCTCTACTTCCAGTCTAGCTCCCTGCTAATATGCCTGGGAAAGCAGCAGAGGATGGCCCAAGTGCTTGGACCCCTGCACCCAAGTAGGAGACCAGGAGGAAGCTCCTAGCTCCTGGCTTCAGACCAGCCTACTCCATGTGTTGTGGCCAGTTGGGGAGGGAAGAACAGTTGGAAGACTTCTCTTTGTCTCTCCCTCTTTCTCTGTAGTTCTGCTTTTCAAATAACTAAGTAAATCATAAAAAAATTTTTTTAATGCTTAAAAATTTATTTGAGAGACTGAGGGAGAGAGAGATGAGACACACACAGAGAGTCAATGAGAATGAAAGACACACTTAGAAAGAGCTGTCATTACTTAGTTCACTCCCCAAATGCCCATGATGGCCAGAAGGGCTGAAGAGGGGTTCTGAGAACTCAATCCAGTTCTCCCACTTGGCTGGCAAGAACCCAACTACTTTAGCCATCAATGCTGCCTTCTAGAGTCTCATCAGCAGAAAGCTGGACTCAGGAGCCAGAGCTGGATGTCAAACCCAGGTACTCTGATGTGGGACATGGGTGTCCAAACCAGTATCATAACCACTAGGTCAAATGCCTGCCCCAACTTTGGGAGATAATGATGTTATTGATGGAGGAAACAAGGGAAATCTGGAGTTAGAAGACCTTTACATACCAGTGAGTTAACCAAATAGAGATGTTCATTATACAATTGGAAAGTAGGACCTTGGCTTTAATAGAAAATTAAGTCAAGACTAGATATGCCAGTTAAATTTTTTTAATTTATTATTTATTTAATAAGAACTTATTTATTTATTTGAAATGCAGAGTTAGAGGGAGACAGAGAGTGAGACAGATCTTCCATCTACTGGTTCACTACCCAAATGGCTGCCATGGCCATAGCTGGGCCAGGTCAAAGCCTGAAGCCTGGACCTCAATCCCATGTAGCTAGCAGGGCCCAAATACTTGGGCCATCTTTCACTGCTTTCCTGGGCACATTAGCAGGGAGTTGAATGGGAAGTGGAGCAGCTGGGACTCGAGCTGTGCCCTTATAGGATGCTGGCATCAGAGGTAGCAGCTTAACCCACTGTGCCACAATGCTGGCCCCAGTTTATTATTTATTTGATAAGAGAGAGAGCAAGTGCAAGAGCAAGATCCCTCATCCATTGCTTTTCTCTCCAACTACCTACATTGCTTTTCTCTCCAACTACCTACAGTGGCCAGGGTTATGCCAGGCTGAAGCAGGAAGTAATCTGATGTGAGTAACAAGAGCCCAATTACTTGAGCCATCACCCGCTGCCACCCAGGGTCTGCATCAGCAGGAAGGTTGAGCCAGGAGCTGGAACTGGGAATCAAACTCATGACACTGATGTCTTAAATGATCCAGCGTCCTAAAAATGAATATAAGTGCATATATATAACAAATACACATTTAATAAATTGTATTATCATATTTACTATGTGATTTGAGGCATATTGTATAGAAAATTACATATATATGTAAATCATGACACATGTACATATTTTAAAAATTTTTTATTTTCACATTATTTGGAAGGTAGAGAAAACATTTGTCTATCTGCTGTTTGACTCCCCAAATGCTTGCAACAGCCCAGAGCTCAATCTGAGTCTCCCATATAGATGGCAGAAACCCAAGTCCTTCGGCTCCACGGCTCACTAGGCTAATCCTCCGCCTTGCGGTGCCGGCACACCAGGTTCTAGTCCCAGTCAGGGTGCCAGATTCTGTCCCGGTTGCCCCTCTTCAAGGCCAGCTCTCTGCTATGGCCCAGGAGTGCAGTGGAGGATGGCCCAAGTACTTGGGCCCTGCACCCCATGGGAGACCAGGATAAGTACCTGGCTCCTGCCATCGGATCAGCGTGGTGCGCCAGCCGCAGCGGCCATTGGAGGGTGAACCAACAGCAAAGGAAGACCTTTCTCTCTGTCTCTCTCTCTCTCACTGTCCACTCTGCCTGTCAAAAAAAAAAAAAAAAAAAAAAAGAAAGAAACCCAAGTCCTTGGGCCATGATCTGTTGCCTCTCAGGGTATGCCTTTGTTGGAAGCTGGACAAGAAGTGGATGAGCCAGGACTTCAATCAGGCATTCAGATATGGAATGTGGTCATCCAAAACAGTAACTTAACTGTGTACCAAACACCTGCCCTTCTATTTTTAATATTTTCCCATGTCATTAAAAGTTCTTCAAACTTGAAAAATCCATTGAATGGAATTCCTGTTTTCTCAGAATAGGCCCCAGAGATGAACTTCTTATGTCAGAAAATGCTGAGTTCTTTTAGACTCTTGATATAGTACACATTGCTTTTTTGAAAATTTGTGCCACTGGATAATTCCAGCAGCAGCTAACTCTTGTTACTTCCAATATAGTATTATTGGTCTCTTAAAAAAGTATTGGTGACTTTTGAAAGCCTGCTTACACCATCATGAAAGAATTGCATTAAAGCCCAGGGAATTGTGTTTTTTTTTTATTAAAAAATAGTTATATATTTGAAAGATAGAGCTACAGAGGGAGGGGGAGGGAGGAGAGAGAGAGAGAGAGAGAGAGAGAGAGAGAGAGAATCTTCCATTCACTGGCTCACTCTCCAAATTGGCCACAATAGCTAGGACTGCGCCAGGCCAAAGGCAGGAGCCTTGAACTCCATCCTGATCTCCCACATGGGTGACAGTGGCTCAAGTGTTTGGGTCATCTTTTGCTGCCTTCCCAGGTGTGTTAGCAGAAAGCTGGATTAGAAGTGAAGCAGGCTGGATTACCACTAGCACTGTGATATAAGATGCCAGCATTTCAAACAGTAATTTAACCTGCTGTCCCATGGAGCACTGGCCCTGGGAATTTTGTTTTCATAAGAGCTTTAACTATATGGGACTATTTTGCAATCTTTCTGCATTATATGTGTGTGTGTGTGTGTGTGTGTGTGTGTGTGTAAATAATAGATATTATGCAATGATATAGTTGTTATTCTTTTGGAGCTTGAAATATGAAGTTGATACCTTTTGATGGTACCTCAAAAAGTTTGTGGGCCGGCGCCGCGGCTCACTAGGCTAATCCTCCGCCTAGCGGCGCTGGCACACCGGGTTCTAGTCCCGGTTGGGGCGCCGGATTCTGTCCCGGTTGCCCCTCTTCCAGGCCAGCTCTCTGCTGTGGCCAGGGAGTGCAGTAGAGGATGGCCCGGGTGCTTGGGCCCTGCACCCCATGGGAGACCAGGAAAAGCACCTGGCTCCTGGCTCCTGCCATCGGATCAGCGCAGTGCGCCGGCCGCAGCGCGCCGGCTGCGGCGGCCATTGGAGGGTGAACCAACGGCAAAAGGAAGACCTTTCTCTCTCTCTCTCTCTCACTCACTGTCCACTCTGCCTGTCAAAAAATTAAAAAAAAAAAAAAAAGTTTGTGGAAGCCAGGGTAGGCATTTTGTGCAGTGGTCAAGTTTCTGGTAGATATGCCCAAATCCCATATTGGAGTACCTAGGTTTGAGTGCCAGTCCCACTCCTGATTCCAGATTTCTGCAATTGTGTACCCTAAGGCAACATTGACAGCTCAAGTGATTAGGTCCTTGCCACACATGTGGGAGACCCAATTGGAGTTTGAGGCTTCTGGCTTTGTCTGGCCCAGTCCTGGCTGTTGTAGCCAATTTGGGGAGTGAACCAATGAATGGAAATCTCTCTCTCTCTCTCTCCTGGCTCAGCCTGGCATAATCCCAGCTACTATAGGCATCGGGTGGGTGGTGAATCAGTGAATGGAATAGGTTCCCCTGCTTGTCTCTGTTTCTTTCAAATAAAACGGGAAAAAAAATCATGGAAAATGGAATTAAAAGCTGTTTATTTTTGATGCAAAAATTTTTTAAATCCATCAGTTTTTCATAATATGCATTTTCCATGAACTTTTTGAAGATGCTGCATATACATGATTCACTTCTTCAGATATAGTTCCAAAGCAAATTTTAAGATAAAAGTTACGTATTATGGGGGCAAGTGTTTGGCCTCCTGGTTAAGATGCCAGCTTCTCCTGTTGGAGTGCCTGTGTTGTATTCTTGGGCTGGCTACTGATTCCAGCTTCCTGCTAACGTGCACTCTGGGAGGCAGCAGGTGATGGCTCAACTAGTTGGGATCCCTGCCACCCTCATGGGAGAACTGAGTTGTAACCTGAGTGACCGACAATGGGGGATCTCTCTGTGCTACTCAAGTAAATAAAAACTTAAAAATAAAGTTAAGTATTGAATTAAAAAATAAAGTGTGAATCAAACTGATTCTTTTCAACATTAGAAAGACTACTACTTAGGAGCCAGTGTTATGGTGTAGCAGGTGGAGCCATCGCCTCCAATGCTGGCTTCCCATATGGATGCTGGTTCCTATCCTGGCTGCTGTTCCACTTCAGATCCAGCTCCCTGCTAATGGCCTGGGAGGGCAGTGGAAGATGGCCCAAGTGTTTAGGCCCCTGCCACCCATGTCGGAGACCCAGATGAAGTTCCTGGCTCCTGGCTTCGGCCTGGCCCAGCCCTGGCTATTGCGGCCAAGTAGGGAGTGAACAAGTGGATGGAAGGTCTCTCCATTTCTCCTCTCTGTAACTCTTTCAATGAATAAATCTTAAGAAAAAGAAAGACTACTTCTTGAGCCACGTTTGACCTGGTACCTCTACAAGAAATACACCTTTGACTTACATTATGCATTTCTTTTCAGAATACATAAAAAACTACCAATTAATAGGAATAGAAATAATAGAAATTCAGATGTTATCAAATTCAATGATTTGCCTAAAGCCTGCAATTACTCTTTAATATTACTTCCCATCTCCCTACATGGAAGCTGGTTTTGGTGCTATCAGTGGAGGATCTGCATTTTAAGTTTATGAGCAATGAAAAATAAAAGCTACCAGTCATTCAGTTCCTTTTGTCCCATACATGGCAGATTTACCCAATCCAAGACATAGATCCTAATTTGGTTTAAGGGCAGTTGTACTTTGGGAGTGACGCACAGGCTCTTTTGGGAGAGTAGGGATCTTAGTGTTAGGACTAGGGGAAAAGGCCAAGAGAACACAGGTACATTTAGAAGAAATGAAAAAAAAGGGGGCCATGGGGTATGTGACTCTATTCTGTTACTACACTGATACTGGGCAGATTTCTAGTGACACTGCAGTAATATTACCACTGAAAAAATTTTCTCTATTATAGATGGAATTTAGTTAATTCACATCAAGTTTATGTCACCTTAATTCATATTTTTAATTTGTAACTGCCAGAGCTTTTTTTTTTTTTTTTTTTGCTTTTGGTGTTTATTCAGCAAATATTTATTGAACTTCACAGGAGGCACTGCTTAAGTAAATTGTGTACAAACAACTTTACAGCAACGTTTGGTTTCAAACAATTTTTATTATGAAACCCTGAAGCCAGGATTTAAGGAAGTCCCTGTCATTTTATTGATTTCCCGTTGATCATGAAATCTATACAAAATAAATCGGCAGTTTATCTCCCTATTATATTTTAATATGCAGGGTACTTTGTACAAATAGTTTCTAGCAAAGATTTTGAGATGACAATTAAATGAGTACGTCAACCAAACAGAAATGAAAGGGTACATGAATTTCATGCTCAGCAAATTGGAGTAGTCTAATTTAATCCCTGAGAGGTTGGTGTGTTCTGTTGTTTACTTAATACCCATTTAGTGTGCTGTCAAAAGAAAAGGATGAAGGCGGTCTCGCAAAGTAGTTAGAAGCCTCTCGCTTTGCTAGTAATGCTTTCAGAGTGTTTTCTAGTATGACTTTTTGTTGGTGCTTCTGTTCTAAAATGCACTGCTTTCAGGAGAACTGGTTGCATGTTGCATAAGCTCTGAAAAGGCCAAAACAAGTTAAAAAGCCATCTTTATTTACAGCTGCGGGACTAGGTATTCGAACGCTTCCAGGAAGAAAATTTGATTAATGGCTGTTTTCCAGAGGGGGGGCGATTGTAGACTTTTCTTCCGCAGGGCGTGAAATGTGCCTCTTCCTGCCGAAGGGCCGTGTCCTCGCCGCGGTCCCGGGAGCAGCGTCCCAGCCTCAGGTGTCTCCCGGCCGCGGGCTACGGCCGCTCTGGGGCCGGCGTCCGGGACTTCCTGTCTGGGCGCGGGGCGGAAGGATCGCGTCGCCAGCCGGGGCGGCCGCCGCCGCCGCCGCCGCCGCCGCCCCTGCCGTTAGGTGGTGGGGTTTCTCAGCCCGGCGGCGGGAGGCGGGCCGGCCTCGGCTTCCTGTCGGAGGACGCGCAAGGATCCGGGCGTCGGAGTGTGTGCGAGTGCGTGAGTGTGTGTCGGTCGCACGGCGTGTGTCTCCGGCCGCGGGTTCCGCCTCCTCCCCTGCCGCCGCTGCTCACGGTGGAAGTCAATGTGAAGCAGCAGCTCCAGCCCCGGGATAAACATGGCGACGTCTCTGCATGAGGGACCCACGAACCAGCTGGATCTGCTCATCCGGGCCGGTAAGGGCAGGGGAACTTTTCTCCTGTGCATCGGTGCAGCAGGAGAGGGGGTGCACAGAAGGCGGGGTGACTCCCCTGGAGCGGTCAGTGCAGGGGGTACAGTGTCCACCCACAGGCACTGGGCGGCCAGGGGAAGGGGGGAGTGAATGAAGTAATGGAGGCGACGAATCAGGAAGTGATCACCTTGGAGAGTAACCTGCCTGGAAGCCGGCGCTGTCGCTCCGGGGTGGGTTCGGCGTGCGGCGGCGGCAGCTGCCGGGCGGAGCGCTGGCAGCGGGTGCCGGAGAGCGGAGCCGCGGTTAAGTTGGGGACTCGGGGGCGGGTGAGTTGTGCGCTTCACCCCAGCTGCCGCGGAACCAGGAAGTGAGTGAAGCTGTTGTCTCTCGGCTGCGCCTGCCACGCTGTCTGGCCGGAGAGGCCGCTGCTGCCCGCGGTCGGGGGCGGCGGGCTCCTCGGGGGGAACGTCTAGGGAAACGATCGCCCGCCCCGCCGCCCTCTCGGTCCAGACTTGTGGGGTCCGCGGAACCACGACTTCCGCATGGACTAGGCAGCGCCGGGCGATGTCCGGTGCACCGGTACCCGCCAAAAAACGCGGTGACCCTCCCTCCTCCACACGTCCCGCATTGTGCCGTCCCTGGAGTAACGGTTCTGGAAGGGTCACTTAGTCATGTTGAGTAACCGCGATGCTGTTTCTCCCGGGGGCCCGCCTCCCTTTCCTCGTTTAATGGGTGGCCGGAGAAACTAGGTTTGTGCCCCTTCCCTCGTGGGCGGCTTTTCCAGGGGGAGAACGGGAAGGACACGGGCGTATTTCATGCCCCTGGCCGGGAGCGTTGGGGCATCCGAGGAGGTTTATTTTTGTAATCGGGGGGTGAACGCGAAGCAGTGGGGCGGGGAGGGAGGGAGTCTTGGCCCTAGGGAAGTCTCTGCACGGAATTGCCCCTTTTCCCCTCCCCCCCAAACCTCCCACCATAGCGGAAGCGCCTCGGAGAGGACAGAGCGGGCGCGATTGACAGGCCTCCAGTTCCAATCCGCTCTCTGCGATGTTCCAAATAAGAACGCTAGCTCCTGGGGGCGGGACTACGGGCCAGCGCTGGGCCAATGAAGATTGGGCGGGAGTGAAGCTGACAATGTACGCATGGAATTGGAGGGAAGAGGAGTGTAAACACGGAAGTGGCTGCAGGGGTGGGGGATGTGCGGCGCCACTGCTGCAGCGGAAGGGCACGGACTTAAGTTACATAGAAAAAGCAGCTTTCCTTAATAGCAGACCGTGCAGCGAGGGCCCTGGGTCGGTGCAGTAGTGCTGCACTACTGGTGCTTGGTGTAGTCGTAACCACGTACGTCCCTTCTCATGTCTCCTGTCGCCATCGATGAGATTGGGAAGATGAGAAATACCAGTAGTGCTGTGAATGGTCTTGGGCTCTTTGCAGTTGTTTATAGGTGGTGGTGGTGGTGGTGGTGGTGGGCTTGAAATTAGTTGGCCGGCGAGAATCCGTGAGTCAGTTGGGCTGGGGGAAACTCAGGAACACGTGTATCTCCAAATTCAGCAGAAGTAGTCTCAGTACAGATAAAGTCTGAACTAACACGTGTAACCATATGTGTGATAAAATACAGAATGATGAATGGACTTTTAGTCTAGAGGATGTAAATATTGTGTGTTTGAAAGATCTCCAAAAAATCAGCTTCTGAGTCGTGATTAAAAATTTGACAGTTACTTTCTGGTCAGAGCAAAAAAAAACCTGACATTTTAATAAGAGGTGGAGTAGAGCACAACAAGAAGTTGTTTCTTTAGTGAATTGTTAACGTATAATACGAATTAAGGGATGGAATTTGTGGCCTTACATTATGGGTAATACAATACTTAGAATTGTTGGGTTAGTAATAACTTCTGTGAGTGCCGAATGTGTGTTTCAAGAGATGTTTCAGTAACTGTGAATACTTAGATCTGTAGAGTAGTCCCTGTGGTAAGAACTTTGAAAAATGCTGTAAAGGGCCTCATATTGCTGATGGAAAGCTTGTTTTTTTTTTAGCCTTTGGAGCTATCAGTGAAGCTGAATGTGGCCTGGAGATATTGTGCTTGAGAGGATGGGTCTACACAGTTTTCAGTTTGAAAATATGTAACTTTTCTCTTTTGAAAGGGTTTCTTTTTTTAAGTGTTTTCCAGCATTTCTTTAGCATTGTATGTAACTTAAAATTTCTTTCATGATGATAATCTGCAGATAGTAAGTTTTACATATAATGATTTTCTCCATCATGTTCATGTAATCTGAAGCTCTCTTACAAGCTCGTATTTCAGAAGAAAACTTGAGACAGATTTGCTGATGTTATCTAAGATGCATTCAGTGAGTTAAAAGCTGAGGAAGAAAGATGGCCCAGAAAACTGATTGATGTTCTAAATTTTTATTGCTGCCATTTTCCAGTGGTGTTGGGAGAAGAATGGTGGTACATTTGGTGTTTGGAAAATGGGAAGAATGATAACTTGTTGTCTTCTTAAGAGAGGTCGTCAAGTGTTAGAATTCTTCACAAAGATTTTACTGATTGAAAAGACAGAAAAAAAACTACGTAAATGTAAAAGTAGCTATAGTGATGGCTATAATGGGTGGTTGACTAGTGTAGACTGATACTTAGGAAAGCTTCTAGATGAGGTAAGGAGGTTATTAGCATTGTTGTATGAAGTCTTAAAGCATTATTATTATCACCACTATTTGTTACAAGTTAAGGAACTAGAGGATATATTTTTGCTTACATTTTTCTCTTAGAAAAGCTTAAGTATCATGTGCACGCATTCCTTTAGCTATCACTGTTTATCCTGTAGAGGAGTTGGAGTAAAGGGTGATATAAATAAACTTGTTAATTAAAAAAAAATCACTGCTGTTTAACCATACAAGATAACTTTTGTGGTAAAGATTTGACATACTCTATAAAACTTCACATGGCAACATGATGCATGAGAACAAGCCTTGACCCTGAAGTCAGGAGTTGTCATTTACATCTGTCTCTCACAGAACTAGTTGTGTGCTACTGACTTAATTTCTTTAGGGCTTTATTTTCTGTGAGAGGACAGGCTTGACTAGATGATCGCTATTGAATTTTAAAGCTCTACGATTGCAAGAAATATGTTTAGATATATTTAGCGGGAAGTTATGCCTTCAGTTTTTCTTGGATTTGTTGATAATTACACCTCAACCTTGAGTACATCTTTAAAGGTTATTATGTAATTGGGAAGTTGATTTCTTTTAACCGATCTTTGATAACATATGTGGGTGCCAAATTGGAACTTGAGGCTATAATTATATGTTGAATTAAGTCTATGATACAGTTAATTAATAATTTAATGTTTAATAATGTAGGCTAATTTTTAATTTATATGTACATGAGAGAAATGTTTGGCAGTTACTTTCCTAATATTTATGTCAGAGTATTGTGTATATACAATCTGGATTTTCTGAAAGATTTTCAGCATAAGATATCCTGTTTTCTTGTTTTCATGTGTACTTTTCCTTAACTGGTTCCCTTATTTTTCTTTTTTAATTTGAGAAACAAGGTCACCAGAAGTTTTGCTCTACAAATGCAGTTATTAAATGAAGGGGAAAATTTTTCTGGAAGTTTAGCCTAAATATTTTCACTGACAGAATAAGTTTTGTCTATTTTGTCAAAGTTCAATGTGAAACTTGAAATTGAAAAATTATTACTGGGACCAGACATGCTTCAAATTTCAGAATTTTTTTGGATCTTGGAATATTTGCATTGACTTTTAACAGTTCAGCATGCTGGGTTTTGGATTTTCAGATTAGGGATAATGAACCTGTATCAATCTTGAAAAGGTCACAAAATTGAAAAAAAATAGCAATTATGAGTATGTGGAAAGATAAAGCATATCTTGATAGAAAACTAGAGGAATGGCATTTTCTTTTTCAAAAACGTATTTGAAAATGCATTTAGGAAATTACTTTTAAGAATTCATTGCAGCATTAGTACTAAAATTCACAACAGCAGTTACAACAAAAAGATGAGATTGCAGAGTAACCTCAGAGTGTAAATAATCAATTAGGATAATTCAAGATAAAACAGTTATCTTTAGAAACAGATTTGGTTGGTGAAAAAGGGCACACAGCAGAGTGTTCTTAACGATTATTTTATGTGACTCTTGTGTTATCTATAGCTTGAATGTCCAAAAAGATGCAAATGAATATTTATGAAAAGCTTTTAAAAACCTTTTACATTTAAGTGGACAGATACTATTTTTCTTACAGATACGAATCATAATTTTCCATCCACATGCTGGTGTTTATGTTTAGAAACTAAACCGGAAGGAAATAATTTGGTAGTCATTAATTATATTTGATGATAAATTATAGCTGTACTTCTCAAAAAGAAAAATTCTGACAGTTTGGGAGCCTTCTAAGGGATCTGTGAAGTCAAAGCCTTCATAATATGAAGTCATTATTATTTGTCTTTTCATCTTCACAGTTGTACAGAGAAGTATTCTAGATGTCATGTGATGTGATACTTCAACAGGTTGGATGAAAAAGGAGCTAGGAGAATGCAGCTGCCTTCTATTAAATCAAATATTCAAAAGATGTGCAGAATGTAAAAACCAAAGCTACTCACTATGTTTAAAAATTAATTAATTAATTTGAAAGGCAGAGGGAGAAAATGTACAAAAATGTAAAAACCAAAGCTACTCACTTTTTTTTTCTTTTTTTTATTATATTTAATTCTTTATTTGAAAGGCAGATAGAGAAAGATCTTCCATCCACTGGTTTGTTCTCCAGTGGCCGCAGTGGCTGTAGCTAGGCCAGGCTGGAGCCAGGAGCTTCTTTAAGGTCTCCTACATGGGTGCGGGTACCCAAGTACTTGGGCTATCCCAGGCACATTAGCAGGGAGCTGGAGTGGAAGTGGAGCAGAGGGGATAGGAAGGAACCAGTGCCCGTCTGAGATGCTGATGTCGGGTGGTGGCTTAACCCACTATATACCATAATGCCAGCCCCTTCACTATTTTTTTGGTTATAGAAAGTTCTTGCTCATAAAAATAATAAATCAAAATAGCAGGCTTACTTAAATGAAATATCTTAGAATTTTCTTTGTTTTAATTTCAAATATATATGAGAAATAGATATAGTTATGATCTATATAAACAAAATTTCATTGAAGTCCTCTTTGAGTGCAAAGTGGTCCTCTGACCAAAAAAGTTTGAGAATAACTGCATTACAGCATTGTTTAGGTCTGTCCTGTTCAATACAGTAGACACTAACCATACTTGGCTATTGAGTATTTGAAACATGAGAAACTAAATTTTAAATATTTTTTTTTTTTTTTTTTTTTTTTTTTTTTTTTACAGGCAGAGTGGACAGTGAGAGAGAGAGACAGAGAGAAAGGTCTTCCTTTGCCGTTGGTTCACCCTCCAATGGCCGCCGCGGCCGGCGCGCTGCGGCCGGCGCACCGCGCTGATCCGATGGCAGGAGCCAGGAGCCAGGTGCTTTTCCTGGTCTCCCATGGGGTGCAGGGCCCAAGCACCTGGGCCATCCTCCACTGCACTCCCTGGCCACAGCAGAGGGCTGGCCTGGAAGAGGGGCAACCGGGACAGAATCCGGCGCCCCGACCGGGACTAGAACCCGGTGTGCCGGCGCCGCTAGGCGGAGGATTAGCCTAGTGAGCCGCGGCGCCGGCCTAAATTTTAAATTTTTTAAATTGCAATTTAAATCTAAAAACTGAAGCAATGGGCAACTTTTTTATGTTGATTATATATAAAATCACAGTATGTACTGGGTTAAATGAAAGATTAATTTCACCTTTATAGTTTTTAAAATGTGGCTACTGGAAAATTTAAAATTATATTTGGTTTATATTTTTATCTGACAGCTTTACATAGAAAGTAACTTCTTTTTCACTTTTATACCTCATAATACAACTATATTGATTAGAAGGTCCCTGAGAAAACGCTGAAGATGGAGAGTTCCAGACTTTTACCTTTCTTCTTTTTCATTACATTTGTCATATTCTTCACTCACCTATTTTTATAGCCTCAGGGCATTAGAGGATAGCTGTGGTAAATCAGCTGCAGCAATTGAGTGTAACTTTGTAATATTATTCAATCCTGTTCCTGGTAGAAGAATACCACTATCATCCAATGAAATGTCTTTTAGTTTTTTTCCATTGCTCTCAAACTAAATTGCTACTAAATTTTATTTTTGACTTGAGAACACAGTTATGAACTGGATCCATTGCCAGCGTTCTCTTATGCAAAGCTGAGAGGTATGCCTCTTGTCAGACTTAATTACCAAGTTTGGTATTTTGTAACAGCTGTTGAGTGAGTCTGGAATAGTCTACCATACGAACACTGGTTGATTAAAAAGATAGAAATGGAACAAGAAGATTTTTACCAGTAGTAAATAGAGAGGACATAAGCAAGTTTTACTTTTGGTACTGTGATGAAAATTAAAGTAGATTTATTTTGTCAAGAAGGATTGACCAGCAGCAGCAACTTTCAGTGGCAACTATAAAATAACCTGTCAGACTACTTTTTAGCTTCATTGTCTCAAATGAATTGCTTATTTCTTTCCCTCCCATAAATTTTATATACAATTCAAGAAAGGTACCAGTAAATCCAAGTTTTAAATAAGAGTTATGGAGTTGCAGTTTGCTTACTTTGATTGAATAAACTTAAATTCATGCTTATCCTGAAGAATTGTACACAATTTAAAATTTTATTTAATTATTAATCTGAGCAAAACAGTATTGAAAAGTTTAACAACTTCAGAAACTTCAATAAGAGATTTTTAAAATATCTGTCATCAGAAATAGTTTGCTAACTTATGTCAGCAGTAGTTAAGAAGAGGTAGTGCTCATACTTAGAAAATGGGTGAAGTAGTCTTGGAAACCTTGCGTTTGATACATTATTGTAGATTGATTTGAGAGTAGGCTTTTAGGTTTTTCCATGTGCATAGTGTTATTTGAGTTAGTAAATAAAAGTGATAAGAAGTAAAATTAGTAAACATCACAAGAAAGCAGTGCTGTCCTTAACAAGCTTTTGGCTTGCAAACTAAATTATTTTACACTTCCACTTAGGTTTTTGATGCATTCTGAACTATATATTAGTATAGGTTTCATGAAGCCAGAAAATCTATTGATATTTGTATCTCAGTTTTATAGAACAGGGCCTGGCATGTAGTAGATACTCAAGAAACATTCAAACACCATTTGTTGTTGATTGTATACAGAATTTTAGATCTCCTGGTTGATAACTATAGAAAATTTATGCATATTTTATAGTTTCATCCTAAATTTAAAAGTATGAATAAGTAAATTTTAGTAAGCTTGTATACTGCTCTGCAAATATATACTTCTGGGGTATAATAATGTTGAATTTGGGGGGAATGGCAGGCTGAGGTCAGAATTCATGAGCATGAAAATAAGCTTTTTAAATACATAATTTCCACAGATAAACTTGACCTGAAATTGTGGTTTTGAAAAATGTACCTCAAAGTGCTTGAGAATTTCAGGCACATAATAATGTAACTTTCAGACAAATTTAATTTTTATAATTTAAAACATTTTAAAAAATAAAATTATTTTTGCTGTATTATTACTGAATACTTGAAGAAGTTCTGATGTTAATACGGTAGCAGTTTCGGGGTGTGTCTTAATACAATTACATAAGGAATTAGTTTACCCAGGGTGGTTTATTAATAGCACCAAAGACAACAGCTAAATTACTACAGCGTCAGACTTAAAAGAGAATGGTTCCTGGAATAAACTTTCAAAACCTGAGAATTGGCTTTCTAAGGTTTGTTAGTATGTGTGAGTATTGTAGGGAGGCACTTTGGAAAAAAAAATACTTGAGAATGGTAGCACATTTTACTCTTTAATATTAAGTTTCTTGAACTAGAAACACTGATTGAATTCTTTGCTTCGGAGAAGCAGCAGATAAGAGTAAGCAGGGTCACCTAAAGATAGATTTACTTAGAGGTTTGGCTGCCTCTCTGGAACCATTTAGCTTTGAGAAGATTTCCATAAATGGAAAGAGCAACTGGAGAGACCCAGTACCTTGGTTGAGAGTGTGGATGATGTGCAACAGGTGGTAAAACAGTCCCTGGATTTGTAAAATAAATGCTCTCCAAATGACTGATGTTTAAGGCTGAAGCTTTAGCGATTGGTGAATTTTGAAACTAAATGGATCCCTTCATCCCCCCAATTAAAAGTTCCCTGGAAACAGTTGAAAAAGATTGATATCTTCAGTGTGTAGAGCTTAAGAATTTGTAATAGAATTTTGTGAAATTTCGTAAACATTTAGTTCCAACTTGAGAAATATATATCAAATTAGAAGCCTCTAAGTTCATTTTTCAGAACCCTGTTACCAAGTAAACTGTCCAATATTTTTAAGTCAGAATGTGAATTTAATATATTTGTTAAATAGTAGCTTTGTGAATTGCCGGTTTTCCTGTAAGGTCAGTGGGTTGCCCTTAATTTAGTATATAAAATAAATACTTGTATGTCTACTATATTCTATATTAGGAACTACAACAGACTTAAAAGATGAGTTCAGATAGTCCCCTGACTTCAGGAAGCTTAATCTCAGAGGAGTGATAAATTATCACCATTTATTGAGTTCTTATTTATATACCAGGCACTGTACTAAGTTTTTTATGGAAATGACTTCATTTAATTCTTATACCTATTTGAGATAAGTAATACTTCTCTTTTGTGAAAGAGGAAATGGAGGTTTAAGAGAGTTTATGTTGCTTGCCTAGGTTAACAAAAAAGTGGCAGAGACTAGAACCCAACCTGTTGGATTTGTTAAGCTCAAATAAATCACTGTTGTACCCTTTAATGTTTCACAAGCAACTAAATCAGCAAAGCATAAAGGAAGTTGTAGAAGAGAGAGTCAAAATGTGGTGGAATCAGAAAAGCTTTCATGGGGCAAAAAAGAAGCTTGAAAAAAAAATTCTTAGGTAAAACCCAAGAAGGTTCTGGAGAGCAAGGTTATTGTGAAAAAAAGTGCTCTGGTACTAGAGTGGTACATGTTCTTATGGTTCATGAGGCAGCCCTGCCTGGTATATATTTCTTTACTGGGGGTGTCTGAAAGATTCAAACTAATTCTTTGAGTTAACTGAGAAATACAATGTGTTTCTGACTGATTCTGCTAGGTAACTCGTGGCTTTAATGGCAGTACAGCAGAATACGTGATTGACTTCACAGAATTGTTAATCTGCAACCATCCTCTCCCTGCCCGGCCCCCATGCTTCCACCCAATTAGTTTTGGCCTAAAATTGATGCAGAGTTCAAATTTCAAGGGTCTCTCTTTGTTTTCCGTTGGATAAGATTCAGAAACTGCCTCTTTGGTTGCTTTATAATCAACATTTTGCAAAGTGTAGCTTATTTTGGTTTGCAAATTATTTCTTTAAATAATTTATAAGTATTAATATTTATCAGTGACTTATGTAGAGTTATTTGCATGGAACTTAATTTATATTTGTTTCTTAAACAGTGATGTACTTTAGTTCAGTAATGTATCTAACACATTTTTAATTGAGAGTTTGTTTTTCCCCCAGTGGAAGCATCAGTTCATAGCAGCAATGCACACTGTACAGATAAGACAATTGAAGCTGCTGAAGCCCTGCTTCATATGGAATCTCCTACCTGCTTGAGAGATTCAAGAAGTCCTGGTATGTAAACTGTTCGTTTTTATATTAAATTATGTCATGTTACTTTACATAGCTAGAACGAAGTTGTTTGTTTGTTTGTTTGTTTGTTTTGACAGGCAGAGTGGACAGTGAGAGAGAGAGAGAGACAGAGAGAGAGGTCTTCCTTTTGCCGTTTGTTCACCCTCCAATGGCTTCTGAGCCAGGTGCTTCTCCTGGTCTCCCATGGGGTGCAGGGCCCTAGCACTTGGGCCATCCTCCACTGCACTCCCGGGCCATTGCAGAGAGCTGGCCTGGAAGAGGGGCAACCAGGACAGAATCCGGCGCCCCAACCGGGACTAGAACCCAGTGTGCCGGCGCCGCAAGGCAGAGGATTAGCCTATTGAGCCACGGCGCCGGCCTGTTTGTTTGTTTTAAAGATTTATTTATTTAAATGTCAGAGTTAGAGAAAGAGAGACAGATCTTGCATCCGTTGGTTCACTCCCCAGATGGCTGCAACAGCTGGGACTGGGCCAGGCTGAAGTCAGGAGCTTCATCCAGGTCTCTGAAGTAGGTGGCAGGGTTCCAAGCACTTGGGCCATTTTCTATTGCTATTCTCAGGCCACTAGCAGGGAGCGGATCTGTAGTGGAACAGCCGGGACTCAAACCATTGCCCATATGGGATACTGGCATGACAGGTGGTGACTTTACCTACTATGCCACAATGCCTGCCCGGTGTTCTTTTTCTAAATGCAGGGAAATTGTTGGAATTTTTAAAGGTCGATTTTATATGAATACCTGAATGCAGAGATTCATCTTTGTTGTCAGGGTCCTAAAACCTTAAATAATGTTAAGTATTTGACTTTTATAATAAGTGATACAGAACATGCCCACTATACACAGATGTTTCTTAAATAGATATTTATGCCATCATGTCTGTTTCCCTAACTCTGCGTAAATTATAAGCCTTTGTAGTCCTTAAGAAATGGCAGGTTGGGGCAGTTGCCTCCTATGGCCACTCTCAATCTTTATTAAATGATAGGAAGTAATTCCAGGGAGCCATTGGCAGTAGAGAAATGCAGGAACATGTATCATTTTCTCTTCTCTTCTCTTCTCTTCTCTTCTCTTCTCTTCTCTTCTCTTCTCTTCTCTTCTCTTCTCTTCTCTTCTCTTCTCTTCTCTTCTCTTCTCTTCTCTTCTCTTCTCCTCTTTTCTCCTCTTTTCTCCTCTTTTCTCTTCTTTTCTCTTCTTTTCTTTCTTTTCTTTCTTTCTTTTCTTTCTTTCTTTTCTTTCTTTTTTTTTTTTTTTTTGACAAGCAGAGTTAGTGAGAGAGAAAGGTTTTCCTTCTGCTGGTTTACCCCCTAAATGGCCGCTACGGCCAGTGCGCTGTGCTGATCCAAACCAGGAGACAGGTATTTCCTCCTGGTCTCCCATGCAGGTGCAGGGCCCAAGCACTTGGGCCATCCTCCACTGCCTTCCCCGGGCCACAGCAGAGAGCTGGACTGGAAGAGGAGCAGCAACCAGGACAGAATCTGGTTCCCCAACTGGGACTAGAACCCGGGGTGCTGGCGCCGCAGGCTGAGAATTAGCCAAGTGAGCTGTGGTGCTGGCCAAACATGTATCATTTTCTTTGTAGCCCTTTCAGCCTACAAATTATCCTTTTCTTTTGATTCCTTTTTTCTTCAGGACTGACTTTGATAGTCATATTTTACTAATTTTGATTTTTAAAAAAGATTTATTAACTTATTCAAAGAGCAGAGGGACAGAGAGAGAGGGAGAGATCTTTTATCCTTTGGTCCACTCACTCCTGAAATGGCTGCAATAGCCAGGTATGAGCCCAGTCAAAGCCAGGATCCAGGAACTTCATCTGGATCTCTCATGTCAGGGGGAAGGACTCAAGAACTTGGGCCATCTTCTGCCTTCCCGGGTGCGTTAGCAGGGAACTGGATCAGAAGTGGAGCAGGTGGGACTCCAATCAGTGCGCCAATATGGGATGTTGATATCGCAGGCAGTGGCTTAGCCTGCTGTGCTACAACACTGGCCCCTAGAATAGAATTACTGTATGCAATAGAATGCCAGATAGAATCTTTACATTTTTTTATTTCCATCTATTTCAAAGGTAGAGTGAGAGAGCCAGAGCAGAGATTTTCGTGGTTTTTGGTTTTGTTTTGTTTTGTTTTGTTTTTGTTTTTGTTTTTGTTTGTTTTTTTGTTTTGGACAGGCAGAGTGGACAGTGAGAGAGAGAGAAAGGTCTTCCTTTTTCGTTGGTTCACCCTCCAATGGCCGCTGCAGCCAGCGCATCGCACTGATCCGAAGCCAGGAGCCAGGTGCTTCTCCTGGTCTCCCACGCGGGTGCAGGGCCCAAGCACTTGGGCCATCCTCCACTGCCTTCCCCGGGCCACAGCAGAGAGCTGGCCTGGAAGAGGGGCAATTGGGACAGAATCCGGCTCCCCGACCGGGACTAGAACCCAGTGTGCCAGTGCCGCAAGGCGGAGGATTATCCTATTGAGCCACGGCACCGGCCCAGATAGAATCTTTATGTACTGTTTTAGTTACCACAGATATCATAACTGTTCCATTAAATAGAATTTTATATACAGAAATACAGTGTTCATTGGTCTCTCTGGTCTGTGAAATAATAATGATAGATAGAAGGAAGGAAAGTAATTACTAAAAACTATTATCATGTTCCAGTGTTTTCTCAACTGTCAAAATAATTCAGTTTTTCTATGAGTTTAAAAGTATCTAAAAGTATGAAGAAAGGGGTGGTGATTATTCAAGATTTTCACCATACCCAGAGATTACATTTCTTTTAAGTTAACTTTCTTTATGTTTATTTTCTGTGTACTAAGTTCATGTGAGCATTGAACCTTCAGCAAATTGACTTCTTTAGTATTATGCTGTTACATTGATTTGATTAATTAATAAAACTCTTCTAAATATTGAACTGTCCCCATTAGAAATATTAGTAGGGGTGGGAAATTTTAATTTTTTAACTTTTTTTTATAGTGGAAGTGTTTGTCCCTCCTTGTGTATCAACTCCAGAATTTATCCATGCTGCTATGAGACCCGATGTCATTACAGAAACTGTAGTGGAGGTGTCGACTGAAGATTCTGAACCGATGGATACCTCTCCTATTCCTACATCACCAGATAGCCATGAACCAATGAAAAAGAAAAAAGGTAGTGTATCAGTTTCAGAGAAAGCAGACAAATTTTTTTCTAGTATCTTTTGTCCCATCCAGGGATATAGAAAATAGTAATTTGTATATGCTGTAGACTTAAGATCAATGTTATCTTTAAAAAAAAAAAAAAGATTTATTTATTTGAAAGGCAGAGTTATACACACACACACACACACACACACACACAAGATATCTTCTATTCGCTAGTTCACTCCTCAAGAGCTTCTTGGTCTCTCACCTAGGTGCAGGGGCCCAAGCACTTCTGCTACTTTCCCAGGCACATTAGTAGGGAGCTGGATCGACGTGGAGCAGCTGGGACTTGAACCAGCACCTGGATGGGATGCCGGCAATGCAGGCCGTGGCTTATGCTCTACAACACAGCACCAGCCCAAATCAATGTTATCTTAACTAGATGTTCTCAAAGAATCAGTAAATTGATTTTATATTTTAACATATTATCACCATTAAAAGGAGTTAATATTTAAGCTCCCAATGTACTTGCATGAAAATGAAATTTTAACAGGTATTGGACACACAAAAGGAAAATCAAGAGATTCCTGCACATTCAAAAAGAAGAAGTCATTTATTTTCTTGATTTCTCAGTCTTACCCTCCCTTTCTTGTGGACATTTTTGTAAAGCCCAGGAGTGGGCGTTTAAGCCAGTGCTTAAGTTGCCTGTGTCCCCCTTTGGCGTATATGTGTTTGATTCCCAGCCCAAGCTCCTGACTCCAGCTTCTTACACTGCAGATCCTAGGAGGCTAGAGTGATGGCTTAAGGAATTGGCTTCCTGCCATTCAAGGATTGAGTTCCCAGCTTTGGCCGTGGGCCCCGGCCCTGCTTGTTTTGGCCATTTGGGGAGTGAACCAGTGATGGGGAGCTCAACCTGTCTTTCTCTCTGTCTCTGTGTCTTTTGACTTTCAAATAAATTAAAAAAAAAAATTTTTTTTAAGAAAAAAGCCTAGTACTGTTGTCTTCTTCAATACCTGTTCTTTAAAACACTTAGTGCCAGTAGACACTTGTACTTGGCAATAAACTCGCCAGTGAATAAAGAGCATTTCCACTTAACTGTTTGATGCCTGCTGAAACATTTGCTCACCTGATCCTAATGAGTAAAACAAAAGGATCCAACACATCTCCAACATCACAAGGAAATGGACAAGTAAGTGGTCCTTTCCTGTTCAGATCAAAGGAAAAATTTGAAAGAAGTGAAATCTTAAAATGAGTACTCATTTAATTCTGTTTACTCTCTATCTCTTTCTTCATATTTTAGAGTTGGGAAAAAACTACAGCAGCAGCAACAAAGGGAAAAGCATGTTAGAACAAATGGTATTGTCTTCCCATTCATTAAACATAGTGTTTCATATTGCGGTAATGTGCACTGTCATGTGCTTACTGCTTTATGATCGACAATGAAGAAGACTAAGAGACTGCCATTATTTATGTTTTTGTGGTGAAAATATATTTAGGACATATGAATTTAGATAGGTTTTTTTTTTTTCTTTAGATTTGTGTATTTATTTGAAAGGCAGAGTTAGAGCGAGAGCAAAACAGATCTTCCATCTGTTGATTCACTCCCCATAAGACCATAATGGCTGGGGCTGGGCCAGGTTGAAGCCAGGAGCCTGGAACTCCATCCAGGTCTCCCAGGTATGTGGCAGGGGCCCAAACACTTGGGCCCTCTCTTCCTCTCCTTTCCCTGGCACATTAGCAGGGGGCTAGATCTGAAGTAGAGTAGCCATGATTCTAGTGGTGTTCATAGAGAATTCTGGGGTTGCAGGTGGAGGCCTAACCTGCTGCACCACTAGACCTTTTTTTTTTTTGTAAGCCAGAGCTGCCTGTTTATTTCTAGAGCCTTAAATTATACTAATGAGCATTTTGAGTCTCTAAGAGAAGATAACCATTCACTGTTCTCAAAGTAGTTTGGCCATTTTGCTCTTTCCTGCCCAGGAACATCCCATTTCTCCACAATTTTGGAAATGCTGTTTTACAAAACAATAAGCTTTTTGGGGCAAACCTTTCTTTTAAGTTGGATCTTTGAGTGAATTTAGGGAGTGGTGAAAATACTAGTTTTTTATTGATTCATACATACAAGTATTACTTAAATTGGATTATTAAGCTCTGTTGTAACAAGGAGACTAATGAATTTTGTTTTAATATTTGCCAAAGCAGATTTCTTAATTAGAATTACTGAGCCAAATCTTAAGGCATTTTGATTTAGTTCTTTTTTTTTTTTTTTTTTTTAAAGATTTACTTATCTATTCAAAAGGCAGATTTACAGAGAGAGAGAGAGGTCTTCCATCTGCTAGTTTACTCCCCAAATGGCCACAAAATAACGGGCTGGGCCAGGCTGAAACTAGGAGCTTCATCCAGGTCTCCCATGAGGGCAAGGGCCCAGTTAATGGGCCATCTTCAGCTGCTGTCCCAGGTGCATTAGCAGGGAGCTGGATGGGAAGTGGAGACTTGAGCTGCACTCATTCTGGCTCTTCTGGCTCCTCATTTAATTTTTTTTATACTTAATTTAAATAATTCTTGCCAGTGAAGAAGAAAGTGACATTAGTAATTCAAGATGCACAACTGTTGTCAGTACACTTAATATGAGATTTACTTGAATATTTCCACTGTATTTCTGTTTCTAACAAAAAATACTGGCATTTGTTTTGATTGCTGCATAAATGTAAAGGGATAGCAACTTGAGGCTCTAGTCATGTAAATAATAGGTTTTCAGAACGTTATTTACCATATGTGTTGAGATTGCTACTAGCCAACTTCTGTAATCTGAAATTGTGTAAGTCTTCCTAATGTGCATTGTAGCAACTTTTCATCTACATTGAGTATTTTGGTCCACATATTAGTGTGGTTAGCAGTGAGTCTGCTAATCATGCTTATATTTTTCTGTTTTTAATTTATGGTGTCAATGTCTTCTTTTTCAGTTGGCCGTAAACCCAAGACCCAGCAATCACCAATTTCAAATGGGTCTCCTGAATTAGGCATCAAGAAAAAACCCAGAGAAGGAAAAGGTAATTTGGGGAGGGTTATTTTGGAAGTGAGGTATTTTTTTTCCCAGTGAGGAGACAATTTTGCACTTGAAAGAAAATGCTTTCTTATACATGCAGATGGAAGCACTGTTTCTGATAGTAGTTAATCAGGGGTGGGTTAGCTACACCACCTGGGGAGCTGTTTGAAAATACTTTCAGGGAAAAATGGAATTGAAAAATAAGTTTATGTTGGTGCAAAAATTTTTTGAAATCTAAATACATACACATTTTCCATGAACTTTTTGTAGTCTTCTGTTTGTCTCTGCCTGGTTCCTACCCCACGCAGATTCTGTGGCCATAGCTATACAAAAGAGGATGTAGAGGAGTGTGCAGTTGCATTTGAAAAGGTCCTAAAGACCATCTGATGATCCTTCTTAAAAGCTGTTGTTAGGGGATCTGTGCAAAAGTAAAAGCACTCTATAGAACCACTTAAAATGGAAAAATTACTACTAAGGCTTGTTTCTGATAGATAATTTCTTAACTGGTTAGAAGTACTGCAAGAATTTAAGGCAAGTAGAATTTAATTTTCTAGTTACCAAATTTCAGTCTTGCTGCTTATGAGTCAGGACAAAACTTAATCACATTTTACTTTAGAATTTGTATATCATCATTAAAAAAGGAAAGCGGTAATAAGCCTCTTCAACTCTGTGTTTGGCTTATTGGGTATGATAATTTCAAATTAGATTTTAATAGTGCCTTTAATTCTGTTCTGATAACCAAAAATTTATAATGTTCATGAATAAATGTTTTTAGATCAGTATTCAAGAAATTTTGTACTTTAGCAGGTGGTTTGACATATAATTTTGAATAATTAAAATCCAGTTAAAAATTAACTTTCTAGTAATCTTGGACTTGGTGTTTAGTTAGACACATTAAAAAAAAAAACAGTTATAAGGCCGGCGCCTTGGCTCAATAGGCTAATCCTCCACCTGTGGCGCTGGCACACCGGGTTCTAATCCCAGTCGGGGCGCTGGATTCTGTCCTGGTAGTAGCTCCTCTTCCAGTCCAGCTCTCTGCTGTGGCCTGGGAGTGCAGCAGAGGATGGCCCAAGTGCTTGGGCCCTGCACCCACATGAGAGACCAGGAGAAGCACCTGGCTCCTTGCTTCATGTTAGTGTGGTGGGCCGGCCACAGCAGCCACTGGCCGCAGCGGCCACTGGGGGGTGAACCAACAGAAAAAGGAAGACCTTTCTCTCTGTCTCTCTCTCTCTGTCCACTCTGCCTGTCAAAAACAAAACAAAACAGTTATATTGGACACTTTGTTCAGGAACTGATGCCTTGATTGGGACAGATTTAGAATACTTTTCTTGTTTCCTTGTCTGTATTTGGTCATTTCATGTTTCTAAAATATCTTATGTTTCATTCTTTGATTTATAATGAAAACTTTAATAGTTACATAGTAGTAGCAGATATTAGAAAATGAAACCAAATCTATAATTATTACTGTAGTTTTAAAAATCCTTATCAGTGATATCTCTTACAGTCAAAGACCTTATTTATGGCTTAACACTGGTGAAAAGTGATAACCTGTTTTTACCAATCAAAATTACCATTTATTAAAATTTCAGCCACGTATGATTAAGCTTTATTTTAAAAAGATTTATTTGGCCAGTGCCGCGGCTCACTAGGCTAATCTTCCGCCTGCGGTGCCGGCACACCGGGTTCTAGTCCCAGTCGGGGCACCGGATTCTGTCCCAGTTGCCCCTCTTCCAGTCCAGCTCACTGCTATGGCCCGGGAGTGCAGTGGAGGATGGCCCAAGTGCATGGGAGACCAGGAGGAAGCACCTGGCTCCTGGCTTCGGATCAGCGCGGTGCGCCGGCTGCAGCGGCAATTTGGGGGGTGAACCAACGGTAAAGGAAGACCTTTCTCTGTCTCTCTCTCTCTCTCTCTCATGTCCACTCTGCCTGTCAAAAAAAAAGAATAAAAAAAAGATTTATTTATTTGAAAGAGTTACACAGAGAGAGAAGGAAAGGCAGAGAGAGAGAGAGAGAGAGGTCTTCCATCCGATGGTTCACTCCCCAGTTGGCCGCAGCGGCCTGAGCTGTGCTGATCTGAAGCCAGGAGCCAGGGTCTCCCACCTGGATGCAGGGGTCCAAGGACTTGGACCATTCTTCCACTGCTTTCCCAGGCCATAACAAGAGAGCTGGATCAAAAGTGGAGCAGCCAGGACTCAAAACAGTGCCCATATGGGATGCCTGCACTGCAGGCAACGGATTTACTGCTATGCCACAGTGCCAGCCCCGTGATTAATATGAAAACAAAAGTTAACTACAGTCAAATCTAGGCTCAAAAATCCCAGCCAGAGTTTCTTCTTTTGCAAAATTATATTGTTAACATCTATTGTAGGAATATGCCTTACCTGATAAAGAAAATTTCCCTTTCTGAATCCTGTTTGCCTTAAAAACCAACATTTTAACTTAGGGCTGGGAGCTTGGTGAATATCTTTTTTTTTTTTAAGATTTATTATTTACTTGAAAGAGTTACACAGAGAAAGAAGGAGAGGCAAAGAGAGAAAGGTCTTCTATCTGCTGGTTCACTCTCCAGTTGGCCACAATGGCCAGAGCTGGGCTGATCCGAAGCCACAAGCTTCTTCCAGATCTCCCACGTGGTTGCAGGGGCCCAAACACTTGGGCCATCTTCCACTGCTTTCCCAGGCCACGGCAGAGAGCTGGGTTGAAAGTGGAGCAGCCGGGACTCAAACTGGTGTCTACATGGGATGCTGGTGCTGGCACTGTAGGCGGCGGCTTTACACGCCATGCCATAGCATCATCCCCTCTTGGTGTATATTTTAGACAGCCTGTAAAATGTAAGAGACTAGTTAATTGAACAGATGTGGAAGCACTCAAATCCCTGATACGTACAAGGCATTATCTGTTTTGCACAAAAGTCTTCTAGAGTAAGATCTCTGCTCACTTGTACTTTATCTGCTTATAGGACCTGATAATCCCCTAGTTGTTAACTAACTAAAAAAAAAAATCCTGGGGCCTGGGTCGTGGTACAGCAGGTTAACGCCCTGGCCTGAGGTGCTGGTATCCCATATGGGTGCCGGTTTGAGTCCCAGCTGCTCTACTTCTGATCCCGCTCTCTGTTGTGGCATGGGAAAACTGAAAGATGGCCCAAGTGTTTGGCCCCTGCACCCACATGGGAGGCCTGGAGGAAGCTCCTGGCTCCTGGCTCCTGGCTTTGGGTTGGTGCAGCTCCAACCGTTGGCGGCCAGTTGCAGAGTGAACCATCGGATGGTAGACCTCTCTCTCTTCCTCTCCTCTTTCTGTGTAACTCTGGCTTTCAAATAAATACATAACATTAAAAAAAAAAAAAAAAAAAAAAAGCCTGGCCTGAAGCACCGGCATCCCATATGGGTGCTGGTTCTAGTCCTGGCTGTTCTTCTGATCCAGCTCTCTGCTATGGCCTGGGAAAGCAGTAGAAGATGGCCCAAGTCACCCGTGTGGGAGATCTAGAGGAACCTCCTGGCTTCGGGCCATCTGGGGAGTAAACCAGCAGATGGAAGACCCCTCTCTCTGTCTCTACTTCTCTGTACTCTTTTAAATAAATAAAATAAATTTTTATAAAAAAAATTAAATATCCTAGCTACATATTTTGATATAGTTAAAAATTATGCATGGTTCAGTAGTTCTTAGGAGCAATGATGTAATAAGACTTCAGAGATAGAAATGTAATATTGTGAAGTTGAAGGTCATTCAATTTTTTTTTTAATTTTTTTTTTTTTTAATTTTTGACAGGCAGAGTGGACAGTGAGGAGAGAGAGAGACAGAGAGAAAGGTCTTCCTTTTGCCTTGGTTCACCCTCAAATGGCCGCCATGGCCAGCATGCTGCGCTGATCCGAAGAGGAGCCAGGTGCTTATCCTGGTTTCCCATGAGGTGCAGGGCCCAAGTACTTGGGCCATCCTCCACTGCACTCCCTGGCCACAGCAAAGAGCTGGCCTGGAAGAGGGCAACCGGGACAGAATCCGGCTCCCTGACTGGGACTAGAACCCGGTGTGCCTTCGCTGCAAGGCGGAGGATTATCCTATTGAGCCGCTGCACTGGCCGTCATTCAATTCTTACTGGGATTAATTATGAGTTACTGAATTCACTGAATATTTCAAAAATATATATTTGTTTGAAAGGCTGAGAAATAGATTTCCCACCCACTAGTTCATTCCCCAAATGCCTGCAAGAGCCCAGGCGAGGCTAGGCTGAAGCCAGGACCCAGGAATTCAATCTGAATCAACCAGTGCCCATGTGCGTGGTAGGGATCCAATACTTGAGCTATCACTTGATGCCTCCTAAGGTGTATGTTAGCAGAAAGCTGGAATCAAAAGCAGAGCAGCTGGGCCAGCACTGTGGCACAGTAGGTTAAGCCTCTGCCTGTGGTGCTAGCATCCCATATGGGAGCTGGTTGAAGTCCTGGCTGCTCCATTTCCAATCCAGCTCCCTGCTAATGGCCTGGAAAGGGCAGTGGAGGATGGCTCCACTGCTTGGGCCCCTGGACCCATGTAGGAAACCTGGAAGAAGTTCCTTGCTCCTGGCTTCAGATCCACCATTTGGGGAGTGAACCAGCAGATAGAAGACCTCTCTGTCCGTCTCTGTCTCTGTAGTTCTGCCTCTCAAATAAATAAATAAATCTTTAAAAAAAAAAAAAAAAAAGGCCAAACAGAGCAGGAATTTGAACTACAGGAATTTGCCTGCCCTGATGGTCTTAAATTGTAACTGACAGCCAGAATGAAAACAGCGCCAGATGAAGAGCATCAGTTGAAGGTGGCAAGATAGTAGTGGTTTGGTTTGGAAATTATTTATTTATATATTTGAGAGGTAGAGCTATAGACAGATAGAGGGAGAGACAGAGAGAAAGGTCTTCCATCTGCTGGTTTACTCCCCAAATGGTTGCAACAGCCAGAGCTAGGCTGATCTGAAGCCAGGAGCTAGGAGCTTCTTCTGGATCTCCCACATGGGTGCAGGGGCCTAGCCTAAGCACTTGCTTTCCCAGGCCACAGGCAAAGAGGTGGTTGAAAAGAGAAGCAGACGGAACACGAACCAGAACTATGTGGGATGTGGGCATTGCAGATGGAGGCTTAACATTGTGTGCCACAGCGCTGACCCTGGTTAGGAAATTTCGTAGGCATAGATGTTCTTCCATGTAGTCTGTAGCTTGCATCTGAATTTAAGGATGGTAAAGGCACAGAAGGTGGGAATCTGGCAGCTCACTGGTAGTTTATCTATTCTACCTTTTCCTTCTCAGGATTCTTTTTGTTCTCTCTTTAAGAACTTGTTCTGAAAAAAATTATTTATTTATTTATTTATTATTTTTAATTTAAAACATGGAGACATGCAAAGAGAGAGACAGACAAAGATCTTCCAACAGCTGTTTTTCTTCCCAAATGGTGCAGTGACCTAGAGGCTATGAAGGGCATAAAAGAAAAATACATTAAAAAAACTTGGTATTATGACCACTGCCCACTGCCTTCTCTCTTCCAAAGGAAAAAGAGTGGTCCTTTTTCCCCTGTTTACTGGATCATATTCATTCCCTTTATGCAGACCTTAGCATTCAACACTTGATGTCTTACTGATACATTTTCATTCTTGAAATCCCCCAGACATTATTTTCTGTCTTTTAATTGGAATAGAGTTTTGCATTGCCTTATAATATGTCTTGTTTCAAACTGTTATTTATTGTTGTTTAATTTGTTAACCTACTCTTTCCAACTGAGTTATAAATTCCTTGAGGCAGAGACCAGGTTTTAAATTTCTCTTTGTGTTTTTATAGTATAAGACACATACATAGCATAGTATGTGATGAATAAATATTTTATTGTAATATTTCCTCATTTACAAATTTTGCTAATATTGTAGTTAACAGTGATAAGTACTGGACTAGTTTAAGGAATTGCCAAAGTACTTTTTAGTGTTTTCTCTCTTTTACAAGATGTATTATTTATTTATATGAAAGGTAGAGTTACAGAGAGAGAGACACACACATCTTTCATCCCCAGATGACCATAACAGTCCGGGCTGGAGCCAGGAGCTGAGAACAGCCATCTGGGTCTCTCTTGTGTGTAGCGCATGTCCAAGCATTCAGGCCATCCTCTACTGCCTTCCTTAGGCACATTAGCAGGGAGCTGGATTGGAAGTGGAGCAGGTGGGGACTAAACTGGCCCTCTTACTGGGATGCTGGCATTGCAGGCATTGGCTGAACTGCTACACCATGACGATGGCCTCAGGAATACCATTTAAAACTAGTAGCAAGTTTAGATAGGATTTTTATGTTATAATGAAAGATACTTTATTTGCTTTTAGTGATATAATAATGCTAAAAGATTGTTCTTGCTTTATTTTTAAAGGAAACACAACCTATTTGTGGGAGTTTCTTTTAGATCTACTTCAAGATAAAAATACTTGTCCCCGGTATATTAAGTGGACTCAGAGAGAAAAAGGCATATTCAAGCTTGTGGATTCAAAGGCTGTCTCTAAGCTTTGGGGAAAGCATAAAAACAAGCCAGACATGAACTATGAGACTATGGGACGAGCTTTGAGGTAAGAACACAAATTAGTCTTCAAACAAAATTGTTCAAATATTTTAGTATTCAACAAATTTATACTACCTGTAAGCTGTTTTATTTATTCTAAAAATTTTATTTATGTGTAAGGCAGTATGACAGAGAGAAAAAACAGAGAGTGAAAGAGATCCTCCGACTACTAGCTCACTTCCCTGATACCTGCAATAGCCAATGCTGGGTGGTACTGGGCCATCCAGGCCAAAGCCAGGAGCTAGGAACTTAGCCTGAGTCTCCCTTGTCAGTGACAGGGATCCAAGTACTTGAGCCATGACCTACTGCCTCCAGGACATGGATTAGCAGGAAGCTGGAATCAATAGTGGAGCCAGGACTTGAGTCTAGGCATTCTGATGTGGGATGTGGATGTCTCAGGCTGCATGAACCCTTAATTACTGTGCCAAATACCCATCCTAGCTGTTGAAGGAGAAATTAAAAATTGTTTATTATAGCTTCGGGGTATTCTAGAGGAGCTTCTTAGCTTTGGAAGAAGATGGGGAGAGAGGAGGTAGTCTGCATGCATGAAAATTCAACATTGTTGGACAATCCATCTTTGCAAAAAAAAATGCTTTTGTTCTTATAACTACTACTTAATAGAAATTAAGTTTGTAGTTATTTAAAAAATTAAACATAAAGTAAGTTTCCAAAGGTAATTTGCTTTTTTAGTTCCTTCAGATTTGTTATAAATGGATTCATTTTGATAAGAAAATTTCCCTTAAGTTACTTTGAGAAACTTAACAAAACTCTCTCATTTTAATGTATATTGCTTCTTCAAATCATGGTGTTTATAAATGGACACATAGTTTTATATGTGTTTACAGAGCTCAAAGATTGATCTCTACTTAGTGTGGCTTAGATAATTTGTGCACAGAACATCATTGATTTTATAACCTACTTAGAATTTCTACCAGTATTAGTGAAATATTCTGTGTTTAGGTTAGATTACTTCCTTGGAGAGTGCACTTCTAGTTACTTTGTCAATATCAAGGTTAAAGGACCTGGAGCACCACATCCCACCTTCATTCCTAGTCCATACCTGTAGCCTTTTGAGCGGACCAGGCAGTAAGAGCTCCTTCTTTCTCATCTCTTACAGGAATAAGTGAATGTTTCTACATTCCACATGAGGTGGGTGGTGTTTTTTTTTTTTTGGAAAAAAATTTAAGTAATACACTTGATTCATTTAGTGCTTTGTCCCTGTACAGATACTACTACCAAAGGGGAATTCTTGCAAAGGTGGAAGGACAGAGGCTTGTGTATCAGTTCAAGGATATGCCCAAAAACATAGTGGTCATAGATGATGACAAAAGTGAGACCTGTAATGAAGATTTAGCAGCAGCTGCTGATGAAAAATCATTGGAACGAGTGTCACTGTCTGCAGAAAGTCTCCTGAAAGCAGCAACCTCTGTTCGTGGCGGGAAAAACTCATCTCCTATAAACTGCTCCAGAGCAGAGAAGGGTGTAGCTAGAGTTGTGAATATCACTTCCCCTGGCCACGATGCTTCATCTCGGTCTCCTACTACCACCACATCTGTATCTGCAACGGCGGCTCCAAGGTAAGTGAGGCACACTATTAGTTGTTATGTATTTATCTTTTTAAGAAAGATCCTTGGTAAAAATTATATATCCATTTGTTTAATACATATTAGCATGCTAAGAACTTGATGTCAGGATTTCAAAAACTGCCTGACATTTTTAAGTGTATTGTTGTTAAAGTAGGTATCTTGACTAAAATGATTTGTTTTTTACTTCATTTGGGCTTTAGCTTTTGTTTTTGTTTTTTGTGTTTTTTTTAAAAATGTATTTGTTTCAAGGCACTTCAGATTCTAAACTGCCAGGATTGCCAACACTTGTGAAATTTCAGAGCACTGCTTCTACTTCTATGCAGTTTGAGTTTGCATTCCTCTTTTTGCATAGAAGACTATGTTCTAATTGAGAGTTAAATGTAAATAAACTCCTTTCTTTTTAATCTACTAGGACAGTTCGTGTGGCAATGCAAGTACCTGTTGTAATGACATCATTGGGTCAGAAAATTTCAACTGTGGCAGTTCAGTCAGTCAATGCAGGTGCACCGTTAATCACCAGCACTAGTCCACCGACAGCAACCTCTCCAAAGGTAGTCATTCAGACAATCCCTACTGTGGTGCCAGCCTCTACTGAAAATGGAGACAAGATCACCATGCAGCCTGCCAAAATCATCACCATCCCAGCTACACAACTTGCACAGTGTCAACTGCAGACAAAGTCAAATCTGACTGGATCAGGAAGCATTAACATTGTTGGAACCCCATTGGCTGTCAGAGCACTTACCCCTGTTTCAATAGCCCATGGTACACCTGTAATGAGACTATCAGTGCCTACTCAACAGGCATCTGGCCAGACTCCTCCTCGAGTTATCAGTGCAGTAATAAAAGGGCCAGAGGTTAAATCAGAAGCAGTGGCAAAAAAGCAAGAACATGATGTGAAAACTTTGCAGCTGGTAGAAGAAAAACCAGCAGATGGAAATAAGACAGTGACCCACGTGGTGGTTGTCAGTGCGCCTTCAGCCATTGCCCTTCCTGTAACTATGAAAACAGAAGGTCTAGTGACATGTGAGAAATGAAATAGCAGCTGTACCATGGACTTAGACTGTTAATGGTAGTACTGATGATAAACATTTGCAAAGGAAGTCATCAAGACAAGTCCAAGGAAGACTTTAAAGCTTTGTATTGCATATAAGAAAACAATCAGACTTACTGGAAATATATTACCTATCCCATGTTTCAGTGGGAGATGAGCTACATGTTGAGATGCTGACAGAAAACTGCCTCTTACAGTAGGAAACAACTGAACCCATCAATGAGAAAAAGGATTGAAAGGGACCAAGCAGCTCACTACAATATCAAGTTACACTAAGACTTGGAACACTAACTTTCTGTAAGAGGTTATATAGTTTTCAGTGGGGAGGGGTTGGGATGGGTGATCTCATTGTTACATATAGCAATTTTTGATGCATTTTATATGCATACCAGCAATTATTACTGTGTTCGCACAGTTCTCACTTAACTGGTGCTATGTGAAGACTCTGCTAATATAGGTATTTTAGAATGTGAATTGAAGAATGGATCCAAAAGCTTCAGAAAGAGGATAGCAAAAAAAGATCTAGTGCGAATTTTTTTTTATATATATATATCATATAGCTTAAGCTGATTTAAAACAAAGGCCTTAGACTAATTTTCGGTTTTCTTTCTTGAAATAAGCTAATGGCTTGTTTGTGTAAAGCTTTTTTATTAAAAGAAAAATTTTAAAAATCTTGTACCTAGCACAGTATTGTTATAGAATTTACATGTAACATTTTATATGGTAGTTTAAGTCTGTCAGTTTCTTAATTGTGGACAAATTAACAGTTGGCCCTGGCCTTTTGCTGTAACATGCCTGTGTCACTCACTTAGCCCTGGCGTCTGTGCAGACATATCAGTTTCAGTTCTACGGTCACTTGGAAGTTCAGGCTCAGCATGAATTTTTGTCAGGTAGCTCTAATACCTGGAGCTAGCTAGCTAGCTTCTCTCTCTCTCTCTCTCTCTCTCTCTCTCTCTCTCTCTGCCATCCTCCTTTCCTCTCCCCCCTTCCTTCTCTCTCTTTCCTTTCCTTTCTTTTCCTTCCTTCTGTTATTTTATTTTTTAGTTGAAGTTTTAAGAGGGAAAGTACCAGTGTTCAGATTTGAACTATAATAGTTTGTATATTCAACATTTGAAGTATATTCTATTTTGTTGTACTCTTGTTTCAAAGTGTATTCAAGTAGGTTTTCTGAAATATAGAAATGAAATTTATCTTGTGCTTTGGTCTCTGGTGATATTTTTAACAATATTCAAAAGCCAGCATAGAGATGTTTTGTAGTTAAGAAGTAATAGCAGTCTCGTTTCTCCTTCCTGTTTTGTGAAGAAATTCTACTTTGTTTCATTCCATTGTATTAATATTTGGCAGATATCTGCATGTCACCAATTCCTTTTCCACCATCATCACAAACTATAATGTTCTACCTACAATAATGAATTTAGTATTATAGTTGGCTGTACCTAAAGAACTTTTTTCAAATTAGACCATTTGTTTCTCAGTCAGACCTTTTGAGGGTAAGAAGAATAAATCATGTTTTAGTATTTTTACAGATTAGCAAATTGAAGTACCAGCAGGATTACATGAATTACCGAATTTCACACAAAACTGGGTCCTACCAGTCTGCATCTTAATGCTTTTTCTACAATAGAGAAAAGTTGTCTGCTTTTTAGGAATTTACACGAGGTTATACTAAATATTTTTTGGCCTTTATGCACTTGTGAATTTGGTCAGAATTTTATAAAACAGCTTCCTTTCTAATCTTTTATCTTCTCATAAACATAACTTATGGTAGTTTTTAATAAAATCTCAAAGAAAAACTCATTTGGGTCCTACTCCATTTGGGAGTTATTCAACAAATTCTACCTCCTTTTTTATTTTAAATATTTATTTATTTACTTGAGAGGCAGAATTACAGAGAGGTCTTCCATCCTTTGGTTTACTCCCCAGGTTTACCTGGTGCTGCACCAATCCAAAGCCAGGAGCCAGGTGCTTCTCCCTGGTCTCCCATGCGGGTGCAGGGGCCCAAGCACTTGGGCCATCCTCCACTGCCCTCCCAGGCCACAGCAGAAAGCTGGACTGGGAGAGGAGCAGCTGGGACTAGAACTGGCGCCCATATGGGATGCCGGCGCTGCAGATGGAGGATTAACCAAGTGAGCCACGGTGCCGGCCCCTAGATGCATCTCCTTTTAAAACATATTCTAAGTATTTTAGCTTTCAAAACTTAATTGAGGCTGGCGCCGTGGCTCACTAGGCTAATCCTCCGCCTTGCGGCACTGGCACACCGGGTTCTAGTTCCGGTCAGGGCGCCGGATTCTATCCTGGTTGCCCCTCTTCCAGGCCAGCTCTCTGCTGTGGCCCAGGAGTGCAGTGGAGGATGGCCCAAGTACTTGGGCCCTGCACCCGCATGGGAGACCAGGAGAATCACCTGGCTCCTGGCTTCGGATCAGTGCGGTACGCTGGCTGCAGTGTGCCAGCCGTGGCGGCCATTGGAGGGTGAACCACCGGCAAAGGAAGACCTTTCTCTCTGTCTCTCTCTCTCTCACTGTCCACTCCTGCCTGTCAAAAAAAAAAAAAAAAAAAAAAACAAACACTTAATTGTATTATTGTATTCTTTTTTGTTCATTCAGGGCTTCCATAATACTCTCCTAGGGCAAAGATTCTATTTTACACCATATCTGTAACTGGTCCGAAGTGCTGAGCCTATAACACTCGGCTCAGACATGACTTTGGAAGCATTTGTTAATCTAAACCACATCCTACAGAGGACAGCAAAAGGCAGTTCTAACTAGGTTAAACCAGGCTTGCCTAGTTTACCTCTGTATTTAGAAATGTTATGTCTCTTTCAAAATAAATTTATCTGAAGTCTAGGTTTGGAAGCATACATGTAGACAGTATACAAGGATACTTTTAAAAAATTCATAAAGGGGCTGGGGCTGCAGCATAGTGGGTAAAGCCTCCACCTGCAATGCCAGCCTCCCATCTGGGGGCCAGTTTGAGACCCAGCTGCTCCACTTCTGATCCAGCTATTGCTGTTGCAGCCAACTGGGGAGTGAACCAGTGGATGGAAGACCTCTCTCTGCCTCTCCTCTCTGTGTAACTCTGCCTTTCAAATAAATAAATAAATCTTTTTAAAAAAAGTTCATGGAAGGGGCTGGCTCTGTGCCACAGCAGGTTAAAGCCCTGGCATCCCATATAGGCACCGGTTCAAGTGTAGGCTGCTCCTCTTCCAATCCAGCTCCCTGCTAATGATCCTGAGAAAGCAGAGGCTGGACTTGGGCCCCTGCACACACGAGGGAGACCCGGAAGAAACTCCAGGCTCCTGGCTTCAGATCAGTTCAACTCCAGTCATTTTGGCCATTTGGGGAGTGAACCAGTGGATGGAAGACCTTTCTCTGTCTCTCTTTCTCTCTTTTTAAGTCTGTGTTTCAAGTAAATAAAATCTCTAAAATAAAAAAAGGTTCATGAAAAATGAATTGAAAAGCTCATTCTGGTGCAAAAGAATTTTTTAAAAGATTTATTTATTTATTTGAAAGGCAATGTTAGAGGGAGACACAGATCTTCCATCCACTGGTTCACTCCCCAGATACTCCCAAATCTTGGAGCCAAATCTGGGCCAAGCCTACAAAGAGCTGGGAACTCAATCTGGATCTCCCATGTGGGTGGCAGGACCCAAGTACTGGATCCATCACCTGCTGCCTTGTAGGGTGTGCATTAGCAGAAAGCTGAAATCAGAAGTGGAGCTGGGGCTTAATCTAGGCATTCTGATACTGGATGTGAGCATTCTAAGTGTGCTAACTCCTGCACCAAACAGCCACCCCTTATTAGTGTCTGTTTATTGAAAGATCAGTGGTTTAGGTTTTTTAATCTCAGCTCTTGAAAGGCAGAGTGACAGAACTCAAGAGCACACTTTCATCCGCTGGTTCCCTCCCCAGATGGCTGCAGTGGATGGAGATGGGCCAGTCTGAAGCCAGGAGCCAGGAACTCCATCTAAGTCTCCCATGTGGGAAGCAGGGCCCAAGCACCTGTGTGGCCATTATATGCTGCTTTTCCAGGCACATTAGCAGGGAGCTGAATTGGAAGTGGAGCAGCTGGGACTCAGACTGGCACTGGGAATTTGTCAGCATCACGGGTGTTTTCTTGACCTGCTATGCCGTGATGCTGGTCCTTGTTATACCTCATTAAAGTAAGTGTGGTCATGAGCTGTGAATTCCCTCCATTTCTGGATCTCTTACTACCAGAGGTCCTACTTACTCGTGTCCAGCCTTAACTCCCTGGTCTCCTTGTCCCAACATTTAATGACCTCTCTCTGTCTCTGCTTTTCCTTCAGCTAGTAGCCTTCAGTGTGAATTTTGGCTTTCAAACAGATCTCATTGAAGTCTCCAGTACCTCAATTGTCAAGCCACATAGACACCATTTTTCATGTTACCTTATTTCTCTGGCTATTTCTGAAAACGTGTTTGATTTTTGATGACACTCCTCTGGTTTACTTCCTGTGTAACTGACTCTTATTTGGATTCCATTCGACTTTTCAAGAAAGGGTCTATCTATAGAGAGAGGCTCTTTTCCTCAGAGTTATAAGGAGTTAAATGAATTAGTTAATGTTAAGGATTTATAAGCTGACACATAGTGAACACTATTGAATGTTATTTCACTTTAATTTTTTTAAGATTTATTTATTTATTTGAAAGGCAGAATTACAAAGAGTCAGAGAAAGAGAAAGGTCTTCCACCCGCTGGTTCACTCCCCGGATGGCTGCAACGGCCAGAGCTGTGCATATCCAAAGCCAGGAGCCAGGAGTCAGGAGCTTCTTCTGGGTCTCCCATGCGGGTGCAGGGGCCCAGGTACTTGGGCCATCTTCTGCTGCTTTCCCAGGCCATAGCAGAGAGCTGGATCAGAAGAGGAGCAGTGGAGATTCGAACTGGCACCCATATAGGATGCTGGCACTGCAGGCGGCGGCTTTACCCACTTTGCCACAGTGCTGGCTCCTCCACTAGTTTTTATTACCAGTTCCACTGGTCTAGCTTAGATCATTTTATCTGATTGCAAACTGGCTGTTTCTTCCTGAATGTGCAATTTAACACTCTTTTTCTTCAAACGGTTCATTCTTGCCCAGTAAATGACATTACAGTCACCTTTCTAGTAAATCACCAACTCTCCGTGGTGGTACCTGGGAAAGCAGTAGAAGATGGCCCAAATCCTTGGGCCCCTGCACCCATGTGGGAGACCCAGAAGAAGCTTCTGGCTCCTGGCTTTGGATTGGCTCAGCTCCGGTTGTTACAGCCATTTGGGGAGTGAACCAGCGATGGAAGATCTCTGTATCTCTCTGTCTCCACTTGTCTATGTAACTTGGTCCTTCAAGTAAGTCTTTAAAAAAAAAATTAAAAAAAAAAAAAGACTTAAAAACTATCACAGCTTCCAAAATGAAAACAATACAAGTAAAACAGTTGTTCCATTCAAAATATTAAAAAATAAAAGTGAGGTATAAGTAGACTGCAAAACAGAGTTGTGTTTTCCCAGCATATCATTTGCTCCCATTCCATTGTATGCTTTAAGAAAATTTTGTCTGGATTAGGCATTGTTATCCTATTCCTTGGGATGCCAGCATCCCATATTGGGGTTTCTGGGATTTGAGTCCCACCTCTGCTTGTGATCCAGCTTCCTGCTAATGTGCCTGGGAGGCAACAAGTGATGGTTCAAGTGTGTGAGTCCCTGTTACTCAGGTGGAAAATCAGGATGGAGTTCATGCCTCTCACCCCAGCCTGGTCCAGGCCTGGCTGCTGTGGACATTTGGGGGAATGAACCAGCAGTTGATTGTCTTTTTCTAACATAAGTGATAGCTATCACTGTCCAAAAGGGCAAAATAAGATCTAATCCAACTGCAAGCTCTGAGTTGTAAGACAGTTGGGTCACAGCCACCCACATGGGAGACCAAGACTGAATTAGAGTTCAGCTATAAACTGGTTTTCAGGTTCTTGGCAGCCAAACAGTGGAGATTCATATTTACATAGTTGAATTTTACCAGGTTGTTGGAAGCAGCAAAAACTTAAGCATTCTGCCAGGAGAATTTGCTTTGTCTACATGCCTGATGTTATGCGAATTTCTTGCAAAGAAATTCAGGGAGCAAGAACCTATGCTGTGGCTATTGTGATAGAAAGGCAGGTGTTTCTACTTACAAACCAAAACAGGACTGACAACTGCTCATGAAACTAAAGAACCTGTTCACTAATTTACAGCCTCACCTCTGCCTCAAGGAGGAATAATTGCCAGTGCTGAGGGATAACTAATTTCTTGCCATTGTATCAGTGCCTCCCTGGTTTTGGGCTTATTTTTCTATTAACACTTGGTTCTGCCCTTTGAAATGGAAGGGCTATTAGCATGAATTAGCACCCCAGGTTCTAGTCCTGATTGGGGCACCGAATTCTGTCCCAGTTGCTCCTCTTCCAGTCCAGCTCTCTGCTGTGGCCCGGGAGTGCAGTGGAGGATGGCCCAGGTCCTTGGGCCCTGCACCCGCCTGAGAGACCAGGATAAGCACCTGGCTCCCTGCTTCGGGTCAGCGCGGTGCCATGGGGGGGGGGGGGGTTGAACCAATGGAAGGAAGACCTTTCTCTCTCACTAACTCTGCCTGTCAAAAAAAAAAAAAAAAAAAAAAAAAAAAAAAAAAAAAACCTATATAGGACCTATATAGGGCCATTCCCTTGTTTAGAATTTTAAGCACTTGGCCGGCGCCGTGGCTCAATAGGCTAATCCTCCACCTTGCGGCGCCGGCACACCGGGTTCTAGTCCCGGTCGGGGCGCCGGATTCTGTCCCGGTTGCCCCTCTTCCAGGCCAGCTCTCTGCTATGGCCAGGGAGTGCAGTGGAGGATGGCCCAGGTGCTTGGGCCCTGCACCCCATGGGAGACCAGGAGAAGCACCTGGATCCTGGCTCCTGCCATCGGATCAGCGCGGTGCGCCGGCTGCAGCGGCGGCCATTGGAGGGTGAACCAACGGCAAAAGGAAGACCTTTCTCTCTCTGTCTCTCTCTCTCACTGTCCACTCTGCCTGTCAAAAAAAAAAAAAAAAAAAGAATTTTAAGCACTTAATGACTACAGTAGTATTTTATAGACATCTCACATCTCAGGAGGGCAAGTATGATGACAGGCTCTGGGTGAGAAAGCAGAACCCCAGAGAGTGTGCCTCTTTCAGGGTCACAGTCTCAGCTCAGTGCTCTTGAAAATGTTGCCACTTCCTTCTTCCCTAGTTTTATTTATTTATTTGAAAGGCAGAGTTACAGAGAAGGGGAGGCAGAGAGAGAGGTCTTCTATCTGCTGGTTCACTCCCCAGATGGCTACAACAGCAGAGCTGTGCCAATCCAAAGCCAGGAGCTTCCTCCGGGCTCCCACGTGAGTGCAAGGGTCCAAGGACTTGGGCCATCTTCTGCTTTCCTAGGCCATAGCAGAGAGCTGGATGGGAAGTGGAGCAGCCGGCACTCGAACCAGCGCCCATATGGGATGCTGGCACTGTAGACACTGGCCCCCTCCCCCAGTTTTTATAGGCCCAAGTCCAGGACTATCCCATTTTGGTGTTTTGTGGATAAAAAGGCTGCTTGTGCAACTTTTTGAAGTTTTATTTATTTGAAAGGCAGAATTGGAGAGAGAGAAGGAGAGACAGAGAGGTCTTTCCATCCACTGGTTCACTCTGGGCCAGGTTGAAACCAGGAGCCAGTAGCTTCTCTGGGTCTCCCATGTGGTTGGGCTTTCTTTCACTGCTTTTCTAGACCATTAGCAAGGAGCTGGATCGGAAGTGGAAAAGCTGAAACGTGAACCAGCATCCATATGGGATGCCAGTGTTGCAGGTGGTGGCTTAACCTGCTACATCACAACATGAGCCATGTGCCATATTTTTATACATCCCTTTAAAAATTAATCAGTGCTCTTTATGTAAGCACATTCACTTTTGGGATTTTTTTTTCTAAAATTGAAATTATCCATGTTTTAATTTTACCTTTTTAGAATTTGAGTCTTACAAATTGTTCGAGTCTGAGGCACATTATCTAATTATATGCAGCATTCCCTTCAGTGTTAACAAATCTTGGATGTCTTAGAAAATGGTTTAGAAACAGAATGTTTGCATCTATTTCTTCCTTTAGTTTTAAACACGACTAGCATGGCTGCTCTTACTGCTTCATTTCATATAAGCTACCATTGAAGTATGCAAACAATATCAGATGTTCTAGGCAAAATTAGACTACTGTGTCAGCATAACGGAAATCTCTATCAACCACTGTTTCGTGCTTCTCATGTGATAAAATGTAATTGCCCTACAAAAATCACTTACATGGTTTGACAATTTTTCATGTAACAAATCTCTTGCTCCCCCACATCACCTGTCTCCTGTGTGTCCTCGCTCAGAGCCAAAGGAATGTGGTGGTAGGACAGAAGCAGACACTTTGGAGTTGAGACAGTCCCAGATTTGAATCTTAGCTCAGATACCATTAGTTGTCATTTTGTTCAAATTATTTGACCTTGTGAACTCCTAAAGATTCTAAGATTCTACTTGGAGGCGTTGGTGCTGTGGCATAGTGGGCTAAGCGTCTGCCTGTGGTGCCAGTATCCTAAATGGGCACCAGTTTGAGTTCTGGCTGCTCTTCCAATCCAGCTCTCTGCTATGGCCTGGGAAAGCAGTAGAAGATGGCCCAAGTGCTTGGGCTTCCTGCATCCATGGGGGGAACCAGAAGAAGCTCCTGGCTCTTGGCTATGGATCAGTTAGCTCGGGCCATTGTGGCCATTGGGGGTGGAAACCAATGGATGGAAGACCTTTCTGACTCTCCCTCTCTCTTGTCTGTAACCCTCTCAAATAAATAAAATCTTTTTTTTTTTTTAATTTTTTTTTTTTTTTTTTTTTGACAGGCAGAGTGGACAGTGAGAGAGAGAGACAGAGAGAAAGGTCTTCCTTTGCCGTTGGTTCACCCTCCAATGGCCGCCGCGGCCGGCGCGCTGCGGCCGGCGCACCGCGCTGATCCGATGGCAGGAGCCAGGAGCCAGGTGCTTTTCCTGGTCTCCCATGGGGTGCAGGGCCCAAGCACCTGGGCCATCCTCCACTGCACTCCCTGGCCACAGCAGAGGGCTGGCCTGGAAGAGGGGCAACCGGGACAGAATCCGGCGCCCTGACCGGGACTAGAACCCGGTGTGCTGGCGCCGCTAGGCGGAGGATTAGCCTAGTGAGCCGCGGCGCCGGCCTAAAATCTTAAAAACAAATTCTTTTGTGGTACAGCAGGTTAGGCTACCACCTGTGCTGCCAACATTCCATATGGAATTCTGGTTCAAGTACTGGCCACTCCACTTAAGGTTCAGCTCCCTACTGATGCACTTGGGAAAGCAGTGGAAGGTGGCTCAAGTGCTTGGGCTTCTATCACCCACGTGGGAGACATGGATGAAGTCCCAGGCTCCTGGCTTCGCCCCAGCCCAGCCCTGGTCATTGTGACCATTTGGGGATTGTATGTAAAACTTGTAGGGCCAAAGGTTAAGGAACTCAAAACCTAGTTTCTTCCTAGGTATATACCATAAAGCTTTCAGATAAATTGAGGCAGTCATTGCTAACACTGTGTAGAATGTAATCTACTGAAATATAGTATGAAGGAAACAAAAATTCATGCCACTCTCAAATCTGCACAATTCACCTTCTCTAAAATTACTATATAAGGACAAAATATTGTATGTGATATAAAAAGAAAAGCAGAACCAAAGACTTAGGGTTGGGATAAGAGAAACCTTTGCATGGAACACTTAAAGAATTCGAAACTGTACTTAACCTTTAGAACAAATTTGTCATTTACCATTATGCCTTCAGATGACTGACGGTCCAAAAGGCAACCCAGCAAGATGTAGATACTTGTAAAATGTGTTACACAGAACGCTCACTTAATTACCTTTAAGTGAAGGCCCCATCACTGAAGCAAGTGTTCAGCCTCCTGTCGTGGTCACTCCAAAGGCTAACTCATAAGGAGTTTGACACACTGCAGTCACATGTTGCTGTCTCCAGAAGCCTCTGTGCCCATTGGTAACACCCAACCTGCCTATATCCCTACCTTCTACCTCCGCACCCTGTTAAATCATAGATTGGTGGACAACACCAGGAATTCAAACACTGCTGGGCTTTCATTCTCAGCCAGACTTGCTGACGGCTGGCACGACTTCTCTGCAGGCTGGCACTTTGGGAAGGTAAGCTCAATACTGAATGTTTACACTAACACATGTTCTAATCAGTGATTATGGTCACGCCAAGATCTGAACCAAGCTTGTGTGCATACGGTATACGGTGTTACAGAGTCCAGTCCCAGTATTTGCATGAAGCGGCTACAGGAACTCGACCTCAGTGCTGAAGCTACCATATAAACACCCAATTCCAAATCCATCAAAGTAGGGGTCTAGGGTAAATGGCTACTGTGGGTCACCACGTAACATAAAGGTCCTGTCTATCCCAGGTTCTTACAGACTAAAAAGACCAGATATTAAACACTAGCTTTAAAAGACCATTTATTAAACATTTGCAACTCATACATTAAAATATTGAGAGGCTTCACCTGTTATTTTTACCAGAATATCTTTCTACTTTTCCACATTCTGCTTTCTAGATGTTTTGAACCAGTCATCCAGTAATCTTGGGCAGTTTCAATGACAGCCCATTAACAGGCTTTCTAGAAAGTTTCCCATCTGAACAGAAGGGCCCATGGACTGTTAGCCACCGCCACATAACCGCTGCGAAACAAGCTATGTGGAAAACGTTCCAGTGCAAAGGACGGTGTCGAGCACTAAAAATGTATACCAGTATTATTCCAGTAGAAATGCATACATACATAAGTGATTAAACAACGAAAATTAATTGATTAAAATAATTGGGGACTAATTGGAAATATCTTCCAGAAACACAATAGTGGGGAACGTGGAGGCAGAGCAAGGATTAGTTAATGCAGACTGCATCAAGAAGACCTGATGCACTTAAATAACACAGACTTGCAGGCCACATGGTGCCTTTGTACACATATTATTACGGCTTGTGTTTTGCATGGTTCTAAAATGTTCATGATGCTAATTCATTTACTTAATTCTACATGAATATATAAAAAAATAAATATTGCCATGCATGTCTTGCTGACATATTAAAAACCCACAAATAAATAACCTGAAACGCCATCTAGAGAAATCTATATACTTGTTAATGACGAAGGAGTTTTTACAGCCTCCTCGAACTGGAAATGAGCCTAATTGAATGCCCTTACATGATCAAGTTGTAATGCTGAGGGAAAGGAAAGAATACAAGCCAGAACCGGAGTGCAAACAGCTTTATCTGCTGTAGGCTTTAATGGAAAGGGTTTGTGAACTAACTTTTCCCAAGGGCATGCTGGCAACATGGAAAGTGAAGCGTTAGAAACTAGGAATCCTTCCTCAGGCAGCTTCGTATCCTATTTCAGTTTCCTGAAACATCCCTGGTTAAGACTTGTGATCACACAGATGCAGGAGGGCCTTTTTATAAAAGTGCATCGGATTCCTCGTTAAAGCTGAAGTCACACACCAGCGACAGGTGGTCTGAGGGGTAATTGAAGGACGGTAGCCGGTTGGGTCCAATCTGTTCTTCGGTGAGTAGATCCAGCGCGGACCTCACGCTGAGTGCGTGCTTAGAGTACCAGATGTAGTCCAGCGTGTGCCGGCACTCCCCCGAGGTTCGGATCTTCCACGTGGTGTAGGGCGGCTCCGACTGCCCGTCAGCGCTCAGCAGCTTGTAGGCGCTGTTCAGGTTGAGGCTGGAGGAAGCAAAGTGTTTGTAGACCTCTTCTGTTGGCTCCGCATTGAAGTCCCCGCAAACAATAAGAGGAATCTTGGCTCCTTGCGTGATGTTCTGCAGGTTCTGGAGGAGGTCACAGCCCTGCGCTGACCGAAACCGTTCCCAGCCAGTGCGTGCTTTTAAGTGGGTGACGGCGATGCAGAACTGCCGGCCCGATTCCTTGCACTCGAGGGTCTGCGCGATGGCCACCTGATTGGTTTTCAGGGTCATAGCCGTCAGCCTAATATTGGCGCTGTTGACGAGCTTGAATCGATTTTGGAGAAAAAACAAGGCACAGCCATCTGGGCCATTGTTGTGCTCTACATCTAGACAGGGTGACCAGGGCTTGGGGAAAAATGTGCCTTGATAGCCCAGTCTGCTGAGGAGTGGCTGGAAAGTGTCGAAGTAGTGGTCCACCTCTTGGAGGCACAATATATCAGGCTGGTAGGCTAGGATTTCTTCTAGGATGAGACACTTCCTTTCTTCCCACTTGAGGGCCTCAAGAGGACACTGGACAAAGTTGTCTTTGCCTTCGCCAAGAGCTGAAAAGAAAAAGGCAGTCAGCTTCTACAGAACGTGCCCAGGAGCCGCCTCGGCTCTGCTGGGCCCAACCCCAGCCCCTCTGCATGCTTCCTCGGTGTAGCTGCCTCCGGGGCACCTGCTTACCTGCTCGGTGCTGCAAGAACGCACCTACACTATGCAAAGGAACTGCCCACCACGTGGAGGGAGCTAGCAACTGATTTTTTCTTTTGCATGACAACACATAGGATCTTTGGTTGGACCTTCAGTTAGGAAAACAGTGTTCTCTGCAGTCCCGGGGATCTAACTGTGTCAAGCCACACAAATTCAGGTATATGAACCTGTAAGTTTGAACACTGATGCTAATAAAGCCACGTGAATGGAGGTTAGCATGCACTATTCAGAATGAATGGGACCTAATTAGTGCAGGCTGCTTTTCCTACTTATGCATGAAAACCTGGAAAAATAAAAGAATCAAAGATTGATAAGTCAGAAGTATTCCTCCTTTTGTAGAAAAAAAAAAGTGAGGCCTGTTGCTTTTTCTTAAACGCTATAGAACATTGACTGACAGCATGTTTTTTTAATTCAAAAGACACAGGAAAGGAATCCTTTCTATGCTACGGAGAATTGAAGCTGCATCTTTTTGGTCTCAAGTTATGAAGATGAGTATGGTTTAGAGTCTCGCCACAAGTATACCTAGAAGCACTCCCCAATCCCCCTTTCCCACAACTGCCATTCCCTACAGAAAGTTCTCTGCTACCCATTCAGTTCCTCTCTGCAAATGCTATCTCAGTGCTATGGACTTGAAGCCTGGAGAACACAAAGTTGGAGGCTATTCCATTAAATTCCTAAAGAAGTCAAACTTGACATTTGGATGTGCTGAAGACAGACTTTCATTGTTCTTGGATAGCCTATAAGCATGGAAGGTAAGGAATAAATCTTTTAAAAAATATATTCGAGAGGCAGAGGGACAGAGAGCTCTCATTCAATTATTTCACTCAAATGGCTGCGATGTCCCCTCCCAGTGGGGTCAAATCTGGGAGCCAGAAACTCATTCCATGTGGGTGGCAAGAATCCAATCACCTGAGCCCCACAGGGTCTACCTCACAGGGAGCTGGAGCCAGACTGGAGCCAGGAATTGACCCCAGGCTCTTCGCAGCTGCCCCATCCTTCTACACCTCCATCTGCCCATACCTCTTCCCCACACTGAAGATGTCACGTGCGGAAGCAAAAAGGAACGCAGAGCAAAGGTGACTGCTCAGAAGCATCAGGCCTACCTTGGGCAAGGATGTTCCACTGCATGACCCTGATGGGCGGGTGGCTGCTGGGGCAATCTGTCCTCAGGTCCACAAAGTCCCTCTGGAACCGGGGAGGGCGGGTGTGCAGGACGGCCCTGCATTCCTCAAGAAGCTCTTTAGGGTCGATGGGCTCCAGACGTTCAGGGTCAGGTGACACCAAATACTCTGGGTGCTGAGAGGCAACGCTGCTGTTTAGCGTCTTGGCGAGAGCGCTGTAGAGTCTGCTCGTGCCGTTTCCCATGGAACACGCTACAGGGGAGGAGAGCACAACCGCACAGTCAGCTCCACTTTCCGACTGTCACCCAGCTCAGTGAAAGACACAGCATGGGCTGTAAGAAAACCACCACGCGCTGCATTTAGGGCAGTGTTGCCACGTTCAATTATAAAGACGTTTCTACAGAGGGTGGGGGGAGAAAAGGAGTTTCTGAGCCTCTCGCTGTTGAAATACTACTGATGAAATCAGCCTCTGATCAATGAGTGTAAACAGCTCTTTGACGCCTCTGCTCACCTACAACTTGTCTTTTTAAATTTATAAGCCCAATCTTAGAACACAAGGCTTAACAACATTACACAGGACTTTTTCTATAGAATTCAGTGGCAAACCTGAAGCCGAGCTTGTAGACAATCAAATGTTACAAAGCCCCCGTGACTCCCGGGCAGAGTTCAGGCAATAGCAGGCTGCTGCCCGGGTCACAGCATCTGATCAGAGCCCTCCATTACGGCCAGATTAGGTTTATGTCCCACTTCTCCGATGTTAAGGGAAGTCCAGCCTTGGGCTTTCTGTGGGGCTCAGTGAACAGTGTCGAGCAGTAGCATCTGTTGAATTTTTTAAAATTCAGAGAAGGCGCTAGGGGGAAGGGGGGAGGAAGTGATAGATAAGTTAATTGATTAGAAAGAATTTTTTATTGCTGCTCAGCTAACTGCCACCCAGGACACCCTCTTTTCCTGATTTTTCTGAATTTCCTGGTTGGGGGGAGGATCTTGGAAAGAGCAAGTATTCATGAGCATTTTCTGGTGTTTGGCTTTTTCTCTTAAGTAGACGACAATTCATTGAGGAGAACACAGGGCCATCTCAATCCATGAGCATGAGAGAAGCTGTAACTGTCAGTTCAGCTCAAAGTGCTGCTTGCTCTTTTAGAGGTCCACCATTTTTTCTCATTATCATGTAACTTGGGGGCAAGTTTACCTTGGAGGAGCACCAACTCTGCCTAATCAATCTTGATACCCCTGCCATAACCAGATCCTTGTACTTTCTTGAAAGACACAAGTTTTCTTTTTTTCTTTCCTTCCCTCCCTGCCCCCCACACACCTGTTCCCAAACTGAATTCAGCACTTCAAATCCATTTTGGTTGCTCTGCTCACTTATCTGAGCACAGGAGTCCAAGGACCGTTTCTCTCAGGCTGGAAGTACCATTTTCAGAGTCCTTCCTTGTACTTCTTAGTTATACATCCTCGAGTTCAGTGTGCAAGTGTGGCTCCAGGTAAGCATAGCAGTGTTCCTTGGGATTGCGATCACTAAATTGTGTGCCATGGTGTCCTCATGGTACCACAGCAAACTCAGGGGACTATGGTGTAATTAAAATCAGAAATAAATTTTGACATCTGTCAGGCTGCAGACAAACTCCTAAGGTAATTAGTAGCGAGTGTTCTTGCTATAATTCTGTCCATTCAGATCTTGTAGGAAACACAGACTGATGCAAAACCATGCCAGAGTATGTAAAAGCAATGCGGCCCAGGACAAGCCCTCTACACTACAGTGCCTGGGAAGCTGATTAGGGCTGCAGAATGAGCAGGACAGTAGGACGCACACAGACGGTTCTGGAAGATTTCAATTCATCCACCCTCCTTCCAATTCACTCAGGGCCTCCTGTGTGCCAGGCTCTGTCCTCACTGTGCACCCCGTCGTTTCCTCACTCCCCCTGGCCCTTTTTTTAAAGATCTATCTATCTGAAGGGCAGAGTTACAGAGAAAGTGAGAGACGGGGTGGGGTGGGGTGGGGAAAGGGAGATGGATCTTCCATCCTTAATCACCTTTGTGATTTCTTCTCTTGGGTAGTGGAACCATCACTTGCAAAATTCTAACCTTCTTAGTCTAATCTAATCCCACAATTCTCAGGACAGTCTCACTGCAGTAGGCTACTGAGTCTTACATTCTTTTTTAAGGATTTATTTTATTTGAAAAACAGAGTAATAGATGGAGAGGCAGAGAGATCTTCCATCCACTGGTTCACTCCCCAGATGTCCACAACCAGCCAGGGCTGGGGCAGGTGGAAGCCAGGAGCCAGGAGCTTCATCCAGGTCTCTCACATGGGTGCAGGGGCCCAAGCACTTGGGCCATCTTCTTTCTGCTGCTTTTCCCAGGCCATAGCAGGGAGCTGGATCAGAAGTGGAGCACCAGAACATGAACTGGCGCTCATAAGGGATGCTGGCATTGTAATCCACTGTGCTACAACGCTGGCCCCTAATTTTCTATTCTTATTCCCTATTCTGAGTTTTGGGAAAGGCACCTTATACCAATAAAATATGTGCTTCTTCTTTTACCTCAAAATGTTAACGAGTGTTTGGGGAAATATTATTATAGAGAATAAGAAGAGTTGAGTGCTAATTATTCAGAATAGGCTAGGGTATGATATGGGTAAAACAACACGGGTGGATAAGAGTAACCAGAAAAAGACTTCAAAGAAACAGGATTTGGCTATGTGGCAGAAATTGGTTCATTCTAGGTAGCAGCCACCTCATCCTGCCTTGCTCTTTCAAATACAAACCATCCCTCACTCTTCTTTTTCAAATGTTTGAGTGCCCACTGCATACCAGGCACAAATTGTGTTAGGTTTCCTTTACTACAGCAAAACATATGAGGCAACAGCTAACTTTATATAGACAAAAAGTTTATTTAGCTCACAGTTTGGGGGGTTCCAGAGTGGGTGGCTGCACTGGTGGTTGGGGTCTGCTGAGGGCAGAAAGTGGCAACGGCCGAGCAAGCATGGCAAGGGATCACATCACACGGTGAGCGTGCCCAGCCCCAGCTCTGAGAACAAACCTCCTGGGAGAATTCCCATCTCCAGGAGTGCCCAGGTGAGCTCTGTGAAAAGTGCTATGGACAAAAAAAAAAAAAAAAAAGCAAGAATAGTAGTGGATAGGGAGCAGCTATTTCATGTGATGCTTAAGGAGCCCTCACCGTGGGGGTGGCACTGTGGTGTAGTGGGTAAAGCATGCCCTATGAGCATTGGTTCGAGTCCTGGCTGCTCCACTTCCGATCCAGCTTTCTGCTAATGGGCCTGGGAAGGCAGTGGGAGATGGCCCAAGTGCTTGGGCCTCTGCACCCATGTGGGAGACCTGGAAGAAACTCCTGGCTTCAGATCAGCCCAGCTCTGGCTGTTGTGGCCATTTTGGGAATGAACCAGCAGATGGAAGATCTGTCTCTCCCTCTCTCTGTGTAACTTTTTCAAATAAATAAATAAATAAATAAATGTATCTTTAAAAAAAAAAGTCCCCCCAAAAGATGCCAAAGATGAAATTGAAGGGGCCAGCATTGTGGCACATGGGTTAAGCAATTGCTTGTGATGTCAGCATCCTGTATCGGAGATACATGGAGTCCCAGCTGCTCCACTTCCAATCCAGCCTCCTGCTAATGCACAGGGGAAGGTAGCAGATGATGGCCCAAGTGCTTGAATTCCTGCCATCCTTGTGGGAGACTCAGTGGCTCCTGGCTTTAGCCTGGCCCAGCCCTAGCTGTTGTGTCCATCTGCGGAGTGAACTAGCATGTGGAAAATCTTTCCTCTGTTTCTCCATCTCTCTTTCTGCTTTTCAAATAAATAATTTTTTTTTAAAGGATGGAATTAGCGCAGAAATCTGGAAATGGTATGGAAATAAAGCTTTATAGCAGTCCAATGAGAGGACATTCCAGGCAGAGGGAACAGCAAGTGCAAGACCCCGAGGAGGGAACACAGATGCCAAGCAAGGGGATTAAGCTGGCCTGAACAGGGTGAACGGAAGAAGACGGGGTCAGAAGGTAGCAGCTCATACAGGACCTTGTGGGCCATTCTAAAGGTTTTGGTCTTTATCCAGGATAGAAGCAATTGGAGGATTATAAGCAGGAGTGAAAATCTGATTTACATTTTAAACCTCTCTCTGGCTGACGTATTAAAAATATTCTACACTGGGGCCGGCGCTGTGGCGCAGTGGGTTAATGCCCTGGCCTGAATCTCCGGCATCACATATGGGCACCGGTTCCAGTCCCAGCTGCTCTACTTCCAATCCAGCTTTCTGCTATGGCCTGGGAAAGCAGTAGGAAATGGCCCTAGTCCTTGGGTCCCTGCACCCGCATGGGAGACCTGGAAGAAGCTCCTGGCTTCTGGCTTTGGATTGGCGCAGCTCCGGCCGTTGTAGCCAGTTGGGGAGTGAACCATCAGATGGAAGACCTCTCTCTCTCTCTCTCTCTCTCTCTCTGCTTCTCCTCTCTCTGTGTAACTCTGACTTTCAAATAAATAAATATTTTAAAAAAAATTCTACACTACAGGGAAGTAAGGGCAGACATAAGGAAACCCATCAGAGAGCAATTACAATGATTTAGGCAAAAGATGAGGGTGCCATGACCTAGGGTAGGGTGGAAGCAGGGAAACTGGCTGGATTATGAGCAGCCTGAGGGGTTGGGATCGCCAGGTTTTGTTGATGACTTAGGAGACTTGATTGGGTTGCAGGGACTGGGAGTTCTGCAGGTGGACAGGACTGACACTCAGGAGAGGTGCGAGCTGGACATGTCAGTGCACAGGGGAGACCGCAGTTGGCTTTAGAGAGAAGCAAGGTTGAAACACTGAGCTACAGGACAGACAGGGGCAGGGGTGGTGGGAATCTGTGAAAGCCACGTGGGGCAGCGCGGCCCAGTAAGCAGAGGAGAAAAATGAGGAGAGTGCGATCCTCTGAGAATAATAAGCCACGTGGGGACATCTGAAGTGCAAGGAAAATGAGGACTGACAAAGGATCTGGATTTAGCAATGTGGGAAACTGGCTTTCTGATTTTTGGTGAAGTTGTGAGAAGAGGAAGAGTATGTAAAGGAAATTTTACCCAAAAGGCAGAGAAACTGAATACTGCTAAGAGAATTGTAAAAAATTTACGTGTTTATTTCTTACTGTATTTGAAGGCAGAGAGACAGATCTCCCACCCTTTGGCTCATTCCCTGAATCCCTTCAACAGCCAGGGCTGGGCCAGGCTGAAGCCAGGAGCCCAGCATTCCACCCTAGTCTCCCATGGGGGTGGCAGGGACTCAAGTACTTGAGCCATCTGCCACCTCCCAGGGTGCACTTAGGAAGCTGGAGTGAAAGAGGAGCTGGGACTCAAACCAGGAACTTGATATAGAATGCAGGCGGTCCTAGATGTTTCTTAACCACTGGGACAAACGCCTGCCACAGAATTTTATTTTTTAAGGTTCGGCTCATTCATAGCATGCATGTGTATGAATGAGGGGTGACAGGGCAGAGGGAGAACACTACAGGGGAGCCGAGACTTCTGGGTTCTGGTAGGATGGCACGAGGAAGCCAGATTCTCTCTCTACAAAACTATGAAAAGCAGTCGCTTTGGTGTTTTGGATTACCGACCACAAGTCCTACAACAATCGGAGAGGCATTTACCGGTGCGAGGCACTGCCTCTGGGTCAGCACAGTGCTAGCCGCTGACTTTCTGGCCCAGGCTTGCTCCTGTCTCCCCCACTCTAGTTTGGAGGATCTAGTTCAGCCAGGCTGGCAAAGCTGCTGGCTTACTGTGTTACGATCTTCCTACAAGCAAAGTCCGGGCCCCGGTGGCGTCAATGTGCGATTTCTAGCAAATATTTAAATCAGAAATTGCTCCAAGCCTTCACAAACTTCCATTTACTGCCTCCCACGTACAGTCACTCTGGAAGACAGTTTGGCAGTGTTTTATGAATTAAAAACTTACCGCCCAGCCCAGAACTCACACAACTAGGAACTTCTGTAAATAGACTGAAAACTTACATCCACAGGGAAATACCCACGCAAATGTTTACGGCACGTTTATTTACGATCGCCAAACGCTGGAAGCGACTGAGATGCCCTTCAATATGCGAATGGATCAACAGCTGTGCTACACCCATAAAATGAAACACTATCCAGAGATTTTAAAAAACAAAACAAGCCGTTGACTCATGCTGCAGGGATGAGAGTTAAAGCATTTGGTGAGTGAAAGAAGCCAGATCCTAAAAGTTACATATTATGTGATTCCAAAATTCCCGACATTCTGGAAGAGGCAGGACTGCAGGGAAGGAAACAGATGAGCGGTTGCTGGGGCTGGGGAGGGAGCTGTTTCTACAAACTAGATGCACAGCGGAACTTTAGGGCACAGAACGGTTCTGCCCAGCACCACTCAGGAAGTCACTGATTTACCTGGAAATGGGTACTGAGGGGCCAGGGTCACCAAGGAGAATGCTGGTAAACATGCCTCTGACCTGAGGATCACAGCCACTCTCCCAAGCGGGAGTCATGGCTGCACCTGCGCCATAAGACGTGACGAGTGGCACTCTGCCTCTGTGACGTTTCTCTCTAGAACCCATGACTGCACGCTAACCAAGACAAGAATGCTGGGAAACCCGAGCTGAGAGACAGTCTACGTAATACCTGACCAGCATTCCTCAAAACTGGCAAAGTCTCAGAAAACAAGGAACGATTCAAAGACCATCAGAGAGCAGAGAAGCCACATAAATGCAGTGTGGTGTCCCGAGGCCAATAGCAGGACTTTACCGGAAAAGCTAGAGATCTGAAGGGGGTCTGCAGTTACCAGTGATGTGTCTGTGTTGGTTTCTCCTATTTGACAAACGTTACTTCAGTAATGTAAGACGTCAACATGAGAGATGGGGATTTGGCACAATGGTGAAGACACTGTTGGGATGACCCCATCTCACATCTGAATGCCTCAGGTCAAGTCCTGGCTCTTCTCTCCATTCCAGCTCCCTGCTGATGCACACCAGGATTCAGTTCCATCCAGGCTCCTGGCTTTAGCCTGGATCACACACACAGCTGTTGCAGTCATCTGGGGAGTGAACCAGCATATGGGGGGGTCTCTATCACTAACTCTCTCCGCCTTTCAAGTAAGTAAGATAAATAAGTTTTTAAAATGTTTAAGGGGCTTGCACTGTGGTGCACTTGTGATGCTGGCATCCCACATCAGAGTGCTTGTTTAAGTCTTGGCTGCTCCACTTCCAAACCAGCTCCCTGATGTGCCTGAGAAGGCAGTGGTATGTGGCCTGAGGACTTGGGTCCCTGTTACCCATGTGGGAGACTCAGATGAAGCCCCTGGCCCAGCCCTGGCTCTTGCAGCCATTTGGGGAGTCAACCAGTGGATGGAATGTCACACTTTTTCTGTCACTTTGCCTTTCAAAATTAAATCTTTATTTTGTTTTTCAAAATAAAGAAATCTTTTTTTAAAAAAAGCAAGCTCATTCATATTCTTTCATGCAGAAATAAGCCCTATGAACTCCACCCAGGATGAAAACAATGTTTCAGAATCAACATGTCAATATCACATATTTAAAAAAATCATTTAGTTATTTGAGAGGCAGAGCCACAGACAGAGAGAGGTCTTTCATACACTGGTTCATTCCCCAAACACCCACTACAACCGGAGCTGGGCAGATCTGAAGCCAGGAGCCAGGAGTCTCTCCCAGGTCTCCCACACAAGTGCAGGGCCCAAGGACTTGGGCCATCTTCCGCTGTTTTCCCAGGCAATAAGCAGAGAGCTGGATTGGAAGAGGAGCAGCTGGGACATGAACCAACGCCCATGTGGTATGCTTGCACTGCAGGTGGAGGCTTAGCCTACTAAACCAAGCGCAGGTCCCTGATGAAAACATCTTAATTATATTATGTGGAATACAGACTGTTACATTTACTAGTTCTGGCAGGTAGATAGGCAGTACTGCTTTTATTGACTTTTTTTAAATTGAAAAGTATACTTTGGGTGGACGTTTGACACAGAGGTTAAGATGCTACTTTGCTGTTTTTCTTTAAGATTTATTTATTTGAAAGGCAGAGCTACAGAGGGAGAGATATCTTCAATCCAATGCTGGTTTACTCCCCAAATGGCCACAACGACCAGGGCTGTGCCAGGCTGACGGCAAGAGTCTCAAACTCCATCTAGGTAAGTAGTGTTATTGCTTGCAATCAATGTCTCTAACCACATTCATCTAGAGCAGCACCTTCCCCTCACCCTTTATAGAGTCTAATAAAGAGGTGCTTTCTCCTCTCAGAACAATGCACCTGGAATCATCACAGACCAGTGAAACTCAGCTGGGGGCTGCTAGGTTTCACCATGGTGGGGGGGGGGGGCTTCCAAAGCCCTCCCTCCTACCTGCCTGTCAATCCTACTGTTCTGACCAAATTCTACAGGCGTGTGGGTTGGCTTTGGGGTTATTCAAAGCTCCCCAGACACAGCTGAGAACCATGAAGATCCTTAATCTAGAAACAGGCAAAGACTTCAGAGAGTCTGCCCTTTCTCCTCACTTACCTGCACCCAGAAGAGATCTCTCAACTACCAGAGCTGATCAAGATGTTTTCCACCTGCTGTGCCATTAGCTAATTATTTAGTTAACACTAACATATAACTGAATTTTTCCCATGCTACATATATTTTAAGTCTTCACATGTCTAGGGTTAGCATGAGGATCAAAATAAAGACAAGAATCTAAAGTAACATTATATCTAAGCAATTTTTAGTTAGATTTTCTCTTTGGGAGAGGGGGTAGCTCCAGGAGGTCTTCATGACTTGTCTAATAATTCCCCAGAAGATATAGCACTTCTGAGGCAAGAATACTGAATTTTAAAATGTAATATTTGGGCCAGTACTGTGGTATAATAGGCTAGGTCTCTGCCTGCAGCACCAGCATCCCATATGGGCACTGCTTTGTGTGCCAGCTGCTCCTCTGATCCAGCTTTCTGCTTATGTCCTGAGAAAGCAGTGTAAGATGGCCTAAGTGTTTGGGTACCTGTACCCCCGTGGGAGACCTAGAGGAAGTGCCTGGCTCCTGGTTTCATTGCGGCCATTTGGGGAGTGAACCAGTGGATGGAAGACCTCTCTCTCTCTCTCTCTGCCCTTTCTTCTCTCTCTCTCTCTTTCAAGTAAATAAATAAATCTTTAAAAAAAATAGTATATATATAGTATATGTATATATACACACACACAAATATATGTATACACATATATGTAAGTTGAAAAGTCAAATAAATACCTTTCACAGGCATGGCCTACTGCACACGTGTGGCATATATAAAGATCTGCAATAAGGGTCTGCTGTCATGGCACAGTGGGTTAAGCTGCCATTTGGGATGCTGGTGTCCCTTATCAGGGTGCCAGTTCAAGTCCTGACTGTTCTACTTCTGATCCTACTGATGAGTCTAGGAAGGCAGCAGAAGTTGGCTCAAGTATTTGGGTCCCTGTCACCCATTTGGGAGACCTGGATGGGGTTACAGGCTCCTGGCTTTGGCCTGGTCCAGACAGAGCTGTTGCAGGCATTTGTAGAGTGAACCACTGGACAGAAGACCTTTCTCTATCACTCTGTCTCTCAAATAAATAAAATAAAAAAAAAATTTAAAATAAGATGTGAAGTTAGTTTCACAAAACAATTATCTTTTCTACATAGTATGCACCGCCATGTTCTAGTCTACTCCATTTCATTTTTATAAAATACTGGTTCTGACCTGACTATGCCCCAGGAATGAACCACAGCTGGAGGTGCAGCAGTTCTCCAAGCAGCTCAGACCCTTGTGGAGGCACACATGGTCAACACTACTTTCATAACAAACGCTGATTACCAATGTCTTCTTCATGTGTGACAAAACGGAAACTGTACTTAAAGCACTGCTCCATATCAAAATAAGACATCTCAAAGAAAAGCAGCTGTGTGAGTGCCTGAGTCCCAGAGGGAACTCGCCCCTTCCAACACTGAAATCATGGCTGATCAGATACTGTCACCAGCAGACATGTTCACTAAAATGCACGCACAGGCCTGTCACCTGGCTTTGTGCCAATGATAAAACTTTCAAGTGAAACTTTGGAAAATTTTACCTGCTCTTAGGAGCTTGACAAGTTTCTAATGACTATTTTGACAAGATTGGTGACTACATTGACTAATGTGGGGTTTTTTGGTGTTGTATAGCATTTGGAAAATCTGTGTTTACTCAATCAATCAGTGTTTCCAAATGATCAGCATAACAGCATATAAAAGGATTCCTTCAATGTTTCAAAGAGCACAGCAAATGTCAACATAGTAGAAAATGAAAATCCTGTTGATGGGGTAGATTCCAAGTTGACACTAACTAGTAACACACACTAAGACCATCCACAACTACCTAAGAAAGCGGTTAAAATACTCCTCTTTTTTCCCAACTATGTATCTACGAGAGACTGGATTTTCTTTAAGCAAAACAACACATCACAACCGACTGAATGGAGCAGAAAAGAGAATCCAGCTGTCTCCTATTAAGCTAGACTTTAGGAGTTCTAGAAATAAAACAATGCCACTATTTACAATTTTTTTTGTTTTGGAAAATAGATATTTTTCCATAGAAAATGTTATTCATATTAACATGTAATGAGTTTGGTACTTCATTGTATGAATTGATAGACATTTTTAAAATGTCTCAAATTTTACTTTCTAGCATGATATGTATCAACATGTGATAAATATATTACACACAGAAAGAAAATTCCTTGGGGATCTCAGTATTTAAGAATGTGAAGGGGGGGGGGGGGAAGAATGTAATAATGTGAAGAAACCCAGAGAATGAAAGGTGAGAAAGTTTATTCTAGAATGATTGTCTTTTAAGGGTAGAATCCTGCCCTGAAGGACACAGGGCAATCCCCTGGAAAGGAAACAAGAACTTTATTGTTTAATATAGAAAAGATGAAATACTTAATGAAGAGATTGAAAGCAGATGTTTTGTCTTTCCAGCATGCCTTGCTCTGTCTTTTTAAAAATATTTATTTGAAAGGCAGAGAGACAGAGACACAGACACAGAGAGAGATCGATTGCCATCCACTGATTTATTCCCCAAATGCCAGTAACAGCCAGGCTGGAACAAGCCAAAGCCAGGAGCCAGGAACTCGATCTGGTTGTCCCAAAATAAAACGATGCCACTATTTTTTTTTTTTTTTGACAGGCAGAGCGGATAGAGAGACAGAAAGGTCTTCCTTTTGCCGTTGGTTCACCCTCCAATGGCCGCCATGGCTGGCCCGCTGCAGCCGGCGCACCGCGCTGATCTGAAGCCAGGAGCCAGGTGCTTCTCCTGGTCTCCCATGGGGTGCAGGGCCCAAGTACTTGGGCCATCCTCCACTGCACTCCCGGGCCACAGCAGAGAGCTGGCCTGGAAGAGGGGCAACCGGGACAGAATTCGGCGCCCCAACTGGGACTAGAACCCGGTGTGCCGACGCCGCTAGGTGGAGGATTAGCCTATTGAGCCGTGGCGCCAGCCTACAATGCCACTATTTACAATTTTTTTTCTTTTGCAATTGTATTGCCTCCCAGAGCACACATTAGGAGGAAGCTGGAATTGGAAGCAGAGCCAGGACTTGAACCTGGGCACTGTTACTGGATGTGGGTGTCCCAAGTGGGGTCTTATCCACTGTGCTACATGCACACCAGCTCTGACTTTTCCTGACTGACTGGGTGTAGGATCCCAAGAGCTGCTCCCAAGTCTGATACGGCTGTCTCCACACTCCTCACTCCACAGACGAAAACTCTTACTGGAAAAGGGATTATATTCCCTTACTGCTGTCATATTTCTAATGTCCAGCCAAAATTTTCTCTACTTCAAGAAAATATTCTTCTCATAAAGTCATGTTACCCCATCAAATCAGAAGGCATTTGGGGAAGTCTCCCAATGCATCTCTCCCTGTCTTCAGTTTTTCTTTTCCTACATCTACTCCAAATAACATGATCTTACTCAGTTGGTTTTCGAGACCATATTTTCCCAAACTGCCTAACACATCACATACGGACATCTGTAGTTCAAAGGCAAGTTCAAAATCACAGGTTAGGGAATTGATGACTAAAATTAAATACTGTAAGAACTTTACATAGGCGAGTGCTTCAAAAAGGTTGAGGAAAACAGAATTCTTAAACGTTTATTTTGGAACAAAAAATTCTGGAACCCGTGCAGTTTTGTCCATACTATGCATTTTCTACAAACTGTTTTTGAAGACCTTGTATATACATGAGCTTCAAAAATCTTTGCACCAAAATAAAGGGTCTTTTAATTCCATTTGCCTCAAACTTCCTGATGTGCCCTCATATCATTTCTGCACTTACAATGGGGGTGGATTCCTTACACAAGGAGGAGGCTGACTATGGGTGCTTTTGTGTGCCCTGCTCTTGCTCTCATCCTCCCTCGCCCTTCTGCCTTCCGCCATGGATGACACAGCAAGAACACCCTGACAGATGCTTCCTCCTCAGTCTTGGACTCCCCAGCCTCCAAAACTGCAGGACATTTCTGTTCTTTGTAAATTACCCAGCGTTAGGTATCTTACGGCCGAATAAAATGAACTAAGACGCACCCTGAGAATGACGACGTGATAGCTCGTGACCAGCTGCTGCATATGCACCACTTACAAGATCTGCTTGCTTTGACTGCATTTTCAATCTCACCGCAGTCCCAGGAAGCAGACCCTCTTTTTAGGCCCATTTTACAGTGAGGGGATAACATATAACAATACTGTTTCTTACTTTTCATTTGAGCATTCTCGTTTTTACAGCATCCATTAGTAAAAATTTTCTTTTCACACAGTTACATGTTCACTGAAAAGATTTCAAGCCATTCTACCTAAATTTTATACTAAACAGGAAGTTTTATACTTTATTCAGGACTGTTAAAAGATGTTCTAGGTCTGGTGCTGTGGCATAGCAGGTAAAGCCACTGCTTGCGATGCCAGGGTCCCATAAGGGTGCCAGTTGAGTTCTGGCTGGTTCACTTCTGATCCAGCTCCCTGCTAATGTGCCTGGGAAAGCAGCAGAGGATGGCCCAAGTGCTTGGGCCCCTGTACCCTTTTGTCAGACCTGGAAGAAACTCCTGGCATTGGCCTGGCCACTGCAGCCATTTGGGGAATGAATCAGCGGATGGAAGATCTCACTCTCTTTAACTCTGCCTTTTCAAATGAATAAATTAACTAAATCTTTTTAAAAGAGAAAAATTACAATGTAAAAAAAAAATCAATAAATAAAACAGAAAAGTTCTTCTGCAGAATAGCTAGCTCTTCAAGGTTGATTTCCTGAGGCTAAATAGCACAAATAATTCATCCATGTGGTAATCAAGATACTGAAACAGTGCCAAACCTTGATAAAACCTCTACTGAACTTTCTTTGGCACTTGTGCAGGCGGTCTAATTTGCCCCATATTTGGAGATCAGTATTTTGGATCTGACCCATACACTTGTACATTGTTTCTGCCCCAAATTCACTTTTTAAACAGCCATCTTTATGAGGGAAAAAAAAATAAAACAGCCACCATTCTCAATGGAATGCATAAGTTATAAGCAACAGGCACATGGGAAGGGCTGTTTATCTCTGACGCCTGGCTATCCACTTGGCACCACCACTGCGTCCCTGGCCACTGACTAATTCTGTATGAACACTTCCACAGACACTGAGAACTGGATGCCTTCATTCCCTTCGCAATTCTTAACACCTCACCACTACTTCTAACAGCCTGTAATGATTTGCCAGAATTCAGATTATTTCAATTTCTGAAATACAGTAATAGTATGTAGGTTTCTCCCAGTTGTCATTTTTTTTTTCAGTCATCTGTTTCCTTTCCTATAACAAAGCAAAATGGACTAATCACTAGAATATCTGAATACACACGTGCCTCAATAGTGCCAATCACTGCACACTTCTAAAGCAATCTCGGCAGGTCACACGCAAGTTGTAGGAGTGCTGCGGAGGAGGGAAGTGATCGGGGTTCCCCAGCACACCGTGCCATCGGCTGCTAACCACCCAGCCAGCTGAGACACCCTGGGCCTGGGCCTCCCGTCCCACATAGCCCCAGCAGTGCGTAAGAAAGGCAGCCCACTACACAACACCCCGTGTTCCGCACTTAGCCCGCATCATCCCCGAGTCTGCAGATGTCTTTTACATTTGGCGTTTGATGCTTACTTAGTATTATGAAAGAGTGACTTGACAAAAGCACTGGTTAAAAACCAAAGCATGAACAAAAGCTAGAATAATTATCTTGGGTACACACCTGAGAAGCTGCTGAAGCTGATCAAGCTGGGCTCGGGGAAAGCTCCACGAATCAAGTACACAAAAAGCAAAAACTGGGAAAGACTCACGTCACAGGCAAGGGGTCATTCAAACAGCAGTCCAATGCTGCCATCTCCTGGCGATGTGCTGAACCGTTCAGAAAGTCGGGAGCTAATTTAGCCGCTTTTCATGTATGTTCCTGAGTTAACTGTGGCCACCTTTGAGACAAGTAAAAGTTCCCACAAGATAACCAGTGAGGTGAAAAAAGGCTTGAATGTCGGACACACAGGGCCCATGGAACCGATTCAAGCACCAATGGCTCCTTCTCTCATTCCCATACTGCTTTTCCTTCCTTCCTTCCTTCCTTCCTTCCTTCCTTCCTTCCTTCCTTCCTTCCTCCCTCCCTCCCTCCCTCCCTCCCTCCCTCCCTTCCTTCCTTCCTGACTCCTGCCTGGAACCAATTCAAGCACCAATGGCTCCTTCTCTCATTCCCATACTGCTTTTCCTTCCTTCCTTCCTTCCTTCCTTCCTTCCTTCCTTCCTCCCTCCCTCCCTCCCTCCCTCCCTCCCTCCCTCCCTTCCTTCCTTCCTTCCTTCCTTCCTGACTCCTGCCTGGAACCGATTCAAGCACCAATGGCTCCTTCTCTCATTCCCATACTGCTTTTCCTTCCTTCCTTCCTTCCTTCCTTCCTTCCTTCCTTCCTTCCTCCCTCCCTCCCTCCCTCCCTCCCTTCCTTCCTTCCTTCCTTCCTGACTCCTGCCTGGAACCGATTCAAGCACCAATGGCTCCTTCTCTCATTCCCATACTGCTTTTCCTTCCTTCCTTCCTTCCTTCCTTCCTCCCTCCCTCCCTCCCTCCCTCCCTCCCTCCCTTCCTTCCTTCCTGACTCCTGCCTGGAACCGATTCAAGCACCAATGGCTCCTTCTCTCATTCCCATACTGCTTTTCCTTCCTTCCTTCCTTCCTTCCTTCCTTCCTTCCTTCCTTCCTTCCTCCCTCCCTCCCTCCCTCCCTCCCTTCCTTCCTTCCTTCCTTCCTGACTCCTGCCTGGAACCGATTCAAGCACCAATGGCTCCTTCTCTCATTCCCATACTGCTTTTCCTTCCTTCCTTCCTTCCTTCCTTCCTTCCTCCCTCCCTCCCTCCCTCCCTCCCTTCCTTCCTTCCTTCCTTCCTGACTCCTGCCTGGAACCGATTCAAGCACCAATGGCTCCTTCTCTCATTCCCATACTGCTTTTCCTTCCTTCCTTCCTTCCTTCCTTCCTTCCTTCCTTCCTTCCTTCCTTCCTCCCTCCCTCCCTCCCTCCCTCCCTCCCTTCCTTCCTTCCTTCCTTCCTGACTCCTGCCTGGAACCGATTCAAGCACCAATGGCTCCTTCTCTCATTCCCATACTGCTTTTCCTTCCTTCCTTCCTTCCTTCCTTCCTTCCTTCCTTCCTTCCTTCCTTCCTTCCTTCCTCCCTCCCTCCCTCCCTCCCTCCCTCCCTTCCTTCCTTCCTTCCTTCCTTCCTTCTTTGACAGGCAGAGAGAGACAGAAAAAGGTCTTCCTTCCATTAGTTCACCCCTCAAATGGCTGCTAGGGCTGGCATGCTGCGCTGATCCGAAGCCAGGAGCCAGGTGCTTCTCCTGGTCTCCCGCATGGGTGCAGGGCCCAAGGACCTGGGCTATCCTCCACTGCCTTTCCAGTCCAGCAGAGAGCTGGACTGGAAGAGGAGCAACCGGGACTAGAACCCAGGGTGCCGGCACCGCAGGCAGAGGATTAGCCAAGTGAGCCGCGGCGCCAGCCCATACTGCTTTTCTTACGTAAGTCACCCTTGACAGTCTGCGTGCTTTACTCGGGAGACTCTAAGCTTGAAGGCAGGGACCACTTACCCCAGCACTCAACCCCGTGCTTTTAAAAAATATTAATAGGATGGGGCCAGCGCAGTGGGGTAGTAGGGTAAGCCTCTGCCTCCAGGGACAGTATCTCATATGGGCACCAGTTCATGTCCAGCTGCTCCTCTTCTGATCCAGCTCTCTGCTATGGCCTGGGAAAGCAGTGGAAGATGGCCCAAGTGCTTGAGCCCCTGCACCCCAGTGGGAGACCTGGAAGAGGCTCCTAGCTCCTGGCTTTGGATCAGCCCAGCTCCTCCACCATTGTGATCATTGGGGAGTGACCTTGTGGATGGAAGACCTCTCTGTCTTCTCTCCCTCTATCTTAACTCTGCCTCTCAAATAATAAATCTTAAAAAAAAAAATATGTTAACAGAGGCATGCGTTTGTTGCAGCAAGTTAAGCCACAGCTGGAGATGCCCGCATCCCACATGGAACTTGAGTTTGAGTCCCAGCTGCACTTATGATTCCAGTTTTCTGCTAACACAGACCATGGGAAGCAGCAGGTGATGGCTCGAGGAGGTGGTTCCCTACCACCTACACAGGAGACCCGGATGGAGTTCCAGGCTCCTGGCTTCAGCCTGGTCCAGCCTGGCTGTTGGCAGTCCATCTGGGGAGCAAACCAGTGGCTGGAAGACCTGTGTCTGTCTGTGTTTCTCTCTATGCCTGTGCCTTTCAAATAAATGAAAGTAACTATATTTTAATAAAATCTTAATAAAAGGATGGCAAGTGACCGTGAGAGTTGGAATCTGGTCTAACAGGGACAGAGCGCATTGGCAGAGAACCTTCTGGTGAGCCAAGCTCTTTTACTTGACTTGTCCATCTCAGGACCTTCTTGGCTATTGCGAACACATCTGACCCATGGAGACACTGGGGCGCAGAAGCTTAACAAATAAATACTTAGGTATAGTTGCTAAGTGACTTCTCAGGAATCATTATTAAATGTGACATATCTATAGTCCTGGAATTTTGGTGAGACTGTCTTTTGCTCAAAATAAGGCAGTGCATTGCCTGAAAAGCCGTGTGGCAACCAGACACAGCCATCTTCAAACGGTGCACGGTGTGCACCTGTAGGGCATTCATCCCCAGGCGCTGGGTTCGAAGTGCCTGTTTAGAAAGAGACTATTTCCTGGTGAGGGACAAATATTTTCCCCACTGGTCAGTCTCCAAATGCTATCATTGAGCGCCACCAGCTGGAGATGCGAGCAGCCCTGGGGTTCTTCGCAATGGGCGTGTGAGCCTCTGGCCACCCCAGCTCTCCCTCCTGGGGAAGCTGAGACCGCAGTTCCAGAGGTGTCTTCAGCAAGTGGACTTGAGGCGGGCAGTCTGGTTGCAAGCCCTGGCGCCAACTCTCACCTCACTGGGCCTCAGTTTCTGCCTTGGAGGATAACTGCAACCCCATGTGGTCACTGCGGGCATTAACCGGGTTACGGCAGATGTAACCAGCACATCCTAGGGCACCAGCTCTGTTCATTCCGAGAGGCTTGCTGTCTAGCTGGAGGAGGACAGCTGGGGTTCCACGCTGTAGCACTCCTGTGTTTCCACTGCTCCTTCCGGAGAACAGAGTGTTGTTCTCACCATGTTACCCATGCGCCTGAGAGGCCGCCGTTGCTCTGAGGTCTGCACAGCCCGTCCTCACTGGTCAGGCCGGGGAAGCTGCCTGCACCTTGGACTGCTGCTCGCCAAGCGTCTCGTCCGGCAGCGGTGACAGTGAGTCAGAACAACCACGCTGGCGCCTGGCCAGGCGCTCACACAGCAGCCCACTGTCGTGCCAGGAACAGACAGAGGGCAAGTTCCGCGGCTTCCACTTTTCTACGTCACTGCTATCTCGGCACACACGCTGGCAGGGCACAAAGTGTACAAAGCAGTAGCACGACCCGCACGGCATCACCAGGGCTATCAAGTGAAGGTCAGGAGTCTCCACCTAAGTGTCTAAAAATACAAGCAATAGACCAGAGCCACAGCCCAAACAGCCTGTCTTTGCCAGGGAGCAGTCACAGACTAGACAGGGATGCACAAGGATTCCCCAGACAAGGCACAGCAATGCCTTCAGGCATGACAGTGGCTTAGAAAATGTCTCCGAGGGGGTGCTGGTGCTGTGGCATAGGGGAGTAAAGCCGCAGCCTGTGACACTGGCATACCACATGGGCGCTAGTTCGAGTCCTGGCTGCTCTACTACCCATTCAGCTCTCTGCTATGGCCTGGGAAAGCAGTGTTTTTTTTTTTTTGACAGGCAGAGTGGACAGTGAGAGAGAGAGAGAGAGACAGAGAGAAAGGTCTTCCTTTGCCGTTGGTTCACCCTCCAATGGCCACCGCGGCTGGCGCGCTGCGGCCAGCGCACCGCGCTGATCCAGTGGCAGGAGCCAGGAGCCAGGTGCTTTTCCTGGTCTCCCATGGGGTGCAGGGCCCAAGCACCTGGGCCATCCTCCACTGCACTCCCTGGCCACAGCAGAGGGCTGGCCTGGAAGAGGGGCAACCGGGACAGAATCCGGCGCCCCGACCGGGACTAGAACCCGGTGTGCCGGCGCCGCTAGGCGGAGGATTAGCCTAGTGAGCCGCGGCGCCAGCCGAAAGCAGTGTTTTAAAAGATGGTTCAAGTGCTTGGGTTCCTGCACCTGCAGGGGAGACCCAAAAGAAGCTCCTGGCTCTTGGCTTCAGCCTGACGACCCAGCCCTGGCTATTGCAACCATCTGGGTAGTGAACCAGCAGATGGAAGACTCTCTCTGTCTCTCCCTCTGTAACTCTTTCAAATAAACAAATATCTTTTTAAAGGAACGTCCTCATTTCAAAAAGAAAAAAGAAACAGCAGCCGTCCCATCCCTAATATTTCTGGTATACTCAAAAGCCCTCGTCACATCATGAATGGGAAGAGGAGAGTGAGGACTGTTCCGCTGACACTGCGGAGTTCTCTGAGGGTCACAGTCCACTCCCCACGGCCCAGAAGCTGAGTCTGGCCACCACCTGTCTTCGTGCTGCTTGTGAGCCAAGAAAGACGTTCCCATTTTGTGATGTTGGGAAAAAAATGAAAACAAATCGAAACTTAAGAACAGTGCTATTTGTGACATGTGAAAAGGATAGGAGATTCCAATTTCCGTATCTATAAATGAAGTTTACATATTGTGTTGTCTACGACTGCCTTCACCCACAATGCAGAGCTAGGGGGCGCCCCCCCACCCCGCCATGTGGCTCAGAAAGCCTGCAATGCTCATGAACTGGCTCTTCCCAGAGTTTGCCAAGCCCTGCTCTGGATTCTGTGACAATGCAAACTGTACGTTCAGTTTGTAAAAGCATCCTGAGATTGACGGAAGATTTTCAGTTACTCCAAATGGGGGAAAATAATTTCTGTGCACAAATTTCTAGAACCTTACATGAATAACTAAGACCCATGTAAGAAGAGACATGTTTTTAAAAAGCAAAGGTAAAATGGTAGATGGTGTTGAGTTTTTTTTTTTTTTTAAGATTTATTTATTTATTTGAAAGTTACACAGAGAGGAGGAGAGGCAGACAGAGAGAGAGAGAGAGGTCTTCCATCCCCTGGTTCACTCCCCAACTGGCTGCAACAACTGGAGCTGCACTGATCTGAAGCCAGGAGCCAGGAGCCTCCTCCGGGTCTCCCATGCAGGTGCAGGAGTCCAAGGACTTGGGCCATCTTCTACTGCTTTCCCAGGCCATAGCAGAGAGCTGGATTGGAAATGGAGCAGCCGGGTCTTGAACCAGTGCCCATATGGGATGCCGGTGCTTCAGGCCAAGGCATTAACCTGCTGTGCCACAGCACCAGCCCCGGTGTTGAGTTCCTAAGCCAGCACCTCACTGAGAACTGGCAGATGATGGCCCAGCTAAAAGGTTGCACCCACACATAAGACCTGGATGGAGTTCCTGGTTCCAGGTTTTGACCTGGCCCACGCTCAGCTGATGTGGGCACTTGGGGAGCAAATCAGCAAATGGAAGATGTTTTTTTCTTCCTGTTACTCTGCCTTTCAAATAAATAAATCTTACCAAAAAAAAAAAAAAAAAAAAAAAAAAAAAAGAAAAGAAAAGAAAGAAAGAAAGAAAGAGAAAGAAAAGAAACAGGTTTGAATTAAGAGAAACCACAGAGGTAGAAAACGCAGTACAAGTCCCCACGGGTAAATATGTTTTTTTTTTCTCAAGGGCACCTTGAGGAAAAAAAAATTGAGAGAGCAAAGAGAAAGGGTGGGAGAGGCTGAAATGGGAAAAGCAGCATGGAGTTACAGGCTGTCCTGTCCCTCACTCAGACAAGAGCCGGGAGGCGTGGCCCTTGCCTGCTGGGCACAAACAATGCTCCTTATTTAGTGGAGAGTGAATGGGGCTGGGTGGGCAGCTAGCTCACTCTGAGCCACACGCGGGTGTAGGGCTCACAGACTCAGGAGCACAGCTGGCACCACCCTTGGTCTGGCAAAGCCGGAGCTGTCCAGCCTACTCCTCTTGCACGCGGTGTGGGGCAACCCCGCCACCCTCTGCGCTCATGCGGCACACAGCTGCTCTCCTCTGGCGGGGACACGCCTGAAGGCGGCGGGCAGGACGAAGGCTACGAGAGAACCTAGACACAAAATGTAGCCTCTTTATAAAAGGGAGCACTTCAAGAACCAGGAAATGTCCAGAAAACTTCAGATGATTGCAAAATTTCTTTTTTTTTTTTCCAGAAAACTCATGCAATAGATGATGCCATTAAAAACGAAGGGACATGGAGTACAGATGCATAAAGCCAACAGCCTGTTGAACAGGAGTCCAAGAACATGAGGACGCCAAAAATAATCCAAGGAGTGGCACAAACTTCTCCCACGCTGAAGAATGGTCTTCAAACACACAGGCGCGCCACGGCTGGCCGAGAGGCTCATCCTCACAGAACCTCTAACACCAACGGTAAGAAAATCTTCTGGGGCCAGCACTGCGGTGTGGCCTGGTGGGTAAAGCAGCCACCTGCTGTGCCCGCATCCCATATGGACACAAGTTCGAGTCCCGGCTGCTCCACTTCCGATCCAGCTCCCTGCTAATGGTCTGGGAAAGCAGTAGAAGATGGCCTGAGTATTTGGGCCCCTGCACCCACATGGGAGACCCAGATGAAGCACGTGGCCCCTGGCTCTGGCCTGGCCCAGCCCTGGCCATTGCTGTTACTGAAGAGTGAAGCAGTGGATGGAAGAACTCTTTCTCTCCCCCTCTCCCTCTACAATCGATTTTCAAATAAATCTTACAAAAAAAAAATCTAAGCCTCTAGTGACAATCACTATTTACAATGATAGATCTTTTCACTTTGAAAAAGATTTTATTTCCTGAAAAGCAGAGTGACAAAGAGAGGGTGGGACAGAGAGCTGGTCCCTCTACTGGTTCACTCCTCAAAATGGCTGCAACAGCCAGAGCTGGGCCAGACAAAGCCAGGAGCTCCATCTGTGTCTCCCACAAGGGTGGCAGCAATCCAAGTACTTGAGTCGTCATCTGCTGCCCCCCAGGCTCATCAGCAGGAAGCTGGCTAAGTGCACAGCAGCCGGAACTCCAACGGGCACCCTGATCTGGGATGTGGGCGTTCCCAGCAGCAGCTCAATACTCACCCAGCAAATGATCTTTATCGTGGGCATGTGTCACCTCTGTGATTATTTAAAATCTAACTAGAAACAGCAAGTCACAAAAGTTGTTTGCAGCACATAATTCAGAATTATCTCCCAATAAGACCTCTGGAAGAGCAATTTCAGAAATAACGTCCCAAGGGATGGATCTGACCTAAAGATGTCTGCTCAACGACAGCTAACATTCGGGATAGCTAAGACACAAAAAAAGGAAACAGAAAATACCGTATCCAGGGTATGAGCAACACCCGTCCTGCACTGGACAGGGGCTGAGTCGTCGCAAACAGCCCCACACGTACTGGAAGCTCAAGTTGGAGGGATGGAGGGGAGAGGAAGGCAGCAGCAGAGGCGGCCCCAGGAACCTGCAGAGATTCTGCGCAACCATCCCTCTGTGATTCTGGCTGCCTTCTCACTTTAAAAGCACTTTACTCTTTTCTGAAGATGGAATAAAAGTAGCTTTCTGCATGCTCCACATTCCATCGGCAGTCTCTCACTCTCGGAGGTGCAAGAACAGACACATCAGGATGACACGCAAGGCAGGCTTCCGGCCCCGTGTTGTCGGTAAGCAGCTGTCACGCATGCTCTATGTCACACAGATACCAACATTCAGAAGCCCTCGGGGTGGGGGGGCAGGCATTTGGGGAAAAAAAAAAATGTGTAGGGGCACTCGAATCCGATGGCCTCATCTTCCTTAGCTTCTCTCCCCTGGCCCTTGTGCCCACACCCCCCGCCTCCAGAAGCTATGGTAACTGCACACGCCAAGCGTTGTGTTCCCACGGCTAAGGCTTTCCCCTGTGGTCTTCTACGGCAGGAACACTGATCTCCCCGGATCCACCAAGAGCGATAAATTCAAAATATCTCAGCTGCTTTCCAGGAAAGTCCACATGGGTTTCCTGTAAGCCCAGACACCTGTGCCTAACCCGCCTACAAATTTCCAACTGCATAAAGAAGTAAAGTAACCACCAGATAAGTGGCCATCAAGGCCGTGTGACTTCTGATTTGTCAGGGATGACTCCCAGTAGCAGAGATGCTGGGAGTCTCGCTCCTACTCCTCCTCCCAGGAAACCAGAAGACAACCGCCCCACTTCTTTCAGGAGACATCAGAAATAGCTGTTATTAACACAGGCACCTGTACAACTGCATAGATACGCTTCCACTGCAGTGTAAATCTCAAGGAATTTGCATACATACCCCAATTCCTCCCTTTCTTCTTTCAAAAAGACTTATTTATTTGAGAGGCAGAGAGTTCACTCCTTAAATGGCTGATCCAAAGCCAGGAGCTAGGAGCCTCCTCTGGGTTTCCCACCTGTGCCAGGGGCCCAAGCATTTGGGCCATGCTCAGGTGCACTAGCAGGGAGCTGGATCGGAAGTGCAGCAGCTGGAACTTGAACTGGCACCCATATGGGATGCTGGCACCACAGGCAGAGGCTTAACCTACTATGCCACAGTGTGGGCCCCATCCCCTTTCTTAAAACCTGCTTTGGTTCTCCGGCCATTGCAGCCATCTCGGGAGTGAATCAGCAGATGGAAGACCTCTCTCTCTGCCTCTCAAAAAAAAAAAAAAAAAAAAAAACCTGCTTTGGAGGGCAGGCACTATGGTGGCCAGGTCACCACAAGGGATGCCCACATTCCATACTAGAGTGCCTGGGTTCGAGTACCAGCTTCGCTTCCAATCCAGCTTCTTGCTAACATGCAACACTGGAAGGCAGCAGGTGATGGCTCGAATATTTGGGTCCCTGCTGTCCATGTGGGAGACCTGGATGGAGTTCTAGGCTCCTGATTTTGGCCTGGCCCAGTGAGCTTTCACAGGCATTGGGTGAAGTAATAGATGGAAGATTTCTTTGTTGCTCTACCTCCCAAATAAATAAAAAAGGCTTGAAAAAAAGAAAACACCCTGCTGTTGTTGGGGTGAACGGTCCTGTTCAGGGGTCTCTTGACTGTCTGAGGTCTCAAGTTCAAAGATCTTAACCCTTTTCCTGAATCCTCTCCAGGGTCTCTTCCACTTTCCAGCAGTAAGTACCATTGGAAAGGAAGGGCAGAGCTCATAAAATGTTCTTCAAAGTTTCTGGAAACAGTCACCCAGGCCTCCAGTTAAACATACAGCTTACCAGGCATCTTCTCAGGAAACTGACTCAAGTACACAGATGAAGAACCAGACATCTGGGTTTTGACAAGCGGCCCCGATAATTCTGGAAAGTTCTTTCCCAAAGCTGTTTGTCACTGCTCCCACACCTGCCACCTTCTTCCAGGCATGGGGCAATCTTCTCTCCCAACCCTCCACCCACCCTGCTCCCTTCCACCCCAGCAGCCTCCTTTCACCCATTCAAAGTTCTTTCCTGACAAATCCAACCACACAGATTTCTCCTCTCAATTCCTGCTGCAATTAGTCATGAGGCACAATGGAATAATTGCCTTGTTAAATGTACTGTTAATAAAGCTAGTGGGTAAGTCGTTATCAATTTGGTAAATTGCTATCAATTTATTCCATTTTTTTGTTCCTAGAGCCAGCCAGCAAGGCTAAACAATTTGCAGAAGATCACGGGGAAAGCGGTTGAATCCGATTCTGCAGCCACGGTTAGGAACTCAAAAGCTCCCAAGAGCTCACTGTATCTGAACTCCTCCCGCCGAGCACTACAGGAAAATACCTTCGTTCTCCCACAAGGAAAGCCATTTATGCTGTAGACACTTCTTGATAATTACAGGCTTTTCCATTTCTTTTCTCTCATGAGCAGCTTGCTCACTGAGTTAAGGGACCTACTAAATAAAGCAGCCTCTTCAAATAAGCTGGTATTTGCCTTTGAAAATGTACCCAGAAACAAGCAACATGTTCTGGGGGTGGAGAACAGAGAGTTAGCCGGCTCTTCAGTGTCTGAGGGTGGAGGGCAGAGGAGGGCAGTGCTCCCAAGACTGCGGGGACTCGCCAAGTGCACTTCCTCCAGTGCGGTGACCGGTGACCATGGCAGCTGCTATCCCTGCTGGAGAAGAGCAAGCAAGCCACTGCGGATCGCCACCATGCACCCTGCAGATTCTGACAGAGAATGTGATAAACCCAAGGGCTGTGCCCATCTCTCCAGTATTGCCCAACAACAGTCAGGGGGCTTCCGTTAGGAAGGACTGAGAATCAAATGGGCCAAGGGTGGGGAGCCACTCCCCGCCCTCCCCAAACTCTCTGGAGGGTAGAGTAGCTTTTAGCCTCTGCAAGGCCAGATGTCCAAACGCTGGGTATGCTGTTTCCTGACTATTTTGCTCAGTAATGTGGAATCTGGGGCCTTCTCCTAATGAGTCTGATTTGATGGGTTTATAATGGGTTCCAAGAATCCGCGTTTTTAAAAAGCACCTCAAGCTGGTTCTGAGGCTCTCTGGGAAACACTATCCATTTTGCAAAATATCTCTATCCTGGCCCTTGCGCATCCACGCCTCATGCCTTTCCCCATTTTCTCTAGATTTCCCCCAACAAAATACTATTCCTCTCTTCGGATCCTAGCCAGGCTTCAGGGCACACACAAACGCTTGAAGCCTGAAAGGTCACCACTGCTGGAGGGAATTCCCCCACTCCTGCACCCTTGTGCCACTTGCAAACCAAGTGAAAGGCGCTCAGTTCATTGCACAGCCCTTTCTTCGGGCAAATCTCACCCCTCACCAGGCAGCACATTTCCTGGAGGACAGTCTAGGGCTCACAGTCCTTGACCTCCTATGATAAGCACCTCGTATGTGAGAGATGCTCCATAAGGCCCTTCTTGAATGAGCAAGCAATGAATGAACGCACAGGTTTCTTCCTAATAGCTTCAGCTAAAACTGCATGCAAAAGGAAAACTGCCTAGACTTTTTGTAGTGATTGTCTACGTAGTTTAAGTACCATAAAATTCTTTGAACTAGCTTGAGGACTTTTTAAAGTTCATTGGGGGGATCCCCTAATGCTGTGGTACAGTAGGCTAAGCCACAGCCTGCGGCATCCCATCTGGGCACCGGTTTATGTCCCAACCGCTCCTCTTCCAGTCCAGCTCTCTGCTTATGGCCTGGGAAAGCAGTGGAAGATGTCCCAAGGGCTTGGGCCCCTGCACCTGTGTGGGAGACCCAGCAGAAGCTCCTGGCTTTTGATCGCCTCAGTTCCGGCCAATGCAGCCATCTAGGAAGTGAACCAGTGGACGGAAGACCTTTTTCTCAGTCTTTCTCTTTGTCACTCTGCCTCTCACATAAATAAAGAAAAATAAGTTCATTGGCAGTGGGCACTGTGGAGCAGGGGGCTAGGCTGCCCCTTGGGAAGCATGTATCCCGAATCAGAGTGCCTGGTTTCAGTCCTGGCTACTCCACTTCTGATCCTGTTTCCTACTAGTGTGCACCCTGGGAGGCAGTGATGGCTCAAGTACTTGTCACCCACGTGGGAGACCGGGATGAAGTTTCCGCCTCCTGGTTTCAGCCTGGCCCAGTCCTGGCTATCACAGTCACAGAGAGGCCGTGAACCTCTCTGTCTTTCAAGCAGATCAAAGGAAATTTTAATAAATAGTAATAATTAGAACACTTTCCTGCGTCAAAGGCCTAACATTCCAATTGCTCTGTGTGAAGCTGTTGAGTCCTCACTTAATAACGCTGCCTGTATGTCTACTACCCTACCTGTATTCCCAAGAAGTACTTCTCTGACCATAACTCGGAGGGAATTTAACGTGGGAGCTGCTGCAGGACCTGCCAGCTGGCTTTCTTCTACTCTTCCCACCTCAAAAACTTAACTGTGTTCCTCTTGAAAGTGTTCAGCAAGAAAAAAATTAGGTGGTACCGATTCTAACAGGTATTTCACAACATGCCAAATTCCTATAGAACTGGGGGGAGGGTTTGATGTAACTACCTAGGCGAATTTCACTCCTTCTGAAAAACCTGCATAGAGTTTTGAGTCTCAAGTAACCAGTTTAACACTCTCATCTTCTTCAAGGTATATTCCAGCAATATCCACCAATAACATGATTAAAGTCTTGGCTTCAATCACATTTCAGATGATCACTTTTGTTAATTAAAGAAAACCACAGTGAACCTGTTCTTTTCAATGTTCATTTTCTACCTAATTCAAAATTTTTCCTAGAAAATATGCAGTGATTGACAATCTAGATTGGTAATATGAATGTCTTCAATAGCAATAACCTGAATACACCTTTTAAAAATGCACCTTTTAAAAAAAAGTGCTCTGAAGTAATTGCCAGTTTGGAAAGAGAAACTGTTATTTTTCAATTTTAAAGGTATAATGAATTGTGAATGTAATCTGTGACCACCGTTATTCATGTCTCCAGGGGCAGAGGTGGCAGAAAAAGGGAGACCTGAAGGATAGATTTAAGATGGTAAAATTGGCTCTTGGCGAATGCAAGGCCTCACTTAAGGGAGTTTAAACCCTGGAATACAAAGCTCCAAAAGAACCCCAAATCAATGTAAAGCCAATCCATGTGTTATCAATAGGACTTGAGAAATTTTCAGAACATTCAGGCCATGTAGCCATATGATCAAATAAGTGTCCTGAATGGTTATTTTTTGCATGAAAATTTCCACAAACAGCACGATTTTTAAAAAATGGAACCAACAGAAATAATTTTACGGTTTCGGCATCGGGGAAATTTAAGGTAGGTTACGAGTGAGAGATACTGAAGTATAGGATGTATGCAAGAGACCAGCGGGGGCCTGCAGTGTTCTTTCTTAACAATTCGTGATGCGAGTCCTGGCAAGCTAGGGCAAAGGGAAGGAGGAAAAGGGAGCAGAAACAGCTGCTATGATGGACTAGCAGCCAAGCCCGAGGCCCACGACCCGACGAGCCTGCAGCTCCCCATTCATTCCCGGCGGCTGCTCCGCGCCCGCAGCCGCCGTGCACTCACCTGCTCGGGAACACGACCTCGCAGCGCCCGAGGCCGCCGAGGCCGCCGCCAGGAGCCGGGGGACAGCCGCCGGCGGGGGCGAGGGGCGACGCAGCCCGGGGACGGGCAGGCGGCGCAGGCCGGGGGCTTCCCTCTGCAGCAGGGCGGAGCAGAGCCGCCGCGGGCTCTGAAACATGCCGGGCAGCACCGCCACAACCGCCGCGGCCCCTCGCGCGCCGAGGAGCGGAGCCTGGCAGGGGCCGAGGCCGGAGAGTCAATCACACTGTCGGGGCCGTCCGCACGGGTGCTCCCTGGATGCTTCCCACCAAGCCTCAGGCCCAGGAGAAAGTCCTGAGCGGCAGAGCCGAGAGGCAGAAGCAGCAGCGGCGGCGGCGGCACAGTCTGCCGCGGGCCGGCGAGAGCTGGAAGGCAACCGGCGAGCGCAGGGCGCTGACAAAGCGGGCGCTACCAACTGGAGCTGCGCGTCGGGGGGGAACCGCAGGACCCGACCCTCGGCTCGAACGGGCTGCGTTCCGACACCCGGACCGCTACTGCTCTACAAGGACTGGAGATTTCTACTGTTTTGTAGGATGGAAGCTTTAGGAGGTCGAAAGTGACTGGTATCCGTTGGAGCGCTGTTAAATAAATAAGCGTCCCCTCTCGCTGGCTGGAATGGAAGCGCCCAGAGGCTGGGAATCCCGAGACCGTTCCAGGGGCTGTGGCCCAGGGGACACGTGTGGGTCGGAGCCGCGGGCGGCATCCGTCTGTGCGCGCCCGCGGGAGTACAGCCGGGGGCGTCCGCCTCCTACCCCTTCGCGGGGTCTGTTGCGTTAAAGGAAGTTAATCAGGCGACGGTGATTCAAGCAACAGGGGTGTCAGACTCGGGCAAGGTGGACAACAGGTGACGGAGAAATCAGACCCTAAAGTTCCGCATCGTAGGTCAAGATCTGGGCCACATGATTGGCGTCAGAGGTTAATGACAGTCTCAAGATCTCTGCAAGGTTTGTAAGATTGGACCATGACGTAGGGGTCCGGAATTTGGAAGGGGCTTAGTCATGATTTACACACCAAGAAAGCAAATAAGCAGGAAAGCCCCTTGTGTGTTTGGGGAAATAACTCCTCTCAGGCAAAATGAGGAGTTATTACTAAAGAGTAGAAGGCCAGATGCCTGGAGAGCTTGGCTTGTGATGGTGTGGATTTATACAAAAATTAATTGGTAGATAGTTGCGATCCAGTGATGTTTTGTGAGCGTAGCAATGATGCGTCGAAGCTGTATTTTACTTGGACGTCATGTGTCTCTGGTCCATGAGCAGATGAGAGAAAGACCAGTTAGATAAGATGTTCTTGACTACACCAAGCTGACAGTACTGGAGAAGAATGGATGGGAGAGCTATCTCAAATGGATGGGTCAGGAAATGATGACTAACCAGCAATAGAAGTGGAATGAGGAGAGGGAGAACACAAGACTGTGTTCCTATCTGAGTGGCCTGTGCCTTAGAAATGTGTTCTAGGGTGGGCCTTCTGGGGATGGTTGAGAGGGACTCCCACATTTGAGTCCTGACTCTGTCCTCCTGCCAACTTCTTGCTAATGCCCACCCTGTGAGGCAGCAGGTGATGGTTCAAGCACTTGGGTCCCTGCCACCCATGTAGGACACCCAGAATGAATTCAAGGCTCCCATCTTGGGCCTGGCCCAGCCCTGGCTTTTGCAAGCATTTGGAGAATGAGCCAGCAGATGGGAGATTTCTTGTCTGTCTCTCCAGCGATGAATAACCATCAATAAATTTTAAAATGTAGAAACTACATCTGTTGGTATGCTCATGATTTTGCTGAATCTCCTGTTTCATGGAAGTGTAAGCCTTTCATCACCAAGCGTATTCAACACATTTTTTCAGACCAGGATTATGTTTCTAACGCTCACAGGGTTTGTATGAGTCATCTGGCACAAGTTGGTCACAACTCCTAGAGAAAAACTCCTGGGCAAGTCATTAAATCCTCTGATAAAACAGATAGAATCATACCTTAGTCATTGAGGAAAATAAAAGATAATAAAACTGACTCACAAAAATATTTTGCAAATATAACAAAGTGTTGATTGAGAATCCAAGAGGAAGGGAACAGCCTAGCAGTTGCGATGTCCATGTCTCATATCAGAGTGTCTGCATTCCATGCCTGTCTCTGGCTTTTGACTTCCACTTCCTGCTAATGCAGACCCCAGGAGGCAGTGGTGACAGCTCAAATAATTGGGTTCCTACTACCCATGTGGGAGACCTGAATTGCATTTCCAGCTTCCAACTTTGACCCCTGCCCAGTCTCAGACATTGTGGTCAATTGGATAACGAACCAGCCTGTCAAGTAAATTTAAAAATAATAACATTTTTAAAAAAAGAATCCAGGGGCTGATGCTGTAGCATAGCGGGTAAAGACACTGCCTGCAGTACCAGCATCTCCCGTTTGTGTCCCAGCTGCTCCACTTCCAATCCAGCTCTCTGTTTCTGCTATGGCCTGGGAAGTAGAAGCAATATAAGATGGCCCAAGTCCTTGGGACCCCGGAAGAAACTCCTGGCTCCTGGCTTCGGATCAGCACAGCTCAGGCCATTGCAGCCAACTGGGAAGTGAATCAGCAGATGGAAGACCTCTCTCTCTGCCTCTCCTCTCTCTGTGTGTAACTCTGACTTACAAATAAATAAATAAATCTTAAAAAAAAAAAAAAAAAAAGAATCCAAATGATGGATATATGAGTGTTCACTTACAAATCTTTTTTTTTACAAATCTATTTTATTTTCCATACTCAAATATTTGTGGATACTCACAATAAAATATGGGAGAGGGGGCAGCAATATGGGGTAGCTGGTAAAACTGCCACCTGAGATGCCAGCATTCCATATGTCCTGGCTGCTCCACCTCCTATCCAGCTCCCTGTGGAAGGCCTGGGAAAAGTAGCAGAGGATGGTCCAAGTGTTTGGGCCCCTGCGCCCACATGGGAGACCTGGATAAAGCTCCTGGCTCTTGGCTTTGGCCTGGCCCAGTGCTGGCTGTTGCAGATATCTGGGGAGTAAACCAGCAAATGGAAGAGCTCTCTCTTTTCCTCTCTGTGTAACTTTGACTTTTTTTTTTTTTTTTTTTTTTAGATTTACAAAGATTTATGAGTCAAAGACCTTCAGCCAGAGCAGCATTGGAGTGGGGCTTCCAAGAAAGGAAAAATAACAAAGAACCTCACAGCACTGGGGTTTTTAAAGTACAATTTCAAAGGAAAAAAAAAAAAACACTTGACAATCAGATTGGGATTCAGTTACCAGACTGGGACAAAAACCCAACAAGAGACCTGATTTACAATTCTCCATCCTGTCTGGTCTGCTCAGGATAGAACAAAAGACTATCCAGAAGGGTGGTACAGGTAACTTGTTTTCATAATAAGCTGTGAGAGCAGAAAGAGCTCCTTTGCTGTTCTCAAGGTAAATTGGGAGATTCTGAAGGAAGGAGGGCAACCTGTTTGTTCTTGTTAAAGATAATATTTTTGGGGAAGGAAGCAAATATTTTATACCCCAAATTCCTTTGGGACTACCCTGACTACCTATTATTCCATCTGACTCCTCACATTCCCCCCTTAACACAAATGTACCCTAACATCTGTTAGGGGGACTGGATGATGATCACTCTTGCTGCTTCATGCTGAAAAGGGGATTCTTTAGGAAAAGGAGTCAAGGGCCGGCGCCGTGGCTCAATAGGCTAATCCTCCACCTTGCAGCGCCGGCACACCGGGTTCTAGTCCCGGTCAGGGCGCCGGATCCTGTCCCGGTTGCCCCTCTTCCAGGCCAGCTCTCTGCTATGGCCAGGGAGTGCAGTGGAGGATGGCCCAGGTGCTTGGGCCCTGCACCCCATGGGAGACCAGGAAAAGCACCTGGATCCTGGCTCCTGCCATCGGATCAGCGCGGTGCGCCGGCTGCAGCGGCGGCCATTGGAGGGTGAACCAACGGCAAAAGGAAGACCTTTCTCTCTGTCTCTCTCTCTCACTGTCCACTCTGCCTGTCAAAAAAAAAAAAAAAAAAAAAGGAGTCAAGATGGGGTTCCAGCAGGAAATGGTGGCTTCTCCCCAGGAGGTGGCTTCTCCAGGGGGATGCAGTGCCAGCTTTCAGAAACTGCTTCCTTCGGAGGTTTCATGTGCATGGGCCTAGAATTTTACTTTTTTTAAGTCTAAAGAAAACAAACCTAACAGTTTAAACTCATAGAATCTACAATCACAGGATCTAAAACCGAGGACAGCGTCATTGTTAGAGGCCCTAAGAAAGGTGTCAATCATGAGCAAATTTTTTTCATTGAGAGGCAAATAGAAACTGCCAGAAAGGGCTTGAAGATAATCAGGTAGGCTTTAAGGCCTTGCCAGTTATGAGGCTCAGACCTATCTATCTGTTCACATGGGGCACATCATAAGGGAGGATTGACTTCCATAACCTAGCTGGCCTGGGAGTAGAGCTGGCTTGAAGAGAAGGTAGGTGGCATTTTTAAAAGGAAAACCATGTTAGTTAACATACAGTTCTACCTGCAATGTTGTTGACCCTACTTGGCCATCCCCTCAACACCAGTGGTTACTTTGGAAGCTGGGCCAAGTGAAGGGCTTTTCAGCTTAGAGTGAACAACAAGGCCTGTGGCTCTGACTGGGAGACCTTCAACTCCATGTCAAAACGACCACCTTATCTATAACTTTTTTTTTTTTTTTTTGACAGGCAGAGTGGACAGTGAGAGAGAGAGACAGAGAGAAAGGTCTTCCTTTTGCTGTTGGTTCAATCTCCAATGGCCGCCGCGGCCGGCGCACCGCGCTGATCCGATGGCAGGAGCCAGGTACTTATCCTGGTCTCCCATGGGGTGTAGGGCCAAAGGACTTGGGCCATCCTCCACTGCCTTCCCGGGGCCACAGCAGAGAGCTGGCCTGGAAGAGGGGCAACCAGGACAGAATCCGGCGCCCTGACCGGGACTAGAACCCGGCATGCTGGCGCCGCAAGGCAGAGGATTAGCCTAGGAAGCCCAGGCACCAGCCCCTTATCTATAACATTTTAAGTCATTAGTAAAACTCTTTCTTTTTGGTTGAAAAAGGGAGGTTTTGCCTGTTTACTGTGCCCATGACAAAGTAATCTACTGTGGAATCATAATTTAAGCTCTCATTTTAGCTATGCTACTAATACAGAAAAATGTTAGCCGTCCCTTTTATAGGTCTAAAAAGCAAATTGTACATCCTAGAGAGTCCGTCAGAATAGAATTAGTTTCCTGTCTTGAAGAAAATGGAGAGGCCGGCGCCGCGGCTCACTAGGCTAATCCTCCGCCTAGCGGCGCCGGCACACCGGGTTCTAGTCCCGGTCGGGGCGCCGGATTCTGTCCCGGTTGCCCCTCTTCCAGGCCAGCCCTCTACTGTGGCCAGGGAGTGCAGTGGAGGATGGCTCAGGTGCTTGGGCCCTGCACCCCATGGGAGACCAGGAAAAGCACCTGGCTCCTGGCTCCTGCCATCGGATCAGCGCGGTGCGCTGGCCGCAGCGCGCCGGCCGCGGCGGCCATTGGAGGGTGAACCAACGGCAAAGGAAGACCTTTCTCTCTGTCTCTCTCTCTCACTGTCCACTCTGCCTGTCAAAAAAAAAAAAAAAAAAAAAAAAATGGAGAAATGAGAGAACAAGTCAGGCTTCCCAGATGGCTTACTGACAATATCAAATGAAGACTGTTAATTAATGACTTATGAAATCAGTTACAAAAAAGTCCAATGCCTTCTATAAATTCCAAGAGTACACGTATTTGGAAACATCGCTTAAATATCTAATACAAGTATAACTTGTTTGACCAGCAAACCCAAGTACAAACATGTCAACAAATTTAAAACATCTGGTACAGATTTAGGTCACACGGACCAAAAAGATATCTTTGATTAACTTAGCAGTTTGAAGTTGAGCAATATATATATATATATGACAATTAAAATAGAGCTCTTAATAAATTTTCCCATGAAGACATACAATGTGTGCACATGTGTAACATAACATACATGACAGAACAATAAAGCAGCTTCAGTAGTAGTTTCCTAAAATTTTTAGCTGTTTTTTTAAATTACCATCAACCAATTCAAATTACTTTCTGTTCTTAGTAATCTGAATTAACCATACTTTTTCTAAGTTGGAACCTGTAGTACATTATTGGCTTTATCTGCTTACAGAACTGTCCCAGATTATTAAATACAATTCAGGACAAGGAAAATGGGGTCCTTTAGGAATATAAGAGAGCAGATATTTTTTAAAGATGTATTTATTTATTTATAAGTCAGAGTTACACAGAGAGGAGAGACAGAGAGAGAGAGAGAGGTTTTCCATCCACTGGTTCACTCCCCAATTGGCCTCAACGACCAGAACTGCGCCGATCTGAAGCCAGGGGCCAGGAGCTTCTTCTGGGTCTTCCACACGGGTGCAGGTGTACAAGGACTTGGGCCATCTTCTACTGCTTTCCTGGGCCATAGCAGAGGGCTCTACTGGAAGAGGAGTAGCCGGGACCAGAAGCGGCGTCCATATGGGATGCCAGTGCTTCAGGCCAGGGCGTTAACCCACTGCGCCACAGTGCCGGCCCCAACCCATAGCTCTTTACAAAGATTCAGCTGTTTTTAAACAATTAGGACTTAACAGAAACATTAAGAGAACACACTAGATTACTTTGACAGAACACAAAATCTACCTTTGGTCATCCCTAGAATCGTATATAAAAAAAATCAGTTAGCACATGGAATTATCTCACAACTGGGAACAATTTTAACAGAGTCAGAATTAGGGAAGAGAAAATAGCTTACTGGAGCTGGCTAGAAAACTGAGTCACCAATTAAACAAAACTATTTATTAAAAGAAGATGCTGGGGCCAGCCCCGTGGTGCAGTGGGTCAATCCTCCGCCTACTGCACCAGCACTAGACGTCCCGGCTGCTCCTCTTCCGATCCAGCTCTCTGGTGTGGCCTGGGAAGGCATAGAAGATGGCCAAAGTCTTTGGGCCCCTGCACCCTTGTAGGAGACTGGGAGGAAGCACCTGGCTCCTGGCTTCAGATAGGCACAGCTCCAGCCACTGCGGCCGTTTGAGGAGTGAACCAGGGGAGGGAAGACCTTTCTGTCTCTCCCTCTCACTGTCTGTAACTCTGCCTCTCAAAAACAAAAACAAAAAATAAACAACAACAACAACAATTAAAAGGAGATGCTGCAGTTTTTAAACAGATTTTTAACACTATTTCAGAATATTTACTAACATATATGCATTGCAAAAACTTCATTGCTGGGCCTGCACCGTGGCTCACTTGGCTAATCCTCCACCTACGGCACTGGAATCCCATATGGGTGCCAGATTCTATTCCTGGATGCTCCTCTTCCAGTCCAGCTCTCTGCTGTGGCCCGGGAAGGCAGTGAAGGATGGCCCAAGTGCCCTGCACCCGCATGGGAGACCAGGAGGTAGCACCTGGCTCCTGGCTTTGGATTGGCGTAGCTCCGGCCTTAGCGGACATTGGGGGGTGAACCAAACGGAAGGAAGACCTTTCTTTCTGTCTCTCCCTCTCACTGTCTGTAACTCTACCTTTCAAATAAGTAAATAAAAAATCTTTAAAAAAAAAATTGCTTTAACAAAGGATCAGATTTTAATTCCATGTTAAATAGACTAATAGGTTTTGCTTTCCATTTGCTGATTTCCTTGATTTACATTTTGAAATAGCCCTTTAGACTGTGCACTTACTCCTCATGTAGGATCTCTGTCCTTAATGTGCTGTACACTGAGGCTTAATGCTATAACGAGTACTCAAACAGTATATTTCACTTTGTGTTTCTATGGGGGTGCAAACGATTGAAATCTTTACTTAATGTATACTAAACTGATCTTCTGTAAAAAAAAAAAAAAAAAAAAAAAAAAAAGAAAAAGAAATTATCAATTCCCAACTTGACTCTCACTGGGATTAAACATGACAATAGGTCTGATCTGATTTCATCATCATTTAAAAAAAATCATCTATTATTTTTCACTTTATGTTTCTGTGTGGGAGCAAACTGTTGAAATATTTACTTAAGGTATACTAAGCTGATCTTCTGTATATTAAGATAATCGAAAATGAATCTTGGCGTGAACAGAAGGGGAGAGGGAGTGGGAAAGGGGAGGGTTGTGGGTGGGAGGGACGGTATGGGGGGGGAAGCCATTGTAACACATGAGTCGTACTTTGGAAATCTATATTCATTAAATAAAAGATAAAAAAAAATAAAAAAAAAAAAAAAAAAGAAATAGCCCTTTAGAAATTTCCAAATTAAGACAACATTTTTAAAAATAAGATAACATCAAATTTCAAGCTTAGTTACTTCCAAGTGGTGTTGAACTATTTTCATATGGACAATTTATAAAAATATGTTAACAAACTCAAATAGTTTTTCCATAGAATATAAGGTCCTAAGAGTACTGAAGTTTATAATTAGACACATTTATCTCATTTGCATTACCCAATTTACATTTAGCAATTACACCTAGATGACTGAAGATGGTGATATTATCTCATACCGCTATTTGAATTAAGGTCAAAGTTACATTTATCTCAAATTCTGGCCGGCGCCATAGCTCACTAGGCTAATCTTCCGCCTTGCGGCACCAGCACACTGGGTTCTAGTCCCAGTCGGGGCGCCGGATTCTGTCCTGGTTGCCCCTCTTCCAGGCCAGCTCTCTGCTGTGGCCAGGGAGTGCAGTGGAGGATGGCCCAGGTGCTTGGGCCCTGCACCCCATGGGAGACCAGGATAAGTATCTGGCTCCTGCCATCGGATCAGCGCGATACACCGGCTGCAGCGCGCCGGCCGCGGCGGCCATTGGAGGGTGAACCAATGGCAAAGGAAGACCTTTCTCTCTGTCTCTCTCTCTCTCTCTCACTGTCCACTCTGCCTGTCAAAAAAATTAAAAAAAAAAAAAGGATGAAATTTATCTCAAATTCTACTCCGTTTTATAAAACTGTAGGTATAAATCAGTGACAGTAAATCACAGATTGCAAAATCCACCTTAGGGGTGCTATAACAAGCATTGATTACTCATTGCTATCAGAAACCTGTTAAACCAATTTGTAAAACAAGTTTGGCAAGTTACAAAACAATATTTTTAAAGGCAGCGATCTTCCTAGATTCAAAAGAGAAATTTCTTTAAACCCGATGTTCAGTTACAATTGAACCAAATTCTATTTACCAAAGGCATCATTTAAAATTTTTTTTTTAAAGATTTATTTATTTACTTGAAAGTCAGTTACACAGAGAGAGGCAGAGAGAGAGAGAGAGATAGGTCCTTTGTCTGATGTTTCACTCCCCAAATGGCCACAGCGGCTGGAGCTGTGCCGATCCGAAGCCAGGAGCCAGGAGCCTCCACCAGGTCTCCCATGCGGGTACAGGGGCCCAAGCAGTTGGGCCATCTTCTACTGCTTTCCCAGGCCACAGCAGAGAGCTAGATCAGAAGAGGAGCAGCCGGGACCAAAACTGGCACCCATATGGGATACCGGCGCTTCAGGCCAGGGCGTTAACCCACTGTACCACCGTGCCAGACCCAACATCATTTTAAATTCTAACTGAATTTGAGTCTAGTTTTCCTTTTACTCAGAGAAAAAAACACCTTAGGCCATTAATGCCTAGGTCTGACTTTCAAAAAAATAAATCTTTATAGAAAAATTGGTAAAAAAAAAAAAAGGGCTTTGAAAAATGAAAAGTATGGTTCAACTATAAATTGCCATTATTAAAAGGGATTCAAAGGGAGCAGGTATTGTGGCACAGCAAATTAAACCTCTACCTGATATGCCAGCATCTCAAATGGGCGCTGGTTTATTCCAAGCTGCTCCACTTCCCATCCAATTCCCTGCTCATGTGCCTGGGAAAAGCAGTGGAAGATGGCCCAAGTGGCTGCCACCCACGTGGGACCAGGATGAAGCTTTCGGAACCTGGCTTCGGACTGGCTCTTGCAATCACTTGGGGGTTGAACCAGTGGTTGGAAGATCTTTCTCTCCCTCTCTCGCTCTCTCTGTCTGTCTTTCCCTCTCTCTGTAACTCTGTCTTTCAATATTATTTCAAATAAATAAAAACCTTTAAAAAAAGTTTTCAGAAAAATATAATTCAAAAAAGGGGAGATTCGAAGAGCCTAATACCTGTGTTAGGTAGCAAGTCAGAAATTGAGCTTATGTGTATGTGTGAGACAGGCCTGAAGACCAGCACCTACTGCAGAAGCTCCAGATTCCCAGCATCTTGCACTTCAAGTTCCTGCCCAGACCCTGAGAACCTCCCAGGTAGTCCCAGCCCTTCCCCCCAGGAAAGCTCCCAGGAGAATTCTCTCAGGACCAAGTGGGTTACCTGACCTGATAACACGGGACAACAAAATCTTCACAGATGCTCTAAGGGAAGCCCCTCTGCTCTGCCAGCAAATCTGGGGAGGACCTTAAAAACCTAGGGAGTCCAAACAGACTGGTGGTCAGCCCTCTGCCCCTCAGCTGAGCTGCCCACCTAGCCTGCCCAGGTGCGTTCTCTCCACTCAACCATGTAACCTCGCTCTCCCCCAGTCCAAGCGATTGGGCACTCTCTCTATCCCTCCCGTCCTGACCTGACAGATGCCCTATCCCCAGTAAACCCTTATCACTGGGCTCTCTATCTCAAGCCTGAATTCTTTCTTGCATGAAGACAAGAACCCTAGGGCTTCCACGGTCTTTCCTCCAGTGACACCTGGAAAGTGGAGCAATCAGTAATATTTTTACAATGTATTACATATTGTATACTTTCAACAATCAGAAAAACTGAAATGAAAATTTACTTAAAATTCATTGAGTCAACATTTGTTGAGTACATATTACATGCCAGGTTCTGTATTAGGGCGTACAAAAATGGAGTAAATGAAATCTAATCACAGTTCAGTGGATGAGACATTGTGTAAACATGGAAACTTGTAATTATCTGATCATAAATATAGACTCCTGATATAGACAAGCTATTGCGGAAATTAAACAGAAAAAGAGATAGCTCATTTTCTGGAGAAGTCAGGAGATTTTTGAACAAGGTGACTCACAAGTGGAAAGGGAGCAGGGAGGATGTCGTGGAGAACAGTGAAGCCGGGAAAGGAGGCCTGTTCCAGGAACCCACCAGTACTGCTTTCTGATAAGGCTTGAGCACAGGGTGCCGGGAGGGAGTGGCAGGAAGTGAGGTGGAAGCTGTGAGCAGGAGCTGAAGTGTGAAGGGTTTTGAGAGGAGTTTGGACTTTATCCTGCAGTGTGGGAACCCACTGCAAAGCCAAGCAGAGAAGGTTGCATTTCGGAGAGATCACCTCACCCTCTAAGCACTGTGGAGGATGAATCAGAGATGGGGAAGAGTAAGAGCAGTGCAGATGAGGAAGCCTGGAGTTCAGAAGCCCTGGGGGAGGGGCGGGGCACATGGACTTGTTTTTAAAAAATACTCTGCCCGTGATTCCGATGTTCTTCCCTCTTCCTCCTTCAATGCCAGCTCCCAGACACAGAACCTGGGGCGGGGGGGGTGACAATGGAGAGGAGAAGGATTTAAGACCTATGAAAGTGGGTGGGCATTTGGGGCTCGGCTAAGTGGTTGCTTAGGATGCCCATATCCCGTATCGGAAGGCCTCTCTCCAGGCCTGGCTGCTCTGCTTCTGATACAGCTTCCTGCTAATGTACACCCTGGGAGGCAGCAGATGATGGTTTAAGCATGTGGTCCCCTGATACTCATGTGGGAGACTTGGTCCTGGCACAACCCTGACTGTCGCAGACACTTGGGAAATGAACTAGTAAATGATTAGCTCGCTCTCTTTCTCAAAAGAAAAAATAAAAGAACTACAAAGGACACAAAAACCACAGGGTTGAATGGCAGATTGAATCAGAGGATGGACTCCAGGTATGATTTGAGTGGTAGATTATGGAAGTGCTATGACTAAATATGATTTGGTTTCCAAACTCATGCAAAGTCATCAATTAGTGGTACCAAAAGGGTAAAAACAACTCAATTATGGTGTTTAGGAGGTGAGGCTCAGTAAGCGATCCTTAGGTTGTTGAGGGTATGCCCTCTTGCAAGAGGGTTATAATAAAAGCCCCAGGCTGTTTCTCTGCTCTCTGTCTCTCTTTTTTCTTTTTAAAGATGCATTTATTTATTTGAAAGGCAGAGTTAGAGAGAAACAGAGACAGAGATATACGTCATCCACTGACTCACTCCCCAAATGGTCATAATGGCTGGGGCTGGGCCAGGAACCAGAAACTTCCTCCAGATCTCTCAGGTAGGCGCAGGGGCCCAGGGATTTGGGCCATCCTGTGCTGCCTTCCCAGGTGCACTAGCAGGGAGCTGGATTGGAAGTGGGGCAGCCTGGTCTTGAACCAATGCCTATTTGGGATGCTGGTATTGTAGACAGTGGCTTAACCCACTGCACCACAGTGTCAGCCCTGCTCTGTCTCTTGCTTGTATTGTGCACCACTCTGCCAGGAAGAACAACACCACCAGAGGTTGAACCAATGGGCCTCCTGATCTTGGACTGTGAGCCCAAATAAATTTAATTTCTCTATAAGTTAGCCTGCCTTGGGTATTTTGTCATAGAAATAAGAAGCTGACTAATAAAGAAAATTTGTATCAAAGAGTAGGGTCATTACTATAACAATATCTGAAGAGTGTGGAAGAGTCTTTGGAATTAGTTTACTGAGAGAGCTTGGCAGAGTTTGGAGGCACAAGCCAGATAAAGCTTCACATATTGTGAGTGGAGCCTTAAAGGCCATTCTGGTGTAGGTACCAAAGACCAGAATGCTGGTAGAAATGTGGACAGGAAGGTCTGTGCTGATGAGGTTTCAGATGGAAATGTGGACAAATTTTTTTTTTTTTAATTGGACTAAAGGCCAATTTATTTAGGGATGGAGAACCTGACTGTATTTGTGTTCAATGCTTGGGACATTATGGAAAGCTGAATTTGAAGGTACACAGCAGCCTTGGAAAGCTGCAGATACCTGCGTGCAGTCCCAGAGAACAGCCATGTGGGCAGTGACCAGCAAAGCCATGGAAGCAGGACTGCCCAAGCCCCTGGGAACCCACCCCTCACCAGAGTTCCCAGGCTGCTGGAGTTGGAGCTCTGGGATTTAATATTTGCCCTGATGGCTTTTGGTTTTGCTTTGGAATGAATTTTTTCTACTTCCCCTTTTTGGGATGGGAATACATGTCCTGTGCCTGTCCCACCACTGTTCAGAAGTGTATCACTTAGATTTTTACAGGCTCACAGCTGGAGGAGTTTGCCTGGAGTTGCAGGTGAGTCTTTGGACTTTTGAATTAATATTGAACTGAGTTAAGACTTTGGAACTATTGGAGACGGGATGATTCTATGTTGTGTATGAGGAGGACATGAGTTTTAGGGGGCCAGGGAAAGAGTGCTAGGGTTTGAATATGATTTGGCACCCGAACTCATGTAGACATTTATAATCCAAAGTCATAAGTTATTGCTTATAAGAGGGTAGAAACTTAATCCAATTATGGTGTTTAGAAGGTAAGGTCTAGAGGAACATCCATAAGTCTGGGGGTGTGCCCTCAGCAGCTGTGTTTTTTTTTTCTTTTAATATTTATTTATTTGGGGCTGGCATTGTGGCATAACAGGTTAAGCCTCTGCCTGCAGTGCTGGCATCCCATTTGGGCACCAGTTTGAGTCCTGGCTGCTCCACTTCTGATCCAGCTCTCTGCTAAATGTGCCTGGGAAAAGCAGCAGAGGATGACCCAAGTGCTTGGGCCCCTGCCATACATGTGAGAGACCCAGATGAAGCGCCTGGCTTTCACCTGGCCTGGCCCTGGGCCACTGTGGCCATACTTTGGGGAGTTTGTGAATTGAAGACTAACTGCCTGACATCTTACTCTGGTATTGCAAATGATTCCTACTTTCTTCCACCTCTCTGATAGCAGTTGGCTTGCTGAGCTGCAGGCCAGTACATTCTCCTTTGGGAGTTCTACTGCAATCACTCCAAACAAATCTGCTGGTGTTCTTATCTCCAAATAGTCACACTGGGGGTTAGGGCGTTAACAAATGTATTTGGGAAGGACACAGCTGAGTCCTTAGCACTATCATTGACTGGGAGTATATCAATAGGTGAGAAGTGAAACCAAAGAAAGCAATGAGAATCTTAACTCTATTACTCTAACTTATTCTTAATTTCCTAATAACTGAGGTGGTATCATCTTTAACATATTTAAAACATAGAAAAGTCCAAGTTGCTTTGACTAGATTTTTGACCTTTTTTTTTAAAAAAAGATTTACTTTATTGATTTGAAAGGCAGAGTTACAGAGAAAGACAGAGAGAGAGAGAGAGAGAGAGAGAGAGAAACAGACAGCTATCTGCCAGACTAGGTTTTTATAGTTAAGAAGTACATTCCTGGGCCAGCACTGTGGTTCACTTGGTTAGGCAGTGGAGGATGGCCCAAGTGCTTGGGCCCCTGCATCCGCATGGGAGACCAGGAAGAAGCACCTGGCTCCTGGCTTTGGATCGGCACAGCACTGCACCGGCCATAGCTGCCATTTGGAGAGTGAACCAATGGATGGAAGACCTTTCTCTCTGTCTCTCCCCCTCACTGTCTATAACTCTATCAAAAAAAAAAAAAAAAAAGGAAATTCATTCAAAATCTATGTTACATTCTTTTGCAATTGGAATTCTTTTGCTTGTTTGTTTGTTTCTCAGAAGATAACAGTTTCCAGGTGTTTTCAAAAGCTCATCAAGAATCCTGGCAGCCATGATGATGTGTCTCTCAGATCTCTTGGTATGACTCCAAGAGCCGAAGCCTGGTGGCCTTGCTAATGCTCAACAGCCATTGGTTGGAGCCCAGGCCATGCATTCTACGAGCTGCTCCTGGCTCCTTGCTGAGTGTTCTGGGATAGGGACTCTAAGGCAGGCCCATTGCTATGCAATGTAGGACTCTTCTGAGGGGTGGGTTTGGCGGAGAGCTCACCACTGGCCTGTCTGGGTTCTTACAGAACTGTGCTGCTGCCTAAGCTCCTTGCTTCTGATGTGGGCACGGGATATATGAACTTTGCTCTGGGCTCTTGTCTTGCACCAAGACAAGCATTCTAGTGCAAAAAGTCACAAAAAATTTCATTCAGGGGGCCAGTGCCGGCATCCCATATGGGTGCTGGTTTGAGTCCCGGCTGCTTCACTCCCTATCCAGCTCTCTGCTATGGCCTGGGATAGCAGTAGGAGATGGCCCAAGTCCTTGGGCCCCTGCATCCACGTGGGAGACCTGGAAGAGGCTCTTGGCTTCGGATTGGCGCAGCTCTGGCTCTTGCAGCTACTTGGGGAGTGAACCGTTGGATGGAAGACCTCTCTTTCTCTCTCTTTCTCTCTGCCTCTTTGTGTAACTCTGACTTTCAAATAAATAATTAATCTTTAAAAAAAGGGAAAAATCACAACATTTAAAAAAATTTATCCAGAAGGTGAGAAAGTGAACACACGCACATGCATGTGCATGGGTTGCCCCCCACAGAGAGATACCTGTTATAAGCAGGCAGCGGGCCAGAGGATTGCCTGAAAGGAGGGGTTGTGGGGGAGAGAGAGAAAGGGCACCCACACAGCACCTCTAGCCATGGTCTGCAATGAGAGAGAGAGAAAGAGAGACCCTTTCAATTGGCCTCTTTCATGAGGTGGAGGTGGTGCCTTCACAGGTGTGAAGCCAACCTAGGAATTATATGGCACGTCCACAAGTTTCATGTGGAACTTAATGACTATATTTTCATGGCATGCCCTGTCATGTTCTGGGTGAAGCAGGTGCAGCCTGGGAAAGGGAGCATTTTGATTTACAAATAGGGAGAAAGTATTACACTGGGGCTTGTGACTTTCAGCTCAGCAGACCCAAACTAACTTCCTGCCTGTTGATTCCACAATACTTCCTCCCCTGCTTCGCCCTCTCCTCACCTCTTATGTAGAATGACTGCTCTGTCAGCCTCCTCAGGTTCCTTCCCAAGTTTCCCTTACAGATATTGTACCTAATAAATCTCTTGCAAGCATGGAAGCAGACCCCTGCAACATCATCAACAAAAAATTGAGGTTATTGCTCATGGTGGTAGGAGGGAGCTACCACCCCAAGAGAACTTTGATATGTCTCAAAGAAGGAATGGCAAGGTGCAGCTTTACTGACCTATTGGAGTCTGGGTTAAGGCAAGTCTTTCGGTTGTAGGGTGATACGGGGAAACTAGGCAGGGAGTTACATAGAAATAGGGGAACTGAAATTTTTAACACCCCATGCATTGTAACTTTATCCTTTCACCTACCAACCTAATATGACCTTCTTCCCAGGATGCATCTATGTCTCATCTGGGACTAGGAACAAGAGACAACTTGATGGCCATGTGGAAGCTAAACTCCATGTGGAGGTGCCATAAAAATCCCAAAAAGCTTCACTCCAGCTAAGACACCACTCCATTTGTTTAATTAAGGCTTCATCCCCTACCTCATAAAATAAACTGATGATGGGGGAGGGGACCCTCTTCTGCCCTTGACCATGTTTGGGGATCCCTTTTTGACCTTCTCTCTCTTTGTCTCCTCATAGGCAACTTTCTGGCCCACTCACGACAGGTATCCCTTCATGTGGGGTGGCCCACACTCATGAGTATGTGTCCACTGTCTCTTTTAAATAACCTTGGTCTCACTTATGCACTTAATGCATGCTTCTGCTTTGAATGCTTATCTCTGCAGTGGCAAGAACCTGAGATGAAGATGTGCAGGCCCATAATTGGCAGATTAGGTACAGACCACGAAATCAGTCATTTAGGATTGGCGGGAGCAGCAAAGCAAGAAACTGGTAGGCCAAGAGACCACAGAAAACTGCTGATGTTTCCTGTTAAAGAGTTGAGTCTTTCAGAGAATTCCCTGCCATGTAAAATCGAGGTATGCACCTGTGCAAGAGTCTTCTGGAATAGTCAAGTGATGCTCATAAAGACAGTGAATAGGTTTCTGGTGTTGTGGTATAGCGGGTATAGCCATGGGCATCCCATTTGGGAGCCAGTTTGAGTCTCAGCTGCTCCACCACAGATCTAGCTCCCTGCTAATGCACCTGGGAAAGCAGAGGAAGATGGCCCAAATTTTTGGGTCCCTGCACTCTTGCCTGAGACCTGGAAGAAGCTCCTGGCTTCAGCATGGCCCATCCCTGGCTATTGCGGCCATTTGAGGAATGTACAAGCAGATAGAAGACCTCTTGCTCTCCCTGTCTCTCCCTATCTCTCTCTGTAACTCTTCCATTCAAATTAATCAAGTAAATCCTTTTTTTTTTTTAAAGACAATAAATAGTAAATGATGTCAATGCACATTGTAAATGTGTGGGGGATGGGTGGTTTCCACTAATTACTTCTTGGCATCTATATAGGAGGACAGACCTACACAGGCACAAAAATAAAAACAAATTAGGCCGGCGCTGGGGCTCACTAGGCTAATCCTCCGCCTGGAGCGCCGGCACACCGGGTTCTAGTCCCGGTTGGGGTGCCGGATTCTGTCCCAGTTGCTCCTCTTCCAGTCCAGCTCTCTTCTGTGGCCCGGGAAGGTAGTGGAGGATGGCCCAAGTGCTTGGGCCCTACACCCGCATGGGAGACCTGAAGAAAGCACCTGGCTCCTGGCTTCGGATTGGCACAGCGCTGGCCATAGCGGCCATTATGGGGGGTGAACCAACATAAGGAAGACCTTTCTCTCTGTCTCTCTCACTGTCTAACTCTGCCTGTCAAAATAATAATAATAATAATAATAATAAAACAAATTAAAAGCATACCTTTTAAGCATACCTTTCTTTTTTAATTTTTAAAAAAATTTATTTATTTATTTGAAAATCATAGTTACACAGAGAGAAAGGAGAGGCAGAGACAGAGAGAGAGAGAGAGAGAGAGAGGTCTTCCATCCACTGATTCACTCCCCAGATGGCTGCAATGGCAGGAGCTGAGCCAATCCAAAACCAGGAACCAGGAGCCAGGAGCTTCTTCCGGGTCTCCCACATGGGTGCAGGGGCCCAAGGACTTGGGCCATCTTCTAATGCTTTCCCAGGCCAAAGCAGAGAACTGGATGGGAAGAGGAGTAGCCGGGACTAGAACTGTGCCCATTTGGGGTGCCAGAACTACAGGTAGAGGATTAACCTACAGTGCCACAGTGCCGGTCCCTCATATATATAGTTTTAAGAGTGTAACAACACTTCCCATCCTACCCTCACTCCCACAATCCTTTTAGTCTAAGCTTTAAGAGAGATGATTGTATAGTTTGAGTTATTAATTGTGTCTAGCTGATAAGAAACCTAAAATAATTGTCTTAGATATTCTCTTTTATGTAAAATAGCATGGAGGCAGAAATTGTGACCCCTGTGGAAGCAGGAGTGGGTCATTGCTCCTGTGTGCTCAGGTTCATTGTCTCCTGAAGTAGTATGAAGGTACAAACGAGAAGGGTGGTGAACAGTGAAGCAAAGTTTAATGGAAAGTACACCTGCAGGTGGTGGCTTTACCCACTGTGCTGCTGTGGTGGCCCCCAGACTAGAGTTTTTATGAATAAAGGTATGGACTCTCCATTTCTCCTCCACCTGTCTGGGATGTCTTGCTGGGTGAAGGGCTTTCTGGGTACGGTATTCCTAAAATTCTTCCCAGTACTTCTTAATGCAAGGTGTCCGATGCGTAACAAATCTTCCCTGGCAGACGAATCAATTAATCAATTAATTCACAGGCTTTTATTGGGATTCTGCTCCCAGGCGAGGTTCCCCTGTCCCAACAGAGCAACAGAGCAGGGGCCGGGGAAGTCGCGCGTCAGAGATTGGGAGAGCTCCTTTTATAGATTCAGGGCATGGGGGTTAAAGGTTGAGGCGGATCTGATCCTCATTGGTTGACCTTTAGGCACCCGTGGGGACCTTGACAAGGACTTTTCTTCCCCGGCAGTATAGGCCTTCCCTCCTTGCGGCTCCCAAAGCTACCATCCCGACCTTTTGATGATAGGAAAGGGGGCGACAATGAGTCTCTCTGGCTACTTCCTGCTGACTAGGGGTGTCGTCTACAGGGGCCCGCTGGGGGTATCTTGGGGCTCCACAGGGACAGGTGTGTATGGATGAAGAAGCATCTGGTTGACTGCCTGGTTGCTGAAGGCCTTGGTTCATTCCATTATCACCTGCTGTAAACACTTAAACAGACACTGTAGTATACAAGTCAGGGTGAGAATAGCAACCAATGATCCTAAGAGTGGCATTAACCAGGTAATGAAAGAATTTCATAGAGGAGAGGAAATGGGGGGTCTCTGGACCCTTGTGAGGATTGTTTGATGGACATGGTTTAAATCTGATCCCAGCCAAGACCAGGAGAAAGGCCACTCAACTTTTGCAGGTAGAGAGGGGTTTGTCTGTAGAGAAATTCTGAATAATCATACAACATTAAGTGGGGGAGAGGACCATCAGTACACACAGGTCGGGAGTAGAGCCATTGATGTCAGAGTAGAGGCTATGATTATGAAGGATTGAGACCCAAGTGGGCTAGACAGGGTCTAGAACAAAGGACAAAGTCATTATTAGAGGACTTAAGAAAGGTACTGTCTAAGCCACAACAAGGTTTTCTGATTGAGAGGCAAATAGAACCTGACAGAAGGGGCTTGATAATAATCTGGTGGGCTTTAGGCCTTGTAAGTTAAGAGACCCAGACCTATCTCTTCATAGGGTACATCCTAAGGGAGGTGTGAACCTCCTTGGGGAAGGTACCCTGTTGACTTCCATTACCTAGCTGGCCTGGGAGGAGAGCTGGCCAGGTAAGGCAGGTGGCATCTCTAACAGGAAATTTACAGTTCTGCCTGTAGTGTTGCTGACCCTACTTGGCCATCTTCTCTCAGCAGCAGTGGTCACCTTGGAAGCTGGGCCAAGTGAAGGGCTCTTCAGCTTAGAGCCAATAAGATCTGTGGCTCTGACCTGAAGTCCTTCGACTCCAGGGAAGGTCCGTTTCCAGTGATCCAACTCTTGGCTGGCAGAGCTGCCAGGACTCTTCACAAGCTGATTTCTGCTGAAGCCCAGGCTTACCACATTGAAAGCCACTGCAGTGGACTGGCCTGTTGGGTCTCCTTGAGGGCAGATCACTGTACAGAACAGCCATTAATAGGCCTGCCACCCATTGCTTCTGATGCCTAGCTTTCTTTTCCTCCTGGATTTTGTTAAAGCAGACCAGAGGATGCCAAGTCAAGGGGGTGCTCAAGTCCCATCTCTAATCTTTGTGGCCTAAACTAGAAGTCTGTAGTCACAGACATGTTCTGGTAGTAGTTTTTCTGAGGTAGTTAATGCCCATGAGGAAAGCTATGCCCTCGCTTTAAAACTTTCTTACCCTTTATTTGGTCTGAAAGGGAGGTCTTGCCTGTTTACTGTGCCCATGGCAAAGTAAATCTAGCTATGAAATTATAATTTAAGCTCTTATTTTGGCTATGCTATTACAGAAAATGCTAGCTATCCCTTTTATAAGATCTAAAATCAAATTGTGCACCTTGGAGAGTCCTTCAGAATAGAATCAGTTTCCTACCTTGAAGAGAATAGAAAAATGAGAGAACAAGTTGGACTTAGAATACAGAAATGGGGGTGCCAGTCCCAGATCACTTACTGACAATAGCAATATCAAATGAAAACTTAGAAAGCAGCTTCAATCATTAGATAACAAATATAGCAGTTTCAATACTAGTTTTTTAAACTCTTTAACTTTTTTGTTTTTAATTTACCAATTGATTCGAATTACTTTCTGCTCTTAGTAACCTCAGCTAACCATACTTTCTCTCAGTTGGTACCTGTAATACATTATTGGCTTCATCTGTTTACAGAGCCATCCCAAAGCACTGAATACAATAGAAGTGGCTGGAAAAAGTCCATCAGAACCTATAGGAGGACAGCTAAGCACAGTACCAACAACACTTTAGTTTTATGAGCAGCAAATCTGATATATAAAACTGTGGATGACAAAAGACTTTAAGTTGCCACGTTTAAATTATAAACTTATTATAAACTCAACAAGAGGCACGTGCTTACTTCACATAGCATTTTTGAAAGCACCTGTAGAATTTTACAGAACATTTAACTCTTTAGGCATCTGTGGCTTTCTCATTAAGATCCAAGATTTCTTTCGTAACCTTCTGTGACTTCCACACGCCCTCTTCAACTTACTTGAAACATTCCATCATTTCCATTCCAGTCTAGAGTAAACTAGCCATCAGGATGAAGTCAATCTTACAAACCTGTCCTTTCTTTATTCAAAATAACTCTTTCCTTTTAACCTTCCTTATCAAATGCACATTTTTATAACATTTTTTTTTTTTTTTTGGACAGGCAGAGTGGACAGTGAGAGAGAGAGACAGACAGAGAGAAAGGTCTTCCTTTGCCGTTGGTTCACCCTCCAATGGCCGCCGCAGCCGGCGCGCTGCGGCCGGCGCACCGCGCTGATCCGATGGCAGGAGCCAGGAGCCAGGTGCTTTTCCTGGTCTCCCATGGGGTGCAGGGCCCAAGCACCTGGGCCATCCTCCACTGCACTCCCTGGCCACAGCAGAGGGCTGGCCTGGAAGAGGGGCAACCGGGACAGAATCCGGCGCCCCGACCGGGACTAGAACCCGGTGTGCCGGCGCCGCTAGGCGGAGGATTAGCCTATCGAGCCACGGCGCCGGCTTCTATAACATTTTTAACACAAATTTAACATGCTGAGTATACAAGAGTTTACAATAAATTAGCATTTAACCAACCCAATAACTCCCTTGGTGCAGGGCAGGGAAGACTCCCATAAGCAGCCTCTGAGACAGGGCTGGGACCCTAACAAAACCTTTGATATGTAAATGCTGGATTGCCTCTACATTTCTTCCCTTGTCCAACTGTAGGAGTCACTTGGGTTGATAGGCAGTCAGGGTGGTCCCAGTGGAAACTGAGGAAGTCTGCCTGCCACTCCTTGAAAGCTTCCAATCTTATCGTGAGAACAGCCAGGATTCCTTCTGGGCTCCCAGTTTATTGTGAAGTAAGTTAGGTATCCCACCCTTCTGGTGGGAAGCCAGATAGGATAAAAGATTGCAAATCATATCTTTTGATGGGTTTAGTCTCTGTGTTGTGACTGAATGTCAAGTTTTTTTTTCTTCTCCAAAATTATGCTTAAAAATCCCAGTACCACTGGCCCCTTTGGGTTTTTCCCTCTCTTGGAGCCCCACTCCATTCCACTATGGCTGGTGGTCTTTGACTCTAATCAAGCTTGCTTTTAAATCTCTCTGCTTCTCCACTTGGAAGTTCTTCCATGTGAGACAAAGAACTGAGTTAATAATATTTTCCACACTGCCATTTCACCCATAACACAACCACCCAAAAATTTCTACGGGCAAAAAAAAAAAAAAAAAATCCCCATTTTCTTTGGCACTCTACCTGGTTACCTTAACTCTGACTTGCTGCGCAGTTTCCATCCTTGAGTTTGCCCCTTTGTGCAAGTTGGCTGGAACCATCTTGTCAGCATTCTAGGAAGGAAGCCAAAGGAAGAAGGAAAGAAAGCGACAACACCAGCTATTGTTCCCATTTCAAAGAGTTTTTCACAAGTATCTCGTTAGTCATCCGGCTGTGCCTCTCTACCAGAGAGATTGGACATGAGGTCTTCTAGTTGAACACAATACCTTCCAGAATGGGAGAAACTAGATGACTCTTTTTTAGCACACTACATCTCCAACTAATCTCTCAATATAAATATAAATTGCCATGCTTTTGGAAAAATTCTTCAAAAGAATGAGAATCCTTGATTCATTAATTTGACTTCTTTAGGAATCAGAGTCTATTGATTCTATTCTATTACCAAAAACAAAACAAAACAAAACAAAACAAAACAAAACAAAACAAAACAAAAAAAAAAACAAAAAAACTGTGTAGACATTAACCTGGGGCTGACACTGTGGCACAGTGGGTTAAGCTGCTGTCTGCAGAGCTGGCATCACATATGGGTGCTAGTTAGAGTCCTGGCTGTCTGCTTTGGATCCAGCTCCCTAGAAATGTGCCTGGGTAAACAGCTGAAGACATCCTGAGTCCTTGGGCCCCTGCACCCATGTGGGAGACCCGGAAGAAGCTCCTGGCTCCTGGCTTCAGCCTGGCCCAGCACCAGCCATTGCTGGTGAACCAGCAATGGAAGATCTCTCTCTCTCTCTCTCTCTCTCTCTCTCTCTCTCTCTCTCTCTTTCTCTTTAACTCTTTCAAAAAATAAATAAATTTTTTTTAAAACCCCACATTGATTTTTTTTCCTATTACCCAGAAGAGAGGAAAGCTAGAAGCAGTCTATATGTCCACTGACAGGATAATGGGAAATAAAACATGATATCCCCAGCTAAAATAGAATATTACAACAACCAGTGACAGTCATGTTAATAAAATGGTGCAGTCTTATCTATGACACGATCCACACCCTGGACACTATCCTAGGCTCTAGCCCCCCACCGCCATTGCTGGAAGCCAGGTGACCCCATGGCTCTCTCGATGTCTCTCTCTCTCACTCTCTCTTTTGATCTCTTATGCTCTCCTTCTCCCTCTTTTCCTTCTTTGCCCCTTCCCTCCAGTCTGACAGGTTTCCCCACCAATAAACCCTTTCCCTTACTCCGGTGTTTGGTGTGTTTTGTGGTGGCTTTACAAGTCACACATAAATTTTATTGAAAATGAGAGGCAAGGCTTGACACTCCTTATTGGAGTGCGGTGCCCGACAGCAAATTACACAGCTTTTTGTAGTTTTCTGTCCAGTAGGGCTCACAATTTTGAACCCCTGGTATGCAGTGTGCAATAACAAACCCAAGATGTGGTTGTAAGATAACAGTTAACAATAACAAACCCAGGAATAATAACAAACCCAAGATGTAGTTGTAAGATAACAGTGCAGGGAACATTTCTGTCAACTTAGGCAGAACACTCTGGTTGTGCCTTTTCTCAGTTCCTGGAATTTGGGCCCACATAGTTTCACATGATACACCCTTAGCCTTTAGCAAGCAAAGCTAATATGTACAGAAGTAAGAGATCTGCAATTAGCTGTTAGCCACACTTACTCCATTTTGATTTTGACCCTATGCCCATTGGTGCTAAATAACATTTGTAAACGCTGTGTGATGACATGGGGAAATTGTTGCAATATGGTGTTCAGTGAAGGGAAAACCATGATGAAAAAATATTGGAAGAAATTTTCCCAAAATATTGACAATGATTATATTAGAAGGTTGGCCACCTGCTTTTACTCCCCAAGGATAGATTTTTTTCCAAATTTTTGATTGGTCATCTATAAGCAGGTTAAAATAAGAGGTTAGCAAAACCACTGGAGACTTAATTTACTATTCTAGTATGAGCACAAGGTATCAGCCTCCAAAAATGATACACTTGTATTATTCTGTAGTTCTTATTTCTCACTTATTCACAAAGATCTGATAAAAGTTTTTCATAATTGGCCTGATAACCACCTAAATAAATTGGAATCGCATCACATTTTGACTGCTTAGCCCTGGTGGGGAAAAACAATCAATCCTTCTTACAGCGGTGGAATAAAAGCTTTTTTAGACAAGACAGTGAACAAAGCTTGATTTATTTAAATCAGAAACCTCCTGCAGTGTCAGTAGTAGGGCTCCAAGAGAGGAAGACCAGAGAAATTTGCCAAAGTGGGATTTTTTTAAGCACAAAATCAGAGGAGCAGAGTAACAGCTAGGAAGCAGAGGATGAGGACAAAACCCATCAGAGAGCCAGAATTGTAATCCTCTTTAGCCTGTTCATGATAAAACAAAAATGCCATCAGAAGGGTGGTTTTTCTAGTCTCATGATAAAACTAGAAACTTGGAGGGGTGGGGTCACTACTTGCTTGCTGCTCTCTTTTATGATAAAACTAGAAACTCAGAGGAATGGGATAGACACATTTGTCTGGCTAAAAGATAGATTCTGGGAAGAGGCAAGCATCTTGTCTGCTCTTAAAAGGACTTCCTCTTTTCTCACTCTAACAGGTACCTGACCTAACTATTAACCTGTGTAACACAGCAGCATAAAACATATTTCATCCCTTTTTATTGCCAAATGATATTCTATTGTATGGATACGTCACATGTTTTTCATCCACTAACCTGTTGATGGACTTTTAGGTTGTTTATACTTTTTGGCTATCATTAATAATGCTACTGTGAAAAAAAAATGCTGCTGTGTGTCGCTCCCCGTCTTCGTGGAGGAACGACACAGGACCCTGCGTTGTTCTTTTGTCTGCTCGGCCCTCCCCGGGTTTGCTGCTGGTTCTTCCTGGGTTGGCTACCGACCCTTCCACCTCCGTGGAAGGGCGGTTCCTCCTAGCCACTTTCCCCACTTCCGCGGGGGAGCGGCACACCACCGGCCGGCTCTCGGCTCTCTCGGGGGCTGCTCAGGTGTTATTCGGATAGATGTTTCTGGTGCATGTTGTCTCTCTCCTCCTTTATAGTCCTCTTCCGCCAATCCCAACTCTGCTACCCACACGCTGAGTACGCTGCTCTCCTCCAATCAGGAGCAGGTCCTACAGTTTATTGGTTGAACTGGAGGCAGCTGTGTAGAAGCTGTTTCCTCCTCTCCCAGTGCCATATTGTGGGAGAGCAGATGCATAGAATAAGTCTTAATTCCAGTAACTTAGTCTAGTCCAAGTTGCTCCCAGTTGCTCCCCACAGCTGTGAACATATGTATCCAAGTGTCTTCACATAGGTTTTTATTTTTCTTGGACTTAAATGCATAGGAGTGGAATCACTGGGTCATGTTGATGTGGGTGAAGCAGGGATAGCCCTTTATCAGGGAGGGATAAGGAGCTAAGGTCTGTCAACACTCAGGCCAAGTGCATTGCCCAAATTTCTTCCCATTGTCTTCCATGCTGATCCAACATGGCTGAAGACGTCTCACATACAGCTAAGCTTCACTTTTCACCCTGCTGCAGACACCATGACACCTCCCTGGAGACTGCCAAGTATGCTGCACCCTCACCCCAAATCCTGTTTTCTTTGAGTCTTCAATCAGGCCCTGCCCTGAGCACCACCCCTACCCTATAATAGGATGACCCCAGCCTGGAGTTGGGGGAACAATTCTCTCTAAGGTTGCTTGCACTCACAACTGAGGGTATACTATCTTTTTGCCTTTCAAAAAATCTTGTTCTTCACATCTACCTATCTCTCCCTGTTCTTTTCTTTCTTTTCTTTTTTTCAAAGATTTACTTATTTATTTGAAAGGCAGAGTTACACAGAGAGAGGAGAGGCAGAGAGAGAGAAAGAGGTCTTCCATCCGATGGTTCACTGCTCAGTTGGCTGCCAACAGCCGGTGCTGTGCTGATCCGAAGCCAGAAGCCAGGAAACACACTAGACACTGGAGTAAGGAAAAGGGTTTATTGGGGAAAACCCAGCAGGCCGGAGGGAAAGGGTGAGGAAGGAGAAAGAGAGAAGGAGAGTGTAACAGAGAGAAGGAAAGAGAGAGAGAGGAGATGAGAGGAGCTAATGAGGAGAGAAGAGAAGAGAGGAGACTAGGGAGAGAGAGCCAAGAGCTCAGAGAGAGAGTGAGAGAGCGAGACAAGAGAGTGAGGAGAGAAGAGAGAGGAGGTGAGAGAGGAGATGAGAGAGAGAAGAGAGAGCGAGACGAGAGAGGAGAGAGCAAGAGAGAAGAAAGACGGAGAGGAGAGGGAGAGGGAGAGGGAGAGGGAGAGGGAGAGGGAGAGGGAGAGAGAGAGCGAGCCACGTGTTCAGGAACAGGTCTTTTTAAAACTTTGCCGGAGGGCGGGCAGGGAAGCAGAAGCAGGGAATCCCATTAGGATGGGGGTGGAGCCCATAGGCCCTTTGGACATCTTTTCTCATTTTAAAATCTGATTCTTTTTATTATTCGGTTGTAAGGATTCTTTGTATATTATAAATGGAAGGTCTATATCATATGTAAGATTTACAAATATTTCTCCCAATCTGTGAATTATCTTTTCATTTTCAGTTTTTATTCATTCATTCATTCATTCATTCATGGGATGCAGGTGCTTCAGGCCAGGGCTTTAACCTGCTGCACCACAGCGCTGGCCCCTTCAGTTTTCAGAAATGAGAGGCAATGCACGGAGAAAGTGTGTTTATTGAGTGGCCACCCGGAGGAGGCAGACTCTGTAGTCCCAAACACATTCTTCTACTCTGCAAGCTACCAGGACCACTTTTAAATGGAAAAGGAAGAAAAGAAGCAATCCATTGATCAGACCCAACGGATTATTAGGCAGGTTTTCAGGCTGTGTTCTGATGATCAATGGCACCAGTTGGGTGGCAGTTTCTTTGATATGGAGCTCAGCTCTTTGTAGTTGACATTTGCAATTTTTTTCCTTAGCTATGGTGTAAGGTCTGTCATTCTTGTCATTTTCTTTCAGTTGGTTCCTGAAGTTCTTATGCAACTGTTATGATTCATAAGACTAGTCACAGGTAAGTCATAAATTGGAAGCTAGCTTTTATTAGTTAAAATGTGAAAAGAAGGGAAGGGAGAATGCATTTGTTGAGGTTACCAGTAAGAACTGAATGACATTAAGAAAGTTACATAATCTCACCAAAGTATTTTTTTCATGTGTACAATAAGAGTTACCATAGCTATCTTACTATCTTTTTTTTTAAACATTTGTTTAGTATTGTCAGGGTTAGATGGGACAATAAGAATATCTCTAGCAATAGACCCTAACATACAGTAGGTATTCAACAAATATTAATCTCTTATGGAAAATTCCTCATAGTGTCACCTTATCTCATGGCATACAAAAGTATGTGACAGGTATGTGTCATTGTTTTGCCTTTTTGGGGACTGCTTTTTTATTTTCTATTTTTATAACATTTTATATAACTCATAAAACAGTGCTTGTATAAAAATTCACACAAAGTTGCTAGAAGCATAACAATTTACAAAAATGTCCTGGGTTTTTGTTACATTCAGTTTTCTAAGGATGTACTCAACTCAATGGTAAAATGCAGACATTAATGTGATACTCCATTATCTTTGGTAAAATTATTCTCATTATCTTGTCTCCTCAAAGTAGTAACTCTGATATCCACTTTGTGTAGGATCTGCTACTACCAGGATGTCAGAAGATTAAGGCTGGATTTACAAGAGGCAGGTATTTTCCAAGTAGCAGTAATAGCCTTGGTTCCCACCCTCACAACAGTGTCGCCCATCTACACAACTGGACAGGGTGAGGGCTCCATGGTCGCTACACAGGAGTCCCGAGATCCTCTCTGGGTTGGACAAGAAGCAAACATTTGGGGTTTGGAAAGGAGGACACAGAGGCCATCTCCATGGGACCCAAGTGACTGTGCCATGGGGTGGTGGGGCTGGCGGCTCTTGCCCCACAGTCAGTGCATGCCTTCTCGACGTAGATCCCATTGGCTGCTTGATGATTGCTGGGGATGTGGCACCTCTCCCCACAGACTGGAAAGGAAGCTTTGGGGCCAACATCCTGGGGCTGGGGGGACAGGAGTGTGGGCTTGACACCAGACATGACTTTCCTCCATGTCAGGCAGACACATCCGCAGTGAGCTAAAGCAGGATTCGAACACTCAGTACATTCACAACTAGCTCCATACATTCTGTAAAACTCACTAACAGAAAGAGCATGAGCACTACCAGCTACTGTGACTACGGGACCTCGCCTGTGCTAAGTCTTCAGTCTTCCAGACAAAAGGTGAAAACAAAGAAAAGTTAAAAAAAAAGAATAACTAAAAAGCAAAGAAGTTCAATGGGATCAGGATAGGGGTTGCCAACAGATTTATGGAGCACACTAGATTTTGAAAAAAATCTAGTGTACTTTCTATTGCTTCATGTGAAACCAAAACAACAAAGCCCCACCCACCGTTGTTGTCCGGAGAAAGGGGCTTGCAGGTGCTCCCTGCCGCCCCAGGGCCAGGGCGCAGCTCCCAGGGGGGCCAGCCTGTCTTTACTGCACCGAGCTGTAGGATTTAGGGAGCAGAAGTCCTGCACAAGGAAATTGCCAGAACAGCTTGCCCAAATTCACCATGCTCTAGGTCAGAAACATACTGAGTTCCTAGAAATCGTTGCTTTCCCTAACGTAGGTAGAGGAATTTGTAAAAAAAATGATTCATCAATGATTGTGCTTCTGAAGCTGCAAGGTCAGGGCCACCCTAGAGCTCACATGGCTTGGAATCCTGTTGGAGTGTGCTGGCGGCCCAGGGCTGGCAGGAGCGCTGCGGCTGTCACTGGGTAGTTCTTGTGCATGTGTGTGTGTGCATGTGTTGTGGGGGGCTAAGGCAGAGAGGGGCCCAAATAAGGGGACAGGGGCCGGAGGAGGGGCAGGGGTCTCTGGTCTGCTCCAGTCCCTTCTTTCCAGGCACAAGAAAAAGAAAAGGTGGACTCCTTATCTGTGTAGGTCCCCTTAATCTCACTTAAGTTTTCCAGCAGGAAGGAGTGTGTGTGTGTGTGTGTGTGTGTGTTGGTGTGTGGGTGGGTGTGTGCGTGTGCAGGGTGGTTGCAAAAACTTAGGCTTGCAGCTTCAACAGCAATAACTGCAATGAAATTTACAGCAACCATCCATTGCTCAAATTCCTGGGTTACAGAAGAAAAATGCCCATCGGAGTGGGCAGAATTACATCATACAGCCACTGGGACACAGTCCTTATCAGGTATATGAAGAAAACTCACAGCCTAGTTCTAATATTTCTACTTTTTATTTATTTATTTTTTAAAAGATGTATTTATTTATTTACTTGAAAGTCAGAGTTACACAGAGAGAGGAGAAGCAGAGAGAGAGAGAGTGAGAGAGAGGTCTTCCATTTGATGGTTTACTCCCCAATTGGCTGCAATGGCCAGAGCTGTGCTGATCCGAAGCCAGGAGCCAGGAGCTTCTTCTGGGTCTCCCACACAGGTGCAGGGCCCAAGGACTTGGGCCATTTTCCACTGCTTTCCTAGGCCATAGCAGAGAACTGGATTGCAAGTGGAGCAGCTGGGTCATGAACCGGCACTCATATGGGATGCCGGCGCTTCAGGCCTGCTGCACCACAGTGTTGGCCCCATTATTTCTACTTTTTAAGACAGTAAAATATATCAAGCCCTGAAGTTATGAAATCTGCAACCTGCCTCAAGGGCTTTCAGATTACCCTATGTGGTTCCATTTGTGCTCCGGGTCTCTGGGGCCGGCGCCGTGGCTCAATAGGCTAATCCTCCACCTTGCGGCGCTGGCACACCGGGTTCTAGTCCCGGTCGGGGCGCCGGATTCTGTCCCGGTTGCCCCTCTTCCAGGCCAGCTCTCTGCTGTGGCCAGGGAGTGCAGTGGAGGATGGCCCAGGTGCTTGGGCCCTGCACCCCATGGGAGACCAGGAAAAGCACCTGGCTCCTGGCTCCTGCCATCGGATCAGCGTGGTGCGCCGGCCGCAGCGCGCCAGCCGCGGCGGCCATTGGAGGGTGAACCAACGGCAAAGGAAGACCTTTCTCTCTCTGTCTCTCTCTCTCACTGTCCACTCTGCCAGTCCCGGTCGGGGCGCCGGATTCTGTCCCGGTTGCCCCTCTTCCAGGCCAGCTCTCTGCTGTGGCCAGGGAGTGCAGTGGAGGATGGCCCAGGTGCTTGGGCCCTGCACCCCATGGGAGACCAGGAAAAGCACCTGGCTCCTGGCTCCTGCCATCGGATCAGCGTGGTGCGCCGGCCGCAGCGCGCCAGCCGCGGCGGCCATTGGAGGGTGAACCAACGGCAAAGGAAGACCTTTCTCTCTCTGTCTCTCTCTCTCACTGTCCACTCTGCCTGTCAAAAAAAAAAAAAAAAAAAAAAATCCAGAATCTATAAAGAGCTTAACAAACTCAACAACAATGAAACAATCCAGTTAAGAAATGTGCAAAGGACTTGAACAGACACTTTTCAAAAGATGAAATACAAATTGCCAACAGACACATGAAAAAATCCTCAGGATTAACTAGCATCAGGGAAATGCAACTCAAAATCACAATGTTTCACCTCACCCCAGTTAGAATGTCTCTCATACAGAAATCAATAAACAAATGCTGGCAAGGATATGGGGGAAAGGGTACCCTAATCCACTGTTATTGGGAATGTAAGCTAATACAGCCATTGTGGAAGACAGTATGGAGATTCCTCAGAAATCCAAAAACATATCTGCTGTATGACCCAGCCATCCCATTCCTGCGAATTTACCCAAAAGAAATGAAATCAGCATATGAAAGAGTACACCCATGTTTATTGCAGCTAAATTCATAATAGCTGAGATATGGAGTCAACACAGATGTCTATCATCTGATGACTGGATAAAGAAAATGTGATAAATATACAGTGAAATACTACTCAGCCATAAAAAGAATGAAATCTTCTCTTTCATAACAAAATGGATGCAATGGAAACCATTATACTTAATGAAATAAGCCAGTTCCTAAAAGACAAATATCATATGTTTTTCCTGATCTGTGGTATATAATAGAATATAAAAAATGTAAAGTATATGAGCAAAATTGACATTTTGAGATTTAATTATCATTTACAGCTCCTGTCTCCATTGTTGAGGAACAGTGTTTTTTTTTTTACTAATTGTTGAATTCTTTACTTAGTGGAGGGTTGAGCTTATGATTATAAAATTAACTGAAAGTGCATCATTGTAAAATTAAAAGAAAGAATGAGAAAGGAAGGAGGAGAGGGTGGGAGCATTGCAGGAGCAATGGTAGGGTGGGAAGTATCACTGTGCTCCTAAGTCTGTATAGAAATACATGAAATTTGTTCACCATATATAAATAAAAAATTAAAAATAATATCATAATGAGGGGAAGGCAGTGTTATTTTATATCTAGCTGAATTTAATCCTAAGATATAATAAATATTGTATGTAATATACATGTGCATTTAACACTAATTTATGTATAATACTTACGTATATATATTTAATAATCAAAAGAAGCAAAGTACATCATCCTAGACAGGGTTGGAAATTCAATAAATAACTTCTGCACAGTGATACCAGACAGAAGATGAATGTCAGGCCTGTGGTGCTGGCATCCCATATAGGCAACGTTTCATGTCCCAGCTGCTCCTCTTCTGATCTGGCTCTCTGCTTATGGCCTAGGAAAGCCGTGGAGATTGAACCAACTGCTTTGGCCCATAAGCACTCATGGAAGACCCCAGGGGAAGCTCCTCACTCTTGGCTTCAGATCAGCTCAGCTCCAGCTGTTGAGGCCATCTGGGGAGTGAACCAGAGGATGGAAGACCTTCCTCTCTGTCTCTCCCTCTCTCTGTCTGTAACTCTACCTCTTAAATAAATAAGTGAATCTTTAAAATAATGTAAGGGTGATCCTAAGAATATGTGAGTATTCTAGAGGGCATAATCTGCCTAGATAAAAACAAGAAAAGTTGTAATCCAGGTAAGTGTAGTACAATTGCTGTAATGTGCAGATGTGAAGATCAGTTAACGGAGGGAAATTCTATGATAGGTGGTACCAAAGAAGAACAAATGGAACATATGGTTTATGTAGGTGGTTGTATGACATTATCTGCATAGAAATAGTTCTAGAGCAGAAAAGAATGTCCTGGCCACCATGGGCTGATAAAGTCAGTCTGATGACCACACTATTGCTTTGGCTCATAAAGTTTTATTTTTATATACTCTCAAAGTATGTCAGTCACGAGGAGAAAGGCTGATGACCAAAGCCAAATTTTTGTGAGCTCAGATCTGTGATATAGGAAGACCTTTGATTCCTGATCATTTCAAGTTGCTGAATGAATAGCCTTGAGCTACATACCTCACAATCCAGTGGCCTCAAACTTCACCTCTGGGTGAGGACACAATTCCATGAATCTTGACAAATCTACACACTTACGTCATCGTCACAACAAATAGGATGAGAACATTTCCATTACCCTAAACAGTTTCCTGGTGCTTCCTCCTGATCGCCACCCCCACTCCTGCCATTTTTTCTATGACTGCATAAACAGGTTTGCTTTTTCCTAGAATTGTGTGTCGGTGGGATGTGTGATACGTCCTCTGCAGCACTGTGTGTTTGCAGTTCATCTGTGCTGTTGTGTAGCTCCTCCATTCTCTCTGTGCTGTTACCGGGGAGCAGTGTGGCCTACAGTGTGTTTATCCAGGTGGTGGATATTTGGATTGTTTCCAGCTTTTGGCTTTTACAAATAAAGTGCTGTGAATGTCCAGCTCTTAGTCTTGGTGTGGACATGTGTTTTCATTTCTCTTGGACAAATGCTTAGGAGTGCCATTGCTGGGTTGAATGGTTGTAAACCTTTTAGAAAAGAATGGTCAACGGGGGCTGGTGCTCTGGTGCAGCAGGTTAAAGTCTTGGTCTGAAGCGCCAGCATCCCATATCGGCGCCAGTTCGAGACCCGGCTGCTCCTCTTCCAATGCATCTCTCTGCTATGGCCTGGGAAAGCAGTAGAAGATGGCCCAAGTCTTTGAGCCCCTGCACCCATGTAGAAGACCTGGAAGAAGCTACCGGCTCCTGACTTCGGATTGGTGCAGCTCCAGCTGTTGCGGCCATCTGGGGAGCGAATCAACGGATGGAAGACCTCTCTCTTTGTCTCTACCTCTCTGAGTAACTCTGTCTTACAAATAAATAAAATAAATATTTTAAAAAAGAAAAGAATGGCTGGCCCCTTTTCAAGTGGTTATCATTCAGGAAGATGGAGCGCCTGATTCTGCTAGAGGTTTGTTTTGAAAGCAAATTTAATTTCTCCTCTTTTAAAAAATTATTTATGGGGCTGGTGCTGTGGTGCTGCAGGTGCAGTAGGTGGTGCACTGGAACCCAGGCACTCTGATTTGGGATGTGAACATCCCAAGTGGCATCCTCACTGCTGCACCAAATGTCCACCCATGTTGCTCTTTTTATTGTGAAAAAAGGTTGATATAATAGATAATACAATGTCATTTTAAGACAGTCATTCAAACAGAGAAGTGGCCTCACAATCAGCTGACCTCCCTCATAGCTCTTATTCACAGCCTACTGGGAAGGCACTTACCTGGAACACCTGGGGAGGAGTTGAGGCTGTAGTGCCTGGGCCAACAGAGCAGAGGGAGGGCAGGTGCTTGAGAAAGGACCGCAGTGGAGCCAACTAGGCTCTTCCACAATTTCCCCCTGGTTTGCTGGCATCTGAGAGGTTGCTGTGTGGCCTTCTGGGGATAATTGTGTTTAAAGAAGAGCCAGCTCATAAAAACAGGTGTTCTTTCTCCTAGAACGGACAGTGTCTGATGAACATAAGCAGTCTTGCTTCTGGAGCTCATTTTTCCAGACTCCACAAGCCACAGTACTCTGGGTGCAATGCTAAAGCTGTTTAGATTTCTTTTCATCTCTTCCTCCCAGTTAGACCCTCTGAGGGTACAATCTAGATGGAGGTTTAGCAAACACCTGCTCTTCTCCACAACACCTGTGCAATGTGGATATCAGCTATTATGTGCACTCCTTTCAAAGTGGTGAAGTCATCTGGATTTTCTCTGTTCTGGAGTGGGACACAGACATCCTGTCTGCCATTCCTAGCACATGGGCTATTGTCATTTTCTTTTTTAAAACTTTAAAAAATATTTATTTATTTATTTGAAAGGCAGAGTTATAGAGAGGCAGAGGCAGACAGAGAGAGAGAGAGAGAGGTCTTCCATGCACTGGTTCACTTCCCAAATGGCTGCAATGGCTGGAGCTGTGCATATCCAAAGCCAGGAACCAGGAGCTTCTTCTGGGTTGCTCATGTGGGTGCAGGGGCCCAAGGACTTCCTCTGTTTTCCCAGGCCATAGCAGAGAGTTGGATCAGAAGTGGAGCAGCAGGGACTCGAACTAGTGCCCACATGGGATGCTGGCACTATGGGTGTCGATTTTACCCACTATGCCACAGTGCTGGACCCTGGGATCTTTAAGTATTCATTCCTTTGTCCATTTCATGAGCACTCATATTCTAGGTGCAGTGTTAGGTGCTTGGGATACAATAGTGCACAAGTCATATAAGGGTGCCAGTTGGAGCTTACATTCTAGCTGAGGGAAGAGAAACACATTGAGCAGCAAAATACATCGGAGAGTTCACAGCATGGTCAATGAGAGGTAGGAGTCAGTAGGATGGTGTGGTAAAGCTGAGTAACATTGGAACTGCGACTGTAGAGTCAGAATGAGCTCCCACTGAGGAGGAGCTAGGGCAGGCAGCTGCTGAGGTAATGACCTTGGGGTGGAAAGCATTTGGTGACCTTGAGGGACAGAAGGGAGCCAGAGTGGCAGGATTCGCATCACTCTTCTCTATGCAATGGCAAGCCACTGTGTGGTAACCAACAAAAGAATGACAGCATCTGACTTATGCTTATATAAAACAAAAATATAAAATATGAAGCAAAACATTTGGCTGTTAGGTGGCGAATGGGTTGTAAAAGGGTGTGGTCAGGACGGAATTGGACTGTGCTTCCTCCCCAGTGACCTGTTAGCGGAATCACCCCGGATGCCAGCACTGTAGGAAAAGTCCTGTGTATGTACGAAGAGAAAATGAGTGTCTAGGGCTCCTGGGTGGGCAAGGTCTTTCTCAACTCTTTTTCTAGACTTTGGCTGTGGTTCCCCAGATGTTCGCAAGGTCCTAGATGTTTGGGTGGTAACTCAAGGATCCAAGCGTAGGACCTGAGTTACCAAATCACATGGAGTAGTCTGAGCGGAGCTGGGGACACATTCGTAGGTATTATTGAAAATGACAATAAATAATGAATGTGAGCAAGATACTGGGTAAGGTTACAAACACACATACACACACACACAGTTAGAAGCAGGAAGAGGACCATAAGACTTGCTAGACTGTTTTATTCTCAAACACAGTTTGATATATACAGAACTTAAATATAAAATAATTGTCTTCTCTGAAGAAAGTTAATGACAGCATAAGCAAAGTCTTTAGGATTAGGGTATAATTCACTCATATTTTCTGCCCTTGACTTTTTACCTGACTGATTTAAGATATAATTTATTGTTTTATAAATCTCCAGCAGACTTAATCTTTTAAGAAATTTATGATTCTTAGAGTATTGAACACTAAGTGAAAGATTTCGGTCTCATTTTTTAAAAATTTTATTTGAAAAGCAGAGCATCAGAGAGAGAGAGGGAGAGACAGAGAGACAGAGGTCTTCCACCCACAGGTGCACTCCCCGAGAGTTAAAATAGCCATAGTTGGGCCAAACCAGGAATTTTATCCTGGTCTCCCACCTGAGTGACAGGTACCCAAGTTCTTGGGTCATTCATTACCTGTTGCCTTTCCAGACCCATTAGCAGGAAGCTGTATTGGAAGCAGAGCAGCTGGGTCCAAAATTGGTGCTGTACCACAGCACTGCCAGTCCCTACCTCTTTTTTTTTTTTTTTTTAAGAAAGTAGACTTTGAGTTAATTCTTTCTTTCTTTCTTTTTCTTTCTTTCTTTTTTTTTTTTTTTAAGATTTATTTATTACTTGAAAGTCAGAGTTACATAGAGAGAGGAGAGGCAGAGAGAAAGAGGTCTTCCATCTGATGGTTCACTCCCCAGTTGGCTGCAATGGCCGGAGCTGCGCAGATCTGAAGCCAGGAGCCAGGAGCTTCTTCCAGGTCTCAAACATGGGTGCAGGGGCCCAAGGACTTGGGCCATCCTCTGCTGCTTTCCCAGGCCATAGCATAGAGCTGGATCTGAAGTGGAGCAGCCAGGTCTTGAACCAGTGCCCATATGGGATGCTGGCGCTTCTGGCCAGAACATTAACCTGCTGCGCCATAGCGCTGGCCCCCGAGTTAATTATTTCATTATAAATAAGTGAAGTAAACTTGTGTACACATGTATGTGTATGTTTACATTTAAGTATACATCTTAATCTATCTTTCCCAACTTGATTTTTGAAAATAATTACAGTAAAATATACGTAACATAAAACTTACTAATTTAGGCCTGCGCCGTGGCTCAATAGGCTAATCATCCGCCTGTGGCGCTGGCACACCGGGTTCTAGTCCTGGTCGGGGCGCCGGATTCTGTCCAGGTCACTCCTCCTCTAGGCCAGCTCTCTGCTGTGGTCTGGGAGTGCATTGGAGGATGGCCCAAGTGCTTGGGCCCTACACCCCATGGGAGACCAGGAGAAGCACCTGGCTCCTGGCTTCGGATCAGCGCAGTGCGCCGGCCGTGGCGGCCGTTGGAGGGTGAACCAACGGCAAAAGGAACACCTTTCTCGTTTTTTTTTTTTTTTTCCACAGGCAGAGTGGACAGTGAGAGAGAAAGACAGAGAGAAAGGTCTTCCTTTGCCGTTGGTTCACCCTCCAATGGCAGGAGCCAGGTACTTATCCTGGTCTCCCATGAGGTGCAGGGCCCAAGGACTTGGGCCATCCTCCACTGCACTCCCGGGCCACAGCGGAGAGCTGGCTTGGAAGAGGGGCAACCGGGACAGAATCCAGCACCCCGACCGGGACTAGAACCCGGGGTGCTGGCGCCACATGTGGAGGATTAGCCTATTGAGCCACGGCGCCGGCCTGGAACACCTTTCTCTCTGTCTCTCTCTCTCACTGTCCACTCTGCCTGTCAAAAAAAAAAAAAAAAAAAAAAAAAAAAAAACTTACTAATTTAATAATTTTAAGTGTATAGTTTGGTGGCATTAAACATATTCACATCATTATGCAATCATCATTACTCATCTGTCCTCTACTGGTTTTCATCTACATCAAGGAAATAAGAATAACTGCTAGTAAAATTAGAAAATATGAAACTATTCACACTGCCATGGTATTTGGGAGAGCATTAAAGTTGTATCTTATTTTTCAGGTGCTTAAATCAATCCTTCAGTGTGCGTAATGAAACTATTTTTTTTTTTTTTTTTTTTGGACAGGCAGAGTGGACAGTGAGAGAGGGAGACAGAGAGAAAGGTCTTCCTTTTGCCGTTGGTTTACCCTCCAGTGGCCGCCAGGGCCGGCGCACTGCGTTGATCCGAAGCCAGGAGCCAGGTGCTTCTGGTCTCCCATGGGGTGCAGGGCCCAAGCAGTTGGGCCATCCTCCAATGCACTCCCGGGCCACAGCAGAGAGCTGGCCTGGAAGAGGGGCAACCGGGACAGAATCTGGCGCCCCGACCGGGACTAGAACCCGGGGTGCTGGCGCCACATGTGGAGGATTAGCCTATTGAGCTGCGGTGCCAGCACAATAAAACTATTTTAAAACCTGGCTTTTGAGGTTGGTGTTTTGGCACAGTAGGTTAAGCTGTTGCCTGTGATGCTGGTATCCCATACGATCACGGATTTGAGCACAGTTGCTTTTCTTGTGACTCAGCTCCCTGCTAATGCACCTGGGAAAGCAGCAGATGATGGCCCAAGTAATTGGGCCCCTGTCGCCCACATGGGAGACCTGGATAGAGTTCCAGGCTCCTTTCTTTTTAGCCTGGCCCAGCCCTGGCTGTTGCAACCATTTAGGGAGTAAACCAGTGGATGGAAGTTCTCTCTCTCTCTCTCTCTATATATATATATATATATATACACACACATATATACTGCCTATCAAATAAAACAAATAAATATTTTAAAACTTGGCTTTTGGGTCTGGCACTGTTGGAGCAGCGGGTTAACGCCCTGGCCAGAAATCCCGGCATCCCACATGGCACCGATTCGAGACCCGGCTGCTCCACTTCTGATCCAGCTCTCTGCTATGGCCTGGGAAAGCAATGGAAGATGGCCAAAGTCCTTGGGCCCCTGCACCCACGTGGGAGACCTGAAAGAGGCTCTTGGCTCCTGGCTTCAGATTGGCGCAGCTCTGGCCGTTGTGGTCAATTGGGGAATGGACCATCGGATAGAAGACCTCTCTCTCTCTCTCTCTCTCTCTGCCTCTCCTTCTCTCTGTGTAGCTCTTTCAAATAAATAAATAAATAAATAAATGTATCTTAAAAAAAAAAAACAAAACCTTGGCTTTTGTAGGTAGCTCTTAAAGAAGAAACTCAAATGACCAGACAAAAGAGACAAATTAGAAATAATGAATACATCAACCTCAAAATAAAGATTTCAATTTAGGGGTAGGTGTTGTGGCACAAGAGGTTAAGATGTTGCTTGCAATGCCAGCATGGCACGAGGGAGTGCTGGTTCAGGTCCTGTCTACTCCTCTTTCAATCCAACTTCCTGCTGATGCATCTGTGGAGTTAGCAGAGGACGTCTCAAGTGCTTAGACCTCTGCCACCCATGTGAGAGGCCCAGATGGAGTTTCTGGCTCTCATGTGGGAGACCCAGCTGCGTATTTGGGTTGTGAACCAGTGGATGGAAGATCTGTCTCTTTTCCCCTGTCTCTCTTTCAAGTAGAGGAACAATGAATAAATATTAAACAAAATTCTTTTTTTTAAAAAAAAGGGACAAAATCTGCCTGCTTTGTCCCTGGCTCTCTTTTTTGGCATTTTCTTTGAACCTTTGGAAAGGTCTTGTACTTGTCCTTTCCGGAGCCACAGGGGTGCTGTCATGTCACCTGCAGGTAGTTATGATGACTCATCTAAGTATGTCAGAGGGGCCTGCTATGTGCCAATCTGTGTGGAAAGTAGCATAAACACGTCCTTAGCAGATTTCCACAATTTTAAGTCATTAAAGTTGGCAACAGAAACATTAGTGAATTACAACATGAATTCCCACGGGAGGGCCCATGAGAAGAAAAACTAGGATTTAGGGCTCTCTATCACGTTTCCCAAAACTTGAGAGGAAGAGACCAGAGCCTGGCGCACGGTGAACTCTGAGCCTTAGTGTTGCTGAAGCAAGCGTTGAGCGAATGTCATAAAGAGGTGCCAAACATTGACGGAGATGACTTAGAAAAGCACTGGGGCGAGGCACCCTGCACTGTTTGCTGCCTCTGACTCTGGCTCTCTGACCTTTGGGGACGTTACATAACCTGTTTGATCTTTAATTTCCTGAAATATGGGGACAACGGTACTCACCTTGCTGAGAGAATTACATAACAAATAGAAAGTGCTTAGCACAAAATATGGGCACTCAGTAAACGGAGCTCCTTTCCCCCTTTTGTTTACTGAAATGATGTCACTTTTGGTTTGAGAGCCTGGCTTCGGGCTGCCAGGTGGGCCAAAGGGTTCAGGCACTTTGAATCCGGCCATAGTTTAATGTGGAGCAAAAGGAGCTCCAAAACTCATTCGTTTAGGTTAAGAGTTAGACTAATGTAGGAGAACAGGTTTAAGTCAACTGTGTTTCAGGACATGTCTGATTAGCACCTCATAGTTAATGCTTTGTTCATTGTTTTACTACTCCAAGAGAACCAGGTCTAGTCTCTCTGAAAACGTTGCGGTGAAGTTCAAAGCTAGACGCTCAGAAGACTCCGGGCAGCAGCACTAGGTTGCTGTGTGCTGGCCGTGGGCTCTGGTGCACATTTGCCAACTCCTTAGATTTCTTTTTCTTCTTAGAGATTTATTTATTTATTTGAAAGGCAGGGTTACAGAGAGAGAAGGACACACACACACACACACACATACAGATTTCCATTTGCTGATTCACTTCCCAGATGGCTGCAACAGCCGGGACTGTACCTGGGCAACGCCAAAAGCTTCATCTGGGTCTATGATGTGGGTGGCAGGGATCTCAGGACCTGGATCATCTTCTGCTGCTTTCCCAGGCCATAACAGAGAGCTGGATTGGAAGAGGAGCAGCCGGGTCTTGAACTGTCAACCATAAGGAATACTGGCACCATGCCACAGCACTGGCTCCAGTGTCCCAGACTTTTTAAAAAGATTTATTTATTTATTTGTTTGAAAGGCAGGGGGGGAGAGAGAGAGAGAGAGAGAGAGAATGAGAAAAAGATCTTTCATCTACTGGTTCACTCCTCAAATGACTGCATTAGCTAGATCTGGCTGAAGCCAGGAGCAAGGAATTCCATCTGGATCTCCCACGTGGGTGGCAGGGGTCCAAGTACTTGGGCCATCTGTGCTGTCTTTGCAAGTGCATTAGCAGGGAGCTGGATAAGGAGCAGAGTTGCTGGGACTCAAACTCAGTCACTCCTCATATCAGATGCGGGAGTCCTCTGACTACCCCCACCCTCCACCCTTGGTTGTGTTTTAAAATGCAGAGTTGTGTTTGTGAGAGCAGAAGCTGGTGCTGGAAGGGTTCACCCTATGCAGTTGGTCAGTTCTGTTTTTTTTTTCTCTTTTTAAAATGTTTGCACCAACACTTATCTTTTAATTCTATTTCCCATGAATTTTTAAAAAGATTTTTTTTGATGTTTATAAATATATTTATTTTTTTAAACTTTTATTTAATGAATATAAATTTCCAAAGTACGATTTATGGATTACAATGGCTTCCCCCACATACCGTCCCTCCCACCCACTACCCTCCCCTTTCCCACTCCCTCTCCCCTTCCATTCACATCAAGATTCATTTTCGATTATCTTAATATACAGAAGATCAGCTTAGTATACATTAAGTAAGGATTTCAACAGTTTGCTCCCACACAGAAACATAAAGTGAAAAATAATAGATGATTTTTTTTAATGATGATGAAATCAGATCAGACCTATTGTCATGTTTAATCCCAGTGAGAGTCAAGTTGGGAGTTGATAATTTCTTTTTTTTTTTTTTTTTACAGAGGATCAGTTTAGTGTACATTAAGTAAAGATTTCAACAGTTTGCACCCCCATAGAAACACAAAGTGAAATATATTGTTTGAGTACTCGTTATAGCATTAAATCTCAATGCACAGCACATTAAGGACAGAGATCCTACATGAGGAGTAAGTGCACAGTGACTCCTGTTGTTGACTTTACCAATTGACACTCCTGTCTATGGCATCAGTAGTCTCCCTATGCTCCAGTCATGAGTTTCCAAGGCTATGGAAGCCCTCTGAGTTCTCCGATTCTTATCTTGTTTAGACAAGGTCATAGTCAAAGTGGAGGTTCTCTCCTCCCTTCAGAGAAAGGTACCTCCTTCTTTGAAGACCTGTTCTTTCCACTGGGATCTCACTCGCAGAGATCTTTTGCCAGAGTGTCTTGGCTTTCCATGCCTGAAATACTCTAATCTGGCTGAAAAAAAAAGATTTTTTTATTTATTTGAAAGTCAGAGTTCCAGAGAGAGGGAGAGACAGAGATCTTCCATTTGCTGGTTCACTCTCTAGATGGCTGCAACAACCAGGGCTGGGCCAAGCCAAAGCCAGGAGCTGGGAGCTTCATCTGGGTCTCCCAAGTGTGTGGCAGGGGCTCAACCCCCCAAGATGTTGAGTAAACAACAGAGAATAAGATCAATCACTGCTCCTCTGCCCTCCCCCCACCCCAGTCCGTTCTCAATTTAGAAGGGAAATGGGTATTTGGGTAACAACAATCTGAAACAGCAAATATAACGCTAGACATATACAGAAGGAGTTAAGAGAAAATAGCCCCTAATGTGACAGTAGCACAGTGGGTTACCTTTGAAGATATACAACAATGGGGAGGTGGTTAAGCATGGCCTGATGAATCAATGGATGGGCTGAATGAATGAATTGTACTGCTGCTATTTTACCTTGAAATTGCTAGACAGTGGTTCTGAGACTCCTGTTGCTGTTCTTTTATGTTGTAAAAGAAACAAATGAATACTGAGTGCACCAGCTGTGACTGTAAGGCGGAGCAGGTGCTGTGCACACTCACAGGGGTCAAGTCTGCCTGCGCTGTGTTTCCCCCGGACTTTTCACTACAGCGTTGTTTCTGCGTTAGTCTTTCCTCCCCAAGACTAGAAGGACTGCCCTTGGCCATTGTCATCTTATTGTAGTGAATCTTAGAAAGGAATGAGACCCATCTCTAAACCACGAGAGACCAGCAGGAGACTAAAACCTGGGGTAGAGAAATTCAGTGACAGCTTCTTCCCTGCCGATGATAGGGATCTGTGAAGGAAATGATGCCATTGTGACTGAAGGGGAGGTCCAAAGTCCAAGGAGTTTCTTTCTGTTTTTAATTGGCACTGAACACTCGCCGCCCTTGCAGGGAGAGAGAGGGAGGGAGGGGGGAGGGGGGGGGAGAAAGAGATCAAAAGCTCTAAATGCAAATCATCAACTCCAGAAGAAGAATGTTACTTTTATGCTGTCCGTTAAAACATTTACCTGCTCCATATGCTCCAGCACTTACAGACCAAGAGGAATTTGCCCAATGAAAATGGAGAGCACATTCCTGAAAAACTGTTTTCCATAAATCTTGCAAACTGCTGTGCTCAAATAGTCTAGGTTGTAGAGCCAGGCCAACCCTTGGGGAGCGATTATCGGGGAAATAACCAGGAGCAGCAGTAAGATCTTGCACAGATCTGACTGGCAACGCCATGCTGTGACCTTTGTGTGCAGGAGGCGTTCATGTGGGCCTGCCTGAGTTGCCAGGAGCGCTGTAATTAATGGGACACCAGAGAAGTCTTCTCTATGAACTGCTAATTAGTCCTCCTGGAGACACACAGCCTGCCCTATGTCCAGGGTGTCAGGTTCCAACTACTGCTTGCTGAGTTGAATTAAATGAGTGTGCACGGGGCTGTGCTAAAGTCCCAACACTGTACCAGCACAGCGCTTTCATTTTCTCCCAGTGTGGTCCCACTTGAGGCAGACTGTGGGGATTGGGCAATGGCTACAGTGCCTTCTTTCCTTTTGCAGGGGAAAGGCATGATTTCACTGGCAAATTAATGAGTACCCAGTATGTTAAACGGTTCTGAACTCATAGACTGTTTAGCTTGATTTTTTGAAAAAATGGTTTATTTGTTTATTTGAAAGGCAGAGTGACAGAGAGATGGAGAGAGGGAGAGAGAGAGAGAGAGAGAGAGAGTTCATTTACTGGTTCACTCCCCAAATGGTTGCAACAGCCAGGTCTGGGTCAGGCTGAAGCCAGGAGACACAAACTCCACCTAGATCTCCCACTTGGGTGGCAGGGACACAAGCACTCAGGTCATCATCTGTCACCTTCCCAGGCACAGTAGCAGAAAGCTGGATTGGAAGTGGAGTAGCTGGGACGTCAACTGGCACTCTGATATGGGACGTGGGTGTCCCCAGTGGCAGCTTAATGCACTGTACGACAAGGCTCACCCCACTACAAAATATCATTTCATTTCATTTATTTTTATTTGAAAGGAAAAGGAGGAGAGAGAGAGAGAGAGAGCAAGATGTTCCACCTACCAGTTCATTCTCCAAATGCTTGCAACAGCTGGGACTGGGCTAGGCTTAATCCAGGAGCCCAAAACTCCATCCAGGTCTCCCCCTTGGATGACAGGGATCCAACTACTGAGCCATCATCTGCTGACACCTAAGATGTGCATTAGTAGGAAGCTGGATTGGAAGTGGAAGAGCTGGGACTCAAACCAGGCACCTGGGATATGGGATGTGGGCATCCCAAGCAACAACTCTTGTGCCAAATGCCCAACTCTGCTTCATGTTTACTTACACATTTTTAAAAACGTTTATTTATTATTTGAAAGAACACAATGGGCAGGCTGAAGCCTAGAGTCTGGAACTCCATCCAGGTCTCCCACATGGGTGGCAGGGTCCCAAGTACATCTTCCATTGCCTTCCCAGGCACTCTAGCAGGGAGCTGCATTGGAAGTGGAGAAGTTGGGACTTAAACTGTTATTTGTATGGGATGCTATGCCACAATGCCAACGCCTTTACTTATACACGTTTTGCTCAGTTGGCATGCCATGATGAACACTAACCCCCATAGTCAGAAGAAATGGAAACTTACCTATGAGGTTGCCTTGCAAGGTTGTGCCCTACCCAAGGATACAGCCAGGCCTGCCACACAGACCGCTGTCACTTAGCGAGGTTGTACTTTTGTGCACATCAGAACACAGCCAATCTGGCTCCAGAATTCTTAACTTACATACATATTGACTTTATAGTTTATGGGGCCTTCAGATCCTGGAAATGACCTTTATGGTTTACCAGAAAGCAGTCACTGAAGCCCTAGGATAACAGGAGGCTGGAAGCAAACCTTTCAAAACCAAATATTAAGTTACATATTAGGATATCATCTGCGGTCTGTGTTTGTGGGAGAAAGAACATTCACTCAGGTACACCCTTTAACACGAAGGTCTATCAATACCAGCTCAGCATTCTAGCTGATGTTAGGTTAAAAGCACAGAGTTGGACTCCTAAGTGGAAAACTATGAAGCTTCAGTGATGCAAGCAACGACACTTGGTGTTTAAGAGATGTTGACATATCTTTCAACAAACCACAGAAGGCCTGGTTCACCTGGTTAAAGGTTGCATGGTGACTGAAGTATAACCTCAGCACACATGTTCTGCTGAGTCAGTCTTCTCAAACCAACGCTGTGTCCTTGGAAAAAGACTGTTTTTTTTTTTTTTTTTTTAAATTATTTATTTATTGGAAAGGCAGAGTAACAGAGAGGCAGAGGCAGAAAGAGAGGTCATCCATCCTCTGGTTTAACTCCCCAGATGGCCGAAATGGCCAGAGCTGGGCCTATCTGAAGCAGGAGCCAGGAGCTTCTTTCATGAAGGTGTAGGGGCACAAGGACTTGGGCCATCTTCCACAGCTTTCCCAGGCCGTAGCAGAGAGCTGGATCAGAAGTGGAGTAGCCAGGACTTGAACTGGCGCCCATATGGGATGCTGGCACTGTGAGCGGTATCTTTACCTACTTGTCCATGGTGCTGGTGCCTGTGACTGTGGGTTTCAAGGCAGAGCGACAGCCTCTGCTCCTTCCAGCTGGATGGCCTTCACATCAACTTCTTATTTTTTTTATTGCAATAATTTATTTATTTATTTCCTTTTTATTTGAAAGGCAGAGATGGGATGGGGAGGAGAGAAAAAGACTAGAGAGGGGGAGAGAGAGAGAGAGAGAAAGAAAGATCTTCCCTCTGCTGGCTCAGTTCCAGAACGCCCATAACTTCCAGGGGTAGGCCAGGCCAAAGCCAAGGAGCCAAGAACTTGACCCAGATCCTCAACTGCTGCTTCCCAGGGCACACATTGGCAGAAAGCTGGATTGGAAGCAGGGTAGCAGAGCTTGAAGCAGGCACTCTGGTATGGGATGCAGGTGTCCCAAGTGGGAACTTAACTGCTGTGCCAAACACCTGTCCATCACATCAACTTCTGAGCTTCAGTCTTCTTCCTTTGCAGAATGATTTCTTCCCATGAATTAAATAATTGTTGGAGCTAGGCGAAATACCTAGCATGGGACCTGGGACATCATATGTTCTCAGTATGATAGTCCCTGACTCCCGATCTTAAACATCTGCAGTGATTTTTATGCTCCTTTCCCAGGGTTGCCATGACCAAGTGCCATAGGCTGGGTGGCTTACAAGAAGAGAATTTTTTCTCTCTCAGTTCTGTGGACCAGAAGTTCAAATGCAAACAGCTGGCAGGGCCATGTTCCCCCCAGCCCTCAAGGGAGGGTCCTTTCCTGCCTCTCACATCCTGCCAGGATGCTCCCTGGCTTGTGGCAGCTCAGCGCACACCGGCCCCACGTTCATAGCACAGCCTTGCTTAGCGTCTGCGTGTTCACACAATGTGCTCTCCACGTGTCTCTGTGTGTTCACATGGTGTGCTCTCCACGTGTCTCTGTGTGTTCACATGGTGTGCTCTCTGTGTGTTCACACAGTGTGCTCTCTGTGTGTCTTTGTGTCCAGCTTTCCTCTTAGAAGGACACGAGTCCTGTTGGATTAAAGCCCATTCTGATGAGCTCATGTTCACTCAACCACATCTGCAAAGTCCCAGTTTCCGAATAAGGTCACACATACAGCAACCAGAGGTTAGGGTGTTAAGTATCTTTTTTTGTAGGGATACAACTCCACCTACAACAAATTTCTCATCATCCATGGGAAGACACTAATAGTTGTATAGTGACTTCAGACAGCTTGTGCTCTCTCTGCCCAGGGAGGTAGAACTTCATTTACTTGTTATTATTATTATTATTTTTTGTAAAGGCGAATATCCCCATTAAAACTTGGTGGTGGGGAGTGGGTACTCAACCTAGTGGTTAAGATTCTGTGTTAGGGGCTTGCATTGTGGCATAGTCGATTACGCCTCCACCTGTGATGCTGGCATCCTATATGGGTGCCGGTTTGAGGCCCAGCTGCTCCATTTCCAATCCAGCTCCCTGCTAATGGCCAGGGAAAGCAGTGGAGGATGGCCCGAGTGCTTGGGCCCCTGCACCCATGTGGGAGACCCAGCAGAAGCTCCTGGATCATCCTGGCTTCAGCCAGCCCAGGCCTGATTGTTGCTGCCATCTGGGGAGTGAACCACCAGATGGAGGACTTCTCTCTCTCTGCCTCTGCTTCTCTGTAACTCTCTGCCTTTCAAATAAATAAATAAATCTTAAAGAAAAAGAAAAAGAAAAAGAAAAGTGGTAGGGCAGGCATTGTGGTGTGGTCGGTTAAGCCACCACTTGGGGCTCCCGCATTCCATACCAGAGTGCCAGTTCGGGTCTCCGCTACTCTACTTCTGAACCAGCTTCCTGCTAATGCATCCTCAGAGGCGGCAGATAGTAGTTCAAGTGCTTACTGCCATGTGGTAGACCCAGATGGAGTTGCAAAATCCTGTCTGCAAAGCCCGGCCCAGCCCAGCTGTTGCAGGCATTCAGAGACTGAACAAGCAGATGAAAAATCTCTCTCTGTGTCTCTCCCTCTCTCTTTGTCTTTCAAACAAATAAGTAAATCTTAAGGAAGAAAAACCTGTTAAGCAGGTTAAACCCTGAGAAGTAGCAATAGAAATGAATGAAGGGGAGAAGACACATGCATTTCATGGCCCATACATTTCTATTAAATTTTGTTTCACCAACCACGTACTATTGTTACCGGGTGCTTATTAATAAATTCACAATATTAATAAGCCTTGTGGGCTCTTGCCACATATTCAAGGAAGAATTCTGATACTTGCACAAATAAACGAGGCAGCATGGTAAGTTTTTATTCAGTGAGGAGTGAGAGGAGAGTGAGGGCCCTATTTTTTTTTTTTTTTTTTTTTTTTGACAGGCAGTTAGACAGTGAGAGAGAGAGAGACAGAGAGAAAGGTCAATCCGAAGCCAGGAGCCAGGCACCTCCTTCTGGTCTCCCATGCTGGTGCAGAGGCCAAGCATCTGGGCCATCCTCCACTGCATTCCCGGGCCACAGTCCTGGGCCACAGCAGAGAGCCAGACTGGAAGAAAAGCAACCGGGACAGAATTGGCACCCCAACCGGGACTAGAACCCGGGGTGCCAGCGCCACAGGAAGAGGACCAGCCCAGTGAGCTGCGGCACCGGCCTGAGGGCCCTATCTAAGACAAAGGGAAATCTGGATTCCACAGAGCACCAGGAGCCAGCCACGTGGAGGAGCATGCAGGCCAGAACACATGGAGCAGGTGGTCCGAAGGCGCAGGGGCAGCAGGGGCCCACAATGGTGAAAGAGGGCAAAACAGGGCCAGGGCCACCATGTCTCAGGCCTTTAATCCACTTTCAAAGGGGAGTGGTTAATTAGCCTGATGGGCAGGTGGGCACACAGGTGTGGTCAGGTAGGGGGATGTGATCACACAGGGGACGTGGTAAAGGCATGGTCTCCCAGCTCAAAAACCTAGTCAATTTTTTTCCTGTATGCTTGCCTACAAGACTATTTCTAGTTCTTAAAGAACTCAGTTAAAACAAAAAGAGCACATTTTCAAAGCAGGCACTCATTTGGAAAGCAGGCAAAGCTGGTGCTTGTGCATTTACCTGTCCCAAGTTCTTTCCTTGACTTACTATTTGGAAGAGATAATTATGAGAAAAGATCATTTGCAAAAGGAAATAGAAAAGAGAAACATCCACTCTTCTGATTGTCTCAGGTTATAATTTCTTTATAAGCCACTAATAGAGCCTTCAAATGGATGAGGTTTTGTTTTGTTTTGTTTTGCTTTCGTTTTTAGAGTGAGAAAATGCCAGAGAAGACTTATGAAAGATACATACGTTTAATAGAAATGCTGAAGATAGATTTGGAATTTATTGTTTTGTTGTTCATGTTGGTTTTATTTTTCACCTGAAATCTGATTTTGCCTTGCAAGCAAAGATTCTCCTTACTTTCTAGACAAAAGTTGTCTTTAGTTAAAAAGTTCTGGAAAATGGTCAGTAAAAATTTCAGAATGATTGCAAGTCCCCTAGCTATAACAGTAGTGATTCCTCAATTATTTTTCTACAAGTCTGTTTCGAACACATTTCAAAATTTCTCAGCAAATTCTGTCTTCTCAAGAAATGCGAAGCTCAGCATTATATATCGTGTTCACATTAATATCTGCTTTTGAAAAAGAAGCATCTTGGCCGGCGCCGCGGCTCACTAGGCTAATCCTCCGCCTAGCAGCGCCGGCATACCGGGTTCTAGTCCCGGTCGGGGCGCCGGATTCTGTCCCGGTTGCCCCTCTTCCAGGCCAGCCCTCTGCTGTGGCCAGGGAGTGCAGTGGAGGATGGCCCAGGTGCTTGGGCCCTGCACCCCATGGGAGACCAGGAAAAGCACCTGGCTCCTGGCTCCTGCCATCGGATCAGCACGGTGCGCCGGCCGCAGCGCGCCGGCCGCGGCGGCCATTGGAGGGTGAACCACCGGCAAAGGAAGACCTTTCTCTCTGTCTCTCTCTCTCTCACTGTCCACTCTGCCTGTCAAAAAAAAAAAATAAATAAAAAATAAAAAAAATTAAAAAAAAAAAAAGAAAAAAAGAAAAAGAAGCATCTACTGGCTTTAAAATGGGGGCATATGGATTCCCCCATTTCACGCTTGTCATCATTCTATCAACTTTCTGTTTTAAAGACCAGGCAGGCAGTTAGGGGCTGCTGTTGTGGCATAGTGGGTAAAGCTGCCACATGCTATGTGGGCATCCCATGTGGGTGCTGATTTATGTCCTGGTTACTCCACTTCTAATCCAGCTCCCTGCTAATGGCCTGGGAAAAGCAGTGGAAGATGGCTCAAATGCTTGGGCCCCTGTTATCCATGTGGGAGACCTGGATGAAGCTCCTGGCTCCTGGATTTGGTGTGGCCCAGCCCTCGCCATTGCAGTCATTTGGGTAGTGACCAGCATTTGGAAGATCTCTCTCTCTTTATCTGTTCTTCCCTCTTTGTAACTCTTTCAAAAAGTAAAGAAATTTTTAAAAATAATGAAAACTAGGAAGTTAGTGTTGGAATGAAATAACTTTCAAAAATGTAATTTCCGGGGCTGGTGCCATGGCTCACTTGGTTCATCCTCCGCTTGCAGCGCTGGCATCCCATATGGGCACCGGGTTCTAGTCCCAGTTGCTCCTCTTCCAGTCCAGCTCTCTGCTGTGGCCTGGGAGGGCAGTGGAGGATGGCCAAGTGCTTGGGCTCCTGCACCTGCATGGGAGACCAGGAAGAATCACCTGGCTCCTGGCTTCGGATCGGTGCAGCACTATGCCAGCCATAGCGGCCATTTGGGGGGTGAACCCATGGAAGGAAGACCTTTCTCTCTGTCTCTCACTGTCTAACTCTGTCAAATAAAGAAAATGTAATTTCCTTGTTTCATTTTCTTTGATACCACATTGAAAGTCATTATTCATTTAATTTCCAGTTGACTTATACACAGCAAAGGTCTTTGTAAGAGACCACTCTTTTTTGATTTATTCTTCTTGAAAGGTTAGCAAAACTTTCCACAAATAATTTGGCTTGAAAAATTATGTGTTAATACAAATTACTAGGATATGTTTTCAGTGAGTATGGGAAGCTTCTTCACCAGTTTTTGGCAGGCTGAACCTTAGCAACCAACGTTATTTGCATATTTGACTGAAACAAGCACTTATGTGATTCTCACATAAAGGTCTTTTACAAGACCTCAGTTCAGGTTGAAAGGTCACTGGAAATATTTCAAAACAGTTCACACGTCACTGGTGAGACCACAAAGATGGTTAGGCTACATCGATCTCATCTGTGCATCTGCCAGTTCTCGTTACTTTTTAACAGTGTCTTCACCATCAGTTTTATTTAAAGAGAGTTTATTGGTCAAACAAATAGTCACGGTAGTACACATAGAAGGCACAAAGAGAACTACAAAAGCACAAATTATGGCTGCTGTTGAAACATCTGACATGGCGTCATTTCCGAATTAGCTGTACAGACATGGCTTCTCTCTCTTTTCAGCTAAAAAGATGAGAACTTGACATTTCTGTACAAATGGGAAAATACAAATATTAACAACAATAATATATTATTTTAATCTTCTAAATTCACAAAAATAAAATGACAATATCTCACATTCAATCGATGGGAGTGTTCACTGTTGTAATCTTTTATGGAAATAATTTGGCAACATCCACAAATCTGTAAGGCACATATGCATTGACTCAGCAATAAATGCCTGAAGTACATGGAGATTTATTGCAGCATTGTTTGCTTCGGCCAGATTGGGAGAGAGTTGAACACTTTATGGTGTGCAGTGATAACTACATCTACTAAGAGAGAAATGTACCGACAGAGAAGATGTTTCTGAGTTAATAGTAAACAAGCTTCAGAACAATACATATATATGTAATAAAAACACACGAAAAGGTAACATCCGTAACATCTGAACGAAACTACTTCAGAAAGTTTGTGGAGGGGCTAGCATTGTGGTGCAGGGGTTAAGGTCCCCATCTGTGACACCAGCATCCCATATTACACCTCTGGTTTGAGTCCCGACTGCTCTGCTTCTGATCTAACTCCCTGCTTATGTGCCTGGGAAAGCAGCAGATGATGGCTCAAGTCCTTGGGCCTCTGCAACCATGTGGGAGACCTGATGACACTCCTGGCTCCTGGCTTCAGCCTGGCACAGCTCCTGCGGTTGTGGCCATTAAGGGAGTGAACCAGTAGATGGACCATCTTCTCTCTGTCTTTCCCTCCCTCTCTCTGTAACTCTGCCTTTCAAATAAATAAATCTTTGGGGAAAAAAAGGATTTTAAAATAAAAATGCCTATTTGTAGTAAAAAATTAATCATAAAAGAGAGAAATGTAATTCATGTAATATTTACATTGCTGCTGTTTTTCACTGGCAGACATTAGAGAGCCAAAGTATCAGACTGAAAAAAAACCAGTTTTCATCCACTGTATGCTGATTGCTTTCTCATTGATAAGTGGTTTATTTTCATTAAATGTCAGTTAACATTATTTGCTACTTCTTACCTTCAAAAAAGTGAAGGCTTTTTGGGTTTTCAACTCTTGCTGTTGAAAAAGGAATTTGAGTGTCAGCAGAGCTGAACTAAAGGAAAGGTTCTCTTACTGGAAATTAAGTGTTTTAAAAAACTATTTAATTTATTTGAAAGGCAGCGAGGCTGAGAGATAGACAGACAGACAGACAGACACACACACACACACACGTTAATTCCCTCATCTGCTGGTTCACTCTCCAAGCGCTGGGTCAGATCAAAGCTAGGAGCCAGAAACTCAATCTGAGTTTCTCACTTGGGTAGCACGGATCCAGCTACTTGAATCTGATGCCTCCCAGGGGGCAGAGTCACAGGAAGTCAGAATCAAACCCAGAAACTCCCATATGGGATACCAGAGGCTTTCCTGGGCTTCTAGTTTGCAGACTACAAGGTGTGGGACTTCTCAGCCCCCATCATTGTGTGAGCCAATCTCTCTCAATAAATCTTCCTATATACAACGAGTTTTCAGAAAGTTCATCAAAATGTATATTATGCTGGAATAGGCAAGGATTACAAAACCTTTTTTTTGCACCCAAATAAGCTTGTCATTTAATTTTATTTTTTCCGTGAACTTTTGGAGTATCTCCGTATCTATATATATCCTATTGACTGTTCTCTGGAGAACTCTGACTAGTACATTTCCTTTTTCTCTTTTCAATGCTTTTGGACTTGAGTTGTCCAGGAAGGAAGGAGGTCAGGGAAATTAAAGTGACGCAACTGAGATCCAAGGTCAGAGGCCAGTCTCCCAGTGTCCTCACAATCCTAGAATTTCTAGTGTCCTTGGGTACACTGTAATAACCTGGTCATTCTCCAGGCAGCCAGCCAGGGGGCAGAGGGAAAAGGCTAGGACAAAGGGTGGAGAAAGCCCCCAGCTAAAGGGAGAGCCCTCGGGGCAGTGGAGGGTGTTGAAAGGATCAAATGATAAGATTCAGAACGTGGAGGTAGTGGAGTTAGCCCAGGCAATAGGAGACTAAGTAAAATGCTACCTGGGCTTGGGGAGCCACAGAGCTGGGACCTCAAATGGCCCATGCAGCTTTGATGTAGGCCTCACTGAATGGCACAGAGTTTCAGGGACCCATGGGAGGGAGGGGCATCAAGGCTGGCAGATATCAGAACTTTTACCAAATAAATAGACTTGAGTTTTAGTACAGAAGAACTGGAGTTTCTGTGTGCAAATGGAGGAAAGGCCCCATCTAGATTCTGATCCTTCTAAGCAGAGTAGACACTGAGAGAAGCTGAAACAGGTGCACAGTGTCCACGACTCTTACTTGTTAGGTATGGACTCGCTCGGGGTTCTGGCCTTTTGTACTCCCTGAGAGATAGAAAAAAAGAGACGGAGACAGACCTCAACAGAGACAGGTTGCTTTATAGGAAGCAAAGAGGCTGGTGACAATCTGTTCTTGTGGAGAGACTGTGTGCCGGGCATGTTTAGAACTCAGATTTTTGTCTGATTAAGGGAGGAATTTGCCACTACCCAGGGAAAGGGGTAGGAGGCGGCTGGCAGAAAAGCGGGGGTGGGGGGTACTTTTTGAAGTCTCAGGGAACTTTCCTCTTATGTGTTTCCTAGCTGCCCTGTGCAGCTTATGTGCTTTGCCTTTTGCATCGCAAGGAGTTGAGAAGGGTCTGGCCAGGCCCGAGGATCTGGACAAAAGGGAGGGAATGGAAAGGGAGGAGGGGAAAGATGCAACATGTCCCTTATTACTGAGCACACCAGAGACTGGGCAGTCAAGATTAACCGCCGCCCCAAGCTGTGCCTGAGCCCATCCACCTGCAGCCTGCCACAGACCAGACTGCACAGCTCAGCCGAGGTGGGGCCAGGATCAGGGCAGAGAAAGGCTGGGACCCAGAGGCACTTACTCTGCTGCCCCTGGAGTCCTCTCCAGGGCAGAGATCAAGCTCCCTATCTGTGTCCATTCCTCAGAAGGATGCCTTTCTCAGAGAATGTAACAGCAGGCAGTTTGAACGATTTTTCTAGAAGATGTGTTAGGTACTCAGGAGAGGGTTCGGCAACACTTGTCTCTTCTGATTGAATAAGACCCTTACGGGATGAACAGGGAGTCAGTTTATAGAACCCTTGTTACCCTGTGAGTTAAACTGTGACTTTCCTAAGGCAGGTAGCCTGCTGCCACTAACTTCAAGTTACCTGTTACTTCTTATGTTTCTTTGCAGGTTACAAGCTCCCAATAATAAGGAGATGGGCCATCATCTGTGTTCCTCCGGGATGTTTTGTTTTATAACTCTGGAACATTAATCTCTTTCCAAACTCAAGCTTTAAAACACTTCTCTCTCAGTATGTCTGTTCCCCTGGCACCCAAGTTCACATCTATATAGGATTTGGGAAGTAAGGTTATTACTCTTAGCAGGATCCATCTATAATCACACAGAGCTGGCAGGGGTGTTAAAATATGGTTAGAACAAAATTGAGGTGTAAATCTTGCTCCCTCCATTGTCAAGTCTTCAGTACAGGTCAACCCCTTGCTCTTGCTTAACTACACATTGATGGCTTTTGGTATCGATCAGAGGTCAATTAGCAGGTGTTGGCTAATGCAGCATTTTTAGTACTGTGTGTGACTTTGGCTGCCACCACATTGGCTCCTAGAAGGGGTGGTGTTCTGGCCTCTGAAGACACAGGTGTTTATTTCCCAACCCTCTCTTACTTCAGTTGTGGCTGCAATTAAAAGATGTGTTTTGGTGCCAGTGCTGTGGCATAGCAGGCAAGGCTGCTGCCTGCAGTGCCGGCATCCCATGTGGGTGCTGGTTCGAGTCCCGGCTGCTCCACTTCCGATCCAGCTCTCTGCTATGCAGTGGAGGATGGCCCAAGTCCTTGGGCCCCTGCATCCATGTGGGAGACCCAAAAGAAGATCCTGGCCCCTAGCTTTGGAGTGCTGCAGCTCTGGCCGTTGTGGCGAACTGGGGAGTGAACCAGCAGATGGAAGACCTTTCTCTGCCTCTCCTTCTCTCTGTGTAACTCTTTCAAATAAATAAATAAATAAATAAATCTTTATTAAAAAAATGTGTTTTGTTTCCAGTGACATCACTTTAATCTAGGGTTGAAAAGGTTTTCTTTTCTTCTTTCTTTTTGGTTGTCATTTTTTTTAAAGGCATTCTTGCTTTAAATGTCGACAACAACAACAAACCTAGCGATAGCTATCATTTTACACACAGTTCCAAGGCACTGGGCTCCCACAGTCCAGCAGCTCCCGGCTCTGAGATTCTGAGATTTCTCCGTAAAGAATCGTTGTCTCAGTCAACAGGGCGAGAGAGTTCTAGCAGAAGAGCTTTGATGAGGCTGAGATCTCCTGTTTTAGCGAGAGATGGGAGGGGGCTGAAACTCACTGACTTTGGATTCTTTTAACGTGACAGTGTAGGCGGTGTGAGGGCAGCCTGCATGTGGGTTGCTGTGATCTGCTTCATGACCAAACCTACAATCTCAGGCAGAGCAGATGGCTCTGACACACCACCTGCTTCCCTCTGAAAACCCCAAGAGGGGCTGAGTTAAGATGGAATGCAGGAGCTGACATTGTGGCACAGCAGGTGAAGCTGCCACCTGCAACGCTGACTTCTCATCAGGGCTCTGGTTCGAGTCCTGACTGTTCCACTTCTGATCCAGCTCTCTGCTTACAGCATGGGAAAGCAGCAGAAAATGGCCAAAGTGCTTGGGCCCCTGCCACCCCATGTGAGAGACCTGGAAGAAGCTCCTGGCTCCTGGCTTTGGCCATTGTGGCCATCTGGGAAGTGAACCAATGGATGGAAGATCTCTGTCTTTCTGTCTCTGTCTCTCTCTGTAACTCTGACTTTTGAGTAAAATAAAAATAAATAAATCTTTTTTTAAAAAAGATAGAATGGAGGCTTCACAGGTTGGATGAAACTCCATCTTATACTGGGTGAGAAATAAAGCTAGCTTTAAAAATGAATGAACATATTCATCAGAAAGCATGCAAAACAATAGGTCAGAGATAGCAAGTCTAGTTAACATATGAACCAGCACCTCCACTCCTAGGTACTTATTTACCCATGAGAAATGAAAGCCTATAGCCACACAAAAAGATGTTCACAGCCGCATTATTGATGGTAACTCAAAAGTAAAAATAATCCCAATGTTCATCAGCTGATGAATGGATAAGCAAAATGCGGTATGTCCACACGAAGGATTGAAATATTAATGTGTGATATGACATGAATGAACTGCAAAACATTAGGCTAAGTGGAAGAAGCCAGACACAGAGGTCAGATATTGAGTGATTCCATTCATCTGGAATGTCCAGAATAGGTAAACCCACTAGACACAGGAAGTAGATTAGTGGTTGTTTAGGACTGGAGGTTAGAGAAGAATAGGGTGAACATTTTGCGAAAATGTTCTAAAATTAAACTGTGGTTATGTTTGTACAACTGCTTGGATATACTCAAAATCAATGGAGTCTATACTTTAAATGACTTTAATTGTAGGATAGGTAAATTATATTTCAGAATTATTTTTACTTTTAAAGAAAGAAGCTAGAGTTAGCATTGTGGCACATGGGTTAAGCTGTTGCCTGTGAGGCTGGCATCCCATATGAGTGCTCACTTGAGTCCTGGCTGCTCCACTTCCAGTCCAACTCCATGCTAATGCTTCTGGGAAAGCAGCTGAAGATGGCTCAGGGACTTGGGCTTCTGCCACTTACATGGGAAACCCACATAGATTTTGGGGCTTTTAGCTTTGACCTGACCCAGCCCCGGCTGTTGCAGCCATTAAGGGGAGTGAACCAGTGTATAGAAGTTCTCTCTCACTTTCTGTTTGTCCGTCTCCATCACTCTGCCTTTCAAATAATGAATAAATCTTAAGAAAAAAAGAAAAAGAAAGAGCAGTTCAGAAGGAATCAGTGGAGGCCAGCGCTGTGGCATAGTAGGTTAAGCATCTGCTCGCAGTGCTGGCATCCCATATGGGCGCTGGTTCGAGTCCCGGCTGCTCCACTTCTGATCCAGCTCTCTGCTATGACCTGGGAAAGCAGTAGAAGGTGGTCCAAGTGATTGGGTCCTTGCACCCGAGTGGGAGACCTGGAAGAAGCTCTTGGTTCCTGGCTTCAGATTGGCCATTTGGGGAGTGAACCAGCAAACGGAAGATGCCTCTCTCTTGCTCTCTCTAACTCTGCATTTCAAATAAATAAATAAAGCTTTAAAAAAAAAAAAAAAGAAGCAATCAGTGAGCAGAGTGCTGGTGACAGGCATTTAGGTGTCCCTGTGAGGCAATCAGGAAGCTGTACCTCTAGCCCCATTTCCTACCTGGCCACACCTGCTGCCCAGTTATCAGAACTGTTATACCCATCAGTTGTTCTCCACTGTCCCAAAGATGTCTCACATCTGTCTTTTTTTTTTTTTTTAAGATTTATTTATTTATTTGAAAGGCAGAGTTACACAGAGAGAGAGGCAGAGAGAGATATCTTCCATCCACTGGCTCTCTCCCCAGCTGGCTGCAACGGCTGGAGCCATGCTGAGCCGAAGCCAGGAGCCAGGAGCTTCTTCCTCGTCTCCCACATGGGTGCAGGGATCCAAGCACTTGGGTCATCTTCTACTGCTTTCCCAGGCTATAACAGAGCTGGATTGGAAGTGGAACAGCCGGGACTTGAACCAAAGCCCATTTGGGATGCTGGCATGGCAGGTGGTAGCTTTACAAAATGAGATGGGGAAGCTCATATTTTAGTAGAATGAGAACAGGAAGGGATGGTGCGAGTGAGGCATCCTGAGCATAAACTCCCTTAGCTCCCCGGATCACCTGCTGCTACTGATCATGAAAGTTGTACATTTTGTCCAGATGCTGCTGTGTGCCTTGCACGCATGACAGCCGAGGCTGCTGTGGGGAAGGCCATCACCATGTGTGTGGCAAATTGGGTTGCAGGGTGCACCATCCTTGTGCTTGTCAGTGGCTAGATACGGATTAGATTCAACTGAAAACCACAATCCGCCGGTGCTTTTATTTTCCTGAGGCAAGTAGCTGAGCCTTCTGTCCCATCCCCACCTGTTTTATCTCTCTTTTTAAAGCTTTTATTTATTTATTTGAAAGAAATAGAGAGGGAGAAGGAGAGAGAGAGGGAGGGATCTTTCATCCACAGGTTCACGCCCCAGATGGCTGCAACAGCTAAGACTGGGCCAGGCCAAAGCCAGGAGCCAGGAGTTTCTTCTGGGTCTCCCACAAGGCTCAGGAGCCCAAGTACTTGGGCCATCTACTGCTTTCCCAGGCGCACCAGCAGGGAGCTGGATCAGAAGCAGAGCAGCCGAGATTCCATCCAGTGCCCATATGGGATGCCAGCATTGTAGTCGGAGGCTTAGCCTTCTACGCCACAGCGCCAGCTGCCCCTATCTCTGGGTCTTGATGTGCCACATAAGGTTTCAGTAACTACAGCTGGGCTAGGCTTTGTGTGTGACATTAATGCTTTTATGCAGGTACTTGTGGGTGTTTTCCTTACAAGATCTCTGTGTTGAAATTGGTGGCCAGTCTTTTGGCTCTAGATTACAAAAACAAGCACAAAAGTAAAAATCAAGAACATTTGCGCTTCCATTTTTCAATAATTGTCCTTGCTGGAGAAAAAACAGTGCAGTGGCTGGGGGAATGAACAAGCACCCCCCTCCCCAGAAGCTAGGCATGTAGGCTATATGCCTTTACAGCCTGGAGCTGCGTAGGCCAGTGCTGGACACCATGCCTGCTCGGCCAGTTGAGGGTTGACTGGTGATGGGGTTTGCAGAGCAGGTCAGCATCCTGGGAAACAGCTGTTTCCAAATCTGCTGAATTCATTTTTCACTTGCAAAGAATTCCCTGGAAAATGACAAGGTCAAAAATGCAGAAGAGGAATTCCCCCTTTTTCTGGCAAGAAAAGCATTCCTTTTCCTTTTGAGGTCTGAATTGTAGGACTTCCCTCTTCCTCTGACTCACATAGTACTGCAACAGAGAGTCACAACCTGGTGCCTGTTCTTCAGGAGAGCTGTTTGCGGGTGACATTTATGTTCAGGTCCGGTTTAAGCCACAAGACTTAGTGTTGAAATATTAAGAGAAGGCATGGTGCAACTTTTGTACTATATTTAATTCAAGAAATGTGGCTGAGCAGGAAATAGAGTGGGTCAAGAGTAAGGAATTATTTCAAGAGCCAGATTTCCTAAACTATCTCTATTTTTAGTTACTGTGGGTTGTAAATGAATTAACCCCTCACCTGATGAATGATAGGGCTAGAAGCCTGGGCTCTTGAAAAGAACTTACTGTTTTACCTCATTCTAGTTTTTTTTTTAAAGGTCTCTTTAGAGACGGAGTTAAGAGACAGTTACAGAGAAAGAAGGACACACACACATGCATGCACACACACAAAATCTTCTATCTGTTGGTTCATTACCTAAATGGCCATAATAGCCTGGCACTGAAGCCAGGAGTTGGGAGCTTAATCCAGGTCTCCCACTTGGGTGGCATGGCCCCAAGTGCTTGGACCATCTTTTGCTGCTTCCCCAGACACATTAGCAGGGAGCTGGATCAGAAGTGGAGCAGCCAGGACATGAACTGGTGCCCATGTCGGATGCTGGTGTTGACAAGATACAAGGTGGGACCAACCTCATTTTGTTTTTTATTTATTAAATTTATTTGAAAGGTAGAGGCAGTGACAAACAGGCACACACACAAACACAAACAGAGATCCCCCATCTGCTGGTTCACTCCCCAACTGCCCACAACAGCCAAGGCTGGGTCATCCTGAAGCCAGGAGCTTGAACTCAAGACAGATATCCAGTATGAGTGCCAGGGATCCCAGTACTTGAGCCATCACTTGTTACCTCTCGGTGTGAACATTAGCAGGAAGCTAGGTGGGACGTGGCAGTGAGACTCGATCCCAGGTATTCCCATACAGGATGCAGACATCACAAGTAGTGACTTAGCCCACTGCAACCCTCTATCTGCTCCTGACTCATTTTAGAGGCAATGTGCATATCTTGGAGGGATATTTTTACCTGTAGAAAAGAATGAAAACAAAACAAGCATTCTGGGACTCCAATACTTGAAATAATCTCTGCAAACTTTCAAGTGTATTTACCTTCAGTGTTTGACAGGGATAATCTTTACATAAAAATATGTAACTGGAAAATTTAGAGGGTATGCTAAACAGTAGACTCTTTGCCTTCAAGGACTTAACACTCAGAGGGGTGGATATTTTTAGTGATCCGGCAGGTCTGTGACATGTAGAAACACACTTCTACTGTAGAGCTGGTGGGCTGGGTGAGTCAGCCGGCTGCTGAGTCACAGCGTGGCTGCCAAGTGTCCACATCTCAAGTTGCCTTTGCTCTTCTCTTCCTAATTGATGAGATGAGACCAAGAGGATTCAGTGCTTCCCAATATTCACTCTCCTCTATGTTGTTTGGACAAATTGCAATACATTCTTATTTTCCTTTGTGGGTGAATATGTGACTTAATTTTGGCTGTTGAGATATAACCAGATGTACATACAGCTCCCGGGAGGTATTATTTTTCCATTTCTCCTGGATGGAAAATAGTTGCAATGGCTGGAGTTTAACACCCACCTTGGACTGTGAGGCGAGCACCAGGACCTCAGGAAGGCTGACCGTGAGCTGGAAGGACAGTGGTCCCCTCAACTTTTGCAGATCCATCACACCAGTGCTGGGATGTCTTCCCTCAATTTCTTTTACATGAAAGAGAAATAGAATCCTATCCTGTTTAAATTCTATCCTGGTTAAAAAACATTTTTTAGTAATTAACATTTAGCTAAACATAATTCTAATGGCTATAGATTTATTTATTATCATTTACCTATCATTCTAATGGCTATAGATTTATTTATTATCATTTACCTAATATGGGGAGTTGCTCACTCCCCTGTAGGAAAAGTGGGAGGCAGTGATGTCATTGTGGAGGACAGAGCCTTGAGGTATCCCAGCCTTGGTTTAATGTTTATTCGTGTTGATTCTTGCCTGTGCTCTCTCTCGGATCTCAAGGCTTGTGGACTCTGCACGCAAGCACAGCTCTTCAGAGCTGTTCTGTGTCTCTGCAATTGCTTGGAGTAGGAGTGGGACCAGAAATCCCTCCAGCCTCCTGGGGAGGCCAGGCTGGGTGGGGAGGAGCAGCAGTGGAGGACAACCAGAAGACGCAGATGTGCATGCCAGGGTCTCCTTGTAGGTCGCTGTTTATACAGTGTGTACGGGACAAGTCAAGCTCCCCAGGACCACTTCCCAGAGTCCATGGGAAGGGTCAAAATGTTTCTTAATACTAGTATAACTAAATACTACATGCTACTTAGCATTTCCAAAGAGTTTGAAAACCACTGCTTTTCTTTTTAAAGGTTTATTTTATTTTCTTCGAATGGTAGAGTTTCAGAGAGAGAGGGAGAGATCTTCCACCTGAAGCTTCACTCCCCAAATGGTCTTAAAGGCTGGGGCTGGGATAGATCTAAGCCAAGAGCTTCTTCCAGTTTTCCCCTGTGGATGCAAGGGTCCAAGCCCTTGGGTCATCTTCCACTGCTTTCCCAGGCGCATTAGTAGGAAGCTGGCTCAGAAGTAGAGTAGCTAGGACAAGAATCGGCGCCCATAAGGGATGCCAGTGTCACAGGTGGTGGCTTAATCTGCTGTTCCACAACATCAGCCCTGAGAACTGCACTTTCTTTTTCTTTTAAGATTTATTTATTTTGTCTGAAAGGCAAAGTTCTAGAGAGGCAGAGGCAGAGAGAGAAAGAGAGGTCTTCCATCTGCTGGTTCACTCTCCAAATGGCCCCAAGGGCTGGAGTTGTGCCAATCCGAAGCCAGGAGCCTGCAATGTCCTCTGGGTTTTCCCACACAAGTGGAGGGACCCAAGGACTTGGGCCATCTTTCATTGCTTTTCCAGGCCATAGCATAGAGCTGGATCAGAAGATGAGCAGCCAGGAGTCAGGCAGTAGCTCTTCCTGCTACGCCACAGCGCCGGCCCTGGAACTGTCTTTTAAGCTCACCTTGAAGAGAGCTTGTCTTAAACACGCTGGCACCCACCAACAGCTAAGAGCAGCAGCGAGAGACCATTGTTACACCAATGAGTTCTACCTAATGACCCTCTTCTAAGGTCTGAAATAAACAGGGAGGATGAACCCAAGGACCTGAGGACGTGAGTGTGGGGCGGGGAAGATAGCCCGTCCCGGGAGGTAGGTGATTGTCGCTCCCCCTCTTCGCGGAGGAATGACACAGGACCCTGCGCTGTTCTTTTGTCTGCTCGGCCCTTCCCGGGTTTGCTGCTGGTTCTTCCCGGATTGGCTACCGACCCTTCCACCTCCGTGGAAGGGCGGTGCCCCCTGCCACTTTCCCCACTTCCGCAGGGGAGCGGCACACTGCCGGCCGGCTCTCTCGGGGCTGCACAGGTGTTCCTCAGGTGTTCCCCTTAGATGTTCCTGGTGCATATTGTCTCTCTCCTCCTTTATAGTCCTCTTCCACCAATCCCAACTCTGCTACCCACAAGCCGAGTATGCTGCTCTCCTGCAATCAGGAGCAGCTCCTGCAGCTTGTCAAGTTGGCAAGAGGCAGCTGCGTAGAAGCTGTTTACTCCTCTCCCAGCACCATATTGTGGGAGAGCAGATGCATAGAATAAGTCTTAATTCCAGTAACTTAGTCTAGTCCGAGTTGCTCCCCACAGGTGATATGGGCTGAACTGTGGCCCTATCAAATTTATAGGGCACAGTTTACAGATGTATGGGAAACCTAACTCCCATCCCAGTACCTCAGAGGATGACTTTATGACAAGAAGCCAGCTCATAACACCTTCCAGTTTACACAGGAGCTCTTTCTTTGCTTATAACAAGACAGTTGTAACACTTATTTGATAATCTGCTTGTAAAATATTTTTCCATTAGTTCCTTCTATGTGATTATATATAATTAATTTATTTGAGAGACACATAGCCAGAGAGGGAGAGAAGGAAAGAAGGAGAGAGAGAGAGCGAGAGAGAGAGAGAGAGAAAGAGAGAGAGAGAGAATCTTCCATCCATTGGTTCACTTCTCAAACGCTGCAACTGCCGGGGCTGGACCAAGGCAGAAGCCACAGGTTGGGAACTCAATCCAGGTCTCCCATGTGGGTGGCACCCAGCCATTCCAATGTGGGTTGCAGGTGTCTTCACTGGCATTCCGTGAACTAGTCTAAATGTCTACCCCTCCCTGATGTTTTAAAACATGCAGCAGATAGTGTGAATTGGTTTACTCCACACTCAGTGGCGTCCCTGCCAGCCTGTCTCCCTTTGCTATGACGGCAGGAGAGTTAAAATCCTTTCCAGATCCCATTCAGCTAGAATCCTAGGTTCTACCAGGTATAACCAAAGTCTAGTTTCCCTGAGACAGTCTGGCTTATGTCTTTGACTGGACGTAAGTATTAGAAGTATCCTCTTGGCTCTCATGGTCACCACAGGGTATTGGAATTGGTAGTGATGATGGGCTTTTGGAAAGTCCATGGGCACTACTTACCTCTGCTGGGGCAGCTGTGGCGTTTCTGATGCATTACAGGCACTGAGGGCATGCAGCACATTGGAGTCACCAAGCGGAAAGGTGGAACATTTTCCTGGGATGCTTTGCTTCTGGCTGTCTAGCATCTAAGCCCATTTCTCTGGTCTTCCTTGGAAGTCTATAATCTTCTTGGTTTATTTACCACATTTCATCAGTTCAAAGATGAACATTGCCCTACTTTTTAAAAAAATAATTATTTATTTATTTGAAAGGCTGAATTACAGAGAGAGAGAGAGAGGGAGAAAGAGAGAGAGATATGGAGAGACAGGGACAGTGGGATAGAGCAAGAGAGAGAGAGAGCGAGTGAGTGAGCGAGATCTTTCATTCCCTGGTTTATTCTCAAAATGGCCACAATGACCAGGGCTGGCTCTGGCTGAAGCCAAGAGACAGGAGCATCACCTGGGTCTCCCATGGGGGTTGCAGTGGCCCAAGCAGTTGAGCCATCTGCTGCATTCCCAAGAGCATTAGCAGAGAGCAGGGATCAGAAGTGGAGCAGCCAGGACTTGAGCCAGTGCCCATGTGTGATGCTGGTGTCTCAGGCAGTAGCTTTACCTGCTACACCATAGCACCAGCCCCTCACCAGATTTTTTCACCCCTGAGGTTGGATGCTTCTTATACATTTAATAATATAATTAATAGCATTATGTGTTTCTTAGTGGTTTATGAAATATACCTTAAAAATCATGGCATCTTAGCTGCAAGGGAAAAAATTACTGAAACCTGATAGCTTACTTAGTCTGCTTGGGCTGCCATAACAATACCGTAGCCTGGGCCGTTTAAAGAACACGAATCAGTGTTATCACAATTCTGCAAGCTGGAAGCCCAAGCTCAAGGTTCCAGCTGATTCTACTTTTGATGCGGGATCTCTTCCTGGCTTGCAGATGATCACCTGATCCCCGTGTCCTCACATAGACTTTCCTCAGTGTATGTGAGTGTGTGCAGGTGTGTGTGAGAGGGAGTGAGGAGGGAGAGAGAGAAAGGAGAGGGAGTTGAGAGCTGAGTGAACTCTCTGTTATCTCTTTAAACAATTTTTTAAAATAAAGATTTGAGAAGCAGAGTTACACACACACACACACACACACACAGAGAGAGAGAGAGAGAGAGAGAGGACCTCCATCTGCTGTTTCACTCCTCAAATGGCCACAATGACTGGAACTGAGCTGATCAGAAGCCAGGAGCTTCTTCTGGGTCTCCCACGTGGGTGCAGGGGCCAAAGCATTTGGGCCATCCTCCCCTGCTTTACCAGGGAGCTGGATTGGAAGTGGAACAGCGGGGACTTGACCTGGTGCCCATATGGGATGACAGCGCCACAGGCAGAGCCTTAACCTACTGCGCCACAGTGCCGGCCCCTGTAGTCCCTTCTTTTAAGGATGCTGATTCTACAGGATTAAGGCTCCTCTCTTAGGATCTCATTTCTTCTACTCACTTCCTTAGAGGGCCCCATCTCTAAGTGCAGCCACATTGTGGGGGCAGGTTCAGCTTAGGAGTTTTGAGGGGTTACAAATATTCAATCCATAATATTACTTAAATTGGGTAATCGAGTACAATACATTGTTTGCAGTTGAGTATGTTGAACGGTGTAGAATACAGACAAAATAGCAACTTAAGATTGGAGTCACTTGAATCAAAGTAACTATGTCCCAGGTCATTTTTGTCCTTTTTCAAATCCTACTTGGTTTTCAAAAAGATATTGTATAAATCAGGGCTTTCTGGCAGGGAATATGAGCTATTTTGCAATGCCTGACAGTCTCATAAAAACCTGCATTACGTGTCCCCTTCCCTAGTGGCCTTAGTTTTCCCTGTCACTCACCCTTTACTCCTTTATTATATCTAAATTCCTTCCTTCTTTTCCCTTTCTAAATCATAAAAGAAATTTTTACAAGATACAACTGTTCTGCTGCCTTGTTACCTATTTTTTCTTTTTGAGCTGTTTTACTACAATGTGGTCCAGGATCAAGCAGATTTATGTAAAAACAGGAGTTGTTCTGCAATAGTCATTGCACCATAACCATTATCATCATCTAAATATTAAATGTGAGTTGATTTATGTTGATAAACACCTGTTATCAAGGCTTACTGCTCCAATTTCTGACTTGGCTCTTGAGTTTGATCCTTGCCCCTCCCATGGGGACTACCCTGGCTGGGATCTCACAATCCCTCATCTGGAAATTGCAACATTCTCCAAATCTAGCCCTGTCCCCACTCCCTCCAAAGATTCTCCTTACATGAGCCATGATCTCTTGGGTATCTTAAGAGCCTTAGGTCTTGGGTGTTGTGGCTGCTTAGCACCTGCTTCCACAAAAAGGGTTTAGACAGCTTCCCTATCCAGCTGCTTATTTATAGTCATTGTTTGGCATAGGGACTGAGAAAATTCTCTTTTCTTTCTTTCTTTCTTTTTTTTTTTTTTTTTTTTTTTGACAGGCAGAGTGGACAGTGAGAGAGAGAGAGAGAGACAGAGAGAAAGGTCTTCCTTTTTGCCGTTGGTTCACCCTCCAATGGCCGCCGCGGCCGGCGCACCGCATTGATCCGATGGCAGGAGCCAGGTACTTCTCCTGGTCTCCCATGGGGTGCAGGGCCCAAGCACTTGGGCCATCCTCCACTGCACTTCCCTGGCCACAGCAGAGAGCTGGACAGGAAGAGGAGCGACTGGGACAGAATCCGGTGCCCCGACCGGGACTAGAACCTGGGGTGCCGGCGCCGCAGGCAGAGGATTAGCCTAGTGAGCCGGCCTGAGAAAATTCTCACAAGGGAAAAAAATGGAGCTCTGTGTGGTCCTGGGATACACACACATTGGATCAACTCATCAGGAGGATCTGACATAAACTAGGTTATGGGAGGGGTCTCCCCTTCCCTCTCTGTGAATTTGGATTCAGCCTAGGAGACCCAGCACAGTGAGCTCCACTGAGACCAAGCTAAGTATTTGGTGAGGAACATAGCTCTCCTTGCAAGCTTTTCCTACCTGCATGTCTGAAGCTTGAGGGAAAGAGAGGCGTGTATTAGCTACAGGAAAACGAAGCTATTGTAAAAACAACACTCCTGCCGGCGCCGCGGCTCACTAGGCTAATCCTCTGCCTTTTGGCGCCAGCACACGGGGTTCTAGTCCCAGTCGGGGCGCCGGATTCTGTCCCGGTTGCTCCTCTTCCAGGCCAGCTCTCTGCTGTGGCCCGGGAGTGCAGTGGAGGATGGCCCAGGTGCTTGGGCCCTGCACCCCATGGGAGACCAGGATAAGTACCTGGCTCCTGCCATCGGATCAATGCGGTGCGCCGGCCGCGGCGGCCATTGGAGGGTGAACCAACGGCAAAAAGGAAGACCTTTCTCTCTGTCTCTCTCTCTCACTGTCCACTCTGCCTGTCAAAAAACAAACAAACAAAACAAAACAAAAAAACACACACACACACAACAACAACAACAACAAAAAACAACACTCCCAGTAACCAAGTGGCTCCAAGAAAATAGAAGTTTCTTTGTTAGGCAGTTCAAGGTGAGTTCTGCTCCGTGAACACTCAAGATCCCAGGGCCTGGTTTTCTCTACCATCTTCTAAGCTCTGGTTTCTGATGTCCTGTTTAAAATCGAGTCATGATCAGTTGGTGTGCAGCTTGAGGGAAGATGAAGGTGCTCAGAGGTACACATGCGCAGTTTCTTAATGTGCAGTTTCCTAACGCCCAGGCCTGGGAGTGGTGTGTCCCTCTGGCCCGTGCTCTGCTGGTGGGAAGTAACACAATCTCATCTAGCTGCAAAAGGGCCGGGGAAAGGTGGTCCCAAGCGAGGTGGCTGAATGCCCAGCTATTATCCTGTTATTTGGCAGGTAGAGAGAATGACTTTGTGGGACAATCAGCCTTCTCTGAGACACTGAGTATATGGTAATGTATAGGACTATAATACTTGGGGCTCATATAGTACTTTTCCATGGGACAACCTTGCATGGAGCCTGGTCTTTCTTCCAAGGGGCCCTTCTGGTTCCAACAAGGACTGACATGTGGAGATGGTTAGATCTCTTACCAGCAGCAGAGTCATGCCTAGGAGGCTGTGTGTGGGTCCCGCACCATCGCCTGAACCTTCAGCTCAAGAATCCTTGGAAATGATCCGCCCTCTCTGTCAACAGGTTCCGTAGCCATGGATTCACACAGCTGCAGATGGAAAACACTTGGGAAAAAAAATTGTCTTACTAAACATGCTCAGACTCCCCTGCCCAGCATTACTTCCTCAGCGATACAGTGCATGGAGGATTTACATAGCACTTGCATTGTTTCAGTGTTGTAAGTAACCTAGAGATGACTTAGGCATATTGGAGGATGCATGTATGTTATATGCAAGCATGATACCATTTTATATAAGACTTGGGCATGAGTGGATTTTGGTGTCTATGGGAGGTGCTGGAACAGTCATCCCCGGACCCAAGGGATGACTATATATAAGAGGAATCCTTGGAAAAGACTGGACTTCCTGCTACTACAGCACTGACTGCTCAGAGCATTAAGATTTTCGGGTAGTTATTCAAATGTGTCTCAATTGTACTCTTAGGCTGACAAAACCTGGGTGTCGCGGGTATTCTTGGACTTGAATGTTTATTTATTCTGTGCGCAGGGGAAGCCTTGCCATCTCTTCTCACTGCCAACATAAGCACACGCTCTGTCCCTCAGCATTCACGTCTCCTCACAGAGGCTGATTCAAGACAGCCCTTCAGATCCACGCTTTGGCTGCGCTGCGTTAATTGCTCTTCTCCAGGCTCAACAGGTATTTTCGTGCTTCTGTGCCATTGTTTTTACTGTGTCTTAAGCCTGGAGTGCGCTTCCTTGCCTGGCTAATCTTGTGCATTCGTCAAGGCCCATGTTGAGAAATAACAGCAGGTGGCAGCTAGTGTGTAAGCACTTGTTATATACTCAGCACTGTTCTAAGCCCTCTATCTGGTTTCTCCTTTAATGTTCACAACAGATATGAGATAGGTACTTTATTTTATTTTTAAAAATTTTTAAAAAACATTTTATTCATTTGTTTGAGAGGTAGAGTTACAGACAGAGAGAGGGAGAAGCAGAGAGAAAGGTTTTCCATCTGCTGGTTCACTCCCCAAATGGCTGCAATGGCAGGAGCTGAGTGGATCTGAAGCCAGGAGCCAGAAGCTTCTTCTGGGTCTTCCACATGGGTGCAAGGGCCCAAGGACTTGGGCCATATTCTACTGCTTTCCCAGGCCATAGCAGAGAGCTGGATTGGAAGTGGAGCAGCTGGGACATGAACCAGTGTCCAAATGGGATGCTGGTGCCGCAGGCTGAGGCTTAGCTTAGTAGTGCAGACCCCAAAGTTGAGTTCTTGACCAAGGTGTTACCTGAAGCTTCTCCCTTACCCTTGAAGAACTAATCTCTTTTTCTGTGCTTCTACAAACCCAAACTGGGTCAAAGGTGGTTTTCATCTTTGTTGTCTACTTTTTAGCACACTCTCTGCCATTTAGTAGATGTTAGTGTGATGGTCACTTCGAGGTGTCAGCTTGGCTATGCTCTGTTATTCAAGCCAATGCTAATCTACATGTTGTTCTGAAAGTGTGTTGCAGATGTGACTGACATCTATAACTTTAGGTAAAGGGGATTACCCCTGATAATCTGGATGGGTCTGATCTAATTAGCTGAGGCTTAAGAGAACTGGAGTTTCTTTGGGAGTGCTGAGTTTCCAGCCTGCTGGCCTGCCCTATGGATCAGATTTGCCAAACTAGGCCCCATAATTTTTTTCTTTTTTCTTTTTTTATAAAGCTTTTATTTAATAAATATAAATTTCATAGGTACAGCTTTTGGAATATAGTGATTCTTCCTCCTAGGCCCATAATTTCATAAGCTAAGTCATTGCAATAAAGCTCTCTCTTCCTCTGCTGGTTCCATTTTTTAGAACCCTCACTGATGTGTTTTGTGGCACTCAGGGACATAGGCTGCCCTATAAGGTGTTAATGTCCTTGTTCCTTGAGTGCTAAGTCCACTCTTGACTTCCTCCAAGATATATTTAAGAACTTATCAAAATTCCCCAAGTTTTGAATAGGATCATATTTATTCAACCTCCAGGCTTTCCCCCTAGATTGCATATTCTACAAGAATCCAGAGGATTCTCTTGGATTATCCTTAAAATCCCAAACTACTTGTCATTTCAACAGAAATGGACTTAGTGTGAAATGAATGCATGTGTTCAGGGCTACTCACTCGCATGCCTGGCAAGGCACTGACATGGCCATTCACTTGCATAAATTTTTCTTCTTCTTCTTTTTTTTTTTTTTAAGATTTTATTTATTTGTTTGAGAGGTAGAAGTACAGACAGTGAGAGGAAGAGACAGAGAGAAAGGTCTTCCATCTGCTGGTTCACTCCCCAAATGGCCATAACAGCCGGAGCCGTGCTGATCTGAAGCCAGGAGCCAGGAGCTTCTTCCTGGTCTCCCACATGGGTGCAGGGGCCCAAGGACTTGGGCCGTCCTCCACTGCTTTCCCAGGCCATAGCAGAGAGCTGGATCGGAAAAGGAGCAGCCAGGACTAGAACCGGCGCCCATATGGGATGCCTGCACTTCAGGCAGAGGATTAACCTACTGCGCCACAGCGCCGGCCCCATTGCATAAATTTTATTATAATATGATATTGATACTGTAAGAAGTTAAGGAATTCTGGAACATTTTAATACTTAGAAGAAATTGTAAGACTGATTTGAACATACACAAAAGGTATCTTCTTTCATCATCTGTAAGATTTTTATTAAAGAAAGGAGGAAGATATGAGAAAAGTATACATGGAATGTGAAGCCAAAGTGATTGAGAGGAATGATGAAAATCAACAGAAATATATTCTAATTCTAATATCAAGAAGTGAATTATAATAAAATTTTTTCAGATTATGCCTGAAGTAGTAATTCATTGAGAGGTAGAACTCTATTTTGAACAGAAACAATGAATAATGTCTTAATTGTCTGATAATATGATCAAGAAAGAGGAGTGCATCATAAAAACACGTTAGAAAAACTTCACAATACTTGCTTATAAAATACTGATATTGATGAACATTATGCAGCCAAAATGTGGCAAAAAGGTACATAAAAATCATTTTCCCCTAGGATTTATGATCTTTGTGGTATTCCACAGCTTTCAAAAGTTTTAAGTTTGTGAGGATTTCTTTTCTCTCTTTCTTTCTTTCTTTCTTTCTTTCTTTCTTTCTTTCTTTCTTTCTTTCTTTCTTTCTTTCTTTTTGACAGGCAGAGTGGACAGTGAGAGAGAGAGAGACAGAGAGAAAGGTCTTCCTTTGCCGTTGGTTCACCCTCCAATGGCCGGCACGGCCGGTGCGCTGTGGCCGGTGCACCGCGCTGATCCAATGGCAGGAGCCAGGTACTTCTCCTGGTCTCCCATGGGGTGCAGGGCCCAAGCACTTGGGCCATCCTCCTCTGCACTCCCTGGCCACAGCAGAGAGCTGGCCTGGAAGAGGGGCAACCGGGACAGAATCCGGTGCCCCAAACGGGACTAGAACCTGGGGTGCTGGCGCCACAAGGCGGAGGATTAGCCAAGTGAGCCGCGGCGCCGGCCCCTTTTTTGGTTTCCAATAGATACTTGTCTATTTAAAAATTGTTTTTTGGCGTGGTGCTGTGGAGTAGCGGGTAAAGCCACTGCCTGTAGCATTGGCATCCCATATGGGCACCTGCTCGAGTCCTGGCTGCTCTACTTCTGATCCAGCTCTCTGCTATGGCCTGGGAAAGCAGAAGATGGCCCAAATCCTTGGGTCCCTGCACCCATGTGGGAGACCAGAAAGAAGTTTCTGGCTTCTGGCTTTGGATCAGCTCAGCTTCAGCCACTGCGGCCATCTGGGGAGTGAAACAGTGGATGGAAGACCTCTCTCTCTCTGCCTCTGCCTCTCTCTAACTCTGTTTCAAATAAATAAAATCTTAAAAAAAAATTTGCTTTTCTTAGAGAAAATCCCATGTTGTTGAGCATCAGGCTGCCACACACCAAGATTTCAACTTTCACTATTCACTTTTCTTTTATCTGTTGCCATTTTTGTGCCAACAAGAAGAGATTAGATTTCTGGGGTTTCCGAGGGATAATGACATGTAGTGAGGCGCAGGGTTGAAGCTCACGGCAGGCTTAATTCAGATTTGTCTCAGGAAAATGAAATGTTAGTGTGTCTCACGAATCTTTGGAGCTGCTTGAACATAAGTGGTACCTCCGAAATTAAATTAGCAAATTCCAAGAATTTAGCGTGAGCCTTTGTCCTCAGGGAGGTTGATCTCATTTGAGAAAGTAGTTGAGTGCTAACTCCAGGATCTTCCAAAAGCTCCTGTGTAGTCAGTGGGTGCCGGCATTTAAATGTCCTGCTCGGTCCACCGTCACAAAGAAGAAAGGGACTTCTAGCCTTTGGAACTAGAATACAAGGCAAATGGATCTGACAGGGCCCTGTACTTTTTCAGTTGGCCAATAGTTCTTGGCTCCCTTACAACGCCCAGAGATGACTTCCTGAGAACCAGGAACTATTTTTAATAATGTAATCCTGACTTCAGCAGGCAGATGGGACTTGGCCCTTGATGTGTATCTATTGAGGAAGACTTTTGCCTGGTATGCAGAACTGATAACGTCAAAGATGGCAAAATCTCTCCTATGAAGAAAGGCCCAGGTATCTCCTGTGGTTGATAGCTGATACCCTTTCCTTCCTTCCTTCCTTTTTTTTTTTTTTTAAAGATTTATTTATTTATCTGAAAGTCAGAGTTACACAGAGAGAGATGGAGAGGCAGAGAGAGAGGAGAGACAGAGAGGTCTTCCATCCGCTGGTTCACTCTCCAAATGTCTGCAATGGCCAGAACTGTGCCAATCTGGAGCCAGGAGCTTCTTCCTGGTCTCCCACGTGGGTGCAGGGGACCTAAGGACTTGGGCCATCTTCTACTGCTTTCCTAGGCCATAGCAGAGAGCTGGACTGGAAGTGGAGCAGACTGGACTAGAAACTGTGCCCATATGAAATGCCGGTGCTGCAGGCAGAGGATTAACCTACTGTGCCATGGCGCCGGCCCCACACATGGAAAGTTTTATCCCTGGTGCGCATTTGGCACAGCACTTAGGATGCCTGCATCCCATCCTGGAGCGCCTGAGTTTGAGTCCCAGCCCTGCTCCCAACTAACGCACACCTTAGGAGGCAGCAGGTGATGTCTTGAGTACTTGAGTCCCTGCCCACCCCTTTGGGAGACCTGGATCGACTTCCAGGCTCCTGGCTTCAGCCTGGCCCGTCCTGGCTTTCGCAGGCATTTGGTGAGTGGACAGAAGCTCTCTCTTCTCTTTCTCTGTCTCTCTTTCTAATAAGTAAAAAATAAAAAAAAATAAAGTTATATCTATAACTTGATCCATCTCCTGACCCCTCTGTAGGACTGCCTCCTCTTTGCAGTGACTTCTGAACATTTTGTTTGAATTCTGATGAAGGGCCTTGCCTTACCTTGCCCCACCTGTAGTTACGCAGCGTGGACCTTGCTCATGGGACACACCTGCAAATGTTCAATTGGCAGTGAGCGCTGCCCCTGCCCCCACTTGACCTGCCAAACAGGGGAACATTCTCAGGATGACAGCTGCAGAGCTCAGAGGCAGCTGGTTGTCACCGTTCCCTCTCGCTTCCACTTTAGGGTGAACATTACTTTCCTGACTGCAGGGAAAAGCCACATTTCATCTCTCAGACGTGATGACCCCGAGCCCATCTTGTCCCTGTACGAATTGCTTTCAGGGACCCTATATTTCTTTAAATAAAAGGGTGCCTTCAGATATCCAGAATTTTTCTACATATCTCAGCCATCTTTCTCATCATTTGAAATGCTTGTGAAATTTCCATGATATCAACCTTGCCTTTGCATCTGACCCTTAACTGTGTTAGAACCGAGGCTGAAGAGTCCTGGTTACAAACCTCCGTCTTTGTAGATTTCACTTTTTTTTTTACCCACTAGATGTCGCTCTCTACCCAGTACATTTCGGAGCTGAGTCGGCGAGTTAATTAGAAAAGAAAGCTATTTGGGGAAGGGTTTGTAAGTGGCTGCAAAACATATTTTCAATTACTCCCAAATAGGACATTTTCCCCTACAGTGTGCAAGAGGCGTTTGCTATTTCTTTGGTAAAAGGAAACCCTTCAAAACTCGTTAAAGCAAAAGGGAGGGGAGTCCGTGGCTTGGGATGGAGACAGGTGCGTGGCTGTGCGGGATTGCGGCCGCGTCTGAAGTGGTCCTCAATGAAGGCAGAGTTGCGGGCGGGCATTGGCGTGGGCCTCTCCTGCTAGAGCTAAACGGGATTCCACCCCCAGCTCTCCCCTCTCCTCCTGCACGAGGATTCTGTGAATGCGAAGGAAGCATCGATGACTTAGCTGGCATTTTTAATGGTGCGATGTCTGTGGGAACCGTCTAATTGGGTTGTCCAAGTGAAAGAAATTCACAGTGCAGAGCGGACGTTCTTTAGTGTCAGGTTGCTGAGGCTGAAACAATAAGCATGTTCCCTGGCTGACAGCCCGACGCGGTTGCTTCAAGGAGGCAGACAGGAGAACCGAGAGCAGGCAGGTGGGTGTGGTGGCCCTTGTCTTAAATTCCATCATGGTATCCACACCGCGGATACCCGCTCAGAGACACTCATTCCTTACAATAGCAAAACTTTGCAGAGAAACAAGGAGTTCCCTGCTGGTTCACGGTGACTTTGGCGCATATGCCTTGGCGGGCGGTTCCAGAGCTGCTCAAGTAACTTAAACCCTTTAGGTACTAATTGAAGGCAAATCTCATTTCTTTTTTTTTTCTTATTTAGTAAATATAAATTTCCGGCAAATCTCATTTCTAGCATTATCCAAGCAACGGTGTCCTCAAAATGATAGAACAAAGTCTTTTGTCTTTGTTTTTGCTTAAGATTATTTTTTATTTGAAAAAGAGTGAATGAGAGAGAGAGAGAGAGAGAGAGAGAGAGAGAATCTCATCCTTTAGTTTATTCCCCATTTACCTGAAAGAGCTGGGGCTGTGTTAGGCTGAGCCAGGAGCCTGAATTCCATCTGGATCTCATATATGGGTGGCAGGGACCCAGGCACTTGAACCATTATCTGCTGCCTCCCAGGTGTACATCAGCAGGAAGCTGGAACAGAAGCAGAGGAGCTGGGATTCCAAGCCAGGGAGTTTGATCCAGGATGTGGGCACCCCAAGCAGCAGCTTAACCACTGCACCACATGTCCGACTGTGAAAGCAGCAGTTCAAAGCTTCAGATGTAAACTGAATTGTTTTCTACTCCTTAGAAATCTGTAGGTCAACTATGTTTGTTTAAGACTCATCCAGCAAAATGAGTTCAGTAACCTTGAGGGCTGCTTGGGTCCTGCATGTTTGTGTACATGCTAATGTGAGGTTTTACAAGAAATCATGCCTACTAAATTTTAGATTGTTAGGTGCTTTGAATTTAGGAGAATGCCCAAACATGTCTGAGTTTTTGGTGAGGCTGAGTCACTTGTGGCTGTCCTTAAGCCATTATTTCTGAACCATAATTTGACTTCAGTTAGCTGTGTTAAACTGTGGTATGCCCAGTTTTCATCGATATGCAGAGAGGTGTAATGACATTTTGAGACAATTTCTGGTTTACTTGTTCAGACCTCAGTGACACTAGGTTTGAATTACACATGAAAGGTTTTCCTTTCCAAATTAGGAATTTACATATAGGAAAAGTTTCCAAAGCAGGAAAAACACATGCAAAGACATTGAATTCATTCATTCCTCAAGGATTTACAGAGTACTAACTACCTCTTATTAAGCAAGTATTCCTCATTACAAAAATAGTTTGTGTATATTGTAGGAAAATTCAGAGAGGTGTGCAGAATAGTATACACATTATCTATAATTTCAACTATTTGGGGATTTCAGCATTCATATTTTGGTGATTTATTAGTATTTGGTTGATATATTTCCAGGTTTGGTATCTATCTACCCACCATCTATTGATCACCTATTTATCTTTCTCTCTATCCATCCATCCATTCACCCCACTTATCATCCAGCTGCAATCATGTTATGTATGTAATTTTGTAAACTGCTTATCTCCCATGCTTCCTCGTAATGAACATTCTTCTACAATATAGTTTAATTGGCTGCAAAGTGCTTTGCCATTTGGATAACTTAAACAACCAGTCCTCAATGGTTGGACAAGCTTGTAGCTGTCACTTCATGTACATTCATGTTAGTTCTTTGGGGTAAAAACTGTGCGAATTTTGAGGTTCAATAGTATGACTAATTTTACGGTTGATCCTTGTTGAAAAATTACCTTCGAACCTGTTAGAAGGAGATTTATATTTATTTCTATGAGCAGTACACCAACGTTCCTGGGTCTTGGCACTGTGGCCTTACAAATCCTTCTGTGGTGACTTTGAATGCTTTCCCTGTGTTCTTTTTTAAAGAACCGCCAGATTGGGACTGGCACCGTGGCTCACTTGGTTAATCCTCCACCTGCAGCGCCAGCATCCCATATGGGCGCCGGGTTCTAGTCCCGGTTGCTCCTCTTCCAGTCCAGCTCTCTGCTGTGGCCATCTGTGGCCTGGGATAGCAGTGGAGCCCTGCACTTGCATGGGAGACCAGGAAGAAGCACCTGGCTCCTGGCTTCGGATCGGCGCAGCGCTGGCCGTAGCAGCCATTTGGGGAGTAAACCAACAGAGGGAAGACCTTTTTCTCTGTCTGTCTCTCTCACTGTCTATAATTCTACCTGTAAAAAAAAAAAAAAAAAAAGTCGATCTCTGTCACTGTTTAAAAAAAAGAAAAAATAATGGTGAGATTAGCCTTAGCACATTAGTACAAGAGTTTTTATATTAGATTACAGGGAGAACAAATAAACAATAAAAAGTAACAGGGTTGCATCTCTGCATTTATTACAACAGGTATGGTTCAGTTTTAATTACTGGTTATAAACACTTCATAGTCTACTAATAAATGTCTTGCAGTATATTTTGAAAACTGCAATAAACTCTTTGTCAGGTGAGAATTCACTGCAGTTCTTGGCCTCTAAATCTCTATGGAAAAGAAGGATAAAACTGCCATTTTTCTTGGTGAGAATTATTGGAGGGACTGATAAGGAAGTGGGATTTAGCTAGGTTCTGAAATAATTACTACTGGCAAAGCAAAATTGGGAAAATAAACTTGCACGATAATGTAGCACGGTGGTTAGGCTAAATCTGTACTTTCTCAAAAAAAAAATCCCAGTGCTTAAGAGATAAGTGAAAAAGTTAAGAATAAGTTAGTTTAGGAAAAAACCATGGTTACGTTAGAAAATGTATTACTGAATAGACAGATAAGGGATGAACTTGCATTCTTTGCACAGGGGGGCTTTGATATACTGCTCTTAGTTGGGTTAGCAAAATGGGGCAAAAAGATTCAAGTCTGAAACTACTTAGGTTCCAGGTGATAATCTTTATTCATGATGGCTTGAAGGATGCTACTGGAGATCCGGAAATTTCCTTTTATTCAAATGTGGAACTTCCTTTACTCTTCTCTTCCTTTGAGTGCTTATTAAAAACATTTAAAATGAAAATACTGCTATACATGGATTTCAAAAGTTTTTGCAAGAAAATTAATTTGTCTTTTTGTTTATTTCACTGTTCCATGCATTTTGTGAAGTTCCCTTACAGACTATAGAACTTATGGATGTGCTTTTAGGTTATTTTCATTTTTAGATATTTGAATCAATGTTGTAGTGAAATCTCAGATATTCATGTTTACAGATGCCCTATATCTCTTCAGTAGATTCCTAACAATGTTACTGTGGAGACGTTCTTGTTTAATAGATTGAAAACATAATTTATCTATTTAATTTATTTCAAAGGCAGAGAGACAGACAGAGCTCTCAACCATTGATTTACCCTCCAAACTGAATGCGATGGCAATGGCTGTGGCAGGCTAAAGCCAGGACCCAGGAACTCAACCTGGGTCTCCCACCTGGAAGCAGGGATCTGAGTCCTTGAGCCACCTCCTGCGCTGCTGCTTCCTGGGTACCTATCGGCAGGACACCGGAATCAGGAGAAAGTCAGGACTCAGCCTCAAACACTCTGCTGTGGGATGTGGGCGTCACAAGTGGCATTTTACCCGCTGCCCCAGATGTTTGCCCTTATTTATCTTTTTCTTATTTTATACCAGTTTTCCAGTCCATGTGAAATGGTGATGGATCCAATCTATGGAAACAGAACTGTGGTTGCCCTGCTGTTCCTTTCCCCTTTTTGCTGCCATCTTCAGTGTGATTGGCCAATGCATGGATGTGCTGTGAGCAAGAAAGGATAGGAGAGGGTTCTTTGGTTGTTATAAGACTGTTGACTTCTTTCAAGCTAGATAGGTCCCAAGGGAAAGCACAGTCTCTTGGTGGGGGTTTGGGGTGTGGGGTCACCACAGAGTTGTTCTGAGCTCCCACACACCATGAGTCCACCAGAATTCTGTGCACACAGCATGGAAAATGAAATTTTTTTGCATGGTGTCCAGGAGTGGCGTAACCACCTATGTGTATGCATTGCATCTCCTCTGCTTATGCTTGTTCTGTATTTTCCCACAGGGCTTCATTTAGAAAAGCAAGTTCAGGCAATGCCAGCATCCCAGTTCCCAGCCAATGTACATGGGAAGGCAGGGGAGGATGGCCCAAGTGCCTGTGTCCCTGCCACCTGTGTGGGAGACCTAGATGGAGTTTCTGGTTCCTGGTTTTGGCTTGGCCCGGCCCTGACCACTGTGGCCATGTGGCGCGTGAACCAGCTGGTAGTAGATCTCTCTCTTTGTGTCTGTCTCTCTCTCTCACTCTGCCTTTCAAATAAATAAATCTTTAAAAAGAAGAGAAAAGCAAGATCAAAGACAAAATTACTAGGAATGTTAAGCAGCAGTACAGCACGAGAGCAAGTATGAGGTCTTTCTGAGCAGGGGCTGTGTGACTGTGTAGGTGGCAGCTCAGGGAGCTGGCTCCCTGTAGACCCCGCACTAATTGTTGCTAGTGGCTGGGCCCGGACCATGGATCAGGGCACTAGGGAGAAGGATGGGACTCTGACTCTGCCATCTGGTGTTAAAAGAAATGCCTGAAAGTGGAGCAGCCAGGACATGAACCAGTGCCTCTAAGGGATGTGGGCGTTGCAAGTGGCAGCTTGGCCCATTACGCCACAATGCCGACCTGTGAATTCTTTATTTAGTGGAGGATTAAGCCTGTGACTATAAAGTAAGTTGAAAGCATGTTATTGCAAAAATAAAAATGAACAAAAAAGAAAAAAAAAGGGAGAGGATGAGTGGGAAGTATCATTATGAACTTAAAATTGTGCGTATGAAATACATAAAATCTGTTCTCTTTATATATCTATAAAGGACCTGAGAACTTTCTTTTTTTTTAGGATTAATTTATTTATTTGAAAGTCAGAGTTACACACAGAGAGAGAGAGAGGCAGAGAGAGAGAAAGAGAGAGAGAGAGGGAGAGAGAGAGAACATCACTGGTTCACTCTCCGGATGGAACAATAGCTGGAGCTGTACCGATCCAAAGCCAGGAGCCAGGAGCTTCTTCTGGGTCTCCCACGTGGGCGCAGGGGCCCAGGGACTTGGGCCATCTTCCACTGCTTTCCCAGGCCACAGCAGAGAGCTGGATTGGAAGTGGAGCAACCAAGACTCGAACTGGCGCCCATATGGGATACCGGCACAGCAAGTGGCAGCTTTACCCACTACTCCACAGCACCAGCCCCGAACCTGAGACCTTTCTAATTAGCCCATGACACTGTCTCCCACCTCTGCCACTCAGCTCTCCCCCACAGATGCACACACACTGCCAGCTGGGTGTGGCAATCAGTGGAAACATTCTCACTCTTTGAGCTGGGTCAGTGGGGAGGTGGAGGGTGTGGGCTGTGCATCCAGTGCCCTAGTTCACTCTGGGCCCACTTGTTGCCTTTCTCCTCTCTCCCACGAAAAGGGGGGAAATTAGAGCACTTTGTAAATACACTTCCAAAATAGCCTTTCCTTCTGAAAGCAGATTTGCTTTTTGGCCGAGTAGCTGCCTTTATGCTCCCCTAGATACAACTGTATTCCAATGACTGGTGAGGGACCTTTCACGCAAGTTTGTAAAATACTTACAGAGGCATCCAGGAAAAAAAGACACAAGGCAGTCTCAGCACTGGCCTGGGAGTCTGAGTTTTGTTGTTAGTGTTGTTCTTAGTGTTCTCTCCCAGTGCCGCATAGATCAACTTGGTTTATTGTCAGCAGGACATGGGTGTTCCCTCACGTTCCCATTGTTGGCCTGTGGAGGGTCCTAGACTCACTGACTCTTCAAATCAGAACAAAACCATACATAAAAGTGCAATGAAAACCAACACCGAAGCGAAGGGCTTGGGGTATTCTTTTTCGCCATCCAACAAGCGAAGAATCTAACATCCTAATCCATCATGGCTCCCAGACAGCAACCACAAATCTGTTTTGTTCTGTGCAGCATATTGGCAGAGTGACAAGTTCATATTACACTCCGTCTCAAATCTCTCTTGTAACCTCCCCAAGTCTCAACAAGTTCATAGAAGGGGCTGAGGCCGACAACCCTGGCCCTCACGTGATTGCTTATTTATGTATTTACCTTGTTCCTTCCTCATCTATACCCAAGGCCCTTTCAGAAGAACTTCATAAAGAGTAATAGCAACTGACATTCATCACATGACGAGCGTCTCTTTCCACTGCCTCTGTCTTTAATAGATCCCCGCAGAGGGTGGGGAGGAAAGCTCAGGCTATTGTCAGACAATTGTGCTGCTTCGCCCTCTCCAAGCTCATCCCATATCCGTTTGCTACTGTATGAGTGAAATGTCGTTTTGAAGAGATGACCTGGGTATCGAGGGTAGGCATCTTTACCCACAGCAGCCACCATTTTCTTCGATTTCACATCATTCTACCCGACTCCCAGCATTCACGATTCTCCTGAGGGTGCTGTACAGACCAGAGGAAGGAGGTGGGGGACAAAACTGTACCTTCTTGCACTCAGCATCATTGTTCAGGAAGTTTCAAAGCACTTACCAGTGTGAGCGTCCTCTACCTCTCTGATGAACATCATGGAAAGTGCCTGGGCTTATGATAATAGTCTCCCTGTACATTCTTTAATTTTTAAATTTTTTTTTTGACGGGCAGAGTGGACAGTGAGAGAGACAGAGAGAAAGGTCTTCCTTTGCCATTGGTTCACCCTCCAATGGCCGCCGCGGCCAGCGCGCTGCTGCTGGCGCACCGCGCTGATCTGATGGCAGGAGCCAGGTACTTATCCTGGTCTCCCATGGGGTGCAGGACCCAAGTACTTGGGCCATCCTCCACTGCACTTCCCTGGCCACAGCAGAGAGCTGGCCTGGAAGAGGGGCAACCGGGACAGAATCCGGCGCCCCGACCGGGACTAGAACCCGGCGTGCCGGCGCCGCAAGGCGGAGGATTAGCCTAGTGAGCCGCGGTGCCGGCACATTCTTTTTTTTTAAAAAAATTTATTTGACAGATAGAGTTAGACAGTAAGAGAGAGAGACAGACAGAAAGGTCTTCCTTCCATTGGTTCACTCCCCAAGTGGCTGCTACGGCCAGAGCTACGCCGATCCAAAGCCAGGATCCAGGTGCTTCCTCCTGGTCTCCCATGCGGGTGCAAGGCCCAAGCACTTGGGCCATCCTCCACTGCACTCCTGGGCCACAGCAGAGAGCTGGACTGGAAGAAGAACAGTCGGGACTAGAACCCAGCACCCATGTGGGATGCCAGCGCCACAGGTTTAACCAAATGAGCCACGGCGCTGGCCCTTCCCTGTAAATTCTGATCAGGGTGAGCAGGTGCGTTTGTGGGGCCCTTCCCTGTAAATTCTGATCAGGGTGAGCAGGTGCGTTTGTGGGGCCCTTCCCTGTAAATTCTGATCAGGGTGAGCAGGTGCGTTTGTGGGGAGAAAGAGTTCCTCTGGACAGAGGAAGCTTCCTTTTCTCCAGTCTCTTCCTTCTGCCTCCTCTAGCTCTCTTCCTCCCCCTTTATTTTTCTTACCTTGCTTTGAAAAAATAAAAATCTCTCAGCAATTCATTATTTTGGGACTCAGTCGGCTTCCGTGTGACTTCTGATCACAGGTTGTGTGAGAGCAGAGTGTCTTTGAAGTGCTTGGGAGGTCTTGGTTGTAACCTGCCTTCTTTGGGTTTGGATGTAGTATCAGGTGCATTCGCTCCATTTAAAATCTTCACATGTATGATGGGACTTCAAAAATTCATGGAAATCAGAATTAAAAGACAAGTTGATTTTGGTGCAAGCGTTTTTGAAATTCATGCATATCAGGGGTCTTCAAAAAGTTCAAGAAGGTGTGGGTATTTGGGATAATGATTATTTTAATTTTTAAATAATTATTTATTTAGTTAAAGGCAGACTTACAGAGAGGCAGAGGCAGAGGCAGAGGTAGAAAGACAGAGAGAGAGGTCTTCCATCTGCTGGTTCACTCCCCAAATGGCCGCTATGGCCGGAGCTTGCCAATCTGAAACCAGGAGCCAGCAGTTTCTTCCGGTCTCCCAGGTGGGTGCAGGGGCCCAAGGATTTGGGCCATCTTCCACTGCTTTCCCAGGCCATAGCAGAGAGCTGGATTGGAAGTGGAGCAGTCGGAACTCCAACTGGCGCCCATGTGGGATGCCGGCACTGCAGGCAGCAGCTTTACCTGCTATACCACAGTGCTGGCTGTTTATCTGAACGCCAGAATGAGACAGAGAGAGAGAGAGAGAGACAGACAGACAGAGAGACAGAGAGAAAGAGAGAGGAAGAGAAAGAAATATAAATCTTGCATTCGCTGGTTTACTCCCCAGACGGTCACAACAACTGGGGCTGGTCCCAGCCCAAACCAGGAGCTTGGAATTCCATCTGGGTCTCCCACGTGGGTGTGGGGACCCAAGCGCTTGGCCGCCATCTGCTGTGTTCCCAGGTGCATTAGCATGGGGCTGAATTGGAAGTAGAGCAACCGGGACTCAAACCGGAGCCCATATGGGATGCCGGTGTAGTAGGCAGCCACAATATATGCCAGTCCCAGCCCTGGCATAGTGGTTAACACGTCATTATGTTCTTAACACTGTATATATGAAATACATGAACTCTGTTCCCTTTATATAAATAAATTTAAAAAGATGCTGCTTGGGGCACCCATAACCTGTATCAGAATGCCTGCATCAGAATGGGTTTGAGTCAGAACCCCGCATCTGATCCAGGGCTGCTTAGGCAGACCCTGGGAGACAGCAGGTGATGGCCCAAGTACTTGGGTCCCTGGATTGTTCCTGACTCCTGAGTTCATCCACAGTGGGCTTTTGAGGACTGAACCAGCAGATGGAGATCACTCTCTTTCTTCTTTCTCCATCTCTCAAATAAATAAAAAATAAAAATAATGGTTAAAATGGTAAAGCAAAAACACTTCAGGGAAAATGCAAATTATGAAAAAACCTATGCATGGATTTCAAAGGTTTGTGCACCAGAATAAACTTATCTTTTTTTTAAAAGATTCATTTATCTATTTGAAAGGCAGAGTTACAGAGAGGGAGAGAGAGAGAAAGAGAGAAGGAGAGAGAGAGAGCACTCGAGAGAAATCTTCCATTCACTGGTTCATGCTCTAAATGGCTGCAACGACCAGGGCTGGGCCAGGCCAAAGCTAGGAGCCTGGAGCTTCTTCAGGTCTCCCGTGTGGGTGCAGGAAACCAAGCACTTGGGCCATCTTCCACTGCTTTCCCAGGCCATTAGCAGGGAGCCGGATCAGAAGCAGAGCAACCAGGACTCGAACTAGTGCCCATATAGGATGCTGGCACTGCAGGCCAAAGCTCTAACCAGCTGTGCCACAGCACCAGCCCCTGAACCTACCTTTTCCTTTCATTTTTTCATGAGGCCTGCCTCTCCTCCTCTGCTCCCCGCGCTGTAGCTGGGTTAAGGCCTGGTAGTGGCTTTCCTACTACCCTGCATGTTATCTAATTTTTGGTTAGCTGATTGTACTGCTTAGTGTTACCAAGGTAATTATTTATCAGTGTTAAACAAATTTTAATGGCAAAACTAAAAATAAGCATTTCAATTATAGTGATTTTCCAGGGTTGTAGTAATTCAGAGTTACAGTCCTTTCCAACTTAGTAATAAAGCTCCTTTACGTGCTACATTTTTCAGACGATTAGGCGGAATGCAGAGAAATCCGTATTAAGGAGGGGTGCCCGGTGGGAAGCAATCTGATCAAATATCAGCGAGTGCAGATCTGAGTGCCTGTCCTGCTCACTGACAGAACACACTTGCTGACTGCAGGCATCGAACGCCAATGGCAGTGATTTGAGGGAGTCGCTGGGCCCAGGGAATAATTACAGATGTCCTGTTAGGCTCTGCTGGTTTTCAAACGTCTGCATTCCAGATGATAAGGTTAGACTTGGTCCTGACTTCATCTTTAGAACAGTCTATCCTTTAGATTTTCCTTTTGTTTTAGGCTTGGCTAATTGCGATGCATTTCAGATTTCAGATGGATGTTAAATTCAGCCCGATAGTCGGGGCGCCTTTGAAATACTGTCAGGGTTCTGTCCGAGCGGCAGGAGTGGCAAGTGCCCCCTCGCTCGCCTTCTGCTGAGCCCTGGCACTGCTCCCATGGGGTCTCTGTGGCCCTCGTTGCACTGGGTTTCCGGTCCTGGACTGCAGTGTGCGTCTCGGGGGCGGCTCTCACACGCCCCCTGCTGCCCATGGTCTGCTGCATTCCGCCGTCACAGCCTGTCTTCTGAGAAGCCCTGGTGATAACAATCTTTCCGGTTCTTACAAGGTCGTGGAGCACGACTCTGCTGGACTGTGGGCTGGAGATGGGAACCTAACAGAGCAAAAATGTAGACTTGCACTTTGGAACTCTCAAAATTCTCAAATTTTCATAGCTCTTGTTCATTAAGAACTAGGATTTATTCATTTTCTTTTTATTTAATTTCTCTTCAAATTTCCAAAAAATTTTTAAAAAATTTTATTTGAAGGAGAGAGAGAGAGAGAGAGATTTTACACCCACTGGTTCACTCCCTGATGGCCGCAGTGGTCAGGGTTGGGCCAGGCCAAAGCCAGGAGCCAGGAGCTTCTTCCGGGTCTCCCACGTGGGTGCAGGGGCCCAAGGACTCAGGCCATCTTCTACTGCTTTCCCAGGCCATAGCAGGGAGCTGGATCAGAAGTGGAGCAGCTGGGATTTGAACTGGTGCCCATATGGGTTACTGGTGTTGCAGGCAGTGGCTTAACCTGCTATGCCAGACCGCCAGCCCCGATGTATTCATTTTCAAGATGAACCTTAAAAAAAGTTTATTAGTTTATTTGAGAGAGAGCACTTCCATCTGCTAGTTCATTCCCCACATGGCCACAGCAGCCAGGTTTGGTTCAGGCTGAAGCCAGGAACCTTGAACTCCATCCAGGTTTCGCACATGGATGGAAGGGACCCAGGCACTTGGGCCATCTTCATTGCTTTTCCCAGGTACACTAGCAGGGAGCTGGATCAGTAGTAGAGATTCCAGGACTTACTGGCACTCCCGTATGGGAAGCCAGTATCACAAGTGGAGGTTTAACTCACCCTACCATGCTGCTGACTCCCAAGTTGGCTGGCTTGCTTGCTTCCTTCCTTCCTTTCTTTCTTTCTGACTGGCAGAGTTAGACAGTGAGAGAGACAGAGAGAAAGATCTTCCTTCTGTTGGTTCACCCCCCAAGTGGCCACTACGGCCAGTGTGCTGCGGCCGGTGTGCTTGCTGATCGAACCCAGGAGCCAGGTGCTTCCTCCTGGTCTCCCATGGGGTGCAGGGCCCAAGCACTTGGGCCATCCTCCACTGCACTTCCGGGCCACAGCAGAGAGCTGGACTGGAAGAGGGGCAACCGGGACAGAATCCAGCGCCCCGACGGGGACTAGAACCCGGTGTGCCGGTGCCGCAGGCAGAGGATTAGCCTAGTGAGCCGTGGCGCCGGTCTTTTTTCTTTCTTTTAAGATTTATTATTTGTTTATTTAAAAGGTAACTTTTTTTTTTCTGGGAGGATTTGTTATGTGAATCCACAGGAAAGAAGTAAAGAAAATTAAAATGGACAACTGCACAAAATAAAAAAGAACCTTTCGAGTCCTCGTTTCCTTCTATAAAATCATGGCAACATTCAAAATATCTAGACATATTATTTATTTATTTATTCTAAGAGATTGATTTATTTATTTGAAAGAGTTACAGAGGGAGAGGAAGAGGGAGAGGGAGAGGGAGGGAGGGAGGGAGAGAGAAAGAGAGAGAGAGAGAATCTTCCACCTGCTGGTTCACACTCCAGATGACTGCAACACCTGGAGTTTCATCCAGGTCTCCTATGTGGGTGCAGGAACCCAGACACTTGGGCCATCTTCTGCTGCTTTCCTAGGCCATTAGCAGGGAGCTGGATTGGAAGTGGAGCAGCCGGGACACAAACTGGTGCCCATATGGGATGCCAGTGTTGCAGGCAGTGGACCCTAGTCTCATAAGTTTTCTTTCTTTCTTTCTTTCTTTCTTTCTTTCTTTCTTTCTTTCTTTCTTTCTTTCTTTCTTTCTTTCTTTCTTTCTTTCTTTCTAAAGATTTTATTTATTTGAGAGGTAGAGTTACAGATAAAGGGAGAGACAGAAAGATCTTCCATCTGCTGGTTCACGCCCCAAACAGCCGCAATGGCTGGAGCTGTGCCAATCTGAAGCCAGGAGCCAGGAGCTTCCTCTGGTAGACTCATAAGTTTAAAATGCTGATGTGCTGTGTTATTCTAAATGAGCTGATGCATTATGTAACTCTGCGGAAAGAAAAATAATTGCGAGTCTTCCCTACTCCTAAACGCCTTTCTTCCAGAGTGGATGGGCTGGCGCGTGCCTCGTGGCCACATACAACATCAGCTATTCCAGTGTCAATAAAAAAGTCAGACTTAATTTTATTATGCAGCTTAGTTTATGTGTTCTTTTCCTAGAGATGAGAACCGTACTTTTCATATTTGAGTAGCTGGAGGACAGCATAGTGCCTAGACCACTGTAAGTTTTCAATAAATATTTGTTGAATAAATAAAGGAAGGCAGGCAGGATCCAGGAACTTAAAAACGTGATCCCAGCCGGAGCCGTGGCTCACTAGGCTAATCCTCCGCCTTGCGGCGCTGGCACACCGGGCTCTAGTCCCCGTCGGGGCGCTGGATTCTGTCCCGGTTGCCCCTCTTCCAGGCCAGCTCTCTGCTGTGGCCTGGGAGTGCAGTGGAGGATGGCCCAAGTGCTTGGGCCCTGCACCCCATGGGAGACCAGGAGAAGCACCTGGCTCCTGGCTTCGGATCAGCGTGCAGCGCACCGGCCGCAGCGGCCATTGGAGGGTGAACCAACGGCAAAGGGAGACCTTTCTCTCTGTCTCTCTCTCTCACTGTCTAACTCTGCCTGTCAAACAAACAAACAAACAAACAAAAACAACAAAAAAACGTGATCCCCTTTTCTTAGGTTTGGTGTTTGAGATGGAAAGAAGGGAATAAAGTAGAGAGCTAAGGGTCCTGTACTTGTATTGCACATTTATTATAGCTCCAATTGTGCTGACTCCTTTATGTACATCATGTGTGAGTGAACCCACATCCTTTCATGAAGGAAGAAACATTGGTTTAACTTTATTTATTTTTTGACAGGCAGAGTTAGACAGTGAGAGAGAGAGAGACAGAGAGAAAGGTCTTCCTTCTATTGGTTCATTCCCCAAATGGCTGTCACGGCCGGCGCACTGCGCTGATCCGAAGCCAGGAGCCAGGTACTTATCCTGGTCTCCCATGGGGTACAGGGCCCAAGCACTTGGGCCATCCTCCACTGCACTTCCGGGCCACAGCAGAGAGCTGGCCTGGAAGAGGGGCAACCGGGACAGAATCCGGCGCCCCGACCGGGACTAGAATCCGGTGTGCCGGTGCCGCAGGTGGAGGATTAGCCAAGTGAGCCGAGGCGCCGGCAGGGTTTAACTTTATAAGCAAGGAAACTGAATCTTTATGAGTATTCGCCCTGTTCAGGTCACACAGCTGACAAAGGCACAGCTGGAGCCCAGGGGAGGGTGCCAGATCCACTTCAAACTCAGTGCTCTTAACCGTGGGCAGGTGCTGCATCTCACAAGCTTTACCCAGTGCCGTGATGCAAGCCTGCCCCTCCCCCTCCCAGACTCCACGTGCCTGTGGATGCTGAGTCTGCATTGCGGGAGAAAATATCAGGTGCAATGTTTGTTTGTTTCTTTCTTGATTTCTTTATTTATTTGAGAGGCAGAGTTGCGGGTGCAGGGTGCAGGGTGCAGGGGCAGGTTTTCCACCTGCTGGTTCACTTCCCAAATGGCTGCAAGAGCCATGCCTGGGGCTGGCTGGAGCCAGGAGCTTCTTCTGGGTCTCCCATGTGAGTGAAAGGGCCTAAAGGCTTGTGCCATCTTCCCCTGCTTTCCCAGGAGCATTACCAGGGAGCTGGAGCAGCTGGGGCTGGAACTGGCATCCATATGGGGGGTTTAATCTGCTGCGTCACAGCACAGTCCCCAAATTTGATGACATTTCTAATTATATGTACTGATAGGACTTTTTACATTTGGCAATGGTTCTTTTTGCATTCAAACATAAATCCCCAATGAATTATTAGGAAATGAAACTGTTGCCTTATTTTCATGTGTGTGTGTGTGTGTAGAGAGAGAGAGGGAGGGAGGGAGGGAGGGAGGGAGGGAGGGAGGGAGAGAGTAAGAGAGAAGCTTTTGTGTATTCTCAATGTCAATGAAGTTTTTAAAATTTTTATTTTGCATTTTAGAGTAAAATCTCTCCTTCACTTTTAGGAATTTCTGCTTCCTTATTTGCCTTGAGCCCTACTTATCTATTTATAATTTATTTATTTTTGTTCTGAAATTCCGGACGGTGGAAAGGTTTGCCCTTTAAAAGCGAGGGGACATGCTGGGTACAGACGGATGCTTCCTTTCAAATCTAGAGTCAGAATCTTCGGGCCGAGGGCGCCCTCGCACCTGCACAGGTGCCTGTGCGGACACATACCTGGAGGCCAGGGGCGGGGATTAACCTGCTGGTTACCTTGCGGACAGAGCGCGGGACGTTTCTTCCCTGGCCTGTTTCAGTTTGGATGGACAGCTAGAATGGCTGCCACGTATTCCTGGACGCCAGGAAGCGCGACTCAGAAAAGGCCTTCTCTGCCCCTTATCTCCCTTATTTCACCTGCTTCTTGCGTCTGTCACAGACCCGGCGGCACCGGCAGAACATTACACAAATATCCCTCCTTCTTAAGTAGCGACGAGGCGGCGGGAGGCGTTTTTTCATTTAGAGGCGATCAGCGGAGAATTGACAAAGTCATCCCAGAACAACTGCAGTTTGACCCTCGCCTGACAAAAGAGATGGAAAACGTGTCACGTGCCCCGAGGCGAGGGGCCGGGAGCACCAGCGCCGCCGACAGCGGCTGCCCGGCGGCTGAGGGCTGGCACCCAGGCTCTCCGCGAGAGGGTTTCATAACCGAATAGTAAATAATGAAAGGGCAGTCAATAAACAATTGTGGCTTAATAAATTATTCATTTTGACAATACTTCCCGTGTTTGCTCAGAGATGGGAGAACGGTTTTCCCCCGCCCCCTCTGCCGTCGGCGCCGAGTTGTTCCTCCCCGCGGACAGCAGAGGGCACTGGTGTCACGCCGGAGAAAGGGAAGGGGGCTGCACCGCCCACAGTCTGCCTGCCTGCCTGTCCGTGTTTATGGCGAGAAAGATAGAAGAGAGGAAAATTTTGAGAAGGGGTGGAGAGGAAGATAGAAAACGAACGGATAGGCACGGAAGTGAAAAAAAATTTTTTTTTCTACAGGCAGATCAAATTCAACCCAGCGCTGAAGCAAAGGATGAGGAAATAAATAGAAAACAGTCATGCTATATTGCTTGGTTAAAATACATGTATTTATTGGAAAAATCGTAGGAAGACAGATTTGGAGCAGTCAGGGAAAGGGCAAAGAGATATTCGAAAAATTGAACAGATTTATTTCCATCTTGAAAAACGAAGTGTGATTTTTCAAGAAACGCTCTCAGGAATCAAGTGGCTCTCTTGGGTCTCACTGCCAGGGAGAACTCGGGCCACACGGCTGCTGGGGGCCGGGGCCCTGAGCAGCAGACTCTGCACAGCGCACAGCATTGCCTGCATGGAAATGAATTCCCAGCATCCGTGTGCACGTTTGCTTCTCGCGGTGTGGTGCCGCAGCCTTATTTTGTTGACGGACGGATGTCACAGGAGGCAGAGCTCCCGTTGCAGTTGGAGAAGAACCGTTGTGCTCCTTGGAATATTTACTGCAAACCCAAGGTGCTGAGATACCGTCTTTCCTCTGAGTGATGCAGATGTTAAAACAAATGGTATTTATTTATAATAATGTGCGAGGCTGCCCACCGGGAAGTGTCATCTTGTTCGTGATCAATCCCAGTTTGGGGGCTCTTGGTAAAGCACAATCAGGCTTTGCATTAAGTGACAAATTGGGTTCGTCTTCTTCTTCTGTCATTTTTCTCCAGTGGGGGCTGCATCACCTCTGTTATAAGGCCTTGGGGCTTAGTCCCACACGCAGACACACACAAAGGCACGCTCCGTGCCTGTGCGCAGGAGGAAAGCCACGGTCTCCCTCACGACGACACACGCACCTGAACTTCCACCACTACTGATGGCGTGCTCAAAGCCGTGAGAGCTGCAGGGAGAACTGCATGCCGTGCTGGTTTTGCGGGAGCCATGACCCTGCCTGGTGAGGGCAGGCCCGCTGTGGACTGAATTACGTCCTGCCCCAGTTCATGGTTGTGGAAGCCCAACTGCCAATTTGAAGAAGCCCTAGCCACTGTGTTTTAGGATAGCATCTTTGGGGAGGTCATTAAGGTCAAATGAGGTCATAGGGTGGCAGCCTAATCCAATGTGACAGGCATCTTTACAAGACGAAGAGGAGACAGGTGGAAATTTCTCTCGGAGGACTTACCAAGAAGGCTGCCACCTACAAGCCAAGGAGAGAGGCCTCAGCATAAACCAAACCTGCTGACACCTTCATCTGGGACCACCAGCCTCTGGAACTGTGAGAAAGGAGATATCTGTTGTTTAAATTCCCCAGCTTGAGCTATTTTGTTAAGGTGAATAATCACTATTGGGTTGACATTGGTGTGGCAGGCTGAATGTCTGTGTCCTCCCCAAATTCGTGTGTTGAAACCCCAGCGCCCAAGGAGGTGATACTGGGAGGTGGTTGGGTTTAGATGAGGATGTGAGGGGGGTAACCTGTGATGGGATTCGTCTCCTAAGAAGAGGAAGAGACCCCAGCTTGCTCTTTCTTTGCCGTGTGAGGGCAGAGTAAGAAGGTGTCGGTCTGCAAGCCGGGAGGAGGGCCCTCACCAGGAATGTGGCCATGCTGGCACCCTGACCTTGTACTTCCCAGCCCCCAAAAATGTGAGGAATAAGACAGCTGCTGTTTGAGTCACCTGGTGTGTGGCAGCCTGAGGTGACGAATGCAGAGGCTGGTACTAAGGAGCGGGGTGTTGCTTTAACAAATGACTAAAAACATGTAAGTGGCTTTGAAACTGGGTAATGAGTACTGGCTGGGAGAATTTTGAGAGGTAATCTGGAAAATGTTGAGATTTATAGCAGCTGTTGAAAGTGATTTTGGTGAAATCAAAGAGAGCAGAGCTATAGAGAAAGTTTCCACCTCCCCAGAGACACAGAAACAATCCCGAGCAGAATTTTGGTAGAAACATGAGTGGGAAAGGCGTTCTGGTGAGGTGTTGGATGGGAATGAAGAATGTGTCACTGGAAATTGGAAGAAAGGTGGTCCGTTTTATAAAGGGGCAAAGAGCTTGACTGAGTTGTGTTTATGTTCTAGTACTTTGTGGAAAGTATAACTTGCAAGTGGCGAAATTGATATTTAGCTGAGGGAATTACTGAGCAAAGTATTGAAGGAGTGTGTGGGCTGTTCCCAACTATTTATTATAAAGTGTGAGAAGAGAGAGATGAATTGAAGAAAGAAATGTTAATTAAAAAGTTACCGGAATGCAAACCCTTGAAAACATTCTCAGCCTGTTCCTGCAAGAAATGAGGAAACCGTGTTCAGAAGAGAACGCCAAGGGTGTGACTGGACACGTGGCATGAAGCAGAGCTCTAATGACCACCCTGACAGAAGCACTAGCAGATGGAACGGAAGGGTCCTGGAGAGGATGAACTGAAGGAACTGGGCTTCTTAGATCTGCAGGACGGGATCCCAGGGCTGTCCAGCTGCAGACGCCGCCTCTTCCACAAGCTCAGAGAATGTCCTTGAAGAGGATTCAGAGGTCACCAGGGATGCCCCTTTCATTTCCAAGCATGCGGGTGGGATGTCCATCACGTCGTGTTTTTTTTTTTTTAAAGATTAATTTTTATTTACTTGAAAAACAGAATTACAGGGAGAGAGAGAGAGAGAGAGAGAGAAAGCGAGTGAGCGAGAGAGAGATATCTTCCATCTGTTGGTTAATTCTTCAAATGGCTGCAATGGCCAATGTGGGGCCAGGCTGGAGCCACAAGCCTGGAACTCCATTCAGGAGCCTGGAACTCCATTGGGGTCTCCCACAGGAGTGGCAGGGACCAAAGCACTTGGGCCATCTTTCACTGCCTTCCCAGGCACAGTAGCAGCAACCTGGGTCAGGAGTGGAGCAGCCAGGGCTTGAACCAGTGCCCATATGGGATATCAGCATCACAAGCAGTGATTTAACTCACTGCTGCACAATGCAGGCCCCCATCACATTGGTTTTAACAGGCCAGATGGTGGTTAACTGGAGACGTGGAGGTGGGGTTCCCTGGAACTCCCATCTTGCTGGAGTCTCTCTCTCTCCCTTCTTGGCTTTGAAGCCACCTGAAGCCATGCTGGGGATCCTTATGTGCTAAGGAACTGCAGATGGCCTGCAGAAGTGAGTGCCACCTCTGGCCAATATCCAGCAATAGCTGAAGGCCCCAGAGCCCTGCAACCACAAGGAGCTGCATTCTGCCAACAACCCCTGTGAGACTGGAAGCAGATCCTTCTGCCGTTGAGCACCAGAGCAGAGCGAGGACCTGGCCAACACCTTGACTGTGGCCTCGTGAAACCCTAAACAGAAGACCCTGCCAAGCCCTGCCCAGGTTCCTAACTCAAAGAGACAATAAGATAACAAATATATGCTTTTCTCAAATTATGTCTATTGTAATGTTATCATACAGCAATAGATAACACTAAAAGCCGTATCCCCTTTCTCTCCCATCTCTGTCCTGTCATCCTCTTCAAAAATGGAACTACTTCTACAGTGAGCTGAAGGAACTTTCCTGCTTAACAGTATCAGCTTAGGTCTTAGGGGCGAATTTGCCAGACCATCTGGAATAGAACTTGCTGTCTATCTAGAATCAATTCAAAAGTTAGATCAAAAGAGAAAATAAATTGCAATGAAATCGAACTTATGTAGTTAATTGTAACAAGCTTTAGAACTGGGCCTTGTTATAAATTGGACTGTGATTATTTGGTTGGATAAAGAAGTCCCTGAAGACAAGCAGAAAGCAAATCCTACGAAACAGGGGGAGAGTCCTGAAGCCATCCCTGCCTTTGCGCAACTCACTTCTTTCCTGGCATGTTCTCGCCGTGTTTCTGTCCCACTCGACCTCTGTATATCCTTCAGATCTAAAGCAAACTAAGAAGCCCATGAAATGTTTCATAGAGTTCTTGGCTTCAAGTTCCGGAAATTTATTTGAATTTTCTTAAACACTAAAGGAGTCTTATTGGTGCATGTGACTGACTTGTCTGGGGGTGAGCTGGGCTCCAGCTAAATTTTCCTTTTATTCAGACAGTGGTATTGCCCTCTGGCATTCTTCGTAGGAACAAAATGACTTTTATCTCACACTTTGCAGAGGAAGAGGAAACTCTTTCATCCTAGGGTCCAAGCAAAGCCTGGAGAATCCCTGAGATGGGCCAGCCCAGCCTTCTGTGCCCTCCTCTGAGCTGTCATCTTGCCAACAGGGTTTCCAGCTGATTGGTGTAGAAGCTCCCCTGGGTTCCACCCCTGGGTAGAATCCGCTCTCCTGCAACCGTGTGGATTCCCACACAGAAATCCATGTCCACCCACCTTTATGAACTTGTGCCCATCCTTGCTGTTCCATCTCGGAACTAAAAGTTGAATAAGAATGTTGAATGAATGAACATGGAATGGATGGTTTTGGCAAGTGAGTATTGTTGCTCTTTTCAGCGAATTCCTTAGTGAAGTTGGGAAGTTTGAGTCCAGTGTCGAGTCTGCCACATTTTGTAATTGGAACACTGCCTTTTGAGAGCCAAGACTCCACGTAACTCCTTGAAGAATCCCCCAGAGATGCTCCAAAACCAGTGGTTGCAAGGTAATCGGACTTGCAAAACAGCCTACAGATTCCCATCAGTTATTCCCCATGACTGCTTTAAAATTGTTAACATGAAAAGGAATCTGATGACAGTCAAATGTCATCTTTGATATTCCTGTCAAACATGAAACTGTATTGAGAGGCAAATGAAATCTCATTCTCGTGCCTGTTCTGAACAAACAACTCCATTGATTAGCAAAAATAAATAAATAAATAAATAAATTGAAAAAAATCCGAGATGATGTCTTTTGATGGTGGAATTAAGGTTCTGGAAGAGGCAGACTTGGGTCCAAATTCTGGCCCTACTGCTTCATGACCTTGTGTCTTGCAATGGTTTTTCATGTGAGCCTCTGTTTTCTTATTTGAAAACAAGGAAGATAATAGCAATAGAAGAAAATGATTGAAACACAGGAGAATATAGCTCCCCCAAAGGCAACAAAAGTGTTTATTTAATTAAAAAGTACGAGCCGACGCCATGGCTCACTAGGCTAATCCTCCGCCTTGCAGTACAGGCACCCCGGGTTCTAGTCCCGGTCGGGGCGCCAGATTCTGTCTCGGTTGCCCCTCTTCCAGGCCAGCTCTCTGCTGTGGCCAGGGAGTGCAGTGGAGGATGGCCCAGGTCCTTGGGCCCTGCACCCGCATGGGAGACCAAAAGGAAGCACCTGGCTTCTGGCTTCAGATCAGCGCAGCGCGCCGGCCGCAGCACATTGGCCATAGCGGCCACTTGGGGGGTGAACCAACAGAAAAAGGAAGACCTTTCTCTCTGTCTCTCTCTCTCACTGTCTAACTCTGCCTGTAAAAAAAAAAAATACGTATTTATTCATCTGAAAAGCAGAATAGACAGAGGGGGAGACAGAGAGAGAGGGATCTTTCATCTGATAGTTTACACCCCAAATGGATGCAATAATGATTAAGGCTGGGCCAAGCCGAAGCCAGGAGTCTTCTGCTGCTTTCTCAGGTGCATAGCCAGGGAGTTGGACTGGAAATGGAGCAGCTGGGACTTGAACCAGTATTCTGATATGGAATACTGACATCACAAGTGTCACTGCACCACAATGCCAGCCCCAAGGATCAAGATCTTTTTGTATATCTTTTTTTTAAATCAAAATTATCTGAGCTTTTTTAAAAACAGATTTATTTATTTTTATTTCAAAGAGTTATACAGAGAGAGGAGGGGCAGAGAGAGAAAGTGAGGTCTCCCATCCATTGGTTCACTCTCCCATTGGCCACAAAGGCCGAAGCTATGCAGATCCGAAGCCAGGAGCCAGGAGCTTCTTCCAGGTCTCCCATGTGAGTGCAGTGGCCCAAGGACTTGGGCCATCTTCTACTGCTTTCCCAGGCCACAGCAGAGAGCTGGGTCAGAAGAGGAGCAGCTGGGTCTCAAACCGCGTCCACATGGGATGCCAGCGTTTCAGGCCAGAGCGTTAATCCCATGCTCCACAGCACCGGCCCCCTGAGCTTTTTTTAGTTGAAGATATTGAGTTACTTTTAATTGACACATTTAATTTATACATATGTATGAACTACCATGCAATGTTTCAATACCTATGCATGTTGCATAATGTTCAAAAGAAGATAAACTTATCAATACCCTCAAATGTGTATTGTTTCTTTGTGATGAAAACACTGAAAATCCATTCTAGCTTTTCTGAAATTCACAGTATATTATCATTGTGTATAGTGATGCTACTTCCCAGTAGACACCAGAGTTTACTTCTATTTAACCGTTGACTAACCTTGTCTCCTCCTTCGCTCCTCTGTAGGCTCCCTGTCCTTAGGTAACCAGCATTCTACTCTCAACTTCTTCGAGGTCAACATTTTTAGGTTTTGTCTGTGAGTGTGATCAGGCAGTATTTGTCTTTCTGTGCCTGCCTTATTTCACTTAGCATAATGTCCTCCAATCCCAACCATGTGTCACAAAAGACACAATCCCATTATTTTTAAAAGAGGCTTTTGCACCAGCATTGTGGTGTAGCAGGTTAAGCTTGCAGCTCCGGCATCCCATATGGGCTCTGGTTTGAGTCCTGGCTACCACACTTTCCATCTGGCTTCCTGCTAATGCATCTGGGAAAGCAGCAGAAGATGGACTAAGTCCTTGGGCTTCTGCCACCCACATGGGAGACCTGGATGGAGTTCCGGGTTCCTAGTTTTGGCCTGGACCAGCCTGAGGGGCCATTGTGGCCACTTGGGAGAGTGAACCAGCAGATGGAAGATCTCTCCTTTTCTCTTTCACTACCTTTCAAGTAAATAAATAAATCTTAAAAGTAAAGATCTTGATTCTTACTTACAATAAGAGAAAATCAGAGCTAAATGGAGGTACCATTTTTTTTAACCTATGGGAAGGAATGAACTCAAAACTTTTTTTTTTTTTTTTTTTTTTTTTTGACAGGCAGAGTGGATAGTGAGAGAGAGAGAGAGACAAAGAGAAAGGTCTTCCTTTTGCCGTTGGTTCACCCTCCAATGGCCGCCACATCTGGCGCGCTGTGGCTGGCGCACCGTGCTGATCCGAAGGCAGGAGCCAGGTGCTTCTCCTGGTCTCCCATGGGGTGCAGGGCCCAAGCACTTGGGCCATCCTCCACTGCACTCCCTGGCCACAGCAGAGAGCTGGCCTGGAAGAGGGGCAACCGGGAAAGAATCCGGCGCCCCGACCAGGACTAGAACCCGGTGTGCCGGCGCCGCTGGGTAGAGGATTAGCCTATTGAGCCACGGTGCCAGCCTGAACTCAAAACTTTGATTGCAACCTCTTGTCAAGGCTGTTAGAGAAATAAGCACACTCACATAGCGCTTTGAAAATGCCCATTAGGACATCTCTGGTGGGCAAGCTGCCAACCGCATCTGAGTTGTAAATACATATTTCCCTTGATGCAGTAATCCACTTATGGTAACTTATACAGAAATTCTGGCACACAAGGGAAGTAGTATGCGTTCAAAGTCACCCGTTGTAGAATTATTATTTTTAAAAGATTTGATTCATTTATTTGAAATCCGGAGTTTTACACACACACACACACACACACACACACACACAGAAAAAGAGAGAGAAAGAGAAAGAGAGAGAGAAACTTTCATTTGGTGTTCACTCCCCAATGGCTGAAACTGCTGGGGCTGGGCGAGGCCGAAGCTAGAAGCCTGGAACTCCATCTGGGTCTCCCATGTGGGTGCAGGGGCACAATACTTACTTGGGCCATCTTCCCATGCTTTCCCAGGTACATTAGCAGAGAGCTATATTGGAAGTGGAGCAGCCAGGACTCAAATGGGTGCCCATAAAGGATGCTGGTGTTACAGGTGATCATAGCATTATTTCTAATGGAAAAGACTAGAAATGGTCCAGAAATGCTAAATTATGGTGTGTCACATAATGGAATGCTGAGTTATACTATATTGCAGTATAAAAGAAGGTCTCTATATATTGTTATGGAAAGCCTTTGGTTAAATAAAATGACAATTGGAAAAGAAAAACTGGAGGTGCAGAACAGTATGTGGAGTGCATTACCATTTGTGAAAAACAAGAAGAAAAACATGCATACACAGGTGCTTGTATTTGCATAAGAGAACTTGAAGACTACCTTAAAAATCCCATCAAGTGGTTACCCCTTGAAAGAGCTAATCGAAGACAGGGTGAGAATGAGACGTTTCACTCTGAACCTCTGTGATATGTTTGATTTTTGAAACCTGTAAGTGTTTTAGTTATTCAAAAAAACTGAAAGAAGTTCTGAGCATTTCAAGCGCTTTTCTCTCCTGCCTGTCTGGGAGGCGGTGGTTGAAACACTTCTGTGGGTTGATTGTCATTTATCTAGCACATGTGCTGTCTCTTGCCTTAGGCTGGTGAGGACAGCTTAATGCAATGGTAAAGAGCATGCCTGGAATTTGGAGTCAGTGAAACCCAATTGTGGCTCCATCACTTATTGGCTGTGTGGCTCAGGGCAAGTTGCTTCACTTCTCCGAGCTCTGACTGGTTCCAAGAGAGCGGAGGAGGTCAGCTGTTAGTAACTGGCTTAGCACAATGTGTAACAGTTATTAAATATTTCTTAAATGGAAGTTCACATGAAGCTAAGAGCGCCTAGGTGCTGGCGGCTTTTTATTTTGTTATTTTCTCCCACCAAATAAGTCTTAAGAGTGCTTTGTGCAAACTCCAACAGAGGGCTTTCCATGAACATGAAATGATGTGCATGGTGACATATTTGTTCCTGGAGGGATTACAGGGTCAGAAGTATTTTTGTTTCTAACTCATAATTAGGAAGAATAGGTCCTGCCCTAGTGCTGGAAGACAAGGGCAGGATTTGTGGCATCTTGTCCCCCTCAAGGCATGACCTACCTCGGTTTCCAGCATTGGGCAGTAGCAACAGCACAGCGACCTGTGAAATCGGGGGCACTCGCAGGCTGGGCTCCCCACCAGGACTCAGGGGGAGGGAGTCAGGAACCAAGCAGCATCTGCCGTGGATGCTTTTAACCACACCACAGATATTTCTTTACATTCTGATGCTGGAGCCCAGGAAATACCAGTGACTCAACAAGCAGTTATGAGCACCTACACTGTGACCGGCAGCTGGTTCTGATTTTAGAGAAACAGTCCAGGGAAATCTGAGTTTTGATCGTGGCTAAAGCCTATTCTTAGTATATTTGTCCTTTGCTTTCAGGTTTCAGTGGATGGATTTCTCCCAAGCCCTTCATATTAAATCTCCTCCCCTACCCCTTTTCATCTCGAAATTCAGATGCCGCCGAGACCATCATGTTTCCTGGCTCACCTAAATGAACACCACCAGAGCTTGTTAACTGGAAAGTACAGGTGCACAGGTATCCAGACAAGGAAGGGCTTTAGGTCACACAGGATGTGTTCAGCTTGATCCATACACAAGGCAACAACCTTCATTCAGAGCAGCCCCGCCCCAGAGCTGCGAGGGTGGAGGCAGGAAGTTACTTACTTCACACCTGCTGTGTTTGTGTAGAGTAGGAAAAGTGACGTCACCCAGCTCTTGCTGGAGCTTGTGGCTGGGATTCTGAGCTCGTGACCTCTCACCCTGAATCTGATGACTGTGACCTTTTGCAGACACAGAATTTCTCGGTACCTCTGTCTTTTCCCATTTGTCAGGTGAGATGCTGCTGCTGATGCTGACAGGGCAGTCATTGAAAATTGTTAGATTAGAGGACTGTGTTTAATACTAAGAGCACTGCTGGAGCGCTTGATATTGTGATGTCGAGAACTTGTTATATTTCCTTTCTTCTCTTTTAAAAGATTTTATTTACTTGAAAGGCAGAGTGATTCAGAGAGATGGAGATACACACACACACACACAGAGACAGACAGATAGACAGAGAAATATGATTCATCTGCTGGTTCACTTCCCAAATGGCTGCAACAGCTAGGGCTGGGCCAGGCTGAAGCCAGGTGATCTGGATTTCCCATGTGTGTGGCAGGGGCCCAAGTATTTGAGCCATTCTCTGCTGCCTTCCCAGGCCCATCAGCAGGGAGCTGGATCGGAAGCGAGGGCAGCAGGTGGTGCTCTGATAAGAGATGCTGATGACACAGGTGCCAGTGCCATGCCACAAGGCTGGCTCCGATTCCTTTAGTGTCAGTGATGGCTTTGCCTCCTATTCTGTGACAACTCGTTCTGTCTCTGTCCAGTAGATGAAAACTGATATTAAAGTGAATTGGACCTATTACATACATACTATGCGGTTAACGCATTAGACTGCGACCAGGTCTTCATTCCTCTTACTGGGTAGCAAACAGCAGCTGTACATGTAAGAAACGACAGATCTCAACACAACTATTGGCCCTCTGTCTCCTCCTGGGCGGTCTCCAGGGCACAGGGTGGAGGTGCTGGCTCCCTGGAGAAGTCACACGCAGGCGTGGAGCACGGCGCTCTGGATCTGTGACTGGGACACCAGAGACCCCTCCTGCAGTCGTGTGGCATTGAGGTGGGAGAGAAGCGATGGCTTCAGAGACTTCTGGGCAGAAGGGTCAGCAGCCCGCTCCTCCCCTCCTTTCCTCCCTAGGACTAACTGCTCTCTCTCCACCTCCTGAGGACGTTTTGGACGCACCGGATGCTTTCACAGGGTGGGATGGAGTCTAGGGGCCCAGAGCTCGAGCCCAGCATGGAGGCCATGCTCGGCCCAACACCGCGCTCACAACCAACAGCTAGATCCAGGCATCACTGGCCTGGGCACCCTCCCTCACCTCCACCGCTGCCGCACAAAGGGCAAACCAGGCTCAGTACTTGGGCTGTTCGTGTCATTTCCTGCAATGTTTATCCCGGTCTTCTCTTCTCCGTGTACTTCGCCAGCTAGAACAAAACAGCGCTGCTATGGAAACTGCAAACACCAGGCAATCCTGGCCCTTGCACTTGGCAGCCCAGCCAGGGAGAGAGATAATGGCTTTTGTTGTTATCTATTGGACGCTGATGCTCAGTCGGTTGTACCCTCTGGCCATAACTAGGGACGCGCTGACACTGCACCAGAGAGCTCCCTTGTAAACTCCCCCAGCCTCCCGATGCAGCCCCAGATAACCGGGCCAGGCAGAACCAGCTCATTATCCTGATGACAACCCTGGGCTTTATACTTCCCTGACAACTTCTGTGGTCTCTTCACTCTCAGGTGACCTGGAACGCTCAAAATAGCCTGCTGAACTCCGAAGCTTGTGGGGCCCAAGTGATTGGCACAGCTCACACCCTGTTTTCCTGCCTTTATTCCCCACACTCATGCATGCATTCTCCTGCAGAGAGATGGCTCATCCGCATTCTGTTGGGACAGGGCAGGGCAGAAACACTCACCCCAGTGGGGGCAGTTTGTGACACTCAGAACAGTAACTGGGCACTTTTCTTCCCGGAAGGAATACAGGGCATCTTCGTGGCCAATGCATATTATGAAAAGCACCATGTAAAGATCTCAAATTTTTTTTGCACCAAAAATGAACACATTTTTTAAATTGCACTTTCCATGAACTTTCTGAAGTCCCCCCATACACATTAGAAACACATTTAAGGCTAAGCTCCAAAAGATTCTGAGACCTCTCTGTTGGCTGCAGCGTTTAATGGGGAGGTCAATTTAGCACACCCAACATTAACAATGATAATGTTGGGAGCAGAGGAGCCTCTGAGATTGAATAATTGGATGCGAGAGCCTTTCACCCCGGGGTTGCCAGGTTAAATCAAACACAGCCTGGCAGGCAGTAGGTGCGGACAAACACAGCTGTGTTTAGAATGCACTGATGTCTTGGGCTCCTTTTCCAATATTTGTGCTTTGAACAGAGCTTTCTGGTGACATGCTGCCTCTCTTGTGTTTGGAGCTCACATGTGCGGCAGGAGAGAGCTATTCCATGTCTATTGCTAAGATGTCGCAGAGACTGACTGTCTCATTCTCTGAAAGCAGTTTTGCTCTTTTGGAAACAGCCATTTCCTCCAGTTTCATACTGCTCTTTTCTGGAAGAGATAATCGGGGGAAAAAATCTTCTGACCCATTTGCTTGCAAATGGTAAGAAATATTTGATATTCTTGAAGCTCCTGCCACATAAAGCAGGGTGATTTTCAAATTCTGTTTGATCCCTCTAAAAGCTAGCTAGCCTCCTTCTCAGAAAAATTGTAGTACAGCCACCAAAAAATACTTCTAAATCCTGACGATTACTTCATTCTAGTAGGTTGTTGCTCACAGGAGTATTTGGTTGAGAGAGAGGTGAGGTCACGTGTGGCCATCATCACTAATGGTCCCCTTCTCTTGCCTCCAGAGAGAAGGCAGCAAAGGCAGCGCCTGGTTAAGAATTTTATGGAGTCCTTGAACAGGGTAATTGCAAAGCTGGCTGCAGGCCTAGGTATAGCGAAGAGAACCACGGTTAAGGTACATAGAACTTACCAGTGGGTGGATTTCTTATTTCCAGCCGGCCAGGGGGGCACCATTTGGGTTTGGGGATGGGGAGGGGTTTGGTGATGAAGGATAGGTATTGCTCTGTGTAATTGTGTGTCCATTCCACTGTGACTGAGGTAGCCTCGCAAACTGGAAGGCAAGAGTTAAACACATCACACAGGCTTGCAGGAGATGATCAGAGTGGAAGGACTCTGACAGAGCTTGGGCAGGTTTCCCACCACAGCTTAGTTTTGTTTGGCAGGTAATGTGTTTGTTGTTAATTTGGGCTAGTTGCTCAGCTGTGAAATGTTAGAGGTATAGAAACCTAGAGGCCGAGATTTGTGTTTTCTTTTAAGCAGTTGGAAAAGCTGGTAACACTGACCCATCATCATATATAGCCTGCCTTGGGACAATTGGGGTGACAGGCGTGCAGACGATGCATGGCTTACCCAGTTGGCATCCTCACTGGCATGGCCTGTGTGACCCTGGAGACCATGATGCTGGCTTCAGAATCTTAGCCGTGGTGTGTGTGTGTGTGTGTGTGTGTGATTTCCCAGCGGGACTGTATGCAGAATAAAGTGTGACCACAGTCCCTACCGGAGGAAAAGGAGAAGGAGTTTGGATATAGAATGCCAACGATTGCTTTCTGCTCTTTGGAGCTTGAAGTGCCAAAGCCACCACTTGCTATTCCACTGCCGTCTCTCTCCTTTCTTTGGGGGCATTACTGAAGATGAATAATTCAGGCTTAGTAAAATGTACAGCTGGGAGGAAGGAGATAGGTTTTGGAGTAAGCTAAACACCTGAGGGTGGGAGGGCCCTTCTGCAAGGGTGGCTGAAGAGGGGGCGATGTATGGTAGTTAATGCAGAGCTCTGGAAGCTCAGGGCTTCAACGCAGTGTGGGTTTACTCCTTGCTCACAACGTGATCTCTCTCTCTCTCTAGTATAGTGGGCTGCCCTCTCCATCTTGTAGCCGTGCCACCCTGAATGGGCAGCCTGCAAGGTCACCGGAGCAGGAGAAGAGAGGGGATGACCAGGCTTGGGAGTGGCAAACAGCACTTCCAGTCGTATCTCATTGTCCAGACCCCAGTGCATGGCCCTAACGATGCCCGTAAGGTCGGCTCCGAATGGCGTCTTCCCATGTACTTGGAGGTGAGAAGCAAGACTTGGTGGTCACAGTGTGGTCCCTGCTGTGGAGGTGAAAGGAGAGGTGTGATTTTGAGAAATGGGCAGACCTGAGGCTAGGCGAGCAGAGTTAGGAAGTGGCGCGTGCCCTTCACTGAGGAGGAGTCATCTCCCTGGTCCTCTGCCCCCAGACGATGGGAAACATCACTGTTAGCCTGCGGCTCTGCATCTGTTTCACTGTTTTCTTTCCGTTTCATTGCTGCAACTTTTTAGGGAAATCTGATTCGCATCCCTGTGCAGCCTGACATGGAACACAGCAGAGAATGGAGAGAGCAGAGTAGAGCGACAAGCTCCCTGCACATTTGCTCTCCACCAGGGCCCTTGGGAGGAAGCCGTGTCCAGGAGTCCCAGGCAGCGACCAGCCAGCAAGCGGGTGGAGACTGGGCCCAGACCAGGAGCCCCTCCCCAGGGGAGAATGCAAGAGGCAGGAGGACAGTCAGGGAAGCCTCTTTGTCAACACCCACCACTGCAGGCTGACCTTTGAAAGCGCCTGCTAATTGCTTGGGTTGTGCTTTACGTTAAAAATAGCTCCAAGCCCAGGTTTTGTCAATAGCCTTTCGTATTGATTAGTGCTATCGGTGGAGTGCCTGCAAAGCCAGGCACCGCACTGAACATTTTGTAACCACATCTTGTTAATTATCAGGACAACCCAGCAAGGTGGCTGAAATTCTCCCTATTTTACAGGTGAGGAAATTGAGGCTGAGAGAGAGGTTGGTTAGCCCAGGGTCACAGAACTGGTGTGTGGCAGAACCAAAGGCTAACCCCCGTGTGTTTGATTCTAAAGTTGGTCCTGCACGCTTCTCACTGGCAATGGGTCAACCCCATCATGTTTGTTGGTGAAAACTCTGGTTTTCTGGAGCTGTTTACTCCTCTCAGGAGCCCTCAGTCAGTGGCTTCGGTCCATGATGGATTTGAACCTGCAGGGTGCCTTCAGCTTTCAGGCAGGCTTGGGATTGTTCTTGGGGTTGCAGTTGGACTCCAAAGGCCTGCGTTGTGAGACGTGTTGGAGCCTTGGTCTCCTGGGGCTGGTGGGTGCGTGGCCAAGAAGAGACATGAGCCTAGGCAAGAGTTCATGTCTGTGCTTGGCAGTACAGATGGGGTCCTGGAGACCCTGGCCTGACCCCCGCTCTGCGAGAAAGAAAGAAAAGAGCAACACACACACAAAGACATAACCGCATGCTCAGTTACTATGTAGGCTAATATGCTTGCTTATCTGGCTCTGCACGTATCTGTGAGGGGTCTTCAAGAAGTTCATGGAGTGGAGGGTGAAGCTTGTGATTATAAAATACATTGGCAGTATGTCATTGCAAAAATTAAAAGAAAAATAAGAAAGGAAGGGGGAGGGAGGGTAGGGAGAAAGAATAGAATGGGAAGTATCATTTTGCTCTTAAAACCACGTTGTGTCACAACATGGTGGAAGGCATCACATGGGCAAGAGAAGGAGAAGGAAAGGGGACAAAAAAACTATGCATAGGTTTAAAACTTTAAAAAAATTTATTTGAAAAGCAGAGTGATACACACACACACACACATACAGTGATAAAGATTTTCCATCTGCTGGTTCACTCCTAAAATGCCTACAACATCCAGCTTTGGGCCAGGCTGAAGCTACCAGCCAGGAGCTCACTTCTCGTCTTCCAGATGAGTGGCAGGGACTCAGGTAGGTAAGCCATCATCTGCTGCTTCCCAGGATGTCTGTTAGCAGGAAACTGGGTTGGAAGTAGAGTTGCTGGATCTCCAAGCTTGTGTTCCTATATGGGATGGGAGTAGACCAAGTAGTGGCTTAACGTGCTGTGCCACAATGCCTGCCCCTCAAATTTTTTTACACTGAAATAAGCTTCTTTTTAAATTTTAAAAAATTATTGATTTTAATTTATTTCAAGGGTAGAGAGACCAAAAGAGAGAGTGAAATCCTGTGTTTGCTTGTTCACTCCCCAAATGCCAGAGATAGCTACGGCTGGGCCAGGGAGAAACTGGGAGCTGGGAAGTCAATCCTGGTATCCCACATATGTGGCAATGACTCAAGTACTCGAGCCACTACTTGCTACCTCCAAGGGTATGCACTGGCAGGAAGCTAGAATCAGGAACAGAGCTGAGACTTGAAGTAGGCGCTCTGATATGGGATACAGGTGTCCCAAGCAGCACCTTAATACTATTGTACCCAATGTGTTAGCATGGGCGGGATGTTGGGCACCAGAACTTAGGGTGAGTAGAGATTGAGGTCACGGATCAGGAAAACAGCACAGTTTGTGACATGTGACCTGGGTGAGGTGAGGGCTTGGCTCAGAGTCTGGGAACAGAACAGCTGTGGGACGTCTCACCACAGGCCCCTTCCAATGCGGGGTCCTTGTAAAGCTGACAATTACATGTGCTGGGCTGCGCTGGGTAAAACAATGAGCCTTTTTTTTTTTTTTTTTTTTTTGACAGGCAGAGTTAGACAGTAAGAGAGAGAGAGACAGAAAGGTCTTCCTTCTGTTGGTTCACCCCCCAAATGGCCGCTACGGACGGCACGCTGCGCCGATCTGAAGACAGCAGCCAGGTGCTTCCTCCTGGTCTCCATGCGGGTGCAGGGCCCAAGCGCTTGGGCCATCCTCCACTGCCCTCCCGGGCCACAGCAGAGAGCTGGCCTGGAAGAGGAGCAACTGGGACAGAATCCGGTGCCCTAACCAGGACTAGAACCCGGGATGCCTGTGCCGCAGGCAGAGGATTAGCCTAGTGAGCCATGGCGCCGGCCTGGGCCTTTTTTAAAAAACATTTTATTTATTTATTTACTTATTTATTTATTTGACAGGTAGAGTTACAGACAATGAAAAGGAGAGACAGAGAGAAAGGTCTTCCTTCCATTGGTTCACTCCCCAGATGGTCGCAACCGCCGGAGCTGTGCCGATCTGAAGCCAGGAGCCAGGTGCTTTTTCCTCGTCTCCCATGCAGGTGCAGGGGCCCAAGCACTTGCGCCATCTTCTACTGCTTTCCCAGGCCATAGCAGAGAGCTGGATTGGAAGAGGGGCAGCTGGGACTAGAACCTGCGCCCATAATGGGATGCTGGCGCCACAGGCGGAGGATTAACCTACTGCACCACGGTGCCAGCCCCTATTTTACTTACTTGAAATACAGAGTTATATATAGAGAGGTAGAGACAGAGAGAGACAGAGGTCTTCCATCTGCTGGTTTATTTCCCAAATGGCTGCAATGGCTGGAACTGAGCCCACCAGAAGCCAGGAGCCAGGAGCTTCTTCCGGTCTCCCACATGGGTGCAAGCACTTGGGTCATCTTCCATTGCTTTCCCAGGGGCACTAGCTGGGAGCTCGCCCATATGGGATGCCGGCACTTCAGGCTGGGGCTTTAACCACTGCGCCATAGCGCTGGCCCCTCTCCTTTGGTTTTACAGCTTCCATAACCCATGCAATAATGTAATTTTTGTGATTTCCCCCCCATGAGAACTGCCATTCTAGCAGGGTCTGTGCCACATGATAGAAACAATGCAAAGAGAACAACAAGCAAACAAAGGCTTCGCTTGGACAAGAGTACCAAAGATGGGTCCAGAGTGGCCAGTGTTCTTCCGAGGCAGGTAAGCGGATATGGGTGGACACATGGCTGGCATCTCCCTCCTTACTCCCCTTCTCCCTTCCTTTGCTTTAGATCTTGTGCCTTTTCAGTAACCAGACTTCTACATTCAGCAAGTCCAGAGGCAAAATTTACTTGGCTTCTTCTTTGCCTTGTATGTGAGAAGTGTCCATGGGGGTAATGCATGGGACTTTTTTTTTTTCTTTTTAAGATTCATGTATTTATTTGAGAGGCGGAGATAAAGACAGAGTGAGGGAGAGACAGAAAGAAAGATCTTCCACCCACTGGTTCACTCCCCAGATGGTTGTAACAGCAGGAGCTGGGCCGATCCACAGCCAGGAGCCAGGAGCTTGGTCCAGGTCTCCCATGCGGGTGCAGGGGCCCAAGCACTTGGGCATTTTTCACTGCTTTCCCAGGCCATTAGCAGAGAACTGGATTGGAAGTGGAACAGCTGGGACACAAACCGGTGCCCATATGGGATGCTGGTGCCACAGGCAGAGGCTTAACCGACTACACCACTGCGCGAGCCCCTGCATGGACCTTAATAATTTATAAACAAATGATAAAAAAAGCAGTGAATGGATTAAACTGACTTCCAAGGTTGAAGTTCAGTGGTAGAGCCAAGTTTCTCCTAGTTTCCTAGTTTCCTCCCAAAACAACACGGCGATGACCTCATCCCAGGTGTTAGTTCAGTGCCTTTGGTCTTCCAGTGAAGGCTGTTTGTTCTGCTGGGTGATGCAGGCGGCATTACTCCGTGCTGTTTCTGGCTGCAGGCGAGGGGAGCTGAGGGCGTGTTGGAAGTCAAAGAACATCCCTGGCAGTTAAAGTTGAATCAATACCCATTTCTTCTGGGGGCCCAAGTGTATCATTTAATTCCTAGGATGGGGAGATTCTAGGCCTTCCAATTAACAGCTCTTTTTTTTTTTTTTCATACAGAGTGCAATAAACTAAACTCTGCAAACTTGAGAGCGAGAAAAGAAAAACAGAGAAAGAAATAAAATGTGAAAATGCAGACACTCTGTTGCCCTCAGCCTATTTAGGTGCTGTCCTTGAAGGCAAAGAGAATCTGTGGGAGTGGCCTGGGTGCTGGGTAACCGGAGGGAGGTGGGCAGCCAGGGGGCTGGAGGCACAGTGCCTGGAATGCTGCCAAGGGCCCTGGAGAACTTCACTGGGGGAGCTGAGAAGAGGACGTATTGGCTCCCAGGTGCTGTTATTTGGAGACCAGTAATTTTTTTTTTTTTAAAGATTTGTTTATTTATTTGAAAGGCAGAGTTAAAGAGAGACAGAGAGAGGAAGAGATAGCAAGATCTTCCACCTGCTGGTTCACTCCCAAAATGGCCACAACAGCTTGAGCTGGGCTGATCCGAAGCCAGGAGCTTCTTCTGTGTCTCCCATTGGGGAGCAGGGGCCCAATTATTTGGGCCATCCTCCACTGTTTTCCTGGGTGCATTAGCAGGGAGCTGGATCAGAAGTGGAGCAGCCAGGACTCAAACTGGCATGCCGGTGCTGTAGGTGGCAGCTTTACCTGCTACGCCACAGCACTGGCCCCAGGAGAATAGTAATTCTGACTTCTTGACACCAACTAAGCCTCAGCAACCACCTCTAATCCCTGGGTTTCTGTCAGATGGGTGTCATTTTCCTCATTTGGTAAGAGTGGCAGGGAAGGCTCGCAGAGCTTCCGGAGTGTGTGTGTGTGTGTTGGGAGGTGGGTACCTGTCCACCGTACTGTTGACAGTAGTTGAGCAATCGCTAGGTACCAGCTGTTGTTCCAAGCATTCTGCATCTGCTATCTTTGTCCTTGTTCTTTCAGTTTTTACAGATGAGGAAACTGAGGCATCACGAGGCAAAGGGGCGCTTTAAAGTTACACAGTGAGGAACGCAGAGGCGAGGATGCAGAACAAGTCTGATTCCCCAACCTCTGAACAATATCGCAGTCATCATGACATCCAGAGAACAACATAATTTTTTTTGAAGATTTATTTATTCATTTGAAAGGAAGAATTACAGAGAGGCAAAGGCAGAGAGAGAGAGAGAGAGAGAGAGAGAGAGGTCTTTGGCTGCAACAACCGGAGCTGCACCAATCTGAAGCCAGGGGCCAGGAGCTTCTTCTGGGTCTCCCACGTGGGTGCAGAGGCCCAAGGACTTGGGCCATCCTCTACTGTTTTTTCAGGCCATAATAGAGAGCAGGATCGGAAGTGGAGCAGCTGGGACTTGAACTGGTACCTGTATGGGATGCCAGCACTGCAGGTGGTGGCTTTACCCTCTCAGCCACGGTGCAGGCCCCAGCATAATATTTTTATTACTTTATTTTCTGTGATGCTTTTGTATCTTTTTCTACTTTTTTTGGCAGCATATATTTTGGTTGAGTCTTTGCCTGACAATTAATTTGTAATATGAATTTCGATGGTGAGAATAGAAAGACATATTAACCCTCCTCTGGATTGATTAATCAAAAAAATTCTTTTCCATTAGAATTGGGAATGCATGAATCATGATGTCACATATAGGCAGACTTGTTTAATACAACTGTAGAATTTTGGCCTATGATAAAGGAGCTATGGTTAAATTATATTTTGTACAGTTTTAAAAAAGATTTATTTGAAAGGCAGAATGACAGAGAGGAAGAGAGACAAAGAGAAAGAGATTTGCTGGTTCATTCCCCAAATGGCTGCAAGAGCCAGTTCTGGATCAGGTTGAAGCAGAACGCTGAGCTCCAGCTGGGTCTTTCACATGGGTGGCAGGGGCCCAAGCACTTGGGCCATCTTATGCTGTGCTCCCAAGTGCAGAAGCAGAGAGCTGGATCAGAAGTGGAACGGCTGGGACTGGAACCAGTGCTCATAGGGATGCTGGCATTACAGGTGATGGCTAACCCATCGTGTCACGATGCTGGCCACTATTTTGTACAGTAAAAAAAAGATTTATTGATTTATTCAAATAGCAGAGTAACACACACACATAGAGAAAGAGAGACAAGGGGGAGAGAGAGAGAGAGAGAAAGAGAGAGGAGAGAGAGAGAGAGAGATCTTCCTTTGCTGGTTATATCTCCCTAAATGGCTGCAACATTTAGGGCTGGACCACGTAGAAGACAGGAGACAGGAACTCTATCCATGTCTTTCACATGAGTTGCAGGGGTCCAGGTACCAGTGTCATCATTTGCTGCTTTCCCAGGTACATTAGGAAGATGCTGGATCGGAAATGAAGCAGCTTGGATTCTAACAAGTGCCTCTATATGGGATGTCAGTGTTGTAAGTGGTGGCTTAACCCGTGCCACCACAACACTTACACTTTATTTTGTACAATTTTTATCAAAGTAGAAAAAACAGTTTAGTGATTTATAATTGTATATCTTGCATTATTGAATATATTCCTGAGAAAAAGACAACTTCTGTTTGATAAGACTTTAGCTGGAATCCTCCGATTAAGAATGCATGTTTGACGTTTCAAATAATTTCCTAGTTATTATTTTAATTCTGCAGTTGTAACATTAGACATCTGAAGGCTAGAATAATTTGTCACAGACTCGCTTCTGGTTTCTGACATTTCTTTTCTTCTTTTTTTTTTAAAAGATTCATTTATTTATTTGAAAAACAGGGTTACAAAGAGGCAGAGGCAAAGAAAGAGAGAAAGGTCTTCCATCTGTTGGTTCACTCCCTAAATGGCCACAGCAGCTGAAGCTAGGCTGATCTGAAGCCAGGAGCCAGGAGCCAGGAGCTTCTTCTGGGTCTCCCACGTGGGTGCAGGGGCCCAAGGTCTTGGGCCATCTTCTACTGCTTTCTCAGGCCTAGCAGAGAGCTGGGTTAGAAGTGGAGGCAATCAGGCACTACAGGGCATGAGGGCACTACAGGCAGAGGCTTAGCCTACCATGCCACAGTGTGAGTCCAAGTCGTGTTTCTTGATTGCTTATAGTCTTAAAATTACTGGGAAAGCTTGATTTGGGGAAGGTTTCTGATTTGTGTTAATCTGATTTGACAGCCTGATCCTTTAGGCCAGTCCATCAGGTTTGAACAACAGATTATGGGCCATCCTTGCCTGGGGACTTGTTCACATGGCCGTGTGACCTCTGGCCTTGCACCCTCTGCCATGAGGCTGAGTGAGCTGGCACAGAAGAAGTTCTTCTGGCTCCCTACCAGTGACTCAACCAGACACAGAGAGGAGCAACAACTACCCGAGTGGTGCTGATGTTGCTGTTTTGGGTTCCATGTTTTGAGAACCAGAAGTTTAAAACCACTGATTGGACTCTCTTGATAGCAATCATATGCTTGGGTTTTGTGTTGACAACAGGAGTCAGGGAGTCTTCGAGTCAATGCTGCTATGGTTGCTTCTGAGCTATGCCTTCTAAGACCTAGGTGTAAGTCTATTTGATGTCACACAATCATGGCATGACCAACTTTTCTAGTCCAAGCCCATTGTCAATGCTTTTTAGCACCAGTTAAGCCTGAGATATTTAACTTCCAGGGGACCCCATCAGAACAGTACTGATGGACCCTCAGCAACTTTATGCTGTTTGGAGACCCTGGCTGTACCACAGGGCTGTTGAGGACATCAGGAACTCACGACACTGCACCCTGTCCTTTGCAATTCCCCTTGTTCAACACAGCACATCAGAGAATTTGTCAGGAGATTAAGCGATGCCAAAATCTAATAATAAAATGTCAACAACATGGCAATACCTCAACACTGGATATAAAGTCTCTCCTATTAGCAAATTCCCAGGGAGAAATTAAATTCAATAATTCAATCTCCTTGAAACTTCCAGTCTAGGTTCACTGAAGTCGAAAGGATGGGAAGTTAGAAATGAGTATGTTTTGAGGTGAGAATTCTTAAGTTAAAGCCCCCAAATCATTGCCTCCTGTTTCTTGTTTTGCTGAGTCACTGGCATCTCCACCGCCATTCAAGCACAAACGGTAAATACAATCAAGCAGTCTGAGCCACTTCTGCCTGGACCTGCCTCATGGTGGGGAGTCTTAGATGGAGGCCAACTGGCTTCAAACTTCCTGCGGTGTCTCGTTTGCCTTGAATGACCTCTGCGTGTCTCTGTGTAAGGCCAGAGTGGTGGGAGCATTGGCTGGAAACCTTGGATGCAGGCTTCCCTCCGTGAAAATGGCTGCTTGGCTGAAGCCAAAACCCCCGTCATCTGCAGGAGGAGGAGAAGCGTTCCTAGCCAACAAAGACTGGAGGGCTTCAGTGCTTCCTGTGGCCTCCGTGGCCCAAAGCTCCCAAGTTTCTATCTATGGAGATTGTGGTTAAGAAGGTTTGGCATGGGGCCTGGGAACTGGTATTTTTATAAACTTCTCAGGTAATTCGCGTGTGCACTGCATTTGATTGTTAACTTGTTAAAAGATTTACTTTTAAATTTATATGAAAGGCAGAGTTACAGAGAGAGGAGACAGAGAAAGTCTTCCATTCACTGATTTACTGCCCAAATGACTGCAACAGCTGAGGCTGGGCCAGGCTAAAGCTAGGAGCCCAGAGCTGCTTCTGGGTCTCCCATGTGGGTGCAGGGGCCCAGGCACTTGGGCCGTTTGCTGCTGCTTTCTCAGGTGCATTAGCAGGGAGCTGGATCAGAAGTGGAGTGCACTTGGGCCATCCTCCACTGGTTTTCCAGGGACATTAGTAGGGAGCTGAATGGGAAGTGGAACAGCTAAGTCTCGAACCCACACCCATATGGGATGCCGGTGTGGCAGGGCTTAATCTGCTACACCACAATGCCAGTCCCTGTAGACTTCTTAAATACGTAACTGGTTTATAGCATAGCATCTGGCAGTTATTAGGAACTCTGAGTATTTGTGTCCTGAGTTGGGATGACAAAGAATCTGGGGAAGGATTTTGACTGCTCTTAACTGTACTGAGAGCTCCTGTCATTTTGTCAAGGACCAGAGGTTCTTCTCCATATGAAAATGTATTTATTAGAAAATTCTTGGGGTTTAGGCACCTTTAACTATTTATTTATTTATTTGAGAGACAGGGAGAGGGCTCCAATCTTCTGGTTCCTTCCCCAAATGCCCGCATATGTTGTGTTGGGAGTGGGGAGGGCAAGGCTGGGGGCCTGGTAATGTATCTGGGTTCCCCATTTGGGTGGTGTGAACCCAACTACTTGAGTCATCACCGTTGCCCTCCATGGCCTGCATTAGCAGGAAATTAGAATCAGAGTCAGAGTTGGGAACTGAACTCTGGTACTCTGACGTGGGACGTGGGTGTCCTAACCAGTGACTTCATGGCTGGGCCGAATACACACCCTTTGGGTTTTAGATTTTGATCGAGGTGGGAAAAAGAAGAAGAGGAGACATTGTAATATCAGTTCCTCCTAAAATTAGTGGGACTGTAGAACCCAAAGTTATGTTAAACTATTTGTCAATGTATGTGACTAATATTCAGATAGTGACTGCTGCATTAAATAGCCAGGCTGAATCTACATTGGATGCAGAATGTAATTTATTTTATCATTTTCTGATATTCATAAAGTTTTCTCTACACGGCTTTATAATTCTATATAGCTACTTTTGATTTTAGCTTATTCGACTCCCAACTGTACACTGTTATATTCCCTTGACTATATTCCCTTACATCTTGAATTTCAAAAACTCAGGTATTATGTGCAAAACTCTTATCTTCATGGAACTGCTCTGTATCTTCTTTCCTTGCTTACTCTTTCTCTCTAAACTTCTCCTAGACATCTCTAAAGCAGGTAGTTAAATCTCTGCAGCCAATTTAATTTTCTAGGAAATCACTGAATATCCTTCTGTTAAGGAAGGTTGCCAACAGCAATCTGTAGAGAATGAATTTTAAACTTGTACCTGACTATACTATGTTTCTCAGAAAGTCACCGATTTTTGTTTAATGTGGCTTGGCAATAAGTGGCCAAGCATAGGCTAAGGCCGATTTTCCTACTGGTAGGAATGCTGTCACTAGACTTAATGAAGATAAGAAGTTTGCTATGCAGCAAAAAGTGATCTGGGCCCCTTGGCCCTCTCGTGTTGTAGAGGTTAATGAAGTTATCCTAGTGCACCTGAGAGTGGTGTGATCCTGTGTGCCACTAGCAGGCATCTGGGGAGAGGAGATGAAGTGCTGCGCCACCTTGCCACTGCTTTGCATGCTTGAATACCTGCAGGTGAGGCCGGCTGGCTCCACTGTGATGTGAGCCACGATGAAATCAATCACTGCTCCTTCTAATTCTGCACCCTCCTTGGGAAGGGAAAAAGACATTTATATACTGCATTCTTCTGAGTGTATTCTGAGTCCTTTGGACATTTTTTCTTTTACGTGTGAGGCACAAGCCCAACTCTAAAAATAGCTCTGGGTGCTGACAGTGTCACGCTCTGACACATTCCTTACCCCCTTAGTTCCAGAGTAAACAGATGCGTATCTTGTATCTCGGCCAATCGTAGAGATTGGGTCTCAGCCACTGCTCTCGTCTGCTATCTCGACCGGTCTATGGAAACCATAACCCAGGAGTAGTTCATTCGCATGAAGAGTTTTGCTGTCTTCCATCCGTGTTACCAGTTTATTTGTCCAGGAACAATTGCGAGCAGTCCCTTCATGGGTGGTTCTCAGAAGTCAGAATGCACAGAACCACCTGGGCAGCTTGTGGCTGCCGGGCCACACCCCCTGAATTTCAGATTCGGACGTTTGGGATTTGGATCTGAGAGTTTGGGTTTCTAGTGAGTCTCCAGGTGACCCTGCTGCATGGCTGCTCCAGGGACGACACCTTGAGGGGCACTGCTCAAAACCAATTTTATTGATTGTGATTAACTTCTAGACTGTGATCAATTTAAAGTACCATTAGGTGAAGTTAAAAAGCATCAGGTGGAGATGATGTTTAATTAAATTAGATTAAATAAATTAAATACGCTAGATCAATTTAAAATGCTATCAGATACATTTAAATACCGTTGGGTACATTTAAAATACCATCAATCAGAGATGATAGTGGACCCATGGGTCCTTTAAAAAGTGGAAAAAATCAGGAGTGAGAAAAAAAAAAAAAAACCTTTGAGAACCTCTTGCTCCCACCAGTGTAAAATACAGAGGGAGACACTGGAGTGGTGAGTTGTGCATATTTGTGTGTTAGTGCAAGTAGAACAGAAGATGGTAATGCTATGGTGTATCTCAGGCCAGCTAAATTATGGGTCAAAGTCTAATCCTTACAGCCTGATGTGGATTCAGTATGCTGATGACGCAGGCTAGTCCTATGTCTTAGCTCTGCCAATGATTACAGGGTCTAGTATGTGTGCGGCACTGGGGAAGTTGGATGACAGGTATGGTTCTGGGAGCTTGTGACCCAGTGTGTGGGGTTAGAGCTACGACATGGGGCACTTCATAAACGCCAAGAGAGGAGCATAAGTCCATTCTTTCAGATGTTCAAAGGGAGCAAGAATCATCTGAGGCTGAGGTTGTAGACTGCTGAATGAGAAAATGTGTCATAGAAGAGGTGTCTTTTGAGGTGACAGAACTCCCACGATGGGGACTATGGGCTGTTTGTGTATCCGAGGACATCAGTCACTTTGGTTTGAATGTTTGTCCCCTCCAAAATTCATGGGCTGGCAATTTACTCATGCAGCAGTGCTGGGAGGTGGGAGGTGTTTCTGCAATGAGGGCTCCGCCCTCACGAATGGATTCACGACACAGTAACAAGGGATTTGGGGAGCGGGTTTGCTCCCTCCTGGTTCTCCCCTCTGAAGGCTGCAGTGTTCCAGGCGCCATCTTGGAAGTGGAGACCAGACCCTCGCCAGATGCCAAACCTGCTGGTGCTTTCATCTTGGACTTCGCAGCTTGCTTAACGGTGAGAAAGAAGTTTCTGTTCATTTTCAAGTATGGAGCCTGTGGTGTTCATTTAAAGCAGCCCCAAATGAGCTGAGACACTGGGACAGTGCCTGGGTGCGCAGGTGGACTCTGGGTGTGTGTGGGTACATCTCTGGGAAGGCAGGTATGACCGCGGTAGGGGGAAAGGGGTGAGGATCTCCAAGGAGAATGGTGCATCGATAGAATGCGGCATTTTGAGGGGACGAGTGAGAAAGGATGGGAAGGTATACACTAGGTTCAGATCTGAAAGCTTTAAATGCCAGCTTGTGGAGCTTATTTTCAAAGGCTTGGGGGAACTCCTTGATGTTTTTTGAACTGGCAAAACAGTCAGCTGAAAGCAGGCTGAATGGTAGTAGGGTGAATATAGCAGGTTATGGTCACTGAGCATTTCCTACCGGGCTGTCTTCTGTGCTACACACTACCCATAGAGCACCGCACTCATCTCCATTATAGCTCTGACAGACATACACTTTACAGATGAGGAAACAGAGGCATAGAAAGCTAAAGAAAGTTGCCCAAAGTCTTTTGTTTTTAAAGTTTTTTTTTTTAATTTGAAAGGCAGAGTTATAGAGAGCAAGAGAGAGCGAAAGTGAGAGACAGATATCTTTCATCTGCTGGTTTGTTTGTTTATTTATTTGTAAGGCAGAGGCAGAGGCAGGGAGAGAGAGAAGTCTTCCATCCACTGGTTCACTCCCCAAATGGCTGCAAGGGCTGGAGTGTGCTGATCCAAAGTCAGGAGCAAGGAGCCCAAGGCCTCAGGCCATCTTCTACTGCTTTCCCAGACCATAACAGAGAGCAGTATAGGAAGTGGAGCAGCCGGGTCTCGAACTGGAGCCCATATGGGATGCTGGCATTGCAGGTGGTAGCTTTGCCTGCTACACCACAGCACCCCCCCCCCCCCCCCATTGCTGGTTCTTTCCACAAATGATCACAACAGCCAGGGCTGTGCGAGGCTGAAACCAGGAGCCAGGACCTTCTTCCTGGTCTCCCACTTTGGTGCAGGGGCCCAAGCACTTGGGCCAGCCTCTGCTGCTTTCCCAGGCCACATTAGCAGGGAGCTGGATGGGAATCGGAGCAGCCAGGTCTTGAACCGGCACCCATATGGGATGCTGGTGTCACAGGCAGCAGCTTAACCCACTATGCCAGAACACAGGCCTTGCCCAAAGTCTCATAACTAGTACATGATGGAGAAGGACTGAGAGCCTGAATAAGGGTGATGGTGGCATGACTGCCCAGCAGGGAGTGGATTCAGAAGATATAACCATTTTGCAGAGATAGTATCCCCAGGGCTAGGCAATGTCCAACTACCAGGGAGTGGAAGGGTTAATGTGGACTTAAACGGTTTGGGGCTGAATGGCTTGGGGAAAATTATTAAAATAGTTTCCAGTCCTGACAATATTGGCAGAATAAAGAGGCTTGATTTTTTTTGAAAAAGAGAATAGAAAATAAAACAAACAAAAAAAAAGGGATGAGTGACAGGTAGCTGCCAAGGAGAGTTATTAGGGGGTTCCAGCACAGAGCTGAGCGTGTGTGGGGAGGGGCGCGAAGGCAGCACTCACTTAGACCCTATTGTCAACACCACTCCTGTCTCTGAATCTCCTCCTGTGTCTGCCTGGGCATCCTGGGGAGTGTGATCGCAAGCAGCACTTCCTTCCCTCAGGAGGTAGAGTCCATTTCTCTGTCCTTGGAATCTGGGCTGTCTTTGACCAACATGTATTGTGGTGGAAGCGATATTGAGCAAGATCCAAGCCTGTTCCTTGCAAAGTGTGACATGCTCCTGATGCTCCCGTTAAGTAGAGTCACCAGGTAAGGCAACCTGGGCTGGCCCAAGCTAGTCCAGGCTAGCCAACGGAGACCTTGGGAACTGGGCCAAACCAGGCTCAGATGTCTCCAGACATGTAAGTGAAGCCATCCTAGACCATCATGGCTACCAAAGAACCAGCCAATCAACCTTCTGAGCCTTGAGGAAATGCATGTTTTTTTGTAGCCATTACATGTTGGAGTGCATGTTATGTGGCAAGAGCTAGCTGAGTCATGGTGTCACCTGATGGACCTCTGGCCCTTATCCTGAACTGTGGCTTGCCTAGTCTGATAATAGACCCAAAGGTGTTATTCTGTCACTCTACTTCAAAGGGCTGACTTTTGAGTCCTGAAGGGCTCAAATTCATTTCTTCTTATTTTTAAAGCAAAACAAGCTAAGAAGTTCCCTTAGTTTGTCAACTCAATGACAGATCTGGGGAAAATTTCCCTTGAGTCAAATTTTCAAACAGCTAGGCCACTTGGACAAGAAAATTCCCTATAAGTGATAATTATGGCTGTCTATTTTGGTGATTTCTAGCTTTAATGAACATAATCAACAGTGGTCTCTGTTGGCAGCATTTGTGAAGAACGAAAATGGAAGCTTGCAGAACTCGTACTGGGCTTGCTGCAGCCAAGCGATTCCGTAAGTCTGGGATGGGGCTCAGGAATCCACACTGGCGCTAAGGGCCCAGGAGAGCTGTGAGGCAGGCATTTCACCAATCACGCTTTGCAGAGACTGGCCTAAATATTAATGATGGATTCGGAAATGGCCCATTTCTGTCTCCTCTCTGGCCTTGCTCTGTGACTGGCCCCCAATTACAGATAATTGGAAGCATTTCCGGAAGCAAGCCAATGGAGAATAAGTCTCAGTGCTCTCGTGCCAATCCCCCACAGTGAACCCTCCATGCGCCAGATCTCCTCACAGGATTTCCCCTGGTCTCCTTGGTTTTTCCACTCCACGTGAGGCATACAGAGGGAATTCATATCATTAGCATCTCGGCCCTGTTCAGCTTTCAACCAGTCTCTGGCATTCTTATTCCCATTTCCCGAGCAGGCTCAAAATATTCCACAGCAAGCAGGGGGCAAAATTAATCACTTTCTAGATTTTCTTAATGGCCTCGGCTTCCTTTCTCTCTGTGTCATTTCCTAAAAAGTGTGATTCTGATGAGAAAGTTTCAAAATGTGTATAGAAGTCAAAGAGAGAGAGAGAGAGAGACAGACAGACAATGAGGGAGATAAGAAAAATGCAGGACAGACTTTGTAAAATTTTTAAAGATCAATAATAACAACTGTAATTTCCTTTGAAGTTTTTGAGTTTCAGGATTTTTTTTTTTTTTTTCAGAAGAAGGAGAGTTTCAGTGTAGTTTGCTACTTCTAGGGTTCTTTGTGACTTTCAAAGTGAACAAGAACTTAAAGCAATGACCCCGTCCTTTGTCTGAGTTTGCATTGCATGAGTTTCCATACTGCATTTCTGACCCACTTCACCTTGAACAACGCAGTCGTCTCTGAAGGAAATAGAATTGGTGTGAGAAAAGAGAGAATAAGAGATCTTTGAAAGAGTGACTAATCCTCCCTAGTCCTCAACCAGGATTTTTTTTTAATTAAAAAAATTAAAGTTTGTTTTTTATTTCTTTGAAAGGTGGAGAGACAAGAAGAGAAAGAGAGGAAGGTCTCCCATCTGCTGGTTCACTTCCCAAATGCCTGCCACCGCTGAGGCTGAGCCAGACTGAAGCCAGGAGCTGGGAACTCAGTCTGGGTCTCCTACATGAGTAGCAGGGACCCAAATACTTGAGCCATCCTGGTTGCTTCCCAGGGTGCAAATTGGCAGGAGGCTGGATTTGTGAGTGAAGCCAGGACTCGAACCCAGGCACTCCCATATAGGATGCAGGAATCCCAAGTGGTGTCTTAACTGCTGCACCAAAGCCCTCCCTTAGGATTAAAAAAAAAAAAAAAAAATTACCTTTTCACTCATCTCTCCGGCTGGCTAGCTTACAGAACTTTCATTCCATCGTTGAGTTTTTAAGACTTTAATTGTCTCTGCTGGCAGCATTAGTAAAGATTGGAATTAAAAAACCCCACAAAAGCAAGGAATACACTATGCGGGGGAAATATTTTGATTTTTCTCTGACTGTGGTAAAAGGGTTGAGATGTATGGGTTGGCTGGCGCCGTGACTCAATAGGCTAATCCTCCGCCTGCGGCACCGGCACACCGGGCTCTAGTCCTGGTTGGGGTGCCGGATTCTGTCCTGGTTGCTCCTCTTCCAGTCCAGCTCTCTGCTGTGGCCCAGGAGTGCAGTGGAGGATGGCCCAAGTGCTTGGGCCCTGCACCCGCATGGGAGACCAGGAGAAGCACCTGGCTCCTGGCTTCGGGTCAGCGCGATGCGCCGGCTGCAGCGTGCCAGCTGCGGTGGCCATTGGAGGGTGAACCAATGGCAAAGGAAGACCTTTCTCTCTGTCTCTCTCACTGTCCACGCTGCCTGTCAAAAAAAAAAAAAAAAAAAAGATGTATGGGTGCCAAGGCGAGGAAGGAGAGAGTAACTCACCCGAGCCGTGGGATTTCCCATGCCAGCTCACCTCTCAACTATTTCTTGGTGACTTCAAAGTAATTGGTGAACTTAGTTAATTCAAAGGTCCTTTTAATTTAGTGAAACAAAAATCAATCAGTCTGGTTGAACTAACCCATGAGTTTTCAACCTGAAGTGATGTGTCTCATATGGCGGAGGTGATGTTAAATCAGAAGCTATCAAGTGGCCGGCGCTGTGGCTTACTAGACTAATCCTCCGCCTTGCGGCGCCGGCACACCGGGCTCTAGTCCTGGTCCGGGTGCCGGATTCTGTCCCGGTTGCCCCTCTTCCAGGCCAGCTCTCTGCTATGGCCCAGGAGTGCAGTGGAGGATGGCCCAAGTGCTTGGGCCCTGCACCCCATGGGAGACCAGGAGAAGTACCTGGCTCCGCCATCGGATCAGTATGGTGCACCAGCCGCAGTGCGCCGGCCGCGGTGGCCATTGGAGGGCGAACCAATGGCAAGGGAAGACCTTTCTCTCTCTCTCTCTCACTGTCTACTCTGCCTGTCAAAAACAAAACAAAACAAAACAAAACAAAAATAAAGAAGCTACCAGGGACATTTTCTTTTTCCTTCAAAATGTGCATTTGCAGGCCTGTTTGGGACATGCCCTTGGGGTTCTGAAGACACAAAGGTGTTTCTGAAGACACAAAGTTCATTCTGAAGGTTTTCCTGAAGGTTATTTGAGTTGTTGAGGCGACTCAAAGACCTCAAATATCTCCTTGGCCTCAGGTGTGTGTGTGTGTGTGTGTGTGTGTGTGTTTAAGATTTATTTATTTGAAAGGTAGAGTGACACAGAGAGAGGAAGAGACAGACAGCGAGAAGAGAGATGTTCTACCTGGTTCATGCCCCAAATGGCCCCAACAGCTGGGGTTGAAGTCAGGACCCTGGAACTCCGCCTGGGTCTCCCACATGGGTGGCAGGGGCCCAGGCACTGGCCATCATCTGACCTGTTCCCAGGCACATTAGCAGGGAGCTGGATCGGAAGTGCCCATATGGGATACTGTCGTTTTAAGTGGTGGTGGCTTAATCCCCTTATGCCACAAGTCGGGTCTGAAGCTCAGCTGTTTAAAGAAAACAAGACTGAACCGATGGTTGATTTTCTGGAAGAGGGAACATGAACAATTCAGCGCTCATCCTGAAAGACTGGAAGGATGGTTTCTCTCTGGGGTGCGGCGCGCCTGCTGTGCGTCCACAGGCACTGAGGCTGCACCGCGGCCCCTGGGTGTGTCTGAACGCAGTTGTCCTACCCGGAGCCGAGCCGGGGCCCTGAAGCCGCTTTCAGACTGGCTCCCACGGTGGGGGGTGGTCTCTCTTCCGGATGTTTGTTTTGCGAGCTGAACCCCAGCCTCACCTGCAGAACAGTCCCCGACGTGACCAGGCTGCGCGCCATCCGGGGATTTAGTAGCCGCTAAGCCGCATTTTGAGCGGAGATTTATGATCGCCTTCCCAGTCAATTAAAATTCCAGATATTACTAAGGCAGAATTCAATTAAGGTTAATTGGGGCTTCTGAAAACTGCTTTTCCAAAGGGAAACCATGATGGGACTGTGACTCCTAGTGGGTTTTGATCAGTTTTAAATAACTTTCTTTCCTTTTCTTGGCACATGACGCCTGCCTTCGCTGCTGCTGGCTCCTGCCATTACCGCGCGATTCAGGTGTTGATTTTTCTGTCATAAGTTATCACTGTGACTTATTTGCTTTTGGCTTTGTCTTTTTTTTTTTTTTTAAAGGAAAAAACTCAAAAGCCCAAACAAACAAAATTCCCAAGGCCTTCAGCAGATCAGAACCCTAACAAAGCGGCAACCTGTGCTGCGTGGAAGTCACGGTGGTCTGTCATGAAAGAAATACAGTCATTTGGAAGACTGTGACAACATTTCAGAAGCAATTATCCAAACCGGAAAAATAACCCACTCCTTTTCCTTTGTATTAAGGTGGATGAAAAGGTTTGCCGACATTGTCATCGAGGTGTAGGAGGGTTGAAGTTAGAGGCAAAGAAACAGGTGCACGCAAGAATCGCAATGCCAGTCAGCCTTCCCAATCTCCCCTAAATTTTATTTTCTTGTTGTCAAGGGCTATTGTGACAGTTCTTAGCACAGTTGATTGAACTGGGAACACACATGGGACGGGGCCTTCGTCACCGAATGCAGAACGTGCAGCTCCAAGCCCGCCGAGCGATCTGGAGCAAGGAGTGAATAATAATGTCAACAGCTTATTTTCTCAGAATTTCCAACCATTGTTCACCGCTGGAGATGAGGAACAGAAAAGTTAAGGAGACATTTTCTTTCTGGAAAGAACAAATGCTGAGTGTGTGTAGGTGGGGGTGTGACACTGAGGAGCGGGGCTGGGCATAGGCCAGAGAGGAGAGGAGACTGTCGCTACTGCCTCGTTGAGTTAGTGGCTCTGGCGTGTTTATATACGCAAGCCCATTGCCGCCCACCTGCTCACCAGGGCACACCGGCTGGGTACGCTCTGGTACCGAGAGGGGCTTTGGAAATGGCCCGGACTGCCACAGGAGCAGAGGGTTTCCACACATCGGTAGTGAAGGCTGTGGAGTCACACAAATTCCTTCTTCATGCTTGGCAAAATAATGCCGAGGGCAGGTTGCGGGCTGTGAGGTGATTAACACGGCTGGGACACGTGCCACGAGCAGGTCGATATCGCAGCGCGTGTGTTCAATGAGCTCCCTTTCAACGCCTCTTCTGTTTGCCCGTGTGGGTGGTGAGCAGGGGGCTCCTGGCCCATTGCGAGATGGGAGCAGGGCAGACTTGTTTCCTAGGGACCCTGAGAGCCTCATTAGCACCAGGCCCACCCACTGCTTCTCTCCATGGACAAAGCGCACTCTGGGAAGGAAGGAGCGGCGATGCTGGTGACTACTCACAGACTTCCCTTGAGCAGGCTCTGGTTTCCCTTCTTTGCAATGGGTGACCGGAAAAGGAGAGATTCTAAAATGGTATGGCGGTGAAGAGGAAAAGTTTCTGTAATCAGAAGTCTGCGGTGTAATTATGAGATAGCCAGAAGAAACATGCAGGTGGAGTCAGTCTCCCGAGTACGGTGCCTAATGAATTCTCTCTATTCCTTATGGGAAGCGCCACATTTGTAAAATTAAAAGTCAATGCCTCTTTGATGAGAGGATTTGCAGGCTCGGCTGTCCTTTTTAAAAATAGTGTGTGCTTGGAAAGAGAGTGAGGAAGCTAAACCTCAGTCAAGGGCATTGGAGCAGAGCAGGCAGCCTGCTTTCTTTCGCCCCTCGTTGCAGGCTATGTGAGCCTTTGTCTGAAAGAACTTGATTGGTGATACGTGCATGGCTGTTTTGAGGAGTATGGCCTTGTCAACACAATATAAAAATACCCAGTCAATTAGAGGAGAGAAACATTTTAGTTTTACCAGTCTTTTGGCATGGAACATCCAGAATTAGTGGTCAACTGGATCTTTTTCTTTTCTTTTTTAAGATTTTTTATTTATATATATGAGAGGTAGAGTTACAGACAGTGAGAGGGAGAGACAGAGAGAAAGGTCCTCCTTCTGTTGGTTCACTCCTCAAATGGCTGCACGGCCGGAGCTGCGCTAATCCGAAGCCAGGCGCCAGGTGCCTCCCCCTCGTCTCCCACGTGGATGCAGGGGCTCAACCACTTGGGCCATCTTCTACTGCTTTCCCAGGCCACAGCAGAGAGCTGGACTGGAAGAGGAGCAACCGGGACTAGAACCGGTGCCCATATGGGATGCTAGCGCCGCAGGCAGAGGATCAACCTACTGCGCCACGTGCCAGCTCCCTTCTTCTTCTTCTTCTTTTTTTTTTTTTTAAGTTTTTTTATACTTCTTTTCTTAAAAAGATATATTTATTTATTTGAAAGGCAAAGTGATAGAAGGGAGAGCCTGGGAGAGGGAGAGGGAGAAGGAGAGGGAAAGGGAGAGGGAGAGGGAGAGGGAGAGGGAGACTGATCTTCCACCCACTGTGTCACTGCCCAAATAGCCAGCCAGGCTAGACGGAAGCCAGGAGCCCAGAACTTCATCCAAGTTTCCTATGTGAGTGGGAGGGACATAAATACTTGGGCTGTCTTCTGCTGCCTCTCCCAGATGCCTGAGTAGAGAGTTGGAGCGGAAGCAGAGGAGCTGGGGCTCAAAGCAGCACTCTGCTATGGGATGCTGGCATCACAAGGTGGCTTAACCTGCTGAGCCACAAACTGGCCCCAGGATCTTTACTTTTCATCCCCATGTTTGGAGTCACATTGAGTTTATAGGTGGTGCTCTGGCTTCCCTGGCTTGCAGGGGTAGCACAGCCACCAAAAGCACCCCACATGAGCCCTCTGTCTAGCTGGTGGCAGAGTCTTCTACTGAAAAGCAGAAATGAAGAGGAGACCAAGAAACCTGGACTCCATAGATCTGCAACATTGCTAGAAAGTCAACCATTTCAGTAATTCCTTTGGATCACATAAAAAATGCCACCCATTATGCAGTCACATTAGCATATGTGGAAAGCCCGTTCCCCAGTGTGATGGGACTTGGAAATACAGCTTTGAAAAGTAACTAGGTGTAGAAGAGGTCATGAGAGTGACATGAGCCCCTGGGAGAAGGGGCAGAGACGCAAGAGCTCTCCTTCTCTCCACGAGCACACACCAAGCGAGGAAAGGCTGCGGGAGCACACAGCAAGAAGGCTGGTTTGACTACAAGCCATGATGAGAACCCTCCCTGGATGCCGCATCTGCTGCTGCCTAAATATTGGACTTTCAGAACTGTGAGAAGTGAATGTCTGGGGATTAAGCCACCCAGTCTATGGTATTTTGTTATAGCAGCCTGAGCCGGCTGAGACAGGCTGGAAGCCCATTTCAGTGCTGATGGGTTGGGGGTGATTTCAAGATATTTTCTCATACACAATGAAAGCGGCAGGTGAGGATTCCAGCATGCATTATGCACACACTTGTGTTTCAGGAGGGTACCCGGAAGGATGCCCTAGGCAGCCTGGAAGTCAGAAAGTCAGGCTCTGCTGGCCTCACTTCTGAACACAGAGCAGGAAGAGATCCAGACTGTGGTGACTCAGCAACATGGCCCGGCTCCTGTTGCCATAAGGATCAAAAGGGATGGTTGTTGGGAAATTGTAAGACATTGTGCAAATGTAGGGTGCTGGTAGTCTGGGGGTACTTTAACTTCACGGGTCTAAGGACAAAGAGGTTTCCTCTATTTTCTCTTCATAGCTTCCATTCATAGCATTTAATTCCCCTTCATTCACACTTTTATTTCTTTTGTTTTGATTTTTTTTCTTCTTCCTCATTCTCTATTTTCTCTTTGGACACTTTGCTTTCACTTTCTCTGATTTCCATAACCAGTTATATTACGGAACTGGAGTGTTTTGGGTTTGTTCTTTTGTAGCAGTATCAACGTCGCATTTTATGATTTGCTCACTAAAAGCTTCCCCGCTACCTGCAATGAGGCCCATTTTCCTTTTGTGGGACTCTTGCTGATTTTCCACCTCAGTGGTCCTAATGTTCCTTGCTCTGGGTCTAAGGTGTCGAAATTGTTATGGGAACTCTCCAAGGGCCAGGCAAGTTGATGCTTGCGAAAGTGGCACAGTGGAGGCTTAGAATCCTAGCTTTTCCTTGAAAGAAGGACGGCAATTAACCTTGGCAGTGGAGCAGAACTCACTTGAATTTGTACTTGTAAATCTGTACCTCTCCTTAAGCAAATAGGATGAGAAGAATCCAGATTTTCATCAAAAATAAATTAAAAATGGAGTCCTCACATTATGAAAGAATTGGCTGGGAGATATCTTTAGTGAGCAACTCTTCCTCAATGTATTTAAAGCAGGTTTTTGATTCACATAAATTCATTACTGATTGGGATTTTTCTAGCTGCACGCTGATTGAAAATGTGAGGTCTGGCTGGGGCAAGCCGTAGGGACAGCTCCATTTTCAGGAAGTTTATTAACCACTGTTAGTCCTTATTTCTCATGGCAATTTCCTGCTTTTTAAGTTTCTCTTAGAGGGGAAGTCAAGTCCAGATGAGCCTATTGTTTTGCTTCTGCCCACTTGGGGTTTAAAACACAAACCATTTACTTGGGCCCATGGCTCTGTTCTGTGTTCATTTTAAGCAGGGATTTTCAGTTCTGTGATGTGTGGAGTGAGAAAGTAGGTCACTAATGAAATGCTCTGTGCAACGGATGAATGATCGGCCATCGGAACAGCACACAAAGGATGTTTACCGAAGGGACAATCCAAACCTAGAGAACGAGTGACAAAGCCAACTTGGGGGACGCTTTCCAGGAATCGCTCAGGATGTTGTTTTGAGCAGAAACATCATGGTCCAGCTGGATCTGCGGACGTCAGGAGCTCTGTGCTGGCAGCAAACTCACACCTAACGTCCAAGGGCTCTAGCTGCGGTGAGGCTTTCTTTGGGACAGAGTTGTTGGAGCTGTTTTCTGACTTCGTGTTCATGAGCTTTCGCCTCTAGCACCTCTTGGCGCTCTGACACTCTGGGATGCTGGGCTCCCAGGAGAAGACTGAAGTGAGCTGTGGGCTGGCAGGAAGTCCTTTCTGGGAAGACCCTGAGCTCCGCAGGAGAAGAGGTTCTCCTCGCACTGCAGGCGCGGGTCCTCTGACTGCCTTCCAGTCTACTTCAAAAGGTCATAGAACTTGGAATTAAAAGATAAGTTTAGGGGCAAGTGTTTAGCATAGTGTTTAAGATGCCTGCATTCCATGTGGCAGTACCTGGGTTAGATAGCCGGCTCTGGCTCCTCACTCCAGCTTCCTGCTAACACACAGCCTGGGAAGCAGCAGGTGATGGCTCAGGTTGTTGGGTATCTGTCAGCTACGTGGGAGACCTGGACTGAATTCCTGACTCCTGGCTTAGGCTTGGTCCAGTCCTAGCCATTGTGAGCCCTTGGGAGTGAGCAAAAGGATGGGAACTCTGCCTGTGTTTCTTTCTCTGTCTCTCTGCCTCTCAGATAAACAAATAAAGGATAATTTTATGTGTACAAAAAATGAAATTTACATTTTTTCCCTAATACACATTTCCCTAAATTTTTTGAAGACCCCTGGTTTGCATGGATTTCAAAATTCTTTTCGCACCAAAATCAACTTTTCTTTTAATTCCAAAAAGTTCCTTTCTATGTCATTTTCCTATTACTGCTCTACCAAATTGCCACATCTTGGTGGCTTAACACAGCAGAAGTGTGTTCTCTTAGGGTTCTGGAAGCCACAAGTCTGAATGTAGTCTCTCTGGGCTGTGATCCAGGTGTCACAGGGCCCTGAATCCTCTGGAGGCTGTGGACAGAACCTACTCCTTTTCTTTTATAGTTTCTGGTGGCTGCCCACAGCCTCCTCTGTCCGCCCTCTCTGCCTCTCTCTTCTAAGGATCTTTGTGATTGCATTTAGGACCCACAGGGCTAAGCCAGGATAATCTCCCCATCTCAAGATCCTTAACTTAATCACATCTGGAAAGGTTTTGCCAAATAAGGTAACATGTACACGTTCCAAGCATTAGGGCTTGATCTCAGCCTACTGCACTCCTTCTCTTAATTTTTCAGTAATGTGTTTCAGCATTCGTGTAGCTTGAATATTTGTCATCACCGAGTAACATGGGAGAGCGCTTCCCTGGACCTCCTGCCAACACTAGGCTGTTTGACCTTGGGACACACCAAGGGGGTAGGGAGTGAGATGAACACCCCCTCCTCCCCCACAAGCCAGGCATGAAGCATGACATGGCTTCCCACTGCCTGTACATGATGATGATACAAAGCACGATGCCCGGGTCTATTTTATCATTGCTTTAGCATTCTCTAATGACAGTGCAACTCTTGTTTCCTGCACACGGGGCAGGCCACTTTGCACTCCCACCTTGGTACCAGCCAAGTTCTTAGAGAAAGAGACAACTCTTCTTCTACTGATCACCACAGACCCAGAGAGGTGAGAACACTTGTGCATGGACACTGAGGTAGCTACAGAGTCACGACCTGAACTCATGACTCCTCACGGCCCAGGGCTGAGTTCTTGCACTTTCACCCCTCCTCATGCCTTGCAACTGGCTCCTCATTTATCGACTTTGGAGAATCCAGTGCTTCAACCTGAACCTCACGCTCTTCTGAGCTGTCATCCTCTGCTCTTCCTTGGGAGCCTTTTCTCCTTCCCAGGTCTAAGTCTGTTTGTGGCTTAAGAGGGTCTTTCTCTAGCTTGCCCATTTCCTGCCGTGTGTGGAACTTGTAACTCAAGGGGGCATCGTGGGGAAACAGAACAAGGGAAAAGGAACAGCCACAGGGATGTAGCAAAGACTCAAGGCCATCTCCACGACATTCTTAGAGCAGTGGGTCATGATCCATACAGTTCTGATGTCCTTATCCTAAGGATAAGGAAATGCCCTTGAGACGTTCCTGGGTTCCTTGTTTCTCTGGCTGAGTTTAGCTCCCTTGGTCTGAGTTGGGTGGATGCTGGCCTGTGCTGCTTGGACTGATGGGCGTGTGGACCCTTCTGGCAGTCTTTGCTAATCTCTATGGTGTGGGGCCTCTCCCTCAGGCTCCTTGAGATTCCTCTTTGGCATTGCTTTGCCCGGTCACTTGTGCAGGCCGGGTGTTCTGCTCTCATCACAGCCACTCCGACCCCGCCTCCCTGATGGCATGTGCACGGAGCACAGAACCACACACAGGGCATTCTTCACTGCCACTTGGGCTTCACCCCAAGCCTCAGTGTGGAGTCACTCACAAATCTGGGACTCATTTATCCTATGCACGAGACACCTGCTGTGGCCTTCCATGCAACAAGAAGGCCAGTGACCTTCATGCCCTTGGTTTATGTCCTTTCTCTTCCCTTCCACATTGTTTTTTTGTTTTTAAAGATTTATTTATTTCTTTGAAAGGCAGAGTTACAGAGAGGCAGAGGCAGAGGCAGAGAGAGAGAGAGAGAGCTCTTCCATCTGCTGGTTCATTCCCCAATTGGTTGCAACGGCTGGAGCTGTGCCAATCCAAAGCCAGGAGCCAGGAGCTTCTTTTGGGTCTCACACATGGGTGCAGGAGCCCAAGGACTTGGGCCATCTTCTACTGCTTTCCCAGGCCACAGCTGAGAGCTGGATTGGAAGTGGAGTAGCCGGGACTCGAACCGGTATCCATATGGGATGCTGGCACTGCAGCTGGCAGCTTTACCTGCTACCCCACAGTGCTGGGCCTCCCAGACCATTCTTAGGGCAGGAGACACACCCAGGCTGTCTTGCCTCTAGGATGTCAGCGAATCCACAATGAGACTGGTCATCTTCACTGCCCACATTGGACGCTCTGCGCTGCAGCCCCCAAGGTCTACTTCTGAGTGTGGAGCCTGGTTGGTCAGGGACAGACAGAAAGGAGCCACGTGTGCATCACAGGCCACCTTCCCGCCCTGCCTCTCCCTGCAGTGCTCTTGCAGGCTGCAGCCCAAGTAGCTCTCATCTGACATCGTCTATGTTGGCACCGACAGCTCCTTTAAGATGTCCCTTTGCTCTTCCTGGAAGACTGTCGCCCCAGAAGTGCTGCTGTCTTGTGGAGCCTGGTTGCTCTGCTCCTTTGATGCTGGCTGCTCCTTGCTGGCCAGTGCTAATGGTTGATGCTCTGTTAGCTGAATGTCATCATCTTTCTCTCACTTTACACTTTTGGTCTGTCTTCTTAAGAAAGCCTGCGGGCACCTGTGTCTTATATCTTTTCCACCTTAAAGCTCTTGGAGTCTATCCTTACCCCATTGCCTGCTCTTCCCAGATGCACCTCTAGTCCCCAGTACCTTGTAGAGCAGCAGCAGAGTGATGGTGCTCGCCCAGTTCAGGGTATTTTGCAGGAGGGGGTCCCTCGTGTGTTATTCCCTGTCGCTCCCCGTCTTCGTGGAGGAACGACACAGGACCCTGCGTTGTTCTTTCGTCTGCTCGGCCCTTCCCGGGTTTGCTGCTGGTTCTTCCCGGGTTGGCTACCGCCAGTTCCCCCTGGCCACTTTCCCCACTTCCGCGGGGGAGCGGCACACCGCCGGCCGGCTCTCTCGGGGGCTGCTCAGGTGTTCCTTCAGATAGATGTTCCTTGTGCATGTTGTCTCTCTCCTCCTTTATAGTCCTCTTCCACCAATCCCAACTCTGCTACCCACACGCGAGTACGCTGCTCTCCTCCAATCAGGAGCAGCTCCTGCAGCTTGTCAAGTTGGTGAAAGGCAGCTGGGTAGAAGCTGTTTGCTCCTCTCCCAGCGCCATATTGTGGGAGAGCAGATGCATAGAATAAGTCTTAATTCCAGTAACTTAGTCTAGTCCGAGTTGCTCCCCACATTCCCCCTTGTTTTCACCTCTCCTGTCTTCTCCTTTCCTGATACCCTCAAAGGAGTGGCCTTTGAGAAACCACACCTTTGAAAATACAAGGACAATAGAAAACATAATCCCCACCATGAGATGCCAAGGATAATTTCCTCACTTGCATTTTCCAACAGTTTTGGCAAAGCGGCTTCCCAAACATTTGAATTAAGTATTCCCTGCCACAGGTGTGAGCCTACAACACCGAGGATTGGAATCACTGGGCGGCCGGGGACCAGCCCAGGCATCTCTGTGGATTTGCTTCTTGGGAAGCTGGGGTGCAAGGGGCCTGATTTGCTCTGCTCGGCAGCATGGAGAAGGCAGCCCTGGCTCAGGGCCCTGAAAGAGACAAAGCTCGTTCTCTAATCACAGCATAGCACCTGAATGCCAACCTGTTGTGAATTTCATCCCTGTGCTAGCATTCTTCTGCTTCACAGATGGGAAAAGCCAGGCACTGAGTGGGCAAAGATTAAGCCCTAAGTATCCCAGTCCCCTCTCTTGGAGGCAAAGAGGATGGACGTATGTTTCTTCTCATTCTAAAGCAGTCTGATTCTCTAAATCGCTCCTTCCAAATGTATTCCACTGCTGCTGATGAGTGCGGCTGCCTCCCTAATTTCTGTGGCATGTGAAGGGTTTTCTAGCAATCTGCAGGCTGAGCTGAATGCCTCTTTGTGCTTTCCACTGCAGTCTGAAATAGAATCTTTGGAATCTAAGAGGGGTGGTGGTGGTGGGAATAAAACCCTTCTGAAAAAAATCTCAGTAAAAGAAAAGTGCCTTCACTGTAGCCTCTGTTCCACAAAAGGAAAAAGATCTTGACATTTTCCCAGGAGTGAATGAGCAGGTGCAGCAATTGTAAGAGTTAATGGCAAGGTTTCCCAAGAGCTCTGGGATAAGGACAGGATCATGACTGAACTTCTCAATGAGCTTTTTAAGGGAAGATGTACAGGCCAGAAACTAGGATGCCATTATGTTTTTCAGATGAGGAACAAAAAGGCTGATTTAGTGCATTTCTTGTTCAACCTTTCTTCCCTGCAGCGTGGAGAACTATCTGTCTATGCATGTCTGCGTATGTGTACATATGAGTTCCGGTGTGTAGCATCCACGTATATAGGTCTCTGTCATCTTATATTTCTATTATCTCTGTCTCCTGTGTCTATCAATCATTTCTATCACCTCCATCTCATATCTGTATCTGTTGGATCTACGTATCCACCATCTCCCTTCTATCGCTCTTGTCTCTATCTCCTGTCTCTGTCAATCATCTCTACCATCCTCTATCTCCTATCTGTATCTATTATCTTTATGTATCATTATCCACCCATCCATCCATCCCTTCATGTGCTTTTCTGCCTTTTTATCTCACTTGCTCACTTCCTCTGCCTCTTTTCATTTTTGTCTCGTCAGACTGAAATTACTTGTCTTCCCAGTAAGGATGAATAATGAAGCAGTTTTTTTTTCTCCATCCATGGATGTCAATCTTTCTCTTGAGTGGACTATTCAGATCACTTCGCAGAATTAAAATTCCATGCCTGCCCTGAAAGTCGAAGCTCACATCTACAATCTTTCTCGAGAGCCTTCAGGAGCTCCGGGCCAGGAGGTTCCAGCTGCTGGCAGTGAGAGCCCCTCTCTGAGGGATCTCGGAGAGCTTAGTGTGATCGTCAAGTGGGCATCCCCAGGCACCTGCTCGCGGCGACCAGAGCCCACATCTCTCTATTCAAAGTCTGATTGTGTCCTGGGTTATGGGTAGAGTGGGGTGGCTGCAGAGTTCCAAGGAGGGGCTCTCTTAGGATCCACCTTGCCAAGGCAATAGGTCTTCTTTGTTAAGAGACACGTCTCTCAAAAGCACACACACTCATACATCCTCCAAAAGGAATCGCTCAAGAGCAAATAGTCTGTTAGCTCCCTGGCCCTGCTCATTTGGCTTGTCAGAATTGCTTTAGTATGCTGACATTTATTGAGTGAAAGCTTAGGCACGGTTGTGAGTGTTTTACGTGCATTAACGTGCACTCAACTCTCCCATAACCCATTGGGGTAGATACTATGAATAGTCCTATTTTATAGGAAAGGGGTTAATAAGGAAACTGATATATTTTTGATGGTTAAGACGTATATTCTTCTTGGGGATTAAACAGACAGGGGAATCCAAAAAGTGAATTTCTGTCCTATTCACATTTTACTTTTAAATTCCCTACTGATATGCAAAAATAATTTTAAAATAATTGCAAAAATAGGGCAATAGGAATAAATAGGGCAGAGAAAAAAATGGAGCAATGATGACTGGATTCACGATCTGCCAGAGTTGGAGAGAGTAGGAGTGCCCCATGTCACCCCGTGGTCATCTTTGGCCACTGGTCTGCTCTTGAGAATATCTCTGAGATGCGCGGCTGCTTGCAATGCCTCTCACAGCCACGGTGAGCCTTTCTGTGCCTCCCCTCCCCCTGAGTGCAACGTTTCTGAGCATAGTGGACCTGGCTGTCCGTCCATGCCCGACTGCTACTGACCTTCACTCCTGCAAGCTCTTTCAGGATGGAAGGGCTAAGGAAAGCGAACCCTATGGGGTCGTGTCCTCTGACTGCGAGCCTAGGTTCGGGCTTGAAGAGAGGCAGTGGACTGGGCTGAGTCGCTGCTTCTGAGCGGCTGTAGGATCTCCCATCACATTGTCAGTAGTGTGAGCTGTGTTTGACATCCTTCCGGATGGCACCATGTGTTTTCAGATGGGCTAAACTTGGCTTCCATTTCTGAGCCTGTAAACCAGGGCACAGAGAAAGAAGGCCCCTCTAGTGCAGGATATTGACAGCTTATCTAAATTTAGAGGCCATGTGGAGTGTGATTTTTGCATATGTCCCTTCCTGATGCCAGTTGGCACTGCAAGCACTGCAAAGCCCTGAGTGTGTTCATGTGGCTCCCTCCTCAGCTCAAGCACACGTGCACACACACACACACACGTGTACATGCATGCCCTGCCACGTTCCACCCCCACCCCCCACCCCCCCACAGACAGCATACTTTACACAGACGACTAAGCTGAGAGCAAAAACATTTTCCAGGTTGCTTTGAAGATGGCTCTCATCAAAATGCCATGAGAACCGGTTGCGGCTCTGTCACTGGGGACCTCTGAGAAAATGTCATGTACGCAGCACTGGGTTCTGAGGCACAGCATTCTGGTGTGGGCCAACTCCATCTCCTGCCAAGCCTATTTAGAGCAGGAGCTCTTGAGCTCTAACTGCCAGAACCCCCTGGTTCTTTTCAAATTCCGAGGGAAGGGTCTGCGAGTCATGATAGGATGCAACCACTAGATGGAGCCAAAGGTCTGTGAAACACTTTTGTGGGTACCAAATTCTGTAATTCTACCCTTAGCTGCAGAAATCCTTGTAGAAGAGAGAGAAAGACCTTGATCATAAATCCCACACGCAATAGCAGGTTCATAATGCATCCTGGTGACTACATGTTGTATTTTTTTCTCCCTGAGAAATAAAATTTCTCTTTCAATGGAGAAGGATGTTCCTTTACATCTAACTTGTGCAAATGTTAAATCTCTCTCCTAAGAAGCCAGCAAACTAAGCCTTTAATGTGCACTGACCAAGATGTCTGGGCGCTGTCTGGAGTGCAATGCGGATTGATAGCTTGGGGGACTGAGAACACATAAGCCACAGTCTCAGTAGCCTAGAGAGGGGGGGTATTTTTCCCTTAAAAAATGAACATTTGACTTGTCAAAAACGTTTTCTCATTGATCCACTAAGACAGGATCTGCAGGCTAGAGAGACAAGTTTACAGAAAATCTCTCTGTTATGGAAGGGACGTTAAGGGAAAAACAGGAGACCAATTTCTTTCATTTAAAATGTATTTACCCATTGGAGAGAGAGTATACCAAAAAATGTTGGAAGTATAGAAATACATTTCTTTGTTGCCTCTGACCTCTTCCTTTCCGAAGCTTTCCACATCCTGTGGGAAATGGAAATCACGGAATGTTGAAACAAATTGCCGAGTGGTAGAAATAACAGCGGAATCTGCACATGAAAATATAATGATACCATGTATTCATTTCCATCTCAAGTTATTCTTAAAACCCAACCTTTTATTGGCTATGCCACCGGGCAAAAAGGGTTGAGTTCCTGATTATTAAGCACCTTTTGGTGCCATATGGGTGAACTCTTTATGTGTCGGTCGTCATGTGCAAAATGTGGACTCAAACCATGCTTTGCACAACACACTGTGGCAAGTCATTTTTAAAAAATATTTATTTATTTGAAAGGCAGAGTTACAGAGGCAGAGAGAGAGAGAGAGAGGTCCTCCATCCAATGGTTCACTCCCCAGATGACTGCAACGGCAGGAGCCGTGCCTATCTGAAGCCATGAGCCAGGAGCTTCCTCTGGGTCTCCCATGCAGGTACAGGGGCCCAAGGACTTGCGCCATCTTCCATTGCTTTCCCAGGCCATAGCAGAGAGCCGGATCAGAAGTGGAGCAGCTAGGACTCAAAAAGGCGCCCATATGGAATGTTGGCACTGCATGTGGTGGCTTTACCTGCTATGCCAGCGCTAGTCCCAACAAGTCATTTTTAACAGTGATTTTCAGGGTTTTATGGCTATGTGTATTGTTTTTTAAAGATTTATTTTATTTATTTGAAAGAGTTACAGAGAGAGGTAGAGAGAGAGAGAGAGAGGTAGAGAGAGAGAGAGAGAGAGAGAGAAAGAGAGAGAGGCCTTCCATCCACTGGTTCACTCCCCAAATGGCCAGAGCTGAGCCAATCCAAAATCAGGATCCAGGAGATTCTTCCAGGTCTCCCAGGTGGGTAAAGGGCCCAAGGACTTGGGTCATCCTCCTCTGCTTTCCCAGGTGCATTAGCAGGGAACTGTATTTGAAGTGGAGCTGGATTGGAAGTGGAGCAGCTGAGACTCGAACCAGCACCCATATGAGATACCAGCACTGCAGGCCAGGGCTTGAACCAGCTGTGCAACGGCGTCAGCCCTTACTACTTGTATTCTAGGTGGGGGTTGGGGGGGGGCGTGGACATCTCAGAAGTCGTCTTTTCTGGAGTTTGGTGGTGTTTTTCTGGCTTGCAGGATGTTGAGTGGTCAGCTGGATTTAGCCCGTGCCCTGTGGCCATCTGCAGTGAACCTTGCAATCACGGATGGACTCCAAGGTGAGCAAGGCATTTACCCTCATTGAGGGGAGACAGGATTTCTTTTTTGCGGATACTGGAGCAGGAAGTGGGCATGCGCTATTGGAGATGTTTCTTCCACTGCCAAAGGCCCTGTGTTCCCTCTTCTCACCTCCTGGCAAGGTGTTGAGTGTCTTCCTTTCCCTTCAGGATGGGGTCAGTCGTGGTCTCTGGTCTCTGAATGGGGGTGGTTCTGTCTCTGGGGCTGCAAACGCGTGCCATCTGCCTCCCTAGCGAGCTGGCTGTGGGTGCAGCGGGACGCACACCCATGCCTCCTCCGCAGCGGCAACCTGGAGCAGCCTCCGGCTCCTTGCTCAGCCAGACTCTGTGGCCTTGGACTTGTTGAGAAGCAAATGGAAGGCAATGCAAGTCTGGAGGGTTTGCATGTTTCTGCCACCCCTCCTTGTGCGAGTTACTCCCTCTGGGCAGAGTTGAATGTCTGGCTTCAGGGGACTCTTTCAGCCGTGTCCCTGATGCCCTCACTGTGCCAGGAACCCCAGCTCCCCTGATCCCCAGCAAGTGCACTGGGCGCTCTCAGGACTCCCAGAAGCATAACGCCCCCCAAAGCTGTCTGCCTGCAGGTGTTTCCCCCAAGCCCTCTTTGGCTGAAGTTCTTCCTCCTCCTCCTTCCCTGTCCTGATGGGGAGGCTGGGGCCTGGGGTTGTGGAAGGGGTCCTGGGATCATCTCCATAAGTGTGCATGAGGGACCTGGAGGACTCTGTGAGGGGACAGCACACGGGGGAGACCCGTGTCACCGGTGGGATTGCATGCAAAGGTTGCTCGGCGGCATCACGGTTCTTTGCCAGTCTGGAAAGGGACGGCTTATTCCACCCACTACCAAAAAATAGCCAAAAACCCCTCTGCTAGGCACTGTGCACCTGGGCCTGGATGACTGGGCGGGACCGTCTGTAGCAAGGATTAGCCGTGCATGTGCGGTGAAAAACCCCATTCCTGAGGGAGCGGTCCCAGTGCTGTGGCGAGAGGTGGGTCACGGCCACTCAGTCAACTGCAAGGGAGGCCCCGGGACCAAGTCATCGTGGGGAACTGGAGACACCCGGTGTGTTCCCAGCTGGGGCCACACAAGGCACTTGGGTATTTGAGGAGTGTGAGTGTGTGATGTGTGTGTGCGGGGTGCATGTATGTGTGGTGTCTGTGTGTGGATGTGTTTGTGTGTGTGTGTCTGGGGTATGGTGTGTTTATATCTGGTATGGTCTGTGTACAGGGAGTGTGTGTGGTTTATGGCATGGTGTGTGGGCGCTGTGTATATGTGTATGTTGCAGTTTATAGTATATATGTGTGGATGTGTGTGTGCATATGTGTAGTGTGTATTGTCTGGTATAGCGTGTGTGATATTTGTGTGTGCATATATGTGCAATGGGTATGTACCTGGTGTGATGCATGGTATATGTGTTTGGTGTGTGTATTTGAGTAGTATGAGTATGACATGCATGTATACATGTATGTGTGGAGTGTGTATCTGTTGTGTGGCATATGTGTGTGTGGTGTGGTGTGTGTGTATGTGTACGGTGCACATATCTCTGTGTGCATGTGTACGTGTGTGTGGTGTGACTATGTATGTGTACATATCGTTGTGACATGCACGTGTGCAATGTGTACATATATGTGGTGTGTATGCATGTGTGTGCCATGTATATGTGTTGTGTATGTGTGCATGTATAGGTGTGCGTGCTGTGTATGCATGTGTATGTGAATAGATCTGGTGAGACCGTGCATGTGTACATATGTGCATATATGCACACATGTGTTTTTATGCATGTGTACATGTGTGTGGGGTGTTGTGTGTGCACATGTGTGTGTGTATGTGTGTGCATACATTCATACCTGTGTGCCTACAGATGGGGACAGGTGTCTTTGGCACCTAAACGAGAGGCTGCCTTGTCCCAATGGAGGGAAGGTCTTCAGAACCAATGCTGAGTGTCGAATTGGTGAGTAGTGAATTTGAGTCACATTGGCTTCTTTTTTTTTATTGTGTAATTTTTTTTAAACTTTTATTTAATGAATATAAATTTCCAAAGTACGGCTTATGGATTAATGGCTTCCCCCCCATATCGTCTCTCCCACCCGCATCCCTCCCCTTTCCCACTCCCTCTCCCCTTCCATTCACATCAAGATTCATTTTCGATTCTCTTTATATACAGAAGATCAGCTTAGTATACATTAAGTAAAGATTTCAACAGTTTGCTCCCACACAGAAACAGAAAGTGGAAAATAATAGATGATTTTTTAAATGATGATGAAATCAGATCAGACCTATTGTCATGTTTAATCCCAGTGAGAGTCAAGTTGGGAATTGATAATTTCTTCTTCTTCTTCTTCTTCTTCTTCTTTTTTTTTTTTTTTTTTTTTACAGAAGATCAGTTTAGTGTACATTAAGTAAAGATTTCAACAGTTTGCACCCACATAGAAACACAAAGTGAAATATACTGTTTGAGTACTCATTATAGCATTAAGTCTCAATGTACAGCACATTAAGGACAGAGATCCTACATGAGGAGTAAGTGCACAGTGACTCCTGTTGTTGACTTTACAAATTGACACTCCTGTTTATGGCATCAGTAATTTCCCTATGCACCAGTCATGAGTTTCCAAGGCTATGGAAGCCTTTTGAGTTCACCGACTCTTATCTTGTTTAGACAAGGTCATATTCAAAGTGGAGGTTCTCTCCTCCCTTCAGAGAAAGGTACCTCCTTCTTTGAAGACCTGTTCTTTCCACTGGGATCTCACTCACAGAGATCTTTCATTTAGGGTGGGTTTTTTTTTTTTTTTTTTTTTTTTTTGCCAGAGTGTCATGGCTTTCCATGCCTGAAATACTCTCATGGGCTTTTTTAGCCAGATCAGAATGCCTCTAGGGCTGATTCTGAGGCCAGAGTGCTGTTTAGGACATCTGCCATTCTATGAGTCTGCTGTGTATCTCGCTTCCCATGTTGGATCACTCTCCCCTTTATTTATTCTATCAGTTAGTATTAGCAGGTACTAGACTTGTTTATGTGCTTCCTTTGACTCTTAGTCCTTTCATTATGATCAATTGTGAACTGAAATTGATCACTTGGACTGGTGAGATGACATTGGTACATGCCACCTTGATGGGATTAAATTGGAGTCCCCTGGTATGTTTCTAACTCTACCATTTGGGGCAAGTCAGCTTGAACACATTGGCTTCTTTCAAAACAAGTTTCTCATCACAAAAGCAGCAGCACATGTATGTAGCAAAAAGTAAAAACATAAACCGGGAGCTGTGTTCTGCTCTGTCTTCCATCTGCCCCCATCTTGGCCCAGAGCAAGGCTCCATTTAACACCATAACCTCTCCAGCGCTCAAGTCTTCCCTGGGGACTCCTCTCCAACCACCCCCCCCCCCGCCCCCGGTCTGGATAAACCTTTGTTCTGAGTGGGTACAACAGAATCTCCCTGCCTGAGATTTAGGGGGAAATAAAAAACATGATGTTTCTTCTTACAAGTCGAGTATGTGCATTTGCACCATTTTTTCTTGCTCTGTTGTGTGCAGTGTATGCCCGGGGACCAGTTCAGGGCTTGGGTTCAGTCTAGTTAGCGGGGGGAATAAACTGGCTAGGACTTTGGAATATCCCAGTGAATGTAACTTAAGAGAGAAAGCCCTTCACAACCCTGGCCCCTGGAGACACCGCTGGTCATGTTTGCCGGACATGCTACCATGTTGTTCCAGGCTGCACCGGTGTGCCAGCAGGACATCCGGTTACCGCACCATTCTGTATGCAAAGCTGTGCTTCTGGGTCTTGCGTTTTCCACTTGAGACCATTAGGGATCTTTCCCCTTGGTAGCTGCGGATCAACCTCGGACTCCTCCCCACGGCCCAGGTACGGCTGGGTGAGGCCTCTGTGGTGACGTCGTCACTTCCTCTCATCCTCCCTGAAGCTGGGCTTTGGTGGCACATCAGGCGTCCTTAGTTACTTTCTTCTTATTGTAATCACACACGGTTGTGGGACACAGTGTACATTTGATACGTGACGCCCATTGTGCTATGTAATGACCAAACTGGGTTAGCCAGCATTTCCATCTCCTTAAAATCGACATCATTAAATTTAAGTCCAATTTAAGGGGTACAGTGAGATATTTCAGTGGGTGTCTACAATGTGAGCCCTTCAGATCATCAGTGTAGTTAGCATCTCCAGCTCCTTCTCATTACTTCATGTTCGAAGTTTTGAGTTCCTCTCTTCTCTGTATTTTTTAAAGTATTTTTTTATTTTAAAATTTAACAGTTTTTAAAAATATTTATTTATTTGGAAATCAGTTACAGAGAAAAAGGGAGAAGCAGAGACAGAAAGAGTGCTTCCATCCACTGGTTCACTTCCCAAGTGGCAACAACAGCCAGGGCTGAGCCAGGCTGAAGACAAGAGCCAGGAGCTCCATCCAGGTCTCCCACATCGGTGGCAGGGCCTCAAGCACTTGGGCCATTTTCTATTGCTTTCTCAGTCTATAATAGAGAGCCACATTGGAAATAGAGCAGCCGGAACTCGAACTAACATCCAAATCGGATGCTGGCACTGAAGTCGGCAGCTTTACCCACTATGCAACAGCATCGGCCTCTATTTTTAGTGTTTGAGGAATCGCCATACTGTTCCACATGATGGTTATAGCAATTTGCATTCCCCCAGTGTGTTAGGGTGGTAGCCTTTTCTGTATGACCTCTCCAGCATTTGTTGTTTTTTGATTTTTGAATGGTAGCCATTCTAATTGGAGTAAGGTGATACTTCAGTGTGGTTTATATTGCATTTCCCTGATGGCTAGTGATCCTCAGTATCTCTTCATGTTTTTGTTAGCTATTTGTATTTCTCCCTTAGAAAAATGCCTGTTCATATCCTTTCCCCATTTCTTAACTGGATTGTTTTGTTGTTGAGGTTCTTGAACTCCTTATATATTCTGGATACTAATCATTTATTGCATACATAGTTTGCAAATATTTCCTTCCATTTGTTGGTTACCTCTTTATTGTTTCCTTTGCTATGCAGAAGCTTCTTAGCTTGATATAATCCTGTTTGTCTATTTTTGCTTTGGGTTTTTAAAGATTTTATTTATTTATTTTAGAGGTAGAGTTACAGACAGAGAAAGGGAGAGACACAGAGAGAGATATTCCACCCACTGGTTCACTCCTCAAATGGCCACAATGGCCAGAACTGGGCCAATCCAAAGCCAGGAGCCAGGAGCTTCTTCTGGGCCTCCCACGTGGGAGAACAGGCCAAGCACTTGGGCCATCTTCTATTGCTTTCCCAGGCAATAGCAGTGAGTTGGATCAGAAAAGGAGCAGCCGGGACTTAACAAGTCCATATGGGATGCCAGCACCATAGGTGGAGACTTAGCCCACTATGGCAAAGCACCAGCCCCCTATTTTTTTGGCTTTTGTTGCCTCTGCTTCTGGGTTCCTACCCAAGAAGTCTTTGGGTAGGCCAATATCTTGCAGAGTTTCCCCTGTTTTCCTCTAGTAAGTTGATAGTATCAGGTCTTAAGTTTAGATTCATTTTGAATTGATTTTTGTATGGGGTGTAAGGTAGGAGATTGATTGTCTTTATTCATAAAATATATGAGGGGACTTCAAAAATTTTGTGGAAGTAAAATTAAAATATAAGTTGATTTTGGTATAAAAACACTTTAACTGCATGCACAGTCTTTCTTTTCTTTCTTTCTTTCTTTTTTTTTTTTTTGACAGGCAGAGTGGATAGTGAGAGAGAGACAGAGAGAAAGGTCTTCCTTTTGCCATTGGTTCACCCTCCAATGGCCGCCACAGCTGGTGCGCTGCAGCTGGCGCACCGCGCTGATCTGAAGGCAGGAGCCAGGTGCTTCTCCTGGTCTCCCATGGGGTGCAGGGCCCACAGACTTGGGCCATCCTCCACTGCCTTCCCGGGCCACAGCAGAGAGCTGGCCTGAGGGGCAACTGGGACAGAATCCGGCACCCCGACCGGGACTAGAACCCGGTGTGCCGGAGCCCCAAGGCGGAGGATTAGCCTAGTGAGCCGCGGCGCTGGCCACAGTCTTTCTTAATATTCATCTTCCACTGACTTTTTGAAGATCCCCATCTATCTATCTATGAATTTCAAAAATTTTTGCACCAAAATAAACTTATCTCTTTTTAAAGTTTATTTATTTGAAAGAGGGAGAGGACACTCCCTACCATATGTTGGTTCACTCCCCAAATGCCAGATGTGGACCAATGCCAAAGCCAGGAATTGGAGCTGGGTTTCCCATATGGGTGGTGGAGAGCCACCAGCACTGCCTCCTGCATTACTGGGAAGCTGGTGCTGGCACTGGAGCTTGGTGCTAAATGTAGATTCTCCTGTGTGGGATGTGGATGTTTTAACTGCTAGCCCAAATGCCCACCCCATAAACTTATCTTTTGATTCTGCTTCTGTGAACTTTTGGAAGTACCCTTGCATCCCGTGCTATTGTGAGCTGTAGTCACTGCAACTGTGCTGTACAGTCCTAGACTTTACTCCTTCTGTGATTTTTTTTAAAGTTTATCATTTTATTTTAGGTTTTAAAAATCTACTTTTATTTATTTGAAAGGCAGAGTGACAGAGAGAGGGCGAGGAAGAGGGGGAGGGAGAGTGAGACAGAGAGAGAAGATGATCTATCTTCCATCCACTGGTTCACTCCCCAGATATCCACAGTGGCCAGTCTGAAGTCAGAAGCTTGGAACTCCATCCAGGTCTCCCATGTGGGTGGCTGAGATCAAAGCACCTGGACCATCATCTTCTGCTTTTCCAGGCACATTAGCAGGGAACTGGATTGCAGATGAACAGTTGGGACTCAAACCAGCCCTCTGATAGGGGATGCTGACATCACAGGTGACTTCCATGCCCTCCCTATTCCTTTTCCTCCTCTCCTCTCCCTTTTCTCTCCTTTTTTTTTTTTTTTTTTGACAGGCAGAGTGGACAGTGAGAGAGAGAGACAGAGAGAAAGGTCTTCCTTTCGCCGTTGGTTCACCCTCCAATGGCCGCCGCGCTGTGGCCGGCGCACCGCGCTGATCCGAAGCCAGGAGCCAGGTGCTTTTCCTGGTCTCCCATGCGGGTGCAGGGCCCAAGGACTTGGGCCATCCTCCACTGCACTCCCGGACCATAGCAGAGGGCTGGCCTGGAAGAGGGGCAACCGGGACAGAATCCGGCGCCCCGACTGGGACTAGAACCTGGTGTGCCGGTGCCGCAGGCGGAGGATTAGCCTAGTGAGCCATGGCCCCGGCCTCCTCTCCCTTTTCTTCTTTCCTTCCTTCCTTCCTTCCTTCCTCCCTTCCTCCCTCCCACCCTCCCTCCCTCCCTCCCTCCCTTCTTTTCTTCCTTCCTGCCCTCCTCCCTTCCTTCCTTCTGTTTTTTACCATTTAAAAAAACAGAGAGTATAAAGGATATCATTATTGTGGAAAGGGACTGTACAATGGTTCTTTTTTTTAAAGACTTGTTTATTTATTTGAAAGAGTTACCAGAGAAAGGAGAAGGAGAGAGAGAGAGAGAGAGAGAGAGAGAGAGAGAGATGTCTTTCATCTGCTGGTTCACTCCCCAATTGGCTGCAATGGCCAGAGCTGTGCCAATCTGAAGCCAGGAGCCAGGAGCTTCTTCCGGATCTCCTGTGCAGCTGCAGGGGCCCAAGGGCTTGGACCGTCTTCCATTGCTTTCCCAGGCCACAGCAGAGAGCTGGATCAGAAGTGGACCAAACGGGACTCGAACCAGCACTCATATGGGATGCCGGCACTGCAGGTGGTGGTTTTACCCGCTACGCCACAGTGCCAGCCCCTGTACAATGGTTCTTCTCTGCCTTTTCTTCCCTGCAGATAAGACCCTGGTTGCACTTTGATCGCCCTGGGTAAGGAGGCACCTTTGGGAGCTTCCCAGGAGTGAAACAGGTCGTGCAGTCTGTGGCTTTGTTGTCCCTGGGAGGTGAGGGGCTTTTGGATGCAGGCCCACATGCTGCCTTGTAACTGAACCTTTTCAAAACAGCATTTCTTTCCCACCACTGATATCAGGTTTTCTCACCAGGTGTATTTATGCTTCTGTCTGAAAGCATTGAAGGAGAGAATACAAGCAGAGCTGGGACAGCCACACTTCCCTGATCCAGTTGTAGAGGACAGGAGCTGAGCTGTCAGCTTGTGTCTCTGTCCCACCCCACCTCCCCATTGTTGGATCGCCTGTATTCTTGCTTCTCATCCCAGGGTTTCTATCTCTAGGCTTGGGTGTGCCTCTGGCTCATCACGATCTCTGCCTTCCTGGTTGGAGTTACCCTTAGAACTTCAGCTTTTCTCTGAAACAAAGGAGACTGCTCAGAAAATATCTAACTCTAGGCAAGGAGGAATTTCTGCAAGTCTGATGTTCAGATTTTTTGGAGGAAAATTACATTCTTGAGTTGCGAGGAAAAGGATATTTGTGCTGCTACAGGGAGACCCACAGCTTATACCTTGAGCTTTGAGGAAGATGGGTTTTAGGGGAGTGAGAGCTTGGTTGATACCTCTTTGATAACTTTTTGCTATAAGGACCTTTTTCATAAACCCAAATACTATGATTAATAATAAACCTTACAAACCATGACACCAGCAGTGGCCAAGAAGAAAAATCCAGATTCTCAGAGTGCAAACAACATCCTTTTATTGTCTTAGGAATACAGGACACCACCATATTAATGTGTGTCAGAGGAGTGTTTCTGCCGCGCCAAAGAGATTTCAATTCAGGAGAAGGTTAGTTTGCCTGTCTTAAAGGTCCCATCTAATGTTTTTAGTTTTGCAACTCTTCTTTTCCATTTTACCAATGAAGAATTCAAAGTACTAAGATGGGTGAGTATCATGATGCAAGTGGCATTTGAAGCCTCTGCTATAAACTTACCTTTGAATTTTATTTTCTATGAGCTTTCTGAAATACCCTTGCACTGTCAAGATGTTTGGAAGCAGAACCTTCTCTCTGGGAGCAGACCAGTTCCAACACTGACATAGATACAGTGAAATGACGGACTGGAAGTGTGGATACTCATTCTAAGACTGGTGGAGAAAGCCCAAGCTTCACAACTGAGAAACTAACTGAACCTTCTTAGAAATCAATGCATTAAGTGGAATTGAGCTGGTAGACAGAGTCCCAGCCAATCGGGGATTGTGGTTTGGGCACTTGCGTTTATCAGCTCTAAGTCTGGTTTTGTTGAGCAATAATCTGATAGCAGTTCTGCATACTGATTTGCTGAGGGAGGGCCTCTTCTTGTGCAATGAGAAGACAATCAATCATGTTACTGGCTTTTGTCGTGGCGAAGGTATTTAGATTTCAGCCAGCTGGTTAGCTGCCTCAAGGCCACCTGCTTGACTGAAAATAAAGAAGCAGTTTCTTTCCCTTTGCAAGAAAAAGGGGGGAAGTATTGACTTGTGTGATAATTTTAGGTGGATGATTAAATTTGGCCTCTTAGGCTCCAGCTGAAAATTCAATTCAGACGACTGGTTTTTCTTTTCATACGTTGTCGAGCAATCCTGTGCGCTGCCATGGCCAATGTTCCTGATGCTGATTGTCCCTTCACTCTAACAAAGCACCGAGTCCCCAGCCCACTCTCTATTTCATGTGCCTCCCGGCTACGAGAACATAATGAGGAACTGCACTCTTTCTGCTTAAGTTAAGAATACTACTCTTTCGCAGGCGGGCTCAGATGCTCTCTCAGCTCACACAATTGCTCTGTGGGAGAGAGCCGGAACAGTGATCATTTCTCTGATGATAGTTTATAAAATATATCAGCTTCCTCTGGTGCATTTCAAATTGACAGTGCAACTGGTCATGCAGTTGGTGCCATTTGGCTGAAACATCACAATCTCAGATGCCAAAGGAGTGAACAGGTCTCATTTGCTAGGAGCCAACCCGGGACCTGAGAGTCGTTCTTGACTCTTTCACCCCTGACATCAAATCTGTCAACAAATCTTGTTGTCCAGTCTCCAAACGATGTCCCTCAGCTGCCCGCTTCTCCCCATCTTCACTAGTTACCATCATCCCTCACCTGGACCACAGCAGTTGTCTCCTTCCTACCGTCTATTCCCCTCACGGGGCTAGGGTACTCTTTTTAAAGAAGCATTAAATCACACGTCTCCCTTTTGTTTACACGGTATAGCCCCATAATAATTGGATCAAAAATGAAGCTTTCTCCCTGAGTCCTTGGGCCCTTAGGAGATCTGGCTTCTGCCTGCCCTTCTGACCTCTTCTCCCTTCCCCTCTCATTCTTACCTAGCTATTTCTTGGAAACTTCCAGTTTCCTTCCATCGTAGGGACTTTTCCCTGGGGATGCCCTGTGCCTGGAGGATTTGTCCCTTAGCCGTGGTCTTCACAGGGTGCTATGCTTTTTATTCACCTTTCAGTTGAAATGTCGACTCCTTGGGGAATTGTTCTTGACTACCCAAACTGAAATAGCGCAATACATTTGTACTATATGAAACTGTTGTATGTTATTTGTTTACTGCCTGTCTCCTTTACTAGAATAAAAACTCTATTACGGAAAGGATGTTGTCTGTGGTTTTCAGAATATCTCCAGGGTCTAGAATAGTATCATGCAAATAGTAGGTGCCCAATAAATGGTTACTCAGTGAGGGAGGGAGCAATGTCTGGGGAAGAGGTTTTCCTAGCAAGGTAGCAGCAGGAGCTTGTAGGTGTGGTCCTATCAGTAGTCAGGAAGCAAGGCCTTTTCCAGATTTACTCTTGAGCCAACTTCTAAGTTATCAGATCTTTTCTGAGGCCTGATGGCTCTGCTGCTGTTAAATGCATTCAGATAATGACAACCTCTTATCCTGGGATAGAAAGACACTGACCTCATTCTCAGCTGATCTGATCAACTGAAAAGCAAAATGTGTCGTTAATTTTAGGATCCATTAGACATGACATTTTTGTCTTGCTAAAGGTTAGATGCCAATAGAAGAAGTGGAGAAAGCTTGCTAGCCAATGTGTCTGTATTCACACTTAGAAATTAGTTGGCATTGGGGAGAGTGCCTGTACTCACTCTCTTTGAGGTCCAGGTCTTGCTTTTGCAGGAAGGGCTGGTACCCATGCTGTGTTCTCAGTGTCTAAAATATCTTATTCATGCATAAACAAAGGGCAGGCATGATTCAGACCGGATGAATCCTTGAACCTTCCAGATGGGAGAAAAATGTAGACTTGTGATACCCAAAGCATTTCTCAGGCTGGTCCCCACTTCAGCACATTTCTGAAATGAGCTCTTCTAAGGGTAGGTCAGTGGCACCATAAAAAGAATTTTGCAATTAAAAAGGCTTAAACAGATCACTGGCATGATGCCCCTCCTCTCAACCCCATTTTTTAAAACTTAGTCACTTAATGAAGTAAACTCAATAAAAGTATTTTCTTATGTCAGTTTTGCCCATCAGTCAAAGTGAAGGACCTGGTTGAAAAGCACCACCAATGAAAACATTCTGAGGGCAATTGTTACAACCCAGCATCTGTTTAAGAAACCTTTAAAAATTGTTTTAGCTTTCTTTTTTTAAAAATTTAAAATTTATGGGCTGGCGCCGTGGCTCACTTGGTTAATCCTCTGCCTGCAGCCCTGGCATCCCATATGGGCGCTGGGTTCTAGTCCCAGTTGCTCCTCTTCCAGTCCAGCTCTCTGCTGTGGCCCAGGAGGGCAGTGGAGGATGGCCCAAGTGCTTGGTCCCTGCACCCGCATGGGAAACCAGGAAGAAGCACCTGGCTCCTGGCTTTGGATCGGCGCAGTGCAGGCGGTAGCGGCCATTTGGGGAGTGAACCAATGGAAGGAAGATCTTTGTCTCTGTCTCTTCTTCTCACTGTCTATAACTCTACCTGTCTAATAAAAAAATTTAATTTTTTTTCTTAGTTGAAAGGCAGTTATAGGGAGAGATAGAGATAGATAGATAGCTAGAGAGAGACAAACATACACACACACGCACACACAATTTTGTATCTGCTGGTTTACCCCCCAAATGGCTGCAATGGCCAGGGCTGGGCCAAGCCAAGACCAGGAGTCTGGAACTCCACCCTGGTCTCCTATGTGCATGGCAGTGTCCCAAGTACTGGGGTCATCCTCCACTGCCTTCCCAGGTGCATTATCAGGAAGCTGGGTTGGAAGCAGAGCATCTGGTTCTTGAACTGTCACTCTGATATTGGATGCTGGTGTCACAGGCAGCAGCTTAACCTGCTGAGCCACAACACTGACCCCTATTTTTGTTTTCCAATTAACATACACTATTTTAATTTTTTATGAGGTGCAATACTATAGTTTGATACATATATACAACTTACAACAATCAAATTAATGATTTATTTTTTTATTTTTTATTTTTTGACAGGTAGAGTGGACAGTGAGAGAGAGAGACAGAGAGAAAGTGTGAGAGTCGACCACCCGAAAAACGTCACCAAGAGACACGTCTCTTATGCAAACAGCACGGGGAAGTTTTATTGATTATCCAGCATGCTGGGGCTGTCTGATCATACATGAACAGAGCAGCCCCGAATAACCAAAGGTTAGGGTTTATAAAGGCAAAAACCGCAAAACCGGGAAGGGGGGGGATACACGGTTGCTATGCACGGTTGCTATACACAATTGTTAAGACCAAAGGAGAATCAAAAGAGTACATGGTTACTGGGGTCAACATAACCCAAATCCTAAGTGAAATTAATATTTATCATAATCTTGACAATACTAGTTACAATCATACAATTAGCAATTAGGACTTGACATTAATGTAAGACACAGACAAATCACATCTTCATTATGAACCCAGGTAACCCAGGGGCAACTTTTTGTGCTTGTAAGCTTGAGCAATCATGCTAGGGGGTTTTTGTGCTCTGCCAAGGGTGATATAGTGTACTGCTATTGTTTGACTATTTGAAACCATAGTTTCAGTTCAGAGTCTCACGGTGAGGGGGGTGTTGGAGTCTCAAGGACTCTAAAATGGAGTCCCTACTGTCAAGGGGCTACTTCAAAAGGTCTTCCTTTGCTGTTGGTTCACCCTCCAATGGCCGCCGTGGCCGGCGCGCTATGGCCGGCACACCGCGCTGATCCGAAGCCGGGAGCCAGGTACTTCTCCTGGTCTCCCATGGGATGCAGGGCCCAAGCACTTGGGCCATCCTCCACTGTACTCCCTGGCCACAGCAGAGAGCTGGCCTGGAAGAGGGGCAACTGGGACAGAATCCAGCGCCCCGACTGGGACTAGAACCCGGTGTGCCGGCACTGCAAGGCGGAGGATTAGACTAGTGAGCCGCGGCACTGGCCAAAGTTAATGATTTCTGTCTCCTCAAATATTATCATCTCTTTGGGAACCTTCAAAGCCTGTGTTCTATTTCTGTGTATAGGACATTAGAGCTGCTTCCCTTGCTCTAACTGCGTTTTGGTACCGAGCATTTACCGTCTCTCCCAGCACCTTCCCCTCTTGGTCTCTGGGGACCTTTATTCTGCTCTCCACTTTGAGAAGCCATGTTTAACCTGTTAAATGCACCCAAGAGGCGACTTCAATGGTCCTTAAAGTTTGAAATAATCTACAGAGAAAATGTTTAGGAGATAAGATACAGCTAAAATAGCCCGTTGGGAAAGCCCTACCTGTTATGATTTGTAATGCATTTTATTTTAATTTACCAGATTGATGGTAGTGATTTAAAATGTTGTAACAAAGGAAAACAATGACATTAACCAATCCCCATAATATCCAACATACATTTTACTGTATTTGACCCATCTGGGTCTCAGGAATTATATCTTATTGGCTTTTTAACCAATTAGCTGAAATATATCAAATCAGAGACAACAGGATGAATGAAGAAGGAGTAAGAGTCATAAATGTCTGGAGACCTCTTTGAGTTCTAGGAGGAAGCAGCTATTTTCATGAGCCATCTTGAAATGATAAGTGACTGTAGGAGTTGGCTTTAGTTCAGCCTCTCTGTTTAATGGAAGGCAATTAAGATACATAATGAGAGATTATCTCAGGCAAGGAGTTTTAAATCAGGAACTCAAGTGGTTCTTCAGATAGGTGTTTGAAATTACCGAGAATGTGCGCACACACACACACATACACACACACATAGGCGAGCAAAAATGACCGCATAACTCAGTGAGAGAACAGAACTAAAGGTTTAGAGAACTTTGTTCTTGAAATATCTTAGCACCCAACCTGAACTCCCTCCTTTTGCTAGCAAAGACACTGAGAACTGAAGGCATCAAACCACCTTCCAAGGACCACATGCGTAGTTAATGACTAAATGAGGGCTAGGACCTGAGTGTGCTTTCTGAGTCTGCTCTTGCTGCTATAACAAAATGAGACTGGATAGTTTATAAAGCACAGAAATTTATTTTTCACAGTTTAGGAGGCTGGGAATTCCAAGAACAAGGTGCTGGCAGGTTCAGTGTCTGGTAAGAGCTGCTCTTTACTCCCAAGGTGGTGCCATTGCTGTGTCCTCACATAGCAGAAGGGGTGAACATTATGTCATCACATGGAGGAAGGTGGAAGGGCAAAACTGGCCAACAAAGGGTCTGGCCAGGTGTCTCCCACCCTTTTATAAGACATACTAATCCCCTTGACAATGGCAGAGCCCTATTAATCACGCTCTGAAGATCCCACCTCTTAATACTGTTGAAGTTTCAATATGAATTGTGAAGAAACATACAACATTCAAACCACTAAGAGTGACCCATAACTGCTAAGAGAATGAGAAGTTAGAAAAAACATAATTTCTAGTGCTTATTGTATAATCTCTCAAATGGCATCTTTCTGCATTTTGAGGTGGCTTATGGAATGGAAGAATGACGGAATCTGAGTGTGAGTCCAGGATCTGCTGTCTCATCTTGAGCAAATCATTTAACCAATCTGAGTTTCTTTGGAGAAGCTCAATGTAGGCAGTTGTGAGCTTTAGAGACAACTTAGGCAAGGGCTAGTGTACAGTGAGCTTATTTTCTCCCAGCAGACATGGCCAGTCATGTTCATAAAGAGGCAAAGAACCTAAGGATCACCTCACAGTCAAATCCACAATCCACCCCGTTTTGATGATGCCCTTGAATTTCATTGTATGATATTACTGTACAATGTAAAGGATGTTACTTGCAAATGCTGTGTGCTTCTGATATTACACAGTTTGTACTTTCCCTGATTACAAACACCAGGGGTTTTCAATTTTTCTTCTCCCAGTTTGTGAAATATCAGGTGGTTATGTCCTTGCTTTCATTCCTGAGACCCTTCATGACGAGAAGGTCTTCAGAGACAAGCTATTTTTGGCCTCTGACGCTGCCTGGTGATCTTTATCCTGTTGTTTATAGACCTAATAAGTGAAAGTTCAGGTGTCCCACTTCTGGAAATGATTAAAGGTGGCATTGGCTCCACAGTGGAGGTGTAATCTTATTAATCCTGTACCAGAGTACATCTTGCAGGCAGAGAAAACAGAAATTTAGTCTTGGCCCCTCTCACATAGATATCTAGACAATTTCCTACCACCTGAACTAGGTTCTGCAACTGTCAAAAAGAAGCATCTTGGACAGCCACAGAAATTAGGGTGTGAACCCTGGTAAATAAAGAGTACCAGAAACTGCTTTATATAAGCATAGCAGTCACCAATGGCTGCTTATGGTAGTGAGCCAATCCAGAGGGTGAGATGCCAAGAGTTATCAGCAGCAGGGACACAGGGTCATGTGCTCCCCACAGAGCACATGTGCACAGAAAGCTATTTTTGGGACAAAGGAATCAGGTCCTGTGGACTCGCAGCCAAAACCTATGACCAACGTTCTCTGGTTAGACTGCAGGGGAAGCTAAAAAGCACCACAACATTTAGTAGATTAGGAAAATTCTCTTGAGCTTCTGACAGTAAATCCTATTATTCTAGAACCTTCATAGATAGATATTGATAATTGACTTTCCCAGAATCCTCCTTACCAAACACCTTTAACTCTCTGAGGGGATATCCGATTTGTGATCTTTGGTCAGAGTTCTGGAGAGTTAATAGGGGATTACCTTGCTAGCTGTCAATTATGTAAATTAGCTATATTATTTTAATGATGTGAACCATGTTTCTCTCGGTATTAAAATATATTTTCTTGAGCATGACTTTATTTCATCCCATTTAGACACTAGAGTTGACAGTCCTTCAAAATGGATTTCATTTCTTTAGTGGTTCCTTTTTGATTTCTGAGGCAATATGCAATTATCTTCATTAGTAGGTAAATTAATATCCATGCTTTTAAAAGATATTTGTTGGATGGAAGATTCTGTGAGACACAGCAGTTTTATCCAACAGCACAGATCGTCCACCACATATTGCTGTAGAGGGGGGCTCGGAGTGTGGTGATGGCAGAGGGCGGCATTGGACAGCAATGTCACATCATCACTGGAGCCTTGTTGGTGGGGCCAGCTGCCGAGCTGCATAGAGCCAAGGGCCCCCAGCAAACAGGTAGGACCAGACCAAATGGAGCAGAAAGGAACCAGCAACAAAGGGTTCAGCATGAGGAGCTCAGGGAAGAGGGTTGTAGGAAGAGTTTCCGTGGTTGTGTCAGATTTAGCCAAAAAGTACGTGGGATGAAGAATCAGTGGGAGGTTGCACATCTTGGCAGAAAGGTTGGCTTTGAGATCCCAAAGAATAATTTCGGTGGCGTGGGTGTGTTTGTGTGTGTGAAAGCCCCATTTCAGATGCCTCGTGGAAGAATGTATGGTTGAGGTTATTGGTTTGGCTGTTCAAGAAGAGATGCAAATAAAGTAACATTTGGCGTTGGTGTAGATCTGAGCCTGAGAGGAAAAATGATGCTCCGGGCATCCTACTGCAGTCTTGCCAGTCTCTCGGCAGTACATGGAGCAGCGGGGGCTATAGGCCACATGGCAGAGGCAAGGACCAGTGCAGGCCAGTGTGAGAACGCTGGTGAGGTTTCTGAGAAAAGAAGAGACCTGTTGTCAAGAATTAAACTTTTGGCCGGCGCCGCAGCTCACTAGGTTAATCCTATGCCTGCGGCGCCAGCACACTGGGTTCCCAGTTGGGGCGCTGGGTTCCGTCCTGGTTGCCCCTCTTCCAGGCCAGCCCTCTGCTATGGCCCAGGAGTGCAGTGGAGGATGGCCCAAGTACTTGGGCCCTGCACCCGCATGGGAGACCAGGAGAAGCACCTGGCTCCTGGCTTCAGATCGGCACAGTGCGCTGGCTGAAGTGGCCATTTGGAGGGCTAACCAATGGAAGGAAGACCTTTCTCTCTGTCTCTCTCTCTCACTGTTTAACTCTGCCTGTCAAAAAAACAAAACAAAACAAAACTAACAAACAAACAAAAAAAAAAAACCCCTGTCTTCAATGAGAGAAGATCAAGAGGTAGAGACCAGGGTGCCCTTGGGATGAAGGAGACAAATGGAGGAACATGGTTGGGTCACAGTGCTTCTCTGGAGAATCCATGTTGATGGTAAACGAAATCAGAAGTCTCTATATATACACATGCAGACTCTCATAATGCAGAATAATGAATAATGGGTAGAAATTTAATAATTCTTGCTTGAGCTACTTTTTCCCCTTTTAGAATCATTACCATGACTTCCTATTGTGGATTCGCTTAGAGAAAATTGTTCTTATTTCCATCTTAAAGACTCTTTTAAGTTCAAGAGTTTTTGGGACTATTCTGATGCAATTCTTTGCTCAGGCAGTATAGATTATGGTAGAGCTAGCTTATTCCACTGATGTGTGAGACTGCTACCCTCCCACTCTCTCCTTCCTTCTTCCTCCCCCCTTCTCTTTCTCCCATCCCTTCACCTCTCATTATTTTCATTTTTCTTCTTTCTTTTATCTTTTCACCAACTGACTTCTAAATATTGAGTACATCCCAAGACTTGGATCTATAAAGCAGTCTTACAATTTTATCAGAACTGACTCTCAACCATTATAAGGTATCCCTTTCAGTAGGATAATACAAATAATAAAAAATCTGGCAACTCTATTTTCCAGTTACTTTTGGGGTTCAGTGGGCAGCATTTACATACTCTAAATTTTATCCCAGTGTTATTTTGGTTTAGCCTGTTAGGAAGTGCTAGGGGAAAAATAACGGGTGTTTTACAGCCGCCATAAGAAAAGACCCAGAATCCTTTCATTTCGTGTTTATGTGATGACAAGTCTGCATTCCCGCTCCATCTGCTTGTTTCCATCTGCAGTTTCAGGACAGGGAGTGAATAGCAAAAGACGATACTCTTCTTGGATTTGTAATCTCAGGATAAACCATAGATCCCAGACATGAGTCGGTAAGCCCGTGTTTATCCAAAGTGCAAACATTCAGAGAGCTCTTATTAGCAGAGCATACTCCTAAAAGTGCTGCCTGGTGATGAACAACTTTCATAATATCATCCAGACTTGACATAAACCTGAGGTGCTGTCTGGGTTATCAAGGAGAGATTCCCTTTTGTTCAGTTTTAGTATTGAGTTGATTTCATTTGATTTTCTAATTGGCTGAAAACCATAGCATCTTACCCAGAACATTTAGTTAACAGGGTTGCCGAATTTCTAGCCATTTTGGTAAATGGGTGTCTACTGGACAGAAGGCAAGAAAATCCCTCCATAGTCTTTTGTCTTTTTTTTTTAAGCAGATGCAATCGGACTGGAGAGATAGGAAGTCCCATCTTGAAAGCTTGTTGCGAAAGGAGAAAGAAATTGCCTTGCCTAGCTTCCTGAGTTCAATCACAAAAGGAAATACCCACAAAAGGGTTAATTTCTTAGCCCTGACTGTTCCTTGTGAAACTGACTGAGAGAAAAGCTGCTTCCCAGGTCTAATTACCCAGTGAAAGCCCGGGTGGGAGTCCAGTCTCAGCAGGAGGCCCCTGCTCTACCTGCCTGAATAGTTAGGCTGCCTTGCACCTCGTTTTTAATCCCATACACAGCCCTCTCTTCTGTTCGTTGTTATTTTCCTTCCTCACCTCTGGACCCTTCGGCACATTCACTTGAAACATCGTCACAGGAGAACTCGGCTTTGACAGAAACGGCTCTGAAATTATTTTTTATCCTGTTCTGGCTTGCACTTGAATAATTCTCCGTCAACAGCGCGTCTGATTGAGTTGGCATCACAAACCCTTTTGTATGCTATTTTTTACTTCAAGAAATATTAAAGTCTGAATAAAATTGGAATAGCTGCCTGGTAATGATCTCATTATATATAAATACAGAAGTGCTCACAGGGGAGATAATGACTCCAGGACTCAGGTATGCGGCGGCGCGTACCTATTATCTTCCAAGGAGCCAGCCCACATTCAGCCCTCCTCCGCAGCTCCCCACAACACCCCTTTCAGTTAGGGTTCAGGGCGCCCCTGAACACGGGGCTGATTGAAGCTGGGAATAAGGTTTTCCCCTCCCCCCTCATGACATATGTTAGGAGATGAAAGGAACCTGGGCTGTGTGTTTACTCTTCATTTGGGAGTTTCACATGTTCTGATTGATCGGAGAGACAAAAAGGCAGAAGGAGAGACATTTGGTGCTGGCTGCAAACCACATCCATTCTCAATGTGAAGTTTCCTCATTTGGTGAGGATAATTGTGATGAGGCAGTTCTGGGTATAGACGCTACTAAAAGATTTTTAAAAATAACAGGCCCGCCACCCAGTTTGAGTTCTTCTGTAGCAAAAGAACAAACACAGATGGCGGCAGTGGGAATGGGGGTGGGGGTGGGAAAGGCCCTCCTCGTGTGGGAGCTGACTGGTTATTAGCCCCAGTGATCCTTCCCGGCTGCCAAGGCACGAGCAGATGAGTTTGGCACATCACAGAGGACCACCTGTAGGGTTCCATTCCCAATATGGGCTAAGTGAGTCTGGAAAAATTTTTACTCCCTGTGATTAGCATCAAAGGAAGGAACTGAGCCGGGAAGAGGCAGACTATATGACACTAAATGTCCCTGTCAGGTTCTAAAGGGGCAGTGCCATCTGCCTTCTGACCAAGAAGAGCGGTGGTTTGGAGGATGGAGGACCAGTACTTGGGCTATTTGCATTTGTGTGGGATCATAAGGTTTATGATTTATCCCTGATTTCCATATTAGGGAGCATCAAAGTATGAGCTAACATTCTATGTTGAATTCTTTGGCCAAAGGATGGGTTGGATGGTGAAAGTATTTTGCCTGTAGCTAGAACTCCTTCATGCAGTGTACACGGTATGTTGTTGAGCAATGACAATAAATTCCTATTGACTTAGAGAGAAGGGCCACAGCATCTAAAGGAAGAGAGAGTAGTCACCACAGAGAAGGGCCAGCGTAGGCCAGGCCAGTGGGCAGCCCCTGGGATCAAGTGCAGGCCATTTCCACTGTGGGGAGAATCAGGATAAGTGCTCTGGCCACAACTGGGTACACACTGCACACATGCTATTTGGCACATTGCTAAGTCTTACCTAACTTTTAAAAGTAGTGGCATTTGTAATACTTCAGTCTCAGGGAAAGAATCTGCTTTCTCTCTTTCTGGCACTGCAGGTACTGTTGGGATCTGGGAGGAAGCACCCCTCACTTGTGTGCTAACTTCCTTAGTGCCAGGAATTAAATATGAGTTCAATTGTTTGCAGAAATTGAGTATTAGAGCCTACCTTCTTGTATATTTCCCTGTTGCTGTGGAGGGACCTGAGAGAAATTCGTAGGTCAACCATTGCATGTCTTCCCTCAAATCCAGTTATATTTCAGAACGTCCCCATTTTTATGATGCTCATCATCACAATTTACTACACTTTGACTTTTGACATGTGCCAGGTGGTGTGCTACAGGTCTCACACATTCCTTCTTATTTAACCCTCATAACTCTGTGAGTTGGGTACCATTAAGCCATTTTACAGATGCAATCACAGACAGTGGTTTGATGTCCAGTGCTGCTTTGCGGTCACAAATATTTGGAGGCTGTGGAGGCTGGAGAGGAGACAGTTTACACAGAAGTCTTTGAATGAATCCATTATTTCCTCAGTCCCTTTGCATTTATTGAATTAGTTTTAGAAAAATATTTATTTATTTATTTGAAAATCAGAGAGACACAGAGAGAAAGAGAGATGGAGAGAGAGATCTTCTATTCATTTGTTCATTCCCCAAATGGCCACAGCAGCCAGGACTGGGCCAGGCTGAAACCAGGAGCCAGGAACTCCTTCCTGGTCTCCCATGTGGGTGGCAGAGGCCCAAATAATTAGGCCATCATCCACTGCCTTCCCAGGCATATTAGCAGAAAGCTGAATTGGAAAGGGAGCAGCCCACTCCACTGCAATACTGGCTCTGGTTGAATTAGTTTTAATGAAGATCTAGTATTAAATATCCATTGTTTGGGATATCATATTAATGAGGCACAATCCTTGTCTACAAGGCCCCTATAGTTGGTAGGCAGGACTAGAACAGAAAACACTAATAGTTTGCTTTTCTGGTGCTAATTTTCTTTTAAAAAACTAGGTGATTGGATTATATTACAGGTTAGCAAATGTTTTATATAAAGGACCAGATAGTAAATATTTTGGTCTTTGCAGGCTGTATGATCTCTGTCACTACTACTCAACTCTGCTGTTGTAGCATGAAAGCAGACAAATTATATGTAGCAAATGTGCATTGCTGTGTCTAAATAAATCTTTACTTACACAAACATTTGTAAATAAAAATCAGGTGGACTAGATGTAGCTCATTTTGATTCCTGGACTCAATGATGCCTATAAGCCTCTCTAGCTAGAAAATTCTCCAGATTCATATAGATCTGAGCCTTGTGGTATGGAGACATTTCTTTGGCTTTTCTCTGTTGAGGATGAGTATATAAAAAATGGCAATAGAAGTGGTCCTGGAGAGGCACCAGGAGGGATTCCCAGCAATGTTCTGATTGAAATCGCAATGGGAGGAAGCCATTAAAAAAGTTGGGGGATGGGGTGCCTGTAATCAGAGATGGGCACTGCTGTTTTAGTTGGAGATATGGCCATTAGCACAGCAGGAAGACAAGGAAGACAAGATGGGATAAGCTGGAAACACGGATTCCCCAGAGGCAGAATGCGAAACCATTCTTCTCAGAACAAAGTTTTTATGTAATTCCTTATGGAAGTCTTAGAATCTAAGGCATAGAATGAAGTTTTTCTTGCATCAACAAATCCTAACATAATCTTAATCACCTAATACAACCTAAACATATATTTAGAGTTCGGTGTTTGTATCTGTCTACCTATCAGTCATCTCCATTTGAAAAAGCTCTCATCTATTATTTTGATATACTTGAATATTGGATTTCTTCTCTCTTTTAAAAAAAGGTTTATTTATTTGAAAGAGTTACAGAGGGAGGGAGAGACAGAAAGAGAGAGATCTTCCATCTTCTGGTTTAGTCCCCAAATGGCTGCCATGGCCTAGGCTAGGCCAGGGAGGAGCCAGGAGTCAGGAGCTTCTTCTGACTCTCTCATATGAGTGGCAGGAGTCCAAGCACTTGGTCCATCTTTCACTGCTTTCCCAGGCACATAAGCAGGGAACTGGATCAGAAATGGAGCAGCAGGACTCAAACCAGTGCCCGTATGGGATGCTGGTATTATAGGTGGTGATTTAATCTGCTGTACCACAATGCCGGTTTTGAATACTGGGTTTTCTAAGACATCAGAATAAATGCACATTCATAGTACTCTTCCTGTTGTAAGTGACATTAAAAACCCTGCTCAAACTGACTTTATAAGATAATATACAGGAGCTGGCATTGTGGCACAGCTGGTTAGCCTGAAACTCCTGCATCCCATATGAGTGCTGGTTCAAGTCCCATTTACTCCATTTCCAATCTAGCTCTCTACTAATACACCTGGGAAAGCAATGGAGGATGGTCAAAATACTTGGGCCCCTATCACCTGTGGCCAACTCAGGTGGATGGAGTTCCAGGCCACTGGCTTTGGCCTGGCCCAGCCCTGGCCGTCGTGGCCATTTAAGGAGTGAATCTGTGGATGGAAGATTGAGTTTCTCTCTCTCTCTCTCTCTCTCTCTCTCTCTCTCTCTCACACACACACACACACACACACACTGGAGCTCTACTTTTCAAATGAATCTTTAAAAAATAAATGAAAAAAGGAAATATATAGTATTGGAATACAAAACAAGCCAAAGGAATGCTGGCTTCAGTTGGGGAGGGTCTGATGCAGAATTTAAATGACATTATCAGGGCTCAGTTTCTTTGTCCCTCATTTCTGCCTTTTTTTTTTTTTTTCATTTTGTTTAGCTTCATGTTCAGGCTGACTTCTTCCAGGCAAATAGGATGCTGTCTTGAGATTCATTCTTTATATTCATTCCTTAGATGACCAAATTCAGCTAAGGAGCAAGAACTTTTTTTCTCAAAAGCTCTAGCATAGTCCCCTCACAAATATTGTCTCTGACTGGGTTTCCTGCTCATTCCTAAACCAGTCTCTGTGACATCAGCCCAGTAGGGGTCAATGCATGGCTGAAAATGGTGGGGAGAGGTTCCCCAAGGTGGGTGGGTTGTATATGTCAGAAGGAGCTGGATGATTGTGGAGTAAAAAGCAGCAGTACAAAGATATTTCATAATTTTCAAAATACTTTAATGGAAACTCATTTGATTTTTACAATAATTTTATGGAAATGCATTTGTAGGTTGTTATTATTTCCATTTTCAGATGAGAACACTAAGGCCAAAATCACATGACATTCAAATTCACAGTTGGTGCAGGAGATTGTATTAATGTTCCTGACTACCGTCCAACATAGCTATTACCTCTCTCATATTGGACTATATGTCAACTAATGTCATCCAAATTGAATTACCATTTTGACCAGTCATATTATACTTTCTTACACTGATTTTATGGAAAACTTGGAGCTCTTTTGATTTTTCACATGATTTATATGAAACAAAATGTACCTAACATGTCGTAGGGCTATTCTTATTTCCTTAATATTAAATTTCTCCAGCCTGGCAAGAACTCTTGAGTCTTGTAGAATCCAAAATATTAACTGTCTCTCCCAGATTGGTACCATTTTCAAGTTTAATAAGCAGGACCCATGTCATTCCGAGTAACTGCTGAAAAGGTTGAACCATTGTATTATATATGTAAATTGGTTAATTACCCATTTTAATCTGGAATGAAGACTCAAGTTTTACGTTGCAGGACTCCATCTTGGCTTGTTTAACATTTTTATTACTAACATGGATGAAGTCTAGATCAATACATTCACAGCATGAATTACTTCCCTAGAGGAATAGGTCTTCTCATTGGACCTCTTACTTCACATTTTGAATATAAGCAGGATTTAATTGAAAACATCACCCTTTGGAATGAAATGCCAAATTATTGGCCTCCAGTCAGTGGTAGCTATGATTTTGTGAAACTCCTATATCATTTATCTTTGACAGAGTCAGGAAAATTACAATCAGCCAACTAATAGTGAATTCCTGCAATGACAATAAGAAAAGAAGCACAACAATCGTGCATTACAATCTGTGAAAATTCAGCCATAAATAAAGCAGACAATACATATTCCTCCAGGTAATTAGTTTCCTTTTTTTTTTTTTTGGATTACAAATGTGAAATTCTGTAACTCAAATGTGAGTGATACAAGGACTTGGTTAGGAGTGTGATCTGGGACTTCTTCTTTTTATTAGATTTACTTATTTATTTATTTGAAAGGCAGAGTTAGAGAGAGGAAGAGGCAGAGAAAAAGAGAGAGAGAGAGAGAGAGAGAGAGGTCTTCCATCTGCTATCTCAATACCCAAATGCCCCCAACTTCTGGAGTTGGGCCAGTCTGAAGCTAGGAGCCCTTGGGCCATCTTCCACTGCTTTCCCAGGCCATAGCAGAGAGCTGGATCGGAAGTGAAGCAGCTGGGACTCGAACTGGTGTCCATATGGGATGCTGGGACTGCAGGCTGCAGCTTTACCTGCTATGTCACAGCACCAGCCAATCTTGGACTTCTGATGTCCAGCCTCTAGATTCTTAGGCACGAGGGTGGTGGCGGTGCTGGGGGAATTTCAGTGAGGCTTGTAAGCCAACATACTCTCATTATAGTGCTTTGATTTGGGTTTAGCTCAAATAGCTTTAGGGGAAGATGAGAGATTTTTATGAATATTAGAGTCAATTATTATTACAGTTTTAACAGGATTGAGAAATATCACTATAGAATTTAATTGCTGTAAAAAGACTCCTTTGAAGGGTTGGTTTTGGCCATGGAACAGCCACGTTTGTCCAGCCCCTCTCTGTGAAGGTTTGTGGAGGGAGCCCTGGTTGCTTTCCTGCTGGCTGACAAAGTGGGACTTTCTGTGGGATGGACACGGTGAGTGTCTCCTCCCCCATGGTGACCTGAGCACAGCCATTCCTGTGTGTGTGTAGGTGTGTGTGTGTGTGTGTGTGTTTTCTTCTCCCATCTTTGCTTCTCACCCCACCCTTAGATCTTGTAGACATGGCACCACGACTTAGGCATTTCGTACAGAAACTTGGCTTTCAAGCCATAATGAATAGGTTTCAAAGAACGTGAATGAAAACCATTTGTTTCTTCCCTTTCCCATGAAGTGATTAGCCATGCAGTATGGCAAACAGCTACTATTTAAAAGCAGAAATATTGAGAGAGCAAATGTTCTTCCTGTCTTCCCAACTGCACTCAGAAAGCAGCAGCACGTTGCCTTAGTGTTCAGTGCTGTGGCCCCAGGCCCCCTCCAAGAGCCTCCCCTCTGCCCGCCCCTTCTTCCTGACACTCCTTCCCAGCTACAAGCACAGGTTATCAAGGTGATAATAAGCGAGAAAATGTTCCAGCCTTGTCTTAAGCCTCAGCTACATGGCACTGCTTAAACGAGGTTAAATGCCTGTGTGAACCTGTGTTTTTTATACCCCCCCCCCCCCACCACCACCCTGACCTGCCACGGTCCATGCAGACCTAAGCCCGGCTGATCCAGTGTCGCCTCGCCCCCTCTCTGCAAGGGCCTTGCTTGTGCTGGATGATTGAGGTGGCCCCAGCCTCCCTAGCAGCTGCTGACTGGGACTTGGAAATTCAATCCTCTCCAGGTAATTCCTCAGCTTATAGAAAACTTCCAGCAATGAATTCTGAAATTGATGCCTCCCACTCAAGCAGGGTAATGACAGGGCTCCCTGGCATCCACAGACACCGAGCCCAGGATGGATAGGCAGCATCATCCCGTACGAAGCACTTTTAAAAGTAGGAGCACTGTGGCCTCACCTCCAGATTTCCAGCTATTTCTAGACCACCATCCTCAATCTTCTCTCTCTTCTGAGGTCTTCTGGGTGTTAAATGACCTAGGGCCAGCTGGGCCAGCCCCGGGCTGCAGGTGGCTTGGTCTTGCACACCAGAGACAGCAAAACTGTGCTTCCATCTTCCCTTGAGTGAGCTGCTCTGGTTGCTTAGAGTGGAACTTTGGTACTAAGTTTGGAGCTCAGATGACTTGGGAGGAAGGATGCGGGGTTACCATTTGATGTCTGTCACCGCCTACAAGCTGGTGGAGAGGGACATCCTTGGCAAAAGCAGGTGGGATCGCAGGCTTGGAGAAATTCCTTCCAGTGCAAGAAAGTTGTCTAGAGATTCTGCAGTCACCATCTGCCTTGAGACTCTTTGGATCATTATTCTCAAGCAGTAAGAATTTTCCCGTCTTTCCTTCCCCACCCGAAATGCTGCCCCTGTCCCCGTCGGCAGAGTCCTGATGGTGGCTACAGATGCTGCTCTGACAGTCCTGGGCTCCCTCTTGGGGACGGCTTTGTTGTGGGAGGATTTGAATGTCCTTGTTGTCTCCTAAAGCCTCAGTTCGAGTTTCAGGATGTGTTTTGGCAAGTGCAAAATCCAATAGTCATTGAACCCTCGATAATCTTTTATGCCCTGTAGAAGTATGTTTTTATTCATCCGTTTCTTCAGGAGGTAAGAAATAAAGCTGTTCCATTCTAGGCATAAATTAGCATTTATAACAATGCAGTGCAAAAAATGTAATTTAAATAGAACTGATTAGAATTTTGATAGGGCACCAAGGCACTTCTAAACGAATGCTGATCAGGTAATGAGTGGAACAAGTCATTTATTTCAGTGGTTCAGCTATCTGTTCAATGATTGGGTCACAGTTTCCCAAACATATACAGTGACTGTTCATTAATTATGCACTTCTCACTCAGTAATTGTCCAATTTAACTACAAACTGTGAGCTTATAGCCAAAGCCACAGAAGTCAGCAGAAGGAAAAAGTACAACCTAGATAAAAGTATATTTCTTTATTGTAATAACATTCACTTATTCAAGGACTCAAAGAGGGGGGAACTATTGTCAGACTTTGGCTTGATTTTGTCTTTGTGAATCTGATTTAAGTTGCTCCCTACTTGTTAAGCAGGGGGCATTTAAACTCCAAAGTGCATGGCTTTGCCAAAGGGGCTGGACCTGTTGGTATTAGGCCTGCCTTTGTAGGCCTGGCCTCACATTTGGATCATTGTGCAATGTGTTGTAAGTATGATAAATAATCCCCAGAATGCTGTCAATTCATCAAACCATGTGTTTTTCTCCAGGTGTATCATCCTGGAAAATGTTCCAAATCAATCTAACAGGTTAATTTGAAGGATTTTCTCCTTCCATGGGTTGGAGGTTTTCTTTCATTAAGATGATTCAGATGTTTCCCTCTTATTTAACAGTGTTGTCCAGCTTCTGGAAAATTCTCGACATGGTTTTTCCCCCCACTTCATCTCTAGCTTCAATGCTCTGTTTTGCTTATTGATGATCTCATCGGCAGTTTATTGGGTGTTTTCACATATGAAGGATTTTCAGGGATGTGACTCTATAAAGTGAGTCTTTCTTTGAATGAGCACCTAATGTCTGTGGCAGGTGAGAGAAAGGACTAAGGTATTGTCATGGGCTGCTGGGCTAATCCTTGGCACAGTGATTTGCATGAGTGACACTTGTCTTTATTTATGTTGCTGCCTGGAAAGAGAATACCTTCTGTCCTTTGGATAATGGCCAAGTTCTAAGCCAGCGTCCAAGGAAATGCTCAGGGGAGGGCTCTACATTGCTTATCACTACTGAGTTAACAATGTTGGGGATTAAACAAGGCCTGCATGCAGGCAGTGGCATAACAAATGTGTGTACAGAATTTCCTTCATGTTAAGAAACAACAACAAACATCTCGGGGAGAAGTCCTGGTTACCTATACCACTGTACCAACAAGGAATAAAAAAATGAAAGTTCATCATTGCTGGGAAAAGTCATGGTGTCCTAACCTTATTTTTGCAAGAATTTGACCATTATTTGAATACTTCATCTCTTCTAGCAGGTGTCAGGCCATTTTGTAGCTGAGTAAAACTAAGGGAGAAGAAGAGGACTGTCATACTCACAAAATAATTCTGAGGCCCCCCAAAAAATAAGAACTAAAGAAGTTTCTTTTCTTTTTTTTAAATTTATTTGACAGGTAGAGTTACAGACAGTGAGAGAGAGAGAGACAGAGAGAAAGGTCTTCCCTCCACTGGTTCACTCCCCAAATGGCTGATATGGCCGGCGCTGCGCCGATCTAAAGCTAGGAGTCAGGTGCTTCCTCCTGGTCTCCTACGTGGGTGCAGGGGCCCAAGCACCTGGGCCATCCTCCACTGCCTTCCTGGGCCACAATAGAAAGCTGGACTGGAAGAGGAGCAACCGAGACTAGAACCCGTTGCCCATATGGGATGCTGGCACCGCAGGCGGAGGATTAACCAAGTGAGCCACAGCGCCGGCCCCTAAAGCAATTTCTTTCTTTTTTTTTTTTTTTTAAGATTTTTTTTATTTATTTGAAAAGCAGAGTTACAGAGAGGCAGAGGCAGAGAGACAGAGGCAGAGAGAGAGAGAGAGAGAGAGATCTTCCATCTGGTTTAATCCCTAAATGGCTGCAATGGCAGGAACTGGGCTGATCCTAAACCAGGAGTTGGAAGCCAAGAGCTTCTTCCAGGTCTCCAATGTGGGTAGAGAGCCCAGCATTTGGGCCATCTTCCATTGCTTTCTCAGGCCCATTAGCAGGGAGCTGGATCAGAAGTTGAGCAGCCGGGATTTGAACCACTGCCCATATGGGATGCTGACAGTGTGGGTGCTGGCCCCAGTTTCTTTTTTCTTTCTTTTTTAAATTTGAGAACTGCAGGCTCATCCCTCTGCATGGGTAGGGTGATGGCGCTCTTTGACAAGAAGCACCAGAGACAAGTTTCGGTGAACATGTCTGTTTTATTAACAACCATGCACCACCCTTTTTTAAAGGGCAGACAGAGGGGCAAAGGGCAGGCAGAAGGGGCGTAGCTAATTCAGGGCAACACTAATTCTATAGGATAGAGCTGATAATGGTGCTGCTATGCTTCTCCAATCAGCTTGAAGGTCACATGGGCTACGGTAGCTTTCCTGATGGGCTTGGGCCACACCTGGGAGCAGTTTACTTGATTGGCAGGGATGGAGGAGAATGTACCTGGGGCTCCCGTCACCTGCCAGCAGCCAGGCTGCAGAGTCCCTCCTGGGAAGCATGGCATGCCATGCCCGCTCAACTTCCTGCATGGGGAGGGCAGGCAGCTCACAGGATCACACACAGAGAACAAGAGAGAGAGAGAGAGAGAGAGAGAGAGAGAGCGCATTTCCATCTGCTAGTTCACTCCCCAAATGCTTACAATGGCTGGTGACTTATGAAAGGAACCAGGAACTCAATCCACATCTCCCGTGTGGGAAGCAGGAACCCAATTACTTGAGCTACTACTGCTGTTTCCCGGGGTCTGCATTGGCTGGAAGCTGGAGCTGGAGTCAGAGTCAGAACCCAGGTATTACTTATGGGACTCAGGTAGGTATCCTGACCGGTGGCTTAACTGCTAAGCCAAAGCAATATAAATCACCTTTGCCTGTGTATATTCCTATGTCTCCCTTAAAATAAAGCAAAAAGGAATTAGTCATATATTAGAGATTGCCAATATTGTTTTGTACAGGGATATTGTTGGTTCTAATGGATTATGTTACTTAGAAATATGCTAAGAGGATTCACTACCTTGAAACAAACAAATGGCAGATGTATAAAATACTGTGCTTGGGGTAATTTATTTTCTCTGGCTATGTTAACTCTAGAGCAATTAGCTAGATTATTTCCCTAACGTGAACAATGACTATATTCATATGAAAACAATTAATTGAGCAATTGTTCTAGGATGAGGGTTTACTCTCATTTTTGCTTTTCCCCTCTCCTCATGTCACCTCCCTTTCCACACATGCCTGGCTCTCTCTGTGAGAGCAATTTCAGCAGCATAATGTCTATGCGAAGATGGTAAGCTTTCAAAAATCATAGCAAGGAGCTACGGCTGCACATTGATTCTCAGCAGATCTCCGCGTATCTTTGGGTTTTTATGCTGTGCTTACTTTACAATCACTGAGTTTCATGTTTGAACGTCTCCATTATTTTGGTGGGCATATTAGAGCTGATTGTTTCTCTCAGCAGCCTTCAACCGCCCCCTGCGAGACCTCCACCGTTTACCTTATCATAATATTGGAAAGCAATTTCTCTTGACTGCTGTGAACCAACGCCAGAAATCCAAAATGCTGCCACAGTCATTAAGTGATTTCCAATTAGTTAATTGGTTTCACAGGCTGCTTCTTTCTAAACTGCACCTTAAATGAAAAGCAGAACCATCCATTTTTGAGAAGGAAAAAAAATCCTCAGGCCCTTGGGGTTTTAAAATCCTAATGCATAGTACACTTTGGAAGAAAACTTCACTAAAAACACCAGTGCTAGAGAACAGAAAACGTGATCATTATCGCTGCAGAACCAGAATGGAGCCTGTCTTCTGGCTTTCCCAGATTGTATGGGCTTCAGTTTGCCCACTGTAAGATAGGCAGATCACCACAGAAAGTCACAGAACACTGATTCTCTTCTAGGGAAGCTTCTAGGCCTCTGGGTGGGTGCTGCAGGACCATTCGTGCTGGGCTGCTGTGGGCTGCAGTCTTAAACCTTGCTGAGTCTAGGGACTGGTTCTTCAAGAAGCTGTGGTTTGGAAAGGACATGGGCCGTGATTGTGCATAGAATGGGATGGGGAAGGCATTGAGAGGTTGATCTGGTCAGCATACCTGTTCCATAAAGATGAATCTTCAGGAATATCTGGTTTCCCCAAGGGTGACATTTACCCACCAGGGTAAAGGGAACAGACTAAATACCCAATAGGGTGGGGAGGTAAATAATACATTTACCCATACATCAGTCTTCTATTTTTCCTGATAGTGGGAAAAAGCTTACCTTTAACAGTTAGATGCATATGAAAATAAATGAAAATTTTGCTTTCTGTTAGACAAAAATGCTGTCAATCAAATCAGAAGCATCAGAGTGTGGTGGTTGAATGCAGAGGCTCTGGACATCCTGATAGCCACTTTCCAGCAATGTGACTTTGGGCAAGTTAATCGGCCTCCCTGTGCTTCTGTGTCCTGGGAAACTGGAGAATAATCTCACCCTTCCAGGGTAAATGGGTGGCTAAAATATATACATCCTTTAGAAACATTACTGACACATGGTCTGCTAAATAAAACTAATTTTATAATATGCCGCGTTTTGTAAGATTCACCTTCTGATGTCTCTTTTGGAACAAAGCTCTCATCCTAGGGTCAGTTACCTCTGAGAACCAATACTTGAACAGGGCAATGAGGAGACGGGGCTGTCCCAGCCTGCTGAGCAGTTCATTGGTTAGCCAGCTGTGCTCCCTGCCATCAGCTCTTTAAAATAATTTCTTTCCCCAACCTCACCTAGTGCTTGGTCTTTTTGTCAAGAGCAATGTTTATGTATAGAGGTGGGTTGGGGCCAGTGCTGTGGTGCAGTGGGTTAACGTCCTAGCCTGAAGCGCCGGCATCCCATGTGGGCGCCGGTTCGAGACCTGGCTGCTCTTCTTCCGATCCAGCTCTCTGCTGTGGCCTGGGAAAGCAGTAGAAGATGGTCCAAGTCTTTGGGCCCTGCACCCACATGGGAGACCCGGAAGAGGCTCCTGGCTCCTGGCTTCAGATTGGCGCAGCTCCAGTCATTGCGGCCAGTTGGGGAGTGAACCAGCAGATGGAAGACCTCTCTCTCTCTCTCTCTCTCTCTCTCTGCCTCTCCTCTCTCTGTGTAACTGACTTTCAAATAAATAAACAAATCTTTTTTTTTTTTTTAAAAGAAGTAGATTAAATTGGAAGGGGTTGGTTGCAGAGGTAGTGATTGGAATACTGGGTCAGAAAGAGGCAAAGAACTTCAGTGTGTATGTGTATATGAGAGAAAGAGAGAGAGAGAGAGAGAGAGAGAGAGAGAGAGAGAGAGATAAAGGATGAGACTAACAGAGAGAGATACAGAGAGAACAGTCATGTAGCAAATATTTTTATTTTTTAAGGATTTTATTTATTTTAGAGTTAGAGTTATTGACAGAGGGAGAGACAGAGAGAAAGGTCTTCCATCTGCTGGTTCACTCCCTAAATGGCTGTAATGGCAGGAGCTGGGCCAATCTGAAGCCAAGAGCCAGGAGCTTCTTTTGAGTTTCCTTGCAGGTACAAGTGCCCAAGCACTTGGGCCATCTTCTACTGCTTTCCCAGGCCACAGCAGAGAGCTGGATCAGAAGAGCAGCTGGGACATGAACCAGTGCCCATATGGAATGCCAGCGCTGCAGGTGGAGGCTTAGCCTACTACACCACAGCGCTGGCCCCGTGTAGCAAATCTTCAATCTGAGTGGGAGAACACGTATGAGAAAGCCAGCAGAGCGGTGAGAGGGAAATTGCAACCCAGAGTGGGATGAGGCAGGAGAAGGGAACAGAGGACAGAAAACCCCAACTCTGGCTCTGGTGCTCTCCTGTGTGCTTTAGAAGCAGTTGGTTCATCATTTCAGCAGCCCGGAGTCCTTTTGTAATGACTTTATGGATTAAAATTTAAAGCCAAATTAGATGTTTATGAAACAGAGCCCATACTGAATTGATAACAAGCTGTCAGGGTTGGCCTCACAGTGCTGCATGGCTGGAGCGCTGTGTCTCCCGGAGTGGTCCTGGTGCCATCCATAGAGGTGACACTTCAGCCACTCTTTCTCCTGGGTTATTCTTCTGAGGACAGCATTTGTGGAGGGAATGGGGGGGCATGAATAGTGCTTTTCTTTATAAATGTTATATGAGTACATGTTGGCTGATCTTCATAGAAACTGTGTTAGAAATGTGTTTGCTTTCTTTGTGTGTGCTTTTGAAAACCTTATTTTTAGGGTTCCTTATGTAAGCACTTCCATTCCAGAGAAAAACCACAGTTTGAGAAGTCCTAAGTCTGACATCTCATAATTAGAGATGATTTTTGGTGTTGTGTGCTTTGAAAGTGAAATGTTTTCAGGGAAGATGAGTTCCCCTGCCCCCTTGCACAGCAACTCCCTTGCTCACCACCTCATTATTTCAGAGAGGGAGAGTGTTTTCTTCCAGTTTTATAGAATAGAATGCTGTGTTTTCTGCTCATATATATACTTCTTAGAACAGAAACTGCTCTTTCAAGTTGTTAATCACTTTAGAGGAAGGAAGACATCAAAGGGAACCCTGCTTGGCCCTTTCTGAAGAGAGCAATACATTTTTCCTGTAATGAAGTCTATTGATAGATTTATTTCTGTGGTCCATGAAGATAATTAGGACTCAATAAATATTAAGTCAATCAGCCAAATACCCTCTCCCTGCCCTACAGGAACTTATGATCTATGGAATCAAGGGAAATAATAGGCGCCTTTATCTTTGTCATATTCTTTTGCCCTCTACACATGGGAAGCAAAGAGCTCAGGAATTCCTGTCCAGGGATCCTGAAGAGGCTTGGCCTGTTATGCACTTCAGTTCATTTACAAGGCAATAACAAGAATCCTTGGGGTTATTACCTGAGCATAATAGCACTTGTGAAATGGCTCCTCGTGAAAAGAGTGAATTCCTAAAAATAACTGAAAACTGTGGCTGGTGGTGACTTCTGCATGTCTCCTAGGATAAGGAGAGGGACGCAAGTACACGGGGATGAGACTTTGCCATCTGTTAATCACAGGGCTTGAAACCACAATTCAATTACATGGGATTCCAGGCTAATATTCCCTTTGTTGGGTGGCTTTTCCATTTCAGAAGGCAGCAGGATCCCGCCGTATAGTCGATGCATGTCTAAAAGCCCGAGTAAGTGGTGTGGTGCACATGGAATATTTTAGTCTCTGGATATTATTTATGTTGAGACAGGAGGAGTCTTGGGGGACTGGGGATGCATTAAATCCCGCACACTTAACTGATGAGCTTTTCCTTCTGAGAGGCTGCGTGTTACTGTCTGGGCTCCAGTGGCCCTGGATAAGCTCTCGGCTTCTTCCTGCCCCGCAGTAACCTGCTCTCCCTGCTTGGGATGCATTAGAAATAAACAAAATGCACTTGTATGAATCAATATTTAGCATTAAGCAGCTCCTGGGCTTAATGTCAGGGTCTCTGAGAGGAGAGGTTATCCTCTGGTTGCACTGGGGTTTGGGTGACAGGAAATTTAAGACTAAATGGGCTACATGTTTAATGCTTGGATGCATTTAGTCCTATGACTTTTACTTGGCTCTCAAGTCTTTACGAAGCTCCCTTGTCAACAGGAGGGAGGCTGATGTCCCCGGATAATGCCTCTCCTTTCTCCCTGCTTGGCCTCTCCTGACTTTTCCCTTCTATTTAGAATGCCCTTCCTTCTACCTGTAGAGGCCTAAACTCAACTTGCATTCTGCAGGAGCCAGTTACCATGCCACCTTGATCTTCCTTGACACCTTCTTTCGCTAATCTTGCATCCTCTTCAAAAGCAAACAAAACAAAACAAAACAAAAAAGTACCTGGAAAGCATCATAGTGTCATGGAAAAATGTTGGAAAAATGGATGAAATAGGTCTGAGTTTATATTCTTGGACTTACAGTTACTAGGTGTGTTTGCCTCTAAGACTGCCTGTTCACAGTTTGCCTTGTTTTTCCTCACTGTAAACAGGGATGATATCAATAGGGTTTTTAGAATAATCAGATGATGTTGCCAAGTACAGGGCCTGGCAGAGACTATTCGATAGATGTGAGTTCATCCATCCTTGCTAGTTCATTCTGCTGACTGTGATTATTAACCTTTGGGGACCACGGGTCTGTTTGAGAATCTGATGGAAACTATGGTTTCTGCTCCCAGAGGAAAAAAAAATACTTGTAAATGTTTGCGTCCCCTTTCAGGAACTCCAACGATCCCTATAGCCAAAACAAAACCCACTCAGAGTGTTTGCATCTCTAGGTTAGCCACCCTCCCCACAACAGCCAATTTGTGCAAAGCACCTGAAAAGGGGCCTGCCGCTTAAGACTGAACAAATACTAGTTAATCTGCTGGTTTCCTAAATTGCAATCAAAACATTCTTTATGCCCTGAGGAAATCTAGCTGCAATTCCCCCTTGTATTTAGTTTTGAGAAGCTGTCATGTACAAGTGACAGAAATACCTCTGAGCAGAGAGTCTGGTTCTTGACTGACATGTCTTCCAGCTGGCCTGCCATACCTTGTTTGAACACATTTGGCCTTTTAAAAAAATCTTCTCTTTCTTGTCGGACTCTACCCTGTAGTCCTGTGTGCTGCTCCCCAGCCAGGCGACATGTTCTGCTGACATCTCTGTCTTTGCTCCCTGTAAGGAATTTATAGCAATTATCCTTTGGTTGGTCCCCGTGTCTATATTTTGGCAGGCCGCCCTGCCTTCCATGTGGTAGCTGCTTTGCAGGCAATGCAGCTGGAGTCTGCCAAAACCTCATGCCACCCCTTGTCAGATGCTCTCTGGGTGCAAGGGTTCCCACTCTTACCCCTCCCCTTGTCATACCCACCCTTAGGCAGGGGAGTGCATAGTTCCCTTTGCATTATGAGTAAAACAACAAGGACGTGCAAGGATGGCGGTGATCCAGTTCATCTGAACAATGTTAGCAGTGAATCTGGATAACTCAGGCTCCTTGGAATGATTTTTGTGGCCTGCACTACCTGGATTGGTTTGTTTGGCTGTGTACAGCAAGTAAATGAACTGGATAATCGCCATGTTTCTATTCTACTCCATGCTGTGTTGCCTGTATCTCTGGAAACAAAAGTTTTCTCCAAGTCAAAGTCACTTCTCAAGAACAATTATGCCCCCTGGGGGCGAATGTCTTTGTCAATGTAACGCCAAGGTATGACTACAAAAATTGGCTGCAAGAGCACCTTTTCTCCATTTGACTTTCCTTAAATATGTTCACCGAAGACCAATGGGGACAACACAAACCTCTGGAAACAAAGGAGCAGAAAGCAACCCCAAATTGCTCCCCGACAACCACTCTCATTGATGTGGCCTATTCCAACTGTCTGGTTCAGGCTTTATTTAGCTATTCTATGGTGGTATTTTAAACGTCTGCATCAGTGAGCCCAAGAATGCCCTTGAGGACTGCTTCTCAAACTGGGATGTGTGGTCACATGGACTAGAGATATCGCTAAGATGCAGATTCTGATTCAGTGGGGTTGGGTGACATGTTGGCTGGTTCCTTCCCTAAATGCCTGCAAGTGCCAGGGCTGGGCCAGGCTGAAGCCAGGAGCCAGGAATTCCATCCAGGTCTCCCACAGGAATGGCAGGAAGCCAAGTACTTGAGCCATCATCTGCTGCCTCCTAGTGCATTAGCAGAAAGCTGGATGACAAGTGGATCCCAGGCACCCTGCTGCAGGCATCCCAAGTGGTGTTTTGACCCTCTGTACAACAGCATCCTCTCCAGATTCTGCATTTCTAACAATCTCTGGTGATACCATCATTTCTGGTTCATGGGCAAATCCCAGAGAAGTGAGATTGTAGCCATCTGTAAGATAACTGTACACAAAGATCAAACCAATTACAACACATGACCTCCCTCAGGCCCTCTACTTGGCCTGCTGTTTGTCATAACCCAACTTTATTTTCCTGCAGTAAATGTGAATGACAAGGTTCTGGTCTTGAGAGAAAAGCAAATAAATTTTAATGAAATCAAAACAGAATCCACCTAAATGCAAGATGTTGCCCACAAAGAAACCTCCTTTCCTGTAAGTCCTCGTTGGCTTCTCACTAGCTATTTAAAGTTCCAAGTAGAAAATTGTTCATCACTCAGAATTTAGAACAGCCTGGAAAAGTGCAAGGAATGTAAATTTTCTGAGTCTTAAGTACTGGGGGCAGCAAAGAGCAAATTTTTGGAGCTTGAATTCAAGATAAAAAAAATCTCTAATCACATCCATTCGTTCTTTTTTCTCATCCTATGAAATGTCATTGTTTGTTTTGTCTCTTAGAAATCACCTGAACTCTTTTCTGGAATGAATTGGGTGTATATTGGCAAATTATAAGTACATAAACATTCATTCTTCAACACTGAGTGCCAATGATGTATAAAAATTGTGGTACCCACTTCACTTCTAAGTTAATAATGCAAACCATTAACCACTGTGGGTTTCCATCTTCACATCTGAATAATGAAGGGCTGAACTGGATGACCCTGAGTGCCCTGATATTGTGTCGTTCTCAGAACTGGGAGAAGCTGGGGGCAATAAACACTCTGCCTGCATGTGGCTTTTTTCTGCCCAACACAAAGCCTTCTCTTTGCTCTTTCTCTTTCGGGGTGAAGCAGAGAAGGCGCACATCTTTTTCTGTGTGTTTTGTGGTCAGAGGGAGATAAGCGAGGAGAAGACCATGTTCCTGTAGAAACTTTGCTCTTTTTTTTTAGTGGAAACATAGTGCTAATAAAGAAAATACTCCATAGAATTCCTACATGTAATAGCAGGAAATGCAAGAAGGGCTAAAGCCTGCCTGCAGGCCTTCCCTTTGACCCTGGAGTGGGTCCAGAGATACCCTGGGTCTCTGGAAGATAGGAGGCGAACCATGGTCCTACAGTCAGCTCTGTAAAGTCCTAATTCCAACTCACTCCTCATTGATTCTGTGTAAATAGTGCTGAGGGTAGGAATCTAAGGTAGGAAGCAAATAAGTAGGGTTTGTAAATCTGAGTAAGCCTAGAGACATGGGAAATGAGGAGTAAAGGAGCAGTAGGAGAAAAGGGGTAGGCAGGGAGGGAGGGTGGGAGGGAGGGAGAGAGAGAGAGAGAGAGAGAGTGAGTAGATGGGGGAAACACAACTAGTCTTTGCTCCCTAGGTCTGGTGGGCAGGAAATGAAGCAGAGCCGCTGAGAGGCTGTGATGGATGGTGCAGGGAGGCCTCTCCCGTCTAGTACCGCATCCGTTCACGTTGGGTTGGCTTTGGAAGTCCCGGTCTGCAAACCACAGGGGCTGGGCTGAGACTGTAAATCAAATAGTTGGGTCTTCACTGCTTTTTGCGTCTGTGAAATGCTTAAGCACCGAGTGAAAAGAGGAATCCTAGTTTTTACTTAGGTCAGCAGAGGAAAAGCCCTGCTATGGCCTTCAGGCAACTGGTTTGTTGTGTCTCCTGTGTGTGTGTTTCTCCCCACCACCCCTTTACTTACAGGAGGACTGGAAGTGAAGTGCTCCTTTCCTGCCGTCTAGTTGGGTTGCTTCTGTAGCAAGAACAGTTAGTGTCATTAATTTCCCTTGTTCTGTGTGGGCTGTGGAACATGAAACTGACTTGATTGATGGCATCGCGACTTCAGAGTGGGAGCCTTTGGTGGCAGGTGGGTGAGTGGGTTGGTGACAGACTTCAGAGAGTTAATGCATTTGTGTTGCTATCAGCTGCACCACCCTTTGGTAGACAGATGGCATTTGGATCAGCAGGAGGGTGAGGGGTTGAAGAAAAAAGTCAAGATAGAGGGAGACAGGGAACAACTAAAGGGAGAAAGTGACTCAGCCCCAGCTACACCATGGCTGTGCCTGGGGGATGGCTCTAGGTGCCCACTTTAAAGTGAAATGCAGGTAGAATGGTGCATTTGTGGAGGATGGAGCAGATGGAAGGAGACTGGAAATCATGCCATGCGGGGAAAGGGTCAGAGACCAAGCCTACTTACAGACAACAGAGGAATTTCTCCTTTCATGTCTTTACTTCCTGACAGGCTGACGTAGGGAAGGATCTAGAATTATTCTGGTGGCTTCCAGGAAAGACTTGGAGCCTCTTTTGGCTCTACTTGAGAGTGAATGGCTTAAACAGAACAGGCCGCTTCCTGTTGTGAAAGGTAATTTCTCTTCATGCCGTGGTTCCAGCCAGTGCTTTAAGGGAGATGCTTCGACTGGGCTGTGTTTGGCCTGGAAGAGCACCAGAGGCCCCGAGAAAGCCGTCAGACAGATTTCACAACATCCTGCACATGTCCTCCCTATCTCTGACATGGACACTTTCTGGCCATACTGAAACTAGATATCCTATCTCAGACAGAATCTAGTTTCCTGTGGAATCGGAGTTATAATAGAATTGGCTTTTTTTTTTAATTTGCTAAGAAATAGGAGGATTAAAAATCCTAGTTTCTGTGTTGTGGTATAGAAGAAAGAACAAAGAAATAAGAATCTAGAGTACAATTCTACCCCAAAGACTTATTTGCTGTGTGATTTTGGACAAAGCACTGTTTTTTTTTAATGAATAAAATAGGGCTAGTGATATTATATTTGCAGAATTGTTAGAAGCATTAAATGAGATGATACATGTATCGTGCCCAGAACAAACAATGGCGCACAGTAGTCATTTGATAAGTGACACAGTAGTCATTCCAGAAATTCAATTACCTTTAGTCTCCAGACAATTAAAAATAATACAGTCAGATCATGAAGCAACCGAGGGGTAACACTGACTTATAAGCATAGATGCCTTCTGTATTAGTTTCTCAAGGCTGTTAACAAATGGCTACACACTCGGTGGCTTACAGCAACAGACATGTATTATGTCCCCCACAGTTCTGGGGGACAGAAGTCTGAAGCCAAAGTGTCAGTGGAACTGCACTGTCCCCTAAAGATCTAGGAGAGAATCTCTCCTTACTTCTTCCAGCTCCCGGTGACTCCAGGCATGCCTTGGCTGTGGCTGTGTAACTCCTCTCTCTGCTTCTGTCTTCATATGGCCTTCTCCATGGTGTCTGTGTCTTTTCCTCTCTGTCTCTTATAAGGATACTAGGTTTAGGGCCTACCTGGCTGATCAGGATTATCTCATTTCCAGATTTTGAATTCCATCAGCAAAGACCCTTATTCTAATAAGATCACATTCACAAGTACACTGGATTAGGATTTGGCCACTTTTTTTTTTTTTTTTTTTTGGATTACCCTTCAACCCAATGTAATGTCTGTGAAGGGAACCTAGTGACACAAACTCTTATCCTGGACATGCCTTCCTAAAGCCTTTTATTGTGTATATGGACTTGCCACAGACTCCTTAGTCTGTCTGAGGGTGGGATGGTAAAACAGAAGGATGGTAGTTAGGGTGGAACAAGATAGAAGCCATTGACCTATTCTTGGTAAGATTTCCCCCATATATTGTCTTTGTGCTTATCTTTGTCTCTTGGTTGAGTGTCCGGTTGCCTTCTCTGTATTTTCTCTCACCTATCCATTTAGGTTGGGTTAGACTTAAAAGATGTCTGGTGGTAGACTTGGATGAGAAAGAGGGTGAGGGTGGAATGGTGGTGTGGTTCTGCTCCACATATTTAGCTACTTGTTCACTTGGATCAAAGCTGGAAATAATAATCTTCTAAATGATGGGTATGATTCCCAGTTGTCCATCTCAAAATGCTACTTTGTGCATGCTGACCCTGGTTTCCCACAGGGACAGAATACAATATACTTTTGAGCTCAGCTGTAAATATAGCTGGAGGTCCCACTTGGAGTCCAAGCTGTGTCCATCACTGAGTTTCACATAAGTTTGGGTAAGAATGCCAAATTGGAGTGGTGGCATAATGGGGGATAGTTTCTCATAAGCATTGAGGAACATCTTTGTGAACTCATTCCAAGGGGAAGAAGGAGATCGTGTGACAAGCCCAAATCTAAAATTTCCAAGGAGGGACAGGATTCTGAATTCTGCATAATATCTTCTTCTCAAATCTGCCTGTGGCCCACTCTCGAGTATTTGGAAGAAAATGAACTGGAAGTTCAAGTTTCGAGAGTGGTTTCATCACCACTCTGTTAGATATTGTAGTACAATCCATGCAGTTTTTATGTTTTCATCAAAGAATGACAGAAAGATACAGCTGTTGCCTCAGCCCCTCAGATGTTCCACTGGCAATGCCCAATTGGATTCCTCATTGTTAGTTGGGAGGTAGCAGCACTCGGGTAGACATGAATTTAGCTAGCAGAAATTACAGCTGTGCTTAATAAGGGTAGCAATGCAGGTAGGGTCAGCAGTTTGTGTTAGAGACAACAATGGTACCCTGTAGATACCACTGGGCAGACCAGAATTCCCCGGGGGGAAATGCCAACATTCACTTAACAAAGATTTTCCAGGAACCCATCCTATGCCAATGACAGGTGACAAAATTGGTGGGCAAAATCCATAGTGGTTTCTACTGTGTGAAACTCCCCAGGGAATGGGGCCTGCTATGGACAAAACCAACAAAACTGGGTCATTTTAAAAAACATGACCTTGTCTTGTTTCACAGTCCAGTGAGATTTGGGGTGCCCTATGTTATATGGTATTCAGGCAAGATCAGGCCTAGATTCTAGCTCAGAGGTTTGCAAATAATTCTTACATACTTGAACACATTTCTTATTTTTATTTTAATTTAAAATTATACATTTTAATGGGAAAATGCTGTACATTCTTTGCATATGACATATTATTTTGAAATATATATAAATTGTGGAGTGACTAAATTGAACCAATTAACATATGCATTACCCCACATACTTATCACTGGTTGTGATGGGAAAAGTTAAAAGTTACTCTGTTTGCGTCTTTCACGAATACAGTGTATGGCTATTAATAGCAGGCAACAGTTGTATGATAGCTCTCTTGAGCTTATCTCTCCTTCAGAATTGAATTTGGTTTCCTTTGACCAATATTCTATAGTTTTTTCATAGTGGGCATTTTTTCATGAACTTTTTGGAAACTCCTTATGCAAGGATTTCAGTATTACTTTGCAGCAAAATAAACTTCTCTTTTAATTCCTTTTTCCATGAACTTCAAAACTTGCCCTTGCATTGATGTCATTTCCTTTGGATATATGCCCAGGAATGAGATTGCTGCATCACACTGTACTTCTCTGTTTAACCTCACTTGTTTCTGAGATAACAGGCCATAGGCTGCTTAGCCTTTGCCTTTCACTTAGGGAACCAGGGAGGAAGGACGGGCCAGGTGGAGGGATGCAGTGGTAGATTATGGATGCCAGTATGGGTGCAGTTCAGGCTAGACTAGGTCTTCTTTTGTGGTTCTTGTTGCCTTAGAACAGTGTTTGTATGTTTGTTTCCCAGCTTCTCCTAGGCTTGGTTCAGATACTGCATCATTTCCTATAGTTCAGCATTTGTCCAATTCCAATAATGGGTAATACACATGTTCTGGGGATCTTGCTAGGAGACAGATTCTGATACAATACGACCTGTGGGGAGGCCTGAGATTCTGCATTTCTCACAAGCTCCCAGGTAGTGCTAAAGTTGCTGATGGACAGAGTACCCTTTGTACAACAAGGTTTCAGTCCCTGAGAATGCTGCCTGCATAACGCCTCTGGAGCCAGTGCTTGTTTGGTGATGACTTTGGAGTTCCACCTCCTTCTCCACTTGATGGGGTTCACAGAGAATCTTTCCTTATTATTTTTTGTTGGGCGCATTATTTTAATAATATCAGTCTTTTTTGCTTCTTTCAAAAATGTCGTCTACCTGCACTCTATAAATACACATTTGGGCTTCTTACATCAACACACTCTTTCCTGACAGTGGTGCTAACAGTACTGTGGTGAAGCCCTAAGTACCAGCCCGTTTTAGGAAAGAAATTCATCTTGTTAGAGGGAGCTGAGCTACTTACAAGGCTGATAGCGTTCTGCAGCTCACTGAATTGATGGAGAGAGGCACCGAGACTCAGACCCACCTATTTTTCATTCTTTGAATGAAGTCTATCTTCTGAATTACATGCACCATGTGAGTCAGGGAGAGCGAGCAATGGTTCTGGAAACAAAAACAGAGTTCTTATCTTTTAATACAGAAGAGAGTGCCTCAGGATATTATTATTTGTGATTTATGGGGTGCATAGCAATATGACCAGTGTCTCACCATAGCAGACAGAGGACTCTACCCCTCTGCCTTTGATGAACTCTTGTAGCTTCCCAGGGGCAATTTTCCAGTGTGGAATAGCTTCTGCATCACAAAATTCTGGCTTAAAATATCATACTGAAGAGGCTTTTGGGAAACTTGCTTTCCATGGCCAATCCTACCACTCACTAACTTATTTTATGAGTTTATCCAAATTCCTTAAATTTTCTTACCTACCACTAAGTTAGGTTAATCACACTCGCTGTTCATATTTGCCTATGAAATATCTTGAGATGTTTATCAGCTAAATGAGTCTCAAATATTTGTGAAAGTTCTGTTTCCTTTATGAAGATATATTGGATTTCACTGACAAGATCAGACTATGTGAATGAATAAAGTCAACTAACCAAACAAATGGAGAGAGTGACTACAGCATCTTCTGTAAGACAGTCAGCAACAGGAAAGGCAAACTTCCCTCCTTCCCTCTATTCTTCCTTTTTTTCCATCTGGATTTTCTAAAACTTTATTTTGAAATAATTTCAGATTTACTGAAAAGTTACAAGAATAGTACTGAGAATTTTCAGTAATGGCCACCCAGATTGCCCAAGTGTTAACATTTGATCACATTCGCTTTTGCTGGGTGTGTATTTGTATATCTACACTCACATCTGTGTATTTTTCTGACTTGAAAGTAGAAGACAATATAGATACTCCTTTTTGTCCAGATAGTTAAGTTTATAGTCCAAGGATAAGGATATTCTTTTCTCTAACCATATTTAGTTACCAAAATTACTAAGTTAAATTGACAGTACTATTGACAGTACTATTGGACTTCATTCAAATTTTTTCAGGTAGGTATCTTAATAATTTTCCTTATAGCGAGAGAGAAAAGGAATTGTCTTTGACCTGGGATCCAGGTGAGGCTCATGTGTGTGATTGTCCAATTCCTTTGTCTCCTTAACCTGGAGCCTCCATGTGGTCTTTCTGTCATAGGGAAGGTAAATTCTTGATCATAGGAGTTTCATGGAAATTTAACGAACAAATGTTACTCTGTTTTAACAAGCAACCACCAGGGGCAGCTAGGAAGTTCCAAGGTTGAATTCTAAAGTTGGTTTGTTGAGGCTGGTGCTGTTGTGTAGCAGGTAAAGCCGCCGCCTACAGTGCCAACATCCCATCTGGGCTCTGGTTCGAGACCCGACTGCTCCACTTTTTTTTTGACAGGCAGAGTGGACAGTGAGAGAGAGAGACAGAGAGAAAGGTCTTCCTTTGCCATTGGTTCACTCTCCAATGGCTGCTGCGGCCGGCGCACTGCGGCCGGCGCACCGTGCTGATCCGATGGCAGGAGCCAGGTACTTATCCTGGTCTCCCATAGGGTGCAGGGCCCAAGCACATGGGCCATCCTCCACTGCACTCCCTGGCCACAGCAGAGCTGCTCCACTTCTGATCCAGCTCTCTGCTATGGCCTGGGAAAGCAGTAGAAGATGGCCCAGGTCCTTGGGCCCCTGAACCCACATGGGAGACCCAGAAGAGGCTCCTGGCTCCTGGCTTTGGATTGGCACAGCTCCGGCCATTGCAGCCATTTGGGGAGTGAACCAGCAGATGGAAGACCTCTCTAACTCTGACTTTCAAATAAATAAATAAATCTTTAAAAAATAAAGTTGGTTTTTCAAAGGTGTAAATAAAAGACAGTTATTATAAAAATTTAAAAATGCAAGCATAAATCAAGTAAAAGTCCTCTCTTCATTCCCACTTTCACCTGAATAAACCCTGTTAAAGATTTTTACAAATGGTTTCAGATCTTTTCCATTATATATATGTATATATATCATTCCTGCATTTTTTACAGAACAAAAATGATACCATAAGTGCATAGTATGACCTAACTCCCCCACCCTCTTTATTTTTAAATTAGTGTGTAATATCTTTCCCTACCAGTTTGTGCAGGTATGTGAGGGTGCACTTTTTTGCATCCTTACTGAGGAAGCCCCAACCTGAGTGCAAAGTGTTCCATTTAGCTTTGATTTACTAAGCATGGAAGTGGCCTTCTGCACTAGGAGAAAAAAACTTAAAAATTAATTCATTAATGTTATTTATTTAGATGAGGGAAAGAAGGGGAAAGAGAGAGAGAGGGACAGAGAGAGAGAGAGAGAAATCTTCCATCTGATGGTTTACTCCCCAAATGTGTGCAATAGCCAGAGCTGGGCCAGGCCAAAGACAGGAGGCAGAACTCAATCCAGGTATCCCAAGTAGGTGGCAGGGATCCAAGTACTTGAGCCATCACATGCTACATCTCAGGGTGTGAATTTGCAGGAAGCTGGAATCAGACGCCGAGCCAGGAGCTGAATTTAGGCACTCTGATATAGGACGCAGGCATCCCAAGCAATGTGCCAACGCCAGTCTGAGAAAGCATTCTTTGTTCCCAGCTAGCTGTTAAAGTACACAAGGAGTGTGTGTGATGCAAGCACCCTCTTTGAGTCCTGACACTTTCTGCTCTTCTCTTTTAGAATGCCCACAGGACCCTCCCCCAGTTCATGGGTCCTTCATGGCAGATCTCATCTGGGTGATTATAACCTGGGGAGGTTAAATTATAACCTGCATAATGCAGCCTTGATGCTGCCCCATTTCAAAGATGACACTTAAATAAGAGAAAAATGTTGAAATGACACTATCAATTCATCAAAAATGTTTCTCTTGCACTGCAACTGGAGTCCATGGTGACATGACTGGTGATTGTATCTGTTTTATACACTCAAACATTTTGTAAAGTTTTTGTGATCCCAAATCTGGGAACCATCCCCATGGGTGACAATTTCTAACTGTTTATTTAGGCTCTTATCTGTATCCCAGATTAGAAGTGCAGCTGTTCTTCTCCAGTCTTAGACACACTTGCCTGATCTTGCAATGACTTTTGGAGGTTTCTTGTGACTGCTTTGCTGAGGTCTTTCAGAAAATCGGTCTTGAAGATTGCTTTAGGCTGGTTTTCCTTTGGTTCTTGACTGGGTTTGCTCTGGGCCTTTCTGACCTTTAACTTTATTCATTCTTTTCTTGCCCTGACCTTGTGGAGCCAGTAAACCCAAGAGGCCAATGAGGCAGCGATGATCCATAGTTATTTATGAGTTTGATGGCTGTGTTAGTGGTTTTCCCATTTTCCTTCTCTCTTGCAGCCTTTAGCCTTGAAAGCACTTTGGGGCAGGGTCTGTTTTCCTGTAACTGCCTTCTTGCACTTGTTGGGCAAAATCGGAGTAGTGATTGAGTCCTCAACACCCTTATGGCACTGCAGAGTAATAACATTTATCACACTTCTTGTTTAAGCCCTTTAGAGAATGACATTTCACAGCGTAATTTTACTTCCCAGATTTTTCCCTTGTGAGTTTTAACTTTCAGGGTAGAATTCTCTCTTATGGCCTCACCTTTTCCCTATTTTGTGTATCTGCAAGAAGTTGCACAAATAAGGCTTCTCTCAGCATAGCAAATGGAATCAGGTCAGACTCCCACGTGCCCTTCACCTCAAGATTCCTGAGTATTTCTTCCTTATTTGTCCTGAGTGGGCCCAAATTGCCTCATCTCTAGCCGCCCTTTCCACTTTGTGAAACAAGCAACTAGCTGCCCCACAGCTCCAAAAATCCCCGGATGACCTGGCTTTGGCTCTTTTTATTATCCCCCTAAGAAATGTGTCAGTAATTGAAATCTAGAGTAGCAGAGTTTTGTGATCTTGTCACTTAGCATTTTACTTATGTTTGGTTTATTTGTATTGTGCCCTTAAGCCCTGGAGCGGTCAAAGTCTGCCTAAGGGACCGAAAAGACTGAAACTAAGAATATCGTCATCAACTCAAAGACGAGAAGTTGAACAGGGGCCTTAGCACTCACGCTTCCTTGGGAGTCAGAAGCAGGGGAGGGAGAAGAATGCTGGGATACTTCAGAAGGCGAGAGACGAGACATTCATGCTGAGAATCATCTTGCAGGCTGCATTTCATTTATTTATGGGGACCTGGTGTCCGGTTATTTATTTTTTTTCCTGCTACAGTAATTTATCAGTGAGTTCATCCTGACTTAGTCGTGGGCAGAGGGCCCCACTGCTAGTTCCCTTTTATTTCATACATTTGTTTTATCTTAACTTGTAAAGCTTCAGTGTTGCTACTTCCTTTACCATCCATCTGTGTTTACGAAAGAGCTGGTCTTGATGTATGGCACAGCCCTCCTTTCCCCCACCTCGTTGTCCTCTCTCCACAGATTGCATTCTTCAGTATTGACATTTCCATCATTTGATTTATCCCAACAGGTTCCCCAGTGCCAACTAGATCATCATTTCCTCTCTGGTCGCATCACTTCAAGACTGTCCTGGTTATTTCCCTGGGCTCCTTATATTTGTGGATCAGCACCTGAGAGATTTCTGATGATTTGTCTCCTCTTTCAGTTGTCTGTTTGCTTAGAATGAATTCACAAGAGGTGATTTGGGAGGCTTAAGGATATCTGGAGTTGTGTGAAATGTGAGCTTTGTTCTGCCTGGTAGGGAGTGCTGGAATGTCCTATCTCAAGCCTTGTCACAGAAGGCCATCTCTGGAATTGCTTCAAACAGAAGGACCTGCCCATGAGCATTCTGCCAGCCTTTGTGAATCAAATGCCACCCTCCAGATTTCTCTGAGAGCTTCGAGAAGGGGAGAGCTGGATTATAAGCATTGAAAGTAGATTATTACCGTTTCAAAAAGGGAACACAGCTGTAAGAAATTCACATTCACTTTGGTTAGGAGAGAGTTGAATACTCCTTTTCTTGTGCCTTTTTTTTTTTTTTTTTACTAATACTATATTTGTGCGATCTGACCACACATCCATACATAGACACAAGCAGGTATATAGTAGACACAGAGAAGAAAAATCCCATTCCTGAATTCTAATGATGTTGGCATTAAAATACTGAATGCTACATTATCACGAGAACTTCAGCAGTCCTACTTTGCATCAGTGGCATTTATTTTTCATGTCAAGCAAGAGAGAAAACTGCAGAAATTTTTTCTCCCCAGTTCCTTTAGCTTTCTTTAACCAGTTCCTTTGATTGGGAAATGTTCTGTGACTTATATATGATATGTTGGGGACTGGCTATATTACAAAAAGTAGCCTTCTTGACTTGTCCTTAAGTTGACTGTGATCTAGTTTCTTATCCATTATTTAAAATTCCTATGCCATGAAGGACACTTGTAATTCTCCATTCTGCAGCTCCACTCTGCTAGGTATATGGGGCTGAAGCCTTTCAACCCTCTCTAAGCTGGAGGTTATGAAATTGATACCGGCTCACCTTTGGTGGTGGGCAAGGAATGACCATCAAGAAGCTGTCACCTACTCCCCTCATTGCTGAGGCACAGTGAAGTTAAGGACACTGTGGTGTCTTGTCATTATCCCCATACCCCAACCATAAATAAGAGATCAGTGCGTCTCCACCATGGTTTAGGAGAATATGATGCCTGGATTCATGCCAATGGTTAGGTCCCTAAATCACAGACTGATGCTATTAATAGGGTCAAGGCTTGATCCAGGTATGGTGTTTCTGAGGCGGGCTTAGTGGGAGATCCTGGGATCATCGGGGATGTGCCCTGGGATGGTAGTTCTTGTGGAAGGCTTGGCTTGAGAGCCTGCAAGTTTGGCCCAGCGGCTATCTCTGCTTCCCAGCTCACTGTGTAATCTACCCACTGCACACACTCTGCCACTGCCATTCTCTGGCTTCAAACAGCTTCAACCAATGCAGTCTGTCTGATGTTGGACTATGAATCTTCAAACCAAAATAAACCTCCTTCCTTCATAAGTAGCTTGTTCTTAGATATCTCACTATTAGCAACAAAAACTAATATGCTTTCCCCGTCCTAAAATCAAGCTTAAAATGGGCTTCTGCTGCAGCTGGAAGGATTTGGGCAGCTATGAGGGAGAATTTCCTGACTCTGAGGATGTCAAATTGCTTGCATGGTTGTATAATCATACTCTCAGCACAACTTAAAGTTTTTTTTTGATTTCTTTCAGACACTTCAGGGCAGAGGAAAGAACACTTTGGTGTCTCAGGGCCAACTGAGTTCCCTGGCAAGGAAGACCACAAACAGGTAATATCTCTTTGTAACTTCTGATAATGATACATGTATTTCTGTCTATCTTTAAAGTCCTATTTATTAAAAATATTCTCGGAATTCTATGAAAGGCAATCAAGCATATAGGTAGGATGACAAGTAACAAATAGCAAAGCAGTGACCAGATATGTCAAGATAAAAAGCCATGAGAAACAAACCAAAGAATGTTTATTTAAAATTAGAGGTAAATAATAGAAAGTAACATTGATTACCTTTTTTTGGAAATGGAACAAAAATTACAAAAAATAAGGAAGCAGAATTAAAATCTCACCTTTGAATGAGAATCACCATGGTTTATCTCTTTGAGGGCATAGTAGTAAATAATGTTATTATTAATACTTTTCAAGATAGTAGAAGATGAAGCCACTAGAGAAGTATGAACTGAGTATCCAAAAGGTCTAAATTACTTACCCGACACCACAGTTGGAATGTATGCCTGTTGGAATTAGCAACAAGTGGAATGTAATAAAAGAAACATTGTCACTGATCTCCAACATTCCTATAATTTTTATAGATTGAATCCCTACCAATTTAACTTATGGAGTATAAAAAAGAATTTAATTATCCTATTATAATAGTATGTGCTCTCAGAAATTAAGAGTATGCTGCAGGCGTTGACTAAAAATGGATAGACTAATGGCTTTTAGCAAGAATGAAAGGAGATTGAAAACAAAACAGGAGTTGAACTGTGGCTTCTCAAAGCAGCTTCTTGCAGATTTTTTTTTTTTAAGCTGGGAGGGGAGGACTGATTTACCATTTATATAAGGGGCATAATTTATCTGTGCTGATTAAAATGATCAAGTATGCAGCGGCAGCTCTTTATATTCCAGGTAAATGCTTCCTTTGTGCTTTTCAGACAAGAATTTCTGACATGACATAGGAAAAGCTGAAGGAGTCAGTCTTTAGGGTGTGTTTTCATCCAGGAGGTGGCTTGAAATGGATTAATGGCAAATCACAATAAATTATTTATCAGATAATAAGTGTGATAATTGTTCTTATTTATCATCAGTATAACTTGCCTTGTTCTCCTGTCATGCTTTCAATCAAACCCTCCCCAAAGATTTGCTGGTTAAGATATACAGCCAAGAGGTCATTGCAACAATTTTTCCTCATAATGGCACACTGATTATCTCCTAATTGAAAAATGTAAACTAAGGGCTTTGTAAGTAATGCGAGTGACCCTTGCATTTCTAACACAACGAGGAGAGTCACTCTGCACCTCATTCATCCTGCTATAGGGAACAGTACAATTTTCAGTAATTTTGATGGTCTCCTGAATTAATTGGAAATAAGTTTTTTGTTTTCCATGGAGAAGAAAAAAAACCTATGTGCCCAATTTTGCTGAAAAAGTAGAGATGTAAAATACCATTCACTACCTACTGTCCTGCTGGCAGCTAATCTATTGAAGCTTAATTGTAATTATCCACCAGGTATAGGCCTGGAGAGGAATACTGATTACCACTATATGCATTTCTGTGGGAAAGACTCTGTATTGAGTCTGTTGCAAAATTTCAAGTAAATTTATTTCTACCAGCAGCTGTAATGGATCATTGGTCATGGACTATTTCAGGACTTGTTGCAATGGGAGAAAATAATCCCAACTTGTGTGTGCAAAATTCCTTAAAAGATTGTCAATCTTTCTAAAGTAGCCTGATATACATGAAAGTACCCAAACTGTAGTGTGAGAGGCACCTGTGGTTACCCAGAAATGCGTTCTATGCCACACAACATGTGTTGCCCAAATGTCCTTCATGGAAACAGTGGTTACTACAAGAAAGGATTCTTCATATTTCTCTGTGTCTCCTTCCCTATTCCTCCTTTACCATTCCTTTCTATTCACCTGACCTGTTTTTGGGGTGCCCCAAGTTCATACCTCCAATAGAACCCTCTCCTAGTACCCCATTTCCCATAGATGTGCATGCTGTCACTAAGCTCACAGTCTCCCATGTGGGCCATAAACCACTCCTTGGCACCTCAACCTGCCCTGTTTCTTGCAGGTCAGTCTGCTTCTCCTGTGTGAGTTGGGGATCATTCACACATCTGGTTTGCATCATCCTCTTTCCAAAGCAGCTCAACACTCTTCATAGCTTTGTTTTATAGAGCTCCTGGGGCATACTCTCCTAGACCCACTTGCTCTGTTCTTGCTGCCTTGATTCCAGAGCCCCTTGGCTCTTAGCATGTTTTCATATATCTCTATAGCTCTCTTCATGCTGTTTGTGTTGTTTTTCTTCTTCCCAATCTTGCCTTCAATCTTGGGCACTATTCACTTCCCTCCTTTCTAGTGTTCCACAGATGGGAGCTAGATTCAATTCTACTTCCTCAACTCAATGTAAAAGCCTTGACCTTTCTGCTTCACCCAGAGTAGATGTTAGACAACTTCAGTGCCAACCTTCAAAGCAGAGGCCACTTTCTGACTTGCAATAGCGTTGATAGTTGTTATCTCTGCAATTGTATGCATTCATTGAGAAGTTGGCCTGCTCTTTCTGTGAAATAGAAGAGTTCAATAAACTGGGTGGTGGTCATATATTCTCAGAGTCCCATATTGATATTTCCTCAAAAGCTCTTTTGGTTTTGGTGTTGACTGAGATCTAGTGACTCTAGCTCTCTTTACAAAGCAAGAAATCCCTTTGGTTATCAATGTTTTGAACCCCCAAATTAGGACATGTGGATGAAAAATAGAGTAGAATATTTCAAGTCTTAAAAAATCTAGAATGTTGTATTAGTTATCCATTGTGTAACAAATTACCCCCAAATACAGTTATCTAAACAACAAGTTTTAGATCTAAAACAAGCATGTATTGTCTCACACCATTTTTGTTGGTAGCACTACCTTGGGGTCTTTTCTAAACTTGTAGTCAAGATGTTGGCTGGGGCTGAGTTATCTGAAGACATGACTGGTTCCTCCAAGAAGACAAAGTGATATGGTAGAGGGCAGAAGGGCTCTCTCTGTTCATCGCCACATAGACCTCTTCATAGCACTGCCTGAGTGTTTTTACAATGTGGAAGCTGGCTCTTCCCAGAGCAATTGATCCAAAATAGCAAGGTAAAAGCTGGAACGTCTTTTATAGTCTAGCCTTGGTGATCATGCTCTGTCATTTCCACAATATCCTACTAATAACACAAGTTAACTGTTGTGAGAGGGAACCACCCAAGGGCAGGAAAATTAGGCAAGAATCACTGGGGACCATGTAGGAGGCTGACTACCGCAAATGTGTAAGCGCAAATGTGCAACCATTTTTTTAAAATCCTTTTAACCATGCTTGGGAGGTGGTGAGGAGGTGTGTTCTTTGCTGTATTCAGCTAGAGGAGACACAGGGGCATACTATTTCCTGGTGGCACTTGATCAGGAAACAAACTTTCCGCAACATTATCATTGAAACATACTATAAATTTAATTTATTCTCCTTGTTGCTTTATCTTGTACCCACTCTGGTGTTTCCCAGCATGTATTTCTTAGTACTAATCCCGTGAATATCTCCACTCCAAATGACTTTGTAGTCAAATTTGGAGATTCACAATTTTCATGACCATATGATGCTTCTGCGTATTCTTGCAACACACAACCAGTTTCATTTTGTTAAACCCAGCTTCTCAAACTTATTAGTCTGCATTTTTTTTGGTCACAAATAATAGCATCCTCCAATTTTGAAACATTGCTCTAAATGGTTAAATGTCCATTATCAATATTATTCCAGAACAGGTTTAAGATGGCTATGATAGTAAAACCAGCACTCAAATGTGCCTGGAATCATAGAGTTGAGTGCATTCACTCCATTGAAGGGCTTGAAGGGCAATCTTATAACCACAGCTCCTAACTCAGTAGCTAAAATGTTTTGTTTGCTGTGGAACCCTCAATCGACCAACCTTTTTCTGTGCTCTAAGAGTGTGTACCTTGATGTTTCTCTGCCCCTGTATGAAATCTCTATTGAAAACTGGCCCTCAAAGTCTTTCAAAGAGCATGAACCTTCTTTCCCCAGGAGGAGGAAATTTTCTCCACCTACATATAAAGTCCAAGAAGCATAGCACTGCTGAGATTAAGCATCTCTTAGCCAGCGTGTTTTATGGCTGAATTGTTTGTCTTGGTGTGTAAGCCTCTGGGGCATAACCATTTCTTCTTATGAGTCTGGAATAGCACTCAGCATACTGTCAGCACTCAACCCAAAATAAATCATCATAATAATAGTCATAAACATAAATCAAAGGAGCACAATTCAACTTATTTATAGCCTTACAGGCGAAGCACAATAGAAAAAGTGCAGTTATTTTCCATCATATTATCCTATATCATTTCCTAGCAAAATGTCATATTGTCCACTAGTGTGTAACCAGGTAATGGAGAATTCTGGTGCAACCTGCGAATTCTGTGGGGCCACAGTTAAATGACGTGAGGCTAGAGGCTCATGTTTCCTCAGTTTCTATAATTAAAACCTAAATTCCTGAGGCTTATTAAGATAATACTTAACATATAATTATCTTGACATTTTAAAAAGGAAAAGTGTTTAAGACAAATTATGTAGTAATATTTAATCACAAAAGTCTACGAGTTCTGCTCATTTCTTCAAAGATCTGCTCCCTGATTTCCAAGGTGAAAGCTTAAAGCCTAATAAAGATTTTAATCTGATGTTCAATCTAGTGGATAATGGTGGATTAGTTACTGAGTTATCCCTCCCATATAACATGCTTTTATGTACAGAGTGCTTTTACCACTTTGAGATCCAGGCTGCTCTGAAAGTTGGGTTTGTTCATCCATTGGATCAAATATTAAACTATACTAGCCACATTTCCTGCGTGGTTTTATTTATTTATTTTCTGGAAGAATTTGAAGAACATACCTACACACACTAGCAGATGTGTATGTGTGAAAGTAACAATTCCAGGGGCCTGTGCTGTGGTACAGTGGGTTAAGCCACTGTCTGCCGTGCTGGTATCTCACATGGATGCTAGTTCGAGTCCCTGCTGCTCCACTTCCAATCCATCTCCCTTCTAATGTGCCAGGAAAGCAGCAGAGGATGGCCCAACTGCTTAGACCCCTGCACCTACATAGGAGACTCGGATGAAGCTCCTGGCTCCTCTCTTCAGATAGGCCCAGCTCTGGCCATTGTAGCCATTTGGGGAGTGAACTAGCAGATGGAAGATTTCTCTCTCTCTCTCTCTCTCTCTCTCTCTCTCTAACTTTGACTTTCAAAGAAATAAAATAAATTTTAAAAACCCTAGTTCTGAATATATACACCACTCATTATAAAATACTCAAATATTTTGAAAGATTTGTCTTTAGACTTTTTTCCTAACTGTATAGTGTTTTTAAAAATAAAAAAAATATTTTTTCTTTATTTTTAAAAACATTGTCAGATAAAACTATGTATTTATCATGGACATTGTGATGTTTTAAAGTGTTTATACATTGTGAAATGGTTAAATCTAACCAATTACCATCTGCATTATTTGACATAGTTGTCATTTTTATGGTGAGGACACTTAACATCCACTCTCTTAACATTTTCTTTTTTTTTTTTTTAAGATTTGATTTATTTATTTGAGAGGTATAGTTAAAGAAAGAGAGAGGGAGAGACAGAGAGAAAGGTCTTCCATCTGCTGGTTCACTCCCCAAATGGCCACAATGGCCTGAGCTGTGCTGATTTGAAGCCAGGAGGCAGGAGGCAGGAGGCAGGAGCCAAGAGCTTCTTCTGGGTCTCCAAAGTGGGTGCAGGGGCCCCAAGCACTTGGGCCATTTTCCACTATTTCCCCAGGCCATAGCAGAGAGCTGGATAGGAAGAGCAGCCAGAACTTGAACCAGTGCCCATATGGGATGCTGGTGCTGCAGGTGGAGGCTTAGCCCACTGCACCACAGCACTGGCCCCTCCAGATGACTTTTGCACTAAAACATGTTCCAAATGCTTTTTACACTAAAATACATTTTTTGCACTTAAATACATACATACATATATATATATCCTATACTGTTATATTGTTTTGAGACAGGAAAAGCTTTATATTTTCTGTAATCTTATGCAAATCACTTATGAAAACCATCTGTGGTGACACACACATGTTTATTCCTTTTGTCTACTAAATAATACTCCGCATCTTTTTTTTTTGTTAAAGATTTATTTATTTATTTGAACAGCAGAGTTAGAGAGAGAGAGAGAGAGAGAGAGAGAGAGAGGTAGGTGTCTTCTATCCACTGGTTCACTCCCCAGATGGCTGCAAAGGCCTGAGCTGCACTGATCTGAAGCCAGGAGCCAGGAGCCAGGAGCCAGGAGCCAGGAGCCTCCTCTGGGTCTCCCATGTGGGTGCAGGGGCCCAAGGACTTAGGCCATCTTCTACTGATTTCCCAGTTCATAGCAGAGAGCTGGATCAGAAGAGGAGCAGCGGGGACTCGAACTGGCACCCATATGGGATGCCGGCACTGCAGGTGGCAGCTTTACCTGCTACGCCACAGTGCCAGCAATACTCCACATCTTGAATTGCCATCTTTTTATTTAACAATTCCCCTATTTACTTTACAGATAATATTGTAATGAATGTGTTTGCATATGATAGAGTAGATATCTAGAAGTATAAAAACTGGCTTAAAGTAATGAACATTTTTTAACAGGCAGTGGGAAGTGAATGTTCCAATAAAATCCCATGATGAAAATATCTCTCTCTTATTACATGTTGTCGATGTATGGTGTTTTCAAAAGTTAACCTCTTCCTAGCTGTTGCAGAATAGCACTAGTGATTCAATTTGTATTTCTCTGGTTAAAGTGAGGGTGAGCTTCTTTTCACATGTTTTTGGCCATTTTTTCCCCTCTTCAGTGAATTGCCTTTTTTTTTTATATATCCTTGGCTTATTTTTCTATTGGATTTTTTTCTCATTAATTTTTAGGAACTATTCATATATTCTGGATACAAACATTTTATCCTTCACATTTCCTTCAAATATCTTTCACATTCATGTCCTTGTCTTTGAATTTTAGGTGTCTTGTTGAACAGTAGTTTAAAATTTTCTGGAAATTAAATTATTTTTATTTTCTCTTATTATTTTTACTTTTTTAATTTAAGAAAGACAAATTTAGTTCCTTTATTTCTTCTGGTTGCAATGAGTCACAGTAATTCTGGATCTTAACTTAATCAGTTGTGAAACCAATGTAGAGAAGAAACTCAGTCAATAACTGGTCCTAATGGGCTTAATCAATGAAGAATTATAGAAAATATCTTACGTGAGTGTACCCCGTTTTAACAAAGTAAAGGTGCTATTTTCTTTTTTATCAGTGATTTTATGCCTAAGCTTACTATATTTAGCAGTTGAATTCCCTTCCTTTGATTTTCAACCACATCTAATTAGACATTTGGCAATCTCCACTAAATGACTTCCTCATTCAGTCACTAAGATTTTAACAGCCGTTGTTAAGCGAACCAAGAGAAAGCTGTGTTCACTAAGATGTACACCAAACACAAGGAAAATGGGTTTGGAATTAGAAACAACATAGTTAATGTCACATGAGAAAAATCTGCCTCTAACTTTCCTGTTCTATGTATACCTGATAACCTCTGTTTCCACAGATTTCCTCTGTTCAAAAATCCTTGAATAATTTTTATCCTTGCTTGCTTAACTGATATGTGGTCAGATTAAGATATTAAGTAGTAGGACAATTGGAAGTTTGACATGTCTAAAGTAACTGCTGCCTGAGTTGTCAGCACTGGGGATAGTGTAGCAGAATCCTAGTGAGATTCACCCCCAGAGTGCCACTGTATCACGGGGACAGTCTCTATGTTTGTCACACAGGATAACTGAAGGGCGGGTACTGGGTGGTGGCGATCTCTTACTTTGCTAGTTTTAGGTTTATTTTGGGTATCTTTTGGTTGACATGGTGGCACTGAAAATATTTTTTCAAAGATAATTTAAATATAATTGTATGGCTGATATTATATATGATGTTGTTAATTAATGAAGAGCTTTCATATACCTTATCTGGTTTCTTTTTTTTTTTTTTTTGACAGGCAGAGTGGACAGTGAGAGGAGACACAGAGAGAAAGGTCTTCCTTTGCCGTTGGTTCACCCTCCAATGGCTGCCGCGGCCGGCGAGCTGTGGCCGGCGTGCTGTGGCCGGCGCATTGCGCTGATCCGAAGCCAGGAGCCAAGTGCTTCTCCTGGTCTCCCATGCGTGTGCAGGGCCCAAGGACTTGGGCCATCCTCCACTGCACTCCCGGGCCACAGCAGTGAGCTGCCCTGGAAGAGGGGCAACTGGGACAGAATCCGGCGCCCCGACCGGGACTAGAACCCAGTGTGCCGGTGCCGCAGGCGGAGGATTAGCCTATTGAGCTGTGGCGCCGGCCCTGGTTTCATTCTTATACCAAACTTGATAGGTATTATTTTGTAAAGCATACCCTTATTGAGAAAAAAACTTACATACTATACAATTTGTCTATTTAAAGTTTTTAGATGGAAGTGTTTGGCCTAGTGGCTTAGAATGGAGTACCTAGGTTCAAGTCCCAGCTCCCCTTGGATTCCAACTTCCTACCGAGAAGCACCATGAGGAGGAGGACAGCAGGTGATGGCTCAAATACTTAGGTTTCTGCCGCCCATCTGCGAGATCTAGAGTGAGTTCCTGGCTCCTGGCTTTGACCTGCCTCAGCCCCAGAAGTTCCAGGCATCTGGGGAGTGAACCAGTGGATGGAAGATATCTCTGTCTCTCTGCCCTTCAAATACACAGAATAATAAAATTCAAACAATCTTTCATTAAGGTATTCCATTCAGTGGTATCTTCACTTGGACTGCTATAACAAAAATATCATAGACTGGGTGCCTTGACATTTGTTTCTTACAGTGCTGGAACATGGAGAGTCCAAGATCAAAGTGCTGTAAGATTTGATTCTTAGTGAGGACCCTGATTCTGGCTTGTAGAAGGCAGACTTCTCATAGGTCAGAAAGAGAGTAAACTTTGGACTCTTCCTCTTCTCATAATGACACTAACCAGTATGGGCCTCCACCCTCACAACCTCATCTAAACCTTATTACTGGCCGGCGCCGCGGCTCACTAGGCTAATCCTCCACCTTGCGGCGCCGGCACATCAGGTTCTAGTCCTGGTTGGGGCGCCGGATTCTGTCCCGGTTGCCCCTCTTCCAGGCCAGCTCTCTGCTGTGGCCTGGGAAGGCAGTGGAGGATGGCCCAAGTGCTTGGGCCCTGCACCCCATGGGAGACCAGGAGAAGCACCTGGCTCCTGGCTTCGGATCAGCGCGGTGCGCTGGCCGCAGCGGCCATTGGAGGGTGAACCAACGGCAAAGGAAGACCTTTCTCTCTCTCTCTCTTTTTCACTGTCCACTCTGCCTGTCAAAAAAAAAAAAAAAAAACAAACAAAAAAAAAACCAACCCAAAAAAAACCCTTATTACCTCCCCAAAGTCTGCCTCCAAATTTCACATTGATGGTCAGGACTCCAGCACTTGAAGTGGAGGTTCCATGTGGGAGGTGCAAAAACATTAAGTCCATGATAAATTGTTTCTGGCATATTCATGGAGTTGTGAAACCATTGTAACAAGTCAGTTTTTGAATATTTTCAGTATCCCTCCAAAAACTCCCTACCTCTTACCAGTTGCTTTGCCATACCACCTCTTCCCCACTACCATTCATGGTCCTCTTTTCCTTCAGCCCGAGCAATCATGAATCTACTTTCTGTTTCTGAAGATTTGCCTTGTCTGAACCTTAATATCAGGAATGGGGAACATCCAGCCCATAGGCCATATAAGGTCCCCAAAATCATCTGGTCTGGCTCTGCCAAGGCAACTGCAGGCAGGACTTGAAATTCAATAAGTCTATAGCAGGCTAATTTTTAAGTTGACAATTTTGCCTTGTCCATGGATGATGTTATAAATATCCAAATAGCCTTTGGCAGAGTAAAAGTTCCCCACCCCCTATATGAATGAAGCCATCAATATGTAGTCTTTTGCGATTGGCTTACTTCGTATAATAGTTTCAAGGTTCATTCATATTCTAGCATGTATTAGCACTTTATTAATACTAATAGCCTGTTGCCTAGATATACCACATTTTGTTTATATTTCCACTCAGATAGGTGCTATCACCCTTATCTGTTAAATGAGAAGACAGTCTCAAAGAACTTGAGTAATCTATTAAAGAGTTCAAGGGATCTACTCTCAAGTGATCTGTCCACATAGCTAGTTAGAGGTAGAATTACAGACATTAAATACAGTGCATGCTCATAACTTAAGAAAATATCTCTTTTCATATTCTTTCACTTTCTCTTTGCATCCTCTTAAAATCAGAACATCCAACATTTATGGTTAGATTAAATTGGTTCTTTTGCAGCTAAGTCATTTGTTTCAACCCTTCCTGGGTAGAGACCAAGCTCGTAGGCACCATGAATCTAAGAAGCCTTAAATATACTTAAAACCTCAATACAAAACTTCTCCAAGCACATTTACTTCAGAATCCCCCTGTTGCCATCATGCTGACTTATTAACTTTGATAGTTTGGTAGTTGATGAGGGTGTGCAAATTCCTGGCTGGCATGCCAGTTATCATTTAAAATCATGGAAAGGGGTCGGTGCTGTGGCGCAGCGGGTTAACGCCCTGGCCTGAAGCGCTGGCATCCTATATGGGAGCTGGTTTGAGACTCGGCTGCTCCACTTCTTATTTATTTATTTATTTATTTTTTTGACAGGCAGAGTGGACAGTGAGAGAGAGAGACAGAGAGAAAGGTCTTCCTTTGCCGTTGGTTCACCCTTCAATGGCCGCCGCGGCTGGTGCGCTGCGGCTGGCAAACCGCGCTGATCCGATGGCAGAAGCCAGGTACTTCTCCTGGTCTCCCATGGGGTGCAGGGCCCAAGCACCTGGGCCATCCTCCACTGCACTCCCTGGCCACAGCAGAGAGCTGGCCTGGAAGAGGGGCAACTGGGACAGAATCCGGCGCCCTGACCGGGACTAGAACCCGGTGTGCCGGCACCGCAAGACGGAGGATTAGCCTAGTGAGCTGCGGGGCCGGCCCCGCTCCACTTCTGATCCAGCTCTCTGCTATGGCCTGGGAAAGCTGTAAAAGATGGCCCAAGTCCTTGGGCCCCTTCACCCACGTGGGAGACCTGGAAGAAGCTCCTGTCTCCTGGCTTCGGATTGGTGCAGCTCTGGCTGTTGCGGCCATCCAGGGAGTGAACCAGCAGATGGAAGACCTCTCTCTCTCTCTCTGCCTCTCCTCTCTCTGTGTAACTCTGACTTTCAAATAAATAAACAAATAAATCTTTTTTACTCTGGAAGAGTAAAACATTTTGAAGTCCCTCCTAATTTCAAATTTTCCAGGACTTCAAGAACTCTGTTTCCATGTTCAATATGTTAAATGCAGAGGAATGTCTGAAATGTAGGAACCAAACTTGATGCTAATGGTAAACAATAAAGTTTGTAATTCCATACTTCTTTTAGATTGCTTCATATCTGGTATTGAACTTGGTTATAACAGAATTCTTTTTTTCCCAGAAACCTTTTATTTAAGGTATACAAACTTCATGCATTTCATACATAAAAATTTTGGGACATAGTGATTCTTCCCACCATACTTGTCATTCCACCTGCCCTCCCACCATCTTCCTCCTTCCTCTTCTATTCCCATTCTTATTTTTTACTAAGTTCTATTTTCAATTAACTTTATACACCTAAGATTAACTCTATACTAAATAAAGAGTTCAACAAATAATATAAAAAAACCCTGTTCCTCAACTGTACGGACAAGAGCTGTTCAAAGTCATTGCATCTCAAAGTATCAATTTCACTTCTATAGATTACCTTTTACATGCTCTATTAGTAACCATAGATCAGGGAGAACCTATGGTATTTGTCATTTTAGGACTGGCTTATTTCACTAAGTATGATGTTTTTCTGTTTCATCCATTTTGTTGCAAATGATAGGATTTGATTTTTTTTAACTGCTGAATGTGTCTATATTCATCAGGGTAATTGATTTGTAGTTCTCTTTCTCTGTTGTATCTTTTTTGTATTTAGGCATTAAGGTAATGATGGCCTCATAGAAGGAGTTTGGGAGTATTCCCTCCATTTCAATTGTTTTGAATAGTTTGAGAAGAACTGGAGTTCTTTAAATGTCTGGTAGAATTCAGCAGTGAAGCCCTCTGGTCCTGGGCTTTTCTTTGTTGGACAGGTCTTTTTATTACTGATTCAATTTCTGCCTTGGTTATTGGTCTGTTTAGGTTTTCTATGTCTTCATAGCTCAGTTTAGGTAGGTTGTACATGTCCAGGAATCTATCCATTCCTTCTAGGTTTCTGGATTTGTTGATTATATAGCTTTTTTTTTAAACTTTTATTTAATGAATATAATTTTCCGAAGTACAGCTTATGGATTACAATGGCTTCCCCCCTCCCCCATAACTTCCCTCCCATCTGCAACCCTCCCCTTTCCCACTCCCTCTCCCCTTCCATTCACATCAAGATTCATTTTCAATTCTCTTTATATACAGAATATCAGTTTAGTATATATTAAGTAAAGATTTCAACAGTTTGCACCCACACAGAAACACAAAGTGAAAAATATTGTTTGAATACTAGTTATAGCATTAAATCACAATGTACAGCACATTAAGGACAGAGATCCTACATGAGGAGTAAGTGCACAGTGACTCCTGTTGTTGACTTAACAAATTGACACTCTTGTTTATGGCATCAGTAATCACCCTAGGCTCTTGTCATGAGTTGCCAAGGCTATGGGAGCCTTTTGAGTTCACCAACTCTGATCATATTTAGAAAGGTCGTAGTCAGAGTGGAAGTTCTCTCCTCCCTTCAGAGAAAGGTACCTCCTTCTTTGATGACCTGTTCTTTCCACTGGGATCTCACTCGCAGAGATCTTTCATTTAGGTCATTTTTTTTTCCAGAGTGTCTTGGCTTTCCATGCCTGAAATACTTTCATGGGCTTTTCAGCCAGATCCACATGCCTTAAGGGCTGTTTCTGAGGCCAGAGTGCAGTTTAGGACATCCACCATTCTATGAGTCTGCTGTGTATCCCGTTTGCCATGTTGGATCGTTTTCTCCCTTTTTTATTCTATAGGTTAGTATTTTCAGACACTAGTCTTGTTTATGTGATCCCTTCGACTCTTAGTCCTATCGTTAAGATCAACTGTGACCTGAAATTGATCCCTTGGACTAGTGAGATGGCATTGGTACATGCCACCTTGATGGGATTGAATTGGAATCCCCTGGCACATTTCTAACTCTACCATTTGGGGCAAGTCAGCTTGAGCATGTCCTAAATTGTACATCTCTTCCCTCTCTTATTCCCACTCTTATATTTAACAGGGATCATTTTTTTCAGTTAAGCATCAACACTTAAGAATAACTCTGTATTAATTACAGAATTCAACCAATAGTATTAAGTAGAACAAACAAAAAATACTAGGAGGGATAAAGTATTGTTGTTCATCAACAGTCAGGACAAGGGCTGATCAAGTCACCATTTCTCATAGTGTCCATTTCACTTCAATGGGTTTCCTTTTTGGTGCACAGTTAGTTGTCACCAATCAGGGAGAATGATGATATTTGTCCCTTTGGGACTGGCTTATTTCACTCAGCATGATGTTTTCCAGATTCCTCCATTTTGTTGCAAATGACTGGATTTCATTGTTTTTGATTGCTGTATAGTATTCTGTAGAGTACATATCCCATAATTTCTTTATCCAGTCTACTGTTGATGGGAATTTGGGTTGATTCCAGGTCTTAGCTATTGTGAATTGAGCTGCAATAAACATTAAGGTGCAGACCACTTTTTTGTTTGCCAATTTAATTTCCTTTGGGTAGATTCCAAGGAGTGGGATGGCTGGGTTGAACGGTAGGGTTATATTCAGGTTTCTGAGGAATCTCCAGACTGACTTCCATAGTGGCTTTACCAGTTTACATTCCCACCAACAGTGGGTTAGTGTCCCTTTTTCCCCACATCCTCTCCAGCATCTGTTGTTGGTAGATTTCTGAATGTGAGCCATTCTAACCGGGGTGAGGTGAAACCTCATTGTGGTTTTGACTTTAATTTCCCTGATTGCTAGTGATCTTGAACATTTTTTCATGTGCCTGTTGGCCATTTGGATTTCCTCTTTTGAAAAATGTCTATTGAGGTCCTTGGCCCATTTCTTAAGTGGGTTGTTAGTTTTGATGTTGTGGAGTTTCTTGATCTCTTTGTAGATTCTGGTTATTAATCCTTTATCTGTAGCATAGTTTGCAAATATTTTTTCCCATTCTGTTGGTTGCCTCTTCACTCGTCTGACTGTTTCTTTTGAAGTACAGAAACTTCTCAATTTGATGCAATCCCAATAGTTAATTTTGGCTTTGACTGCCTGCGCCTCTAGTGTCTTTTCCAGGAAGTCTTTGCTGGTGCCAATATCTTGCAGGGTTTCTCCAATGTTTTCTAATAATTTGATAATTCTTGATGATTTGTTTTATTTCTGTGGTGTCTGTTGTTACATTTCCTTTTTCATCCCTGATTTTGTTGATTTGGGTCTTCTCCCTCTTTTTTTTTGTTAGTTTGGACAATGGTATGTCAATTTTGTTTATTTTTTCAAAAAACCAGCTCTTCGTTTTGCTGATCTTTTTTTTTCACTTGTTAATTTGTTTATTATTTTTTATAGAAAAATTTATTTAATAGATATAAGTTTTGAAAGTACAAATTTTGGATTATAGTGGTTCTTCCCTCCATAACCACCCTTCCACCCACAAACCATCCCATATCCTACTCCCTCTCCCATTCCATTCTTCATTAAGATTCATTTTTAATTATCTTTATATACAGAAGATCAACTCTATACTAAGAAAGATCTGTTGTATTTTTTTGGTTTCAATTTTGTTGATTTCTCCTCTAATTGCAATTATTTCTTTTTTTCCTGCTAATTTTGGGTTTGTTTGCTGTTGTTTTATAGGTCCTTGAGATGCATTGATAGCTCATTTATTTGGTGCCTTTCCAATTTCTTTATGTAGGCATGAGTTGCTATACACTTTCCTCTTAACACTGCTTTTGCTATGTCCCATAAGTTTTGATAAGTTGTATTGTCATCTTCATTCATTTCCATAAATTTTTTGATTCCTTTTTTGATTTCTTCAGTGACCCACTGTTCATTCAAGAGCATGTTTTCATTCTCTATGTGTTTGCTTATATTCTAGATTCCTGAGTTGTTGATTTCCAGCTTCATTCCATTGTGGTCAGAGAAGTTGCATGGTATGATTTTTATTTTTATTTTTTTGAATTTGCTGAGACTTGCTTTATGACCTAGCATGTAGTCTGTCCTAGACAAAGTTCCATGCACTGGTGAGAAATATGTGTATTCTGCAACTAAAGGATGAAAAGTTCTGTAGATATCCATTAGGTTCATTTGCTCTATAGTGTTGATGAGCTCTGTTGCTTCCTTGCTGATTTTCTGTCTGGTTGATCTGTTCATTGCTAAAAATGGGGTATTGATGCTCCCATTAGTATTCTTTGGGCTCTATGTTTTCCTTTAGATCCATTAACATTTACTTTAAATAGCCAGATGCCCTGTAATTAGGTGTATATATGTTTATTATAGTCACATCTTCCTGTTGAATCGATCTGTTAATCATTACATCATGGCCTTTTTTGTCTCTTTTAATAGTTTTTGTGCTAAAGTTTATTTTGTCTGATTTTAGGATGGCTACACTGCTCTTTTTTGGTTCTGTTAGTCCATTCTTTTACTTTCAGTTTGCATGTATCTTTTTTATTTTTTTATTTTTATTTATTTTTTTTTTTTTTATTTTTTGACAGGCAGAGTGGACAGTGAGAGAGAGAGACAGAGAGAAAGGTCTTCCTTTTTGCCGTTGGTTCACCCTCCAATGGCCGCCGCGGCCGGCGCGCTGCGGCCGGCGCACCGCACCGATCCGATGGCAGGAGCCAGGAGCCAGGTGCTTTTCCTGGTCTCCCATGGGGTGCAGGGCCCAAGCACCTGGGCCATCCTCCACTGCACTCCCGGGCCACAGCAGAGGGCTGGCCTGGAAGAGGGGCAACCGGGACAGAATCCGGCGCCCCGACCGGGACTAGAACCCGGTGTGCCGGCGCCGCTAGGCGGAGGATTAGCCTAGTGAGCCGCGGCGCCGGCCTGCATGTATCTTTTTTTTTGAGGTGTGTTTCTTGTAGGCAGCAAATAGATGGAATTTTAGTTCATTTATCCAGTCTGTATCTTTTAACCGGAGAGTTGAGGCCATTTACATTCAAGGTGACTATTGATAAGTAATGACTTTGCTCTGCCATTTTTCCATAAATATTCCTATTGTTTACTTTGGATTTCCTTTGTACTTTTTTTCCCTAAAGAAATCTTTTATTTAATGAATACAAATTTTATAAGTACAACTTTAGGTATATAGTGATTCTTCCCACTGTACCTGCTCTCCCACCCCCACTCCCACTCCCACCCCACCTCCTCCTCCCTCTTCTATTCCCAGTCCCATTCTCCATTAAGATTAATTTTCATTCAACTTTATACACAGAAGACCAACTCTATACTAAGTAAAGATTTCAACAATTTGCACACACACGCACACACACACACAATTGTTTGAGAACAAGTTTTACAGTTAACTCTCATAATGCAACTCACTGAAGACAGAGGTCCTGCATGGGGAGTTAGTGCACACTGATTCCTGTTGTTAATTTAATGATTAGCACTCTTATGTATGAAATCAGTGACCACCTGAGGCTCTTGAAATAAGCTGCCTAGGCTATGGAAGCCTTTTGAGTCCACAAACTCCATCAGTATTTGGACAAGGCCATACGCAAATTGGAAGTTTTCTCCTCCCTTTAGAGAAAAGTACATCCTTCTTTGATGGCCACTTCTTTCTGTTGGGTCTCACTCACGGAGATCCTTCATATAGGACAGTTTTTTGCCACAGTGTCTTGGCTTTCCATGCCTGAAATGCTCTCATGGGATTTTCAGCCAGGTCAAGAAGCTTTAAGGGATGATTCCTAGGTCAGAGTGTTACTTAAAGTGATTGTCATTCTATGAGTTTGCTGTGTGGATTGCTTTCTATGTTGGAACATTCTCTCTGATTTAATTCTATTTATTATTATTACCAGACACTTGATCCTATTTATATGATCACTTTAACACTTAATCCTATCTATATGTTCACTTTAACACTTAATATGGTCACTGTAACACTTAAGATGGCATTTTTGCCACCCAACTTAATGGGATTTGGGGTCACATGGCAGGTATTTAAACTGTACCCTTACAAGTAAGTCCGAGGAATGTATGCAGAACTATATAGCTTTACAGTTACAAATTTTCTCCTCCCTCTCTTATTCCCACTCTTATGTTTTACTATTTTCAATTGACTTTCCACATATATGATTTACTCTATGTTAAGTAAATTGTTCAACAAATAATATGGAGAACAGAAAAAAAAAACTGTTTCTTGACTGTCAAGACAAGGGCTGTTCAAGTCATTGCTTCTCAAAGTGTCAATTTAGGGGCTGGCACTGTGGTGTAGTGGGTAAAGCCACAGCCTGCAGTGCCACCATCCCATATGGGTGCTGTTTTGAGTCCCGGCTGCTCCACTTCTGTTCCAACTCTCTGCTGTGGCCTGGGAAAGCAGTGGAGGATGGCACAAGTCCTTGGGCCCCTGCACCCACATGGGAGACATGGAAGAAGAAGCTCTTGGTTCCTGGCTTCTGATCAGTAAAGCTCTGGTGGTTGCAGCCATCTGGGGAGTATAACTTCTTTCTCTGTGTAACTCTTTCAAATAAATCTTTAGGTGCTCTGTTAGTTATCACAGATCAAGGAGAACGTATGGTATTTGTCCATTTGGGACTAGCTTATTTCACCAAGTATGATGTTTTCCAGATTCAACTATTTTGTTGCAAATGAGCAGATTTCATTTTTTTAACCACTGTGTAGTACTCTATAGAGTACATATCCCATAATTTCTTTATCCAGACTTCCGTTGACTGACATTTGGGTTGATTCCATGTCTTAGCTACTGTGAATTGAGCTGCAATAAACATGTAGGTGCAGATAACTCTTTTATTTTCTGATTTCATTTCCCTTGGATAAATTCCCAGGAGTGGGATGGCTGGATCAAATGATAGGTCTATATTCAGATTTCTGAGGTATCTACATACTATCTTCCTTAGTGGTTTTACCTGTTTACATTTCCACAAGCGGTGGATAAGTGTACCTTTTCCCCCACATCTTCACCAGCATTTGTTGTTTTACCTTCACCCCATTCTAACTGGGGTGAGGTAAAACCACATTGTGGTTTTGATATGCATTTCTCTGATGGCTAGTGATCCTGAATATTTTTCATGTCTGTTGGCCATTTGGATTCCTCTTTTGAAAAATGTCTGTTTAAGTCTTTGGCCCATTTATTCACTGAGTTTTTTGCTTTGTTGTGGAGTTTCTTGATCTCTATATATATTCTGGTTATTAATCCTTTATCAGTTGCATGGTTTCTCCCATTCTTTCAGTTGCCTCTTCACTTTCCTGAGTGTTTCTTTTGCAATTCAGAAGCTTCTCAATTTGATGTAATCTCATTTGTTAATTTTGACTTTGATTGCCTGTGCCTCTGAGGTCTTTTCTAAGAACTCTTTGCCTGTGTTTGCCTGTGCCAATATCTTGCAGTGTTTCCCCAATGTTCTCTAACAATTTGATGGTATCAGGTTGTAGATTTAGGTCTTTAATCCATTTTGAATGGATTTTTGTGTAAGCTGTAAGGTAGGGGTCCTGCTTCATACTTCTGCATGTGGAAATCCAGTTGTCCCAGTACCATTTGTTGAAGAGATGGTCCTTGCTCCAGGGATTGGTTCTAGCTCATTGGTCAAATATAAGTTGGTTGTAGATGCTTGGATTGTTTCTGGCATTCTATTCTGTTTCACTGGTCTATCCATCTGTTTTTGTACCGGTACCAGACTGTTTTGATTATAACTGCCCTGTAGTATGTCTTGAAATCTGGTATTGTGATGCCTCTGGCTTTGGTTTTGTTATATAAGGTTGCTTTAGCTATTTAGGATCTCTTGTGTTTCCATATGAATTTCAGCATCATTTCTTCTAGATCTGAGAATAATGTCTTTGGTATTTTTATTGGTATTGCATGGAATGTGTAGCTTGCTTTTTGAAGAATGGACATTTTGATGATATTGATTCTTCAAATCCATGAACATAGAGAATATTTTCATTTTTTGTATCTTCTATTTCTTCTTTAATGTTTTGTAATTCTCATTGTAGAGGTCTTTGACATTCTTGCTTAAATTTATTCCAAGGTATTGGATTTTTTTGGTAGCTATTGTTATGGAAAGTCTTTATTTCAGCTACTTTCATAAATGAGAGCTTTTCAGGGTACAGTGTTCTGGGCTGACAGTTTTCTTCTCTTAAGACTTGGAATATATCTCGCCATTCTCTCCTAGCCTGTAGGATTTCTGTTGTCAAGTCAGCTGGGAGTGTAATTGGAGATAGTTTGATAGTAATCTAGCATTTCTCTTGTGTACATTTTAGCATCTTTTCTTTATGTTTTCCTGTGAAGAATTTGATTACAGTGTGTCATGGTGAAGATCTTTTCAGGTCATATCTATTAGGAGTTCTATGTGCTGCCTGTACTTGGATGTACCTTTCTTTCTCCAAATTAGGAAAGTTTTCTGTAATGATTTCACTAAAAAGGTCTTTAATCCATTCTTTATTTGCACACCTTCAGGAACTCGCAAGAGCAATATGTTGGGTCATTTGATAGTATCCCATAAATCTCCAGCACTGTTTTTTAGTTTTCTAATTTCTTCTTCTTCTTTTTGGTCTGACTGTAAAATTTCCAGAGATTTGTCTTCTAACTCAGATATTCTTTCTTTTGCAGTACTGAGTCTGTTGTTAAGGCTTTTCATGGCACTATTTTATTGATCTATTTAATTATTCATTTCTAATATTTCATTTTGATTTTTTGAAAATCTCAATTTCATGGGAATATTTTTTTCATTTATGTCATATGGATTTCTTTAATTTGTGGATTTGATTCTTATTACTTCTAAGTTATCCTATGATTAATTTTTTGAATTCTGTTTGTGGCATTTCTTCGATCTCTTCATCTTCCCATTCTAGTATTGACATGTTGTTGTGTCCTTTTGGGGACATCATGTTGTCTCCTTTACTCTTCTTTTTTGAATTGCTGCATTTATTTTTAGGCAATTGTGGAGATGCTTATTGTTTTTTTCTCCTGTGATGGCTTTTATCTTTGGACTATTCCCCTGTGGCTTAGTGGAGTGTCTGCTCTTTAAGTGAGTACCCAGAGGCTTGTACTGCACATGGCCAGGGAGTTCTGTTCCACTGTAAGGGGGGGGTGTCCAAGTGACACCTAATTTGAGCAAGGTACATCTCTTCTTCTTTTTTTTTTAATCAGATGGGAGGTTTGATAAACTCTGTTGGCATAGTTTCACATTCACCTCCTTTCCTCCAAGGAGATCAATGTCTTGGTGCTAGCCCGAGTGGGTACAATATTCATCCATGATGCTACAAGAACTACATAAAGGATCTGTGCCATCCTCAGTGTGAGCATGGATCCTGCAGCTATGACCTTCACTAAGGAATTAGGGAGCTTTGATCATATAGAGCTGCCCAAAGTGACTGCTCAAAGATCCAGCCACACTCTATGCCCTCCCACACAGCCAGAGTGTTTTCACAGTCCCAGGACACAAGTCTGCCACAGTCATGAGCACCCAGTCCCCTGTTAGTTCTCCCAGCCAGACTCTGGTATCTCCTCTTGGCTGGTTCCTGGGCACGTGGACATGAGCTAGCACAGCTGTTACGTATGTCCAAAATGGCTCATGCCCTCTCTCGACTATTTACAGAATGCCAGTGCTGGGTTGCTGGGGAGAGAGAAATGTGCCCCCTCCTTTTTTTCTTAAGTTGATGGGTATACTGTCCTCCACTGGGTTCCAAGCAGACTCTTGCCAGGCTCTTCCTATAGCTTTATCACCAGTGGCTTGGGCTGCTACAGTCTGGTCTCACCTCACTCTCCAAAGCTGATGCTGCAGCTCTTGTCTGCTAGGGTCCTGAGTTGTGTATATCCACACCCTCCATGTAGATCCACAGTATCCATCTAATTTGTATGGAGTTTCCTCTGAAGTTTTCTGCCTAGCTCTTCTCTGAGATTTCACTCTCCACTTTTTAAAAACTATCTTCCCCTAGATGAGAGCAGTAAGCTCCCTCCCTATTCCACCGTCTTGGAATCCTCCCATAACAGAATTCTTGAGAATGAATCTGGACAGTGAAACAAAAATCACTCACTTATGGAAGAATGCAATAATGGATTAAAATAGCTTCTCTTGGGGCTTACTGATGATAATCCTGTGCCAGATCAATTGACTGAAGCTTTCTTTACTTACCGATATTACTTGAATAAATTATTTTCATGATCTGTTTGTAGGGTGCTGAAGTCTGCCTTGTGTTGTGTAATTTGTATACAGAAAATTTCTTTCTCATTGTTCTGGAGGCTGAGAAGACCAAGGTCAAGGTCCAAATGGTATGGTGTCTGGAAGGGGCCCTGTCTTGGCTTCCAAGGTACTACATCCTCCAGAGAGGGAAAACCTTGTTAATCATATTGCCGAAGAGGAAGGGAGAGTGAGCATGCAAGTGAGTGCAGAACTCACCATTTTATAATAGCAGTGATCCTACTCATGAAGACAGAACTCTCATGCCCTAATCACCTCTTTAAGGTCCTACCTTTTCATACTCTTACAATGGAAATGAAATTTCTACATGAGTTTTGGAGAAACCAAACATTCAAACTATAACAGACAATGAGGATGCAAAGCCAGACACAAAGGAATTTACATTTGATCAACTTTCCAGCTTTTTATTTTATAGTTGGGGAAATTGAGTCCAAAGAGCTATGGTTTTATTTAAAATCATAAAGTGAAGGTCAGATTTCTTGTGCTTCACCTAACAACTCCACTTAAGTCTCAGAAGGTGCCTCCGGCATGACACGTTCCTGACATCCTTCTTCAAAGCTCCTTTGATTTCCCCAAATTTCTGAGCATATTATAATTATTTGTTATATGAACTTGCCTGAATGTGGGGCTAACTATGACCTGCTTCTCAATGTTTTCCCAGTGTCTGGTACAAATCCAGGCTCACAATTAATTGCTTTATGATTACTTGTTGAGTGAATGAAGCCTGTGTTTCTTTGACACTCTGTCCAATATTCTTTCAGGCTTTTCTGTTTTATGGTTTGGGCTAGATGCTTTCTAGCTGTGTATTTAGCAATGGGACAGTTTCCTCTCCAGTAACATCTTACAGAAAACCCCAAAACCCCAATACATCAGACAGACAACAGAAGAGATGGCTTGGCTGAAGCAAGATTCAGGCAGCCAGAAGCCTCATATTTTGGTCTCTCTTTGGGGAACTGAAAATGAAGGGATCCTCAGAGGAGTGCCAAGGCTCCAAGGATCACAGGTAAAAATCTTCCTCTTCAGACTTTTAAAGAGCAGTAGAGTTAAGATTTTACATGAGAATTGTTATTGCATAGTCATCAGTCCAAGACCTGTCTATGGAAGGCAATCATCTCTAAACAAAGAAAAGATCCCGTATCTTACAGGAAGCAATGTGTTCATTCATTTCTTTGAACACTCATGTAAATGAGTACGTGCAATATAACAGGCTCTGCTTTAATAATTATAGCACAAAACAGTGAGCAAAACAGATCAAGATGTTTTCTTTTTATGGAATTTACATTATGATAGGGAAAACAGATAATAAACAATATAGTATGTTTGGTGGTGTTAAGTGCTATGGAGAAAAATGATGTGTAAAAAAGAGTTATAGGCTGTGTTTGTGCATGCACACACGTGTGTGTGGGGGAGGAGGCTAGGGGGAGGAGGAGTGTTGCACTTTTAAATGGAATAGGAATGAAAAACCTGAGAAAGCGACATTTGCATACTTATGTCCCAGAAGGGATAAGGTGAGGGAATGAGCCTTAGGCTCTCAGAACAGTAAGTTAAAAGAGGGTTTTTTCCTTCAATCTCCTTTACGTGAGATTCTTTAGATTACAAGGAGCTACAGAAGAATTGTGATCAAGGAAATGATTTGGTTGGATTTCCTTAGTTCAGATTTCATAAATAGGCAGTAGGTAGAAAACCACTTTCGTTATGAATGACTTAAGAATAACTCACCTGTTATCATGGAATGCAATTTGCTTTTGCCAGTTATGCTGACTCACACACGCTGATTTGAGATGTAAATGAGTCTCCTTTCTATCTTTTCCTCTCTATTCTTGTGCAAAAGGAAGAGTTAAGAACCCGCTCTCTTAAGAGGTCTTTAAAACTAGGCTAGAGTCTCATTTGGGGTAGATTAGGAGAATCCTTGCCTGAAGGCAGATAAATCTCTCACATCTCATTATTGCCCCCAGAGTCTTTGCAACAGATAGAGCTTCTCCGGGTGATCTCAAATTTTCTCTATTAACCAGGAGAAAGTTCTTTGGCACTGTCATCCTTTCAATTCTCCTTGAATGAGATGCAGAAAAAACATGGCACCATCACATAACTGAGAGGATGCAGAAGAACTGTTTTCTATCACTTAGATCACAAGCAGCATCATTAGAGTGATGTGGAAGGAAACAAGTCCAGAGAGGTTGCTGTGCTTCCTATGATCCCATTTGCTACAGACCCTATTTTCTAAAACACTTCTCTAGTTTCCTTCACGGGAAGTTGTTATCTGCTCCTCTAAACAAGTTGCTCTGTAGCCAAGTCACTTTTGGAGAGGACAAGTTATGAAGTTTCTTAACCGGGATGGTGATGGGAGGAACAGAATGGAGACCAAGGGCCTTTAAGTGCTGCCTGCACGTTAGGTTCTATTTGGAGCTCAATCCAGGCTCCATGGAGTATAGTGTTTATGTTTTATTTAATGGATGCCTGACACTGAAAAATGGCTACTATATAGCTTTCTAGTGGGAGGCTGGGGAGAGTGACTATGAACAATAGAGCAGAGGTGAACTTGAAGTGAAAAAGATGTACCTTGTCCTATTATTACCTAGTTCATACCTCTGTTGTTTCCACTTGTTTAAGTGCCATGTCTCATGGATGTCTCCTCTGAGAACCAGCCCTTGCTAGATATACTGTAAATGCTTGGTTGGTATAGTGGGATTGTTGATAATGGTGGTCTTGTTTGGGGATAGGGTGGAGAGGCAGAAAGTTAATGAAAAGTTTGGGTACATAATAAAAAATTGACACCATTTCTGTACAAAAAACCCCATGCTTCATACAACAGGTAGATTTCCCGTATTAAGATATTATAGATGAGCTCGTAATGATTTATCTCTTTGAAAAGGAGAGCAGCAGAGATGGAAGGAAGAAAAGACAGAGAGAAATAGCTCTTCTATCCATTGATCTCCTTCCCAAATGGCTCCATTAGCCAGGTCTGGACCAGGCTGAAGCTAGGAGCCAGGAAGTCCATCCTGATTTCCCATAAGGGTGGAAGAAGCCCAAGTACTTGGGCCATCTTTTATTGCCTTCCAAGGCCCATTAGCAGAGAGTTGGTTGGTAAGCAGAGCAGATGGGACTTGAACTGGCACTCTGATATGGGATACTGGTGTCACAAGTGGCGGCATAACCTGTTGCACCACAATGCTGGCCCCAGATAAGCTCTTCATTGAAGGAATCTAATAGAAAATTATTCGTAAAGTAGAGTTTCTAATTAATATCTTTTATACAATTAGATTTTTATAGTGTAAATTGCGTGAAAGCAGAAGACAATGGTAGGACACCTTTGTAGATGTCACTTGAACTCTGCTTAGGGCTGTTAAAAGCACTGAGCTTTTAGAATCAACAGATCAGCTTTGGAGACTTGCATCTAGCATTTGTAAGCTCCCTGACTGTGGATAAATCACTTAACTTCAGAGTCTTCAATTGATTCATGTGCAGAAATGGAGGTCATGATTCTTCCCACACTTGGGTCGTTGTGACATAAAGTCTCTGGCACATGATAGAGGCTCAACAAATGTCATTTCATTCCATTCCTTCTCCTTTCCTAATGCTTTAGCACAAAAATGTAGCCTGAACTGCAAGTGTATTCTTGGTTTATTGGAGAAACTGGTCAGTTATGGTGAAGAACCCATTCCTCAAAATGTTTTAGTGCTTTCCTTGGACTTTGGTGACTTATCCTCGAGCCTGGAGGACCTATGATAGTTTTTTGACTCTGCTCCCTGCAATGACCTTGAGGACATCCTCTCCATGGTCCCTGCTCATCTCTCAGTGCCTTAGAAGTGATACCACTCTTTAGCTCATCACATTTACCAATAGATCAACTTGTATTGGATTCTAGCTTTCCTGAGTGCCCAAATTCAGCATTTTAGTGCTGAATCATTTCCCTTGTGTTTTGGAAAAAGCTTTAGACAACCAACAGTTTACAGAAGCAAGAAAAGTGGCCCCAAACTCACCCTTTTCCAAGTTTTTTGTGTTTACTATTTTATTTAACAAATGTAGATGCCTCACTTCAATGTAATGTAAATTCCTTACTTCAATGGCACTGGGATGACTATCCATAAAAATCTCCAGCAGTGGTGGACACTTGTATTAAGCAAAAGGAACTGGCCCAGGTGTTACAAAGTTGGTGATGTCTGTCCTCCTGACAACCCTCGAGGTTGGGTGGGACAGTGCTGCCCATTGCCTCCTTGTAGGGAAGATGTTCTCATTGACTGTTGCATTCCTAGACAGTTTCCTTAAAAAAAGGATTATAGCCTTTGCTCATTTAAGACATTGAAGTTTCTGTGTGTTCCTTTAAAGTATTTTCGCTCTCTTGTGGAAAATCGAAGAGGACACAGTGGGTTTCAGCACTTGCCAAGTAGTGGTCTTATCGATTTCCCTGGGAACCACCTTGGCTATTAGTATAATTTGTGGCTCTCTAGAGAAGAGATCTGTGTGACAAACATCTGAGAATACATTATGCTTGTGTTTCTTTATCAGGGAAAGTGGCAGCATGGTAATTTCATTATTTTTCAGGAACTACAAGGATCTGGTAGGTGGACTCTCCACTGTACTTGTGTGGTTTATTCTTTGGCCAGTGTAGACAGATTGATATATTTCTCAGTATTTGTGTCAAGTCCTCCAGAGAAGAGGACCAACTCTGCTCCAGGCATCCTGTCATTTTATTTTGTGAACGATAACTGTTTTCTGAACTATCATTCCTGAACTTGTATACCAAAATTAACATTTGCCTTCCCCAAAAGTTCCCAGGGGAAGGTTCAACCCTGACTCCAGTGATACCACTAAGCATTTGAACTATTTTTGGAACTTCCCTTTGGTAACTGTCTTCAGAGGCAAAGCACTGGCCATAAATGAAAGAGTTTGCTGACATCAGAGACTTTGACATCTAAGAACAGCAGTATTGCTCTCTTTGAAAATCAACACTGTTTGAATATGCTCATTGAAGCAGTAGTTGTTTGTTAAAAAAAAAACAGCCTTATTACTTTACTGTCAAAGCCAACAAGGGTGGAAAAGAGTCATTATAAGAACATCCTAGCACAGCTAGAGTCAAAAGTTGATTATAGGGAAAATAATCCCAAGTTTCAGCTTTTTCTTAATCATCAGCAATGTGTTTTTCCTGGTTAGAATGTCATGCACTGTTACCTGTCTCATTTCCTCATTGATTTTTTTAAAATCCTCTTTTTTTTAAACTTTTTCTTTCTTTTAAAGATTTATTTATTTGAAAGGCAGAGTTACGGAGAGGCAGAGGCAACGAAGGGGGTGGAGAGAGAAAGAGAGAGAGAGAGAAAGAGATCATCTAACTGCTGGTTCACTCCCCAAATGGCCGCAATGGCCAGAGCTGCGCCTATCTGAAGCCAGGAGCCAGGAGCTTCTTCCAAGTCTCCCACGTGGGTGCAGGAGCCCAAGGAGTTGGGCCATTTTCTACTGCTTTCTCAGGCCATAGCAGAGAGCGGGATCGGAAGTGGAACAGCCAAGAATTGATCCAGTGTCCATATGGGATGCCGGCACTGCAGACCATGGCTTTACCTGCCCTACCCATTCTGTTGAGGCTTTCTCTCATCATCCCTGAACTAGCGAGCTCCTATGTTTAAGGAAACTTTTCTACTTTCAGTTCCAGGCAAATTCTTTGCTGGGTCAAAACCCTCTGTTTACCTTTTCCTGCTTTCTAGCCAAGGCATCTTTACTCTTACTCCCTAAGCCAGATTTGATTTGATTCTTCAACCAATAGGAACTGCCAACTTCTTTCACCTTCCCACGATATTCACTCACCTGGTTTGTCCCAAATCTACTGCAGTATTGTATTTGAAATCTGAACTTACAGTCACAAGGAACATGCATAACAGTGTTGAGAATTTTTAGTAGTCTTTTACATGGGGTACATATGTGTGTGTATTTTTTTATGGGCTCTTGTTTTTACCATATGTCCCATCAGTCATATTACTACTAATTACTAAGGCTATATAAAAGCATCTTCTTCAGAGGGAAAATATTTTATAGAGTCACATTTAGGATTTTGGTAGCATTCAGACTTTGGAAGAAAAAGGAAACTCAAAAGTCAGGAAGACTGATAAGTGACCCAGTCAACCTGAGTCTCTGGGCACCACACTTACTTTTTGCTTCAATAAAGTCTGCTTCAAAGCAATCTCAATCCTTCATCAAAGAGATTTCTAGCATACTCCCAATGGGTTAACATAAATCTTACTCTTCTCACCCTTTTTTTCCTCCTTCCAAGTTGCTTCTCAAAAAAAAAAAAAAATCAGTCCTTGTGTCTCCATTTCTTTAAATCTTTTATCCTTGGGCCGCTACTACTGGCTGTATGGATTACACATCAGCAGTTAAGAATATTCCACAAAGTCCTGGCTTGTTCTCGCCCTGCAGTGCTTACAGTCACCAATGGCGATGAAAGAAATTTGAAAGGCACAGCCGGGCAGTCCTGAACCGGCTTCAGCACATTCCGTTTCTGCAGCTTATCACACTGTGGATGTTCTTTTGACCAGCCATCAATCATGTCTGAAAGTTTCCCGTGATTCTTGAGATATGAATCCCTTTGATAGAAGTTAACAATGCGGCACATGTAGCCTGGGCTAAGGATAATACTTCTGAATTTGAGTTAAAAAAATGCTTTGTTCCAGCTCAGATTCTTTCTTTCTTAGGATCCTGTTGCTCCTGGGCAGCTTCAGTGGCCCCCTAACTTGTAAGCCAAGTGGGAGAGTCTATGGATGCTTAAGTGGCTGCCGTCGCCAGTGAAGAAAGGGGCCTGCAGTGAGACAGAGAGGAACAATGAGGACCGGAGAAAGAGATGGAGCAGTGAGAGCAGAGAGGATAAGAAAACAAGATGGGCATGTCAACTGGAAGGCAGAAGCCATCCAGAAGGAGCCAAGCCCTAGAGGCACGGACGATATTCCTTACAGGATGGAAGGAGAGGGGAAGCCTTGACATCTCGCCCTGCAGGAGATCTGTGTGCTTCACAATTAACAGTTGAAAAATGTTTTCAGGAGTCGGAGTTTTACTCTTGATTCCTATCCTACCATGTGTGATTTTTTTTAAACTTTGCTTTGAAACTTTTGTACCTGGTTTTAGGGCAAAGGACAGACAATTGTGCTTGACTGATGGGAGTGAAGCTCTGAGCCCTGGGGACTAATATTTAAACATCTGTGAAACCCAAGGAGCCCTCATGGCAATCAGGCAGGCTTCATTTTCAGTGACTTTTAGCTGAAAGAGAAGAGAGGAGCTGTGTGCAAAATTATGGGGCCCTGGACCCCCATATCATGGAACATTATTATTCTGAGTGGACAGGGTGTTGATGGCTCAGTGCTACAGGAGAGCTGCTCATTGACTGAACAATCTAACAAACACGGGCCACCCACATTCCTGTGTGGAAGGCTGGAGATTGGAATTGAAATGTCACCCTTTCTTTTATCTTCAGCTCCAATTTGGAGGCACTTCCCTGGAGGGTTCATTTGTCCCCACCCCCTTTTTTTCCCCACAGGTTTGGAATAATTCCATTTAAAGCCTTTTGCTTACTCAAGTAAAACACCCTACCAAGTGAGTGGCATTTGGCAAACTTGCTCTCTTTTCTTGATTATTCCAGTCTATTGATCTGTGCCTCTGGAGAAATTCTGGAAACTTCCATGAAGTCTTTGGATTTAAAATATTCTCTCCCTAGTGATTAACTTGAACCAGAGACTAATGAAATGAGTTTCTTCCTTGCATTGGTGTTCCAGTTTTTCCTTCATATCCATCAATCCTCCAGCTCAGAGAACTTAGAAGTAAGGAGCATATCTGTCACTGGAAGACAGCAAAGCAATGGAACCACTCAGTTTGGCCAGCCAGAAATAAATGCCTTGGCAAGAAAAGTAGTAGGCTTGCTGTTGATTGTAGGAAACTGGTAAGAAAAAAATTTGAGAAAGAAAAGCCTTGTTCTTTTAAAAACTGCAGAATTATAGTCACCCTATTTCAAATAAATTCCGTGAGTCCTGGATTCAGATAACCTGCCACTGGGAATGAGGCAAATAAATAAATAAATAAAAGAGTGTTTTTGTACTTTATTGTGGGAACATTGTGATTGGTTTTTGAATTCTTGGAGCACACAAGGAAACACCACCAGTAAGGTTTTCCACAGAGTCTAGTTTCTCCTGGAGAGAAGATAAGAGAAAAATGAAAGATGGGCTATGTCTAATTTATAATGATGATTTCATCTCTCTCAGATATTACTTTAGTTTTGGATGATCGGTTCTTCCCACCTGAATCTGGATTGCTTTTTAAAGATGAAAAAGATCAGAGAGCTATAGAGTCTGTTTCTTGTCATTATAAGTTTGCAACTTACTTTTGTTAATACACCTTACTTTTGCTAATAGTTTCAAATTTGTTTTTAATTTTAATTTTTATTTTCTTCAAAGCTTAAATAACAAACAAGTACTGATAAACAAAACTGGTTAGTTCATGTTACTTTTTTTTTTTAAGAGTTCTTTATTTATTTGAAAGGCAGAGTGACACAGAGAGAGAGGATGGTGGGAAGATAGATAGATAGATAGATAGATAGATAGATGTTGAGTTTTCATCTCCTGGTCACATCCTGAATGGCCACAATGGCCAGGGCTGAGCCAAGATGAAGCCAGGAGCATGCAACTCTATCTGGGTCTCCCCTGTGGGTACTGGGGCCTTGGCACTTGGGCTGTCTTCTACTGCTTTCCCAGGCATATTAACAGGGAGTTGGACCACGAGTGAAGAAGCTGGACCTGAACCAAAATTCATATGGGATGCTGGCATTGCAAGAGGCATCTTAACCTACTGGGCCACAATGCTGTCACCTCATATTACTTTTTGAAGTTTTGTTTGTGCTGATGTCTGGACTTCAGATTTCCTCAACTAGGTTATTTTGAACACAACTAGTGGCTTTTTAAAATAGAAGCAATCAAATAGTCAACATGAGAAACACAGGGGTTAATATCCAGAGTATAAACGGCACTTATGTTGCATGTGTTTTACATAAGAAACATATGATGCTGAGATGTCATGTAACGATGAGTCATCCCTTTGGGCTTGCTCTTGGACTAGGAACTTAACAGATTTATGTTGTAATTTTTTAGTGTTCTTGAGCTCTGACCATTTTCATTCATAATTATATGAAAAACTTGAATGTTATCCAAAAGAAATGGTGATCTCTCATGCTGCTATTTTTAGAAAGGTTTTTTGGTCTTTAGAGAAAAGCAAGGGTAAAATCCGTGTCTTAATCACTCCTATTACCTTTCTCCCTGATTTAAGATAATCACTCTTCTATCTGCATAACTATCTTCTTTAACCCACACTTCTTTCTTTGAGCCAGGGACAGTTGGAAATAGAGATAAAGAATAGAATATGTGAGAAAAGGATCTAGGGGAATGGATATTGTACACTTTGGCGGCAGGTACCATGCACTCATTAGCACTTACACCACTTTCAGACTGTCTTGTTGTGCCAAAATACTTAGAACATGGTTTAATGATCATTTGAGTTTGCTGATGGGATAAATGACAGAGCAGGTGGAGCTTGTGGTCGAGACTAGACCAACAGTCCCCAAAGCGTGGTTCTATGTAAATATTCTGAGTAGGAAAAAATAGATTTAGAGATTTTATAGACTAGATTTGCTTTGGTATAAAAGGAAACTATCAATGTGGTAAAGAGACAACCTGCAGGATAGAATAAAATATTTACAAACTGCACATCTCACAGGGGTTAATATCCAGAGTATAAAAGGCACTTAAATAACTTAATATTAAAAATTCCAATTAAAAGTGGACAAGAGACCCCAAGGGGCATTTCTCAAAAGAAGATACAGAAATAGCCAACAGGTATGCAAAAAAATGATAAACACTACTAATAATCAGGGAAATGCAAATCAAAACCACAGTGAGGTATCATCTCTCTCCAGTTAAATGGCTGTTATCAAAAGGACAAAAGATAAGAACTACTGGCAATGATGTAACTGGAAGGGAAGCTTACACTCTGTTGGGGGAATGAAAATTAGTATAGCCCTTATGGAAAATTGTATGCAAGTTCCTCAAGAAATTAAAAATAGGACTATCATATGATCCAGTAATCCCACTACTGGGTATATATCCAAAGGAAATGAAGTTATTCTGCTGAAGAGGCAATTGTATTCCCATGTTAACTGTGGTACTCTGTGGAGTCAACTTAGGTGTCTGTCAACTGATGAATGGATAAAGAAAGTGTAATATACTTGTGTAAACAGAGGGAATACTGCTCATCCATAAAAAGGATGAAATATATTCATTTACAGCAGTGTGTATGAAACTGGAGGTCATTATGTTAAATAACATAAGCCAGGTACAGGAAGATAAGTGTCATGTGATCTCACTTGTATATGGAATTTACAAAAGTTGATTTCATCTATAGTTGAGAACATAGTGCTGTTTCCCAGAAGCTGGGGAGAGTAAAAGAGAGCAGGGGATATGGAAACCTTGATTATTAGTCACTAAGTTCTAGTTATATAGGAAAAGTAAATTCTGGTGTTCTATTGCACAGTAGGAAGACTACAGGTTATTTTTTCTAAATAAGTCTCTTTTTAAAAAACTTATTTTATTCACTTGAAATACAGAGTTATACAGAGAGGGAGGGAGACAGAGAGAGAGAGAAAAAGAGAGAGAGATCTTTTCCATCCATTGGTTCACTCCCCAGTTGGCTGCAATGGCCGGGGCTGGGCCAGGCCAAAGCCAGGAACCAGGAGCTTCTTCTGGGTCTCCCATGTGGGTGTAGGGGTCTATGCACTTCGACTGTCTTCTGCTGCTTTCTCAGGTGCATTAGCAGGGAGCTGAATTGGATGTGGAACTGACAGAACTTGAACCAGCATCCATATAGGATGCTGGTTTTGCCAGTGGAGGCTTTACCCACTATGCCACAATGCTGGCCCCTACCAATAATGTTAGTGAAGTCTGTATTTTAAAAAAAAAAGGTTTTTGAATGTTTGTACCACAAAAGAAATGATAGATGAGGAGATAGGTATATTTGCTCTGTTTTGAACATTAATAAATGTCTACATGTATTGAAACATTGCATGGTACCCCATAAACGTGTATAATGTTTTATGTGTCAACCAAAAAAAAAAAAAAAAGAATAAAAAAAGAACAAAAGGGCTCTGTAAAATGATCCTGTAAGAAAGAAACCTGATAAAATTGATTAAGCCATGATTGGTCAAATATACCTGACCATGGAACTCCTTCATCTTTTAAAACAGTCTTCCTCTTTCTTAAAAAAATTAATTTGGGGGCCAGCGCTGTGGTGTAGCAGGTAAAGCTGTTGCCTGCAGTGCTGGCATCACAAATGGGCACTGGTTTGAGTCCCAGCTGCTCCTCTTCTGATCCACCCCTCTGCTATGGCCTGGGAAAGCAGTAAAAGATGACCCAAGTCCTTGGGCCCCTGAACTCATGTGAGAGATCCAGAAGAAGCTCCTGGCTCCTGATTTTGGATCATCACAGTTCTGGCCATTGTGGCCATTTGGGGAGTGAACCAGCAGATAGAAGACCTCTCTCTCTCTCTCTCTCTCTCTCTCTCTCTCTCTCTTTCTGCCTCTGCCTCTCTGTAACTCTGACTTTCAAATAAATAAAATAAATCTTAAAAATTTTTTAAAAATTAATTTGAAAGGCCAACATTCAGAGGGAGAAAGAGAGATATCTTCCATCAGCTGGTTTAGGCCTCAGAATGCCTACAATAGCCAGGGTTTGGCTAGGCAAATACCAGAACTATATCCAGGTCTCCCACCTGGGTGGCAGGGATCCAAGTACTTGAGAAATCACTTGCTGCCTCCTAGGGTGAGCATTAGCAGAAAACTGGGCTGGAAGTGCAAGAGCTGGGACTTGAACCAGGCACTCTGAGATGGGATGTGAGCATCCCGAGTGGTGACTTGACAGCTTCACCAATGCCCATCCCCAAAACATTCTTCTTAGTGTCCCACAGAAGCAGTGCTCTAGCTAAAAACTGGGTTTAAGATGGGTTGGATTAAGATGAAAAATCTTGTCTTCATTGGGCATAAACTCGAATTGTATTTAATCAACACGCACAATGTCTTCAGGGACCACAGGAAGTCCCATTAATAAGAAAAATGACAGGTTGGTGTAGTGGTGCAGCAGATTAAGCTGCTGCCTGCAATGATGGCATCCCTAATCAGAGCATTGGTTTGAGTCCCAGCTGCTCCACTTCAGATTCAGCTCCCTGCTAATGTGCCTGGGAAAGCAATGGAGGAAGGCCTGAGTGCCTGGGATCCTGCCACCCACGTGGGAGAAATAGATGAGTTTCTGACTCCTGGCTTTAGTTTGGCCCAGTCCTGGTCATATCAGTTATTTGGGGAGTAAACCAGCAGCTGGTCTCTGTCACTCTGCCTCTCAAATAAAATAAAAATAAATCTTAAAAGAGAAAAGAAAAGAAAAGAAAAAGGAGACAATACGGTAAATGCATTAATTTCCCATTAGGTCAGAAGAACAGTTGAAGCCAGAATCATGATGAAATATTTCTTAGGGAGGAACCAGCCACCTCTTAAAGACATAAATGTCTATTATGGGAAGCACCGGTAGGCCTGCCTAACAGATTTACTGTTGTAGAGTCCTGGTCTTACTATGCTCTCACAGAGAGAAGCCACAGAGTCTCCTTCGTGTGGGCAAGCCTGATGATTGTAGAGTCTTTTACTTTATATAGTTTTCTTGAATAAGAGTGGGCTGAAAAAAAATAATGTTGAATACTTCTTGTGTTTGTAAGGCTCATGAAGAACTTGACCGTGAAGAAACTGGGGTGTGCTTTTCCAGGCAAGCTTCCTGGGGACTTGCTCTGTTCTGAATATCATTTAGAGCCTGTATATGAGACAAACAGACTTGCATAATTTCTTCCACCAGCAAATCCTGCAGAAGGAAGTCAGCACTGACAGGAGAGAAGGTTCGACACGCAGTCACCTTCTCTTTATTTCTGCTCTGCCTTCTTTCTGGGTAATGAATCGGGGTGTCGTTAGTCGCCTGCCTCGTGTTCATCACTGTCAGAACTGGCAGGGTAACAGATAACGGCAGAGATTCAAGGCCACCCAGGGAATGAAGCCTGACAGGACCTCATTTATCACTCCCCTTTTAGGGGGTCTCTGTGGTAGAGCCAGCATCAAAGCTGTAATCGAAGCTCACCAGGTCGCACAGGGGCCAGGCAGGATTGCTCCGCCAAAAAGCAACTTGAGCTGTCAAATCTGCTTTGTAAATGAAGTGTTTTTCTAGAGACTGTGTGTTTATAATTGTCATCCTGTGTGGAGTCCCTCAATATCCAAGATCTGCTCTCTATGTGGTCCCTCATTTCTTTCAGACAAGTGGAATTTATATAAGTAGAGAAGAGGTATGCCAGAAAACACATTTCTTTGACCTTGGGCATCCCTAAACGTGCTTTACTTCTGAGGGTTATCTTTCTACCTTAAAGGAATTTCATCTATTTGAGCAGCTCAATTGTTAAAGCTAAGTAAGAAACATTTTACTTGAGAGCCACCTCTTCCCTTGCTTTTTCCCTTGGGTGAGTTTATTCTCATGGCTAACCTCCTTCCATATAGGACTACCACCTCCAGGTCTTCAGCAGCGGTCAGCTTAGTTCTCCATTGTGCATCTCAAAGCAATGTCAAAATCTCTACTTGGATATTCCACAGGCACCTCAAGTTCATCAAATCCTTGACAGGTTACATCTTCACCCCAAATCTACTTCTCATCATATTCTCAATCTCAAGAAATGACTACCTTTTAGCAAAACAAAACAAAAACAAAAACAAAACAAAACAACAACAAAAACAAACCAAAGAAGTAACAACAGCAACAAGAACAAACACTCTGGTACTTTGCTAATCTTTACCCTCCTATGAAATCAAATCAAAGCTAAATTCTGTTGGAATCAACTAAATAGCTCCAATAATCATCCCACCTTCTCTAACTCCTTGTTTGAAGTGATTTTTATCAATAGCTCCTTAATGCTCTTCCTGCCTCTCCGCTTCTACATCACAGAGCACTTTCCAATGTGTAGAGCTGATCAAGTTGCTTTATTCAACATTTATTACTGACTCCCTATTGCATAGTGAATGGGCTCCAATCTATTCCTGTGGCATTCCTAGCTCTTCGTAATTTGATACCTGTCTATCTGACATAATACATATCTGGACTCTGTTTTAAACTTTCTTATCTATCAATACTGAATTCTCTGTGTGTCCTGTAGTGTGCCAAACCCTGTATTATCTCCGTATCTTTTCACATGCTTCTTCCTCTTCTAGGAATATCCTCTAATACTTGCCCACTTAACAAATCCCATACATTACTTAAGTCTCAGTGCAGGGACTGTGTCATTAGTGAACACTTCTCTACCTCCCCTCTAGCCATTTGCTTCTTGTTATGAGCTTATTTTTCATGTCTGTCATTCCACTATCATACAAACAGCACTTACTGAATACCTCCAATTGTCAGACACTATATTTGGCTCTTAATGTATTTATACATAATCCTCAAAGCAGACTATAAGGTAGATAGTATTATACTAATTATGCAGATGATAACACCGAGATTCAGGCAGATTGAATAGTTTCTCTAAGGTCATGCAATTGATAAGTAAAGAGAGTGGACTTCAGCTTCAGGTATATGCAGTTCTTTCCATTGTTTTAAAACGTATTTGTTCATGTCTTGAGAATAAACACTATATGTTTTCATTTTTTCAGTGGTATATGGTAGACATCCAGCAAAATTACTAAGTGAATGAAACTCAGAAAGGATTCCATCTATTTGTATCCATGAGACACATTGCATAAATAATCTCTATTTCTTACAATAACTCTAAATCACAGGCACAGATATTTCCATTTTTATACTTGTAAAACTGCAGCTTGAGCAGTTCAATGACTTTGCTAAGGTCGTAAATGAGACAGAATCACTGTTTCCTCACTCCATAGCCCATGTTCTAGTCAACATGTCATGCTGACTGTCAATGAAAGAATTTTTCTAATGACTCTGACAGAGTGACATCAAGGAAGGGACACAGAGGGATTCAGATCACATGGCTTAAGTCCATTATTGTACCCTTCAAGGCTTTCTGTGATTTCATTATATTCTTTCTATGCAGCTTTTTCTAACAAAGCTCTGTGACTTCCGTTCCCCTTTCTCTTCAGTCAGGCTGACCTCTTCACATTGCCTTGTATGTATCATGCTTACTGTTCCTGCTCTCTGACTTTTCTCACTTTCTTTCCACTGCCTGAAGTGCCCCCATCCACTGCTGCACCCAGCAAAAACTCATACATTTCTCAAGGACAAACTCAAATTCCATCTCCTCTATGAACTATTCCCCATAGCACCATCCTGCCTGCCCTGACCAAACATAATGTTGTCTGTACCTTGTATTTTGGTCTTGGTTACATAACTTTATTGCATTGCTCTGTATTATCTTGCATCCTGTAATTACTTCAGCATCCAAGTTTTATTCCCAGGAATATTGCAAACTCCTTGACAGGAGGGACTTGCTGTATATTTCTTTTATATTCCACACAATGCCTAGCACAATTCTAGGTAGGCACTCAATAAATATTTATTGAATTAAATCGGATATTACACAGGCCATATTTAAACCTTCATAGAATTTCTTTTAATAAATCATATGGGCCAAGAGGAGAGGATTATTGGAGGGAATCACTTGTGTATATTCAGTCTGGCCAAGTACAAATGAGATTGCAGGGCTATACTGCAGGTTCTTAGAAAAGAGCAATGGCTGACCTGGAATTCACAGCCAAAGGTGGGAAAAGGAAGATTGAGCCATATGAGGGAAGAGTGGGAAGAGCTGGTACAGCAAGAGCAGGGAATGAGAACTCAAACCAGAGTTTACATGTTCAGGCCTTTTGGGAATGCTCATGTGTGGAAGTTGACTCCTTATAGGAATTATGAACTCTAGGCTTCATGTTTGCACACAAAATGATACTATACCAAGCCATCAGTGGTAGTTAATACATCCTTGGAAATATGGCAATGCTTTGATTTTTTAATGTCTGGACAATTTTTCTTGTTCCTATAGTTTGGGCTTCTGGATTATTGGCAGGAACACTTCCTTAAACTTATAAACTTATTTTTTAAAAACTTTTATTTAATGAATGTAAATTTCCAAAGTACAGCTTATGGATTACAATGGCTCCCCCCCCATAACTTCCCTCCCACCCGCAACCCTCCCCTTTCCTGCTCCCTCTCCTCCTCCATTCACATCAAGATTCATTTTCAATTCTCTTTATATACAGAAGATTGATTTAGTATGTATTAAGTAAAAATTTCAACAATTTGCACCCACACAGAAACCCAAAGTGAAAAATACTGTTTGAGTACTAGTTATAGCATTAATTCACAATATACAGCATATTAAGGACAGAGATCCTACATGAGGAGTAAGTGCACAGTGACTCCTGTTGTTGACTTAACAAATTGACACTCTTGTTTATGGCATCAGTAATCACCCTAAGCTCTTGTCATGAGTTGCCAAGGCTATGGGAGCCTTTTGAGTTCACCAACTCTGATCATATTTAGAAAGGTCGTAGTCAGAGTGGAAGTTCTCTCCTCCCTTCAGAGAAAGGTTCCTCCTTCTTTGATGACCTGCTCTTTCCACTGGGATCTCACTCGCAGAGATCTTTCATTTAGGTCATTTTTTTTTTTCCAGAGTGTCTTGGCTTTCCATGCCTGAAATACTCTCATGGGCTTTTCAGCCAGATCCGAATGCCTTAAGGGCTGATTCTGAGGCCAGAGTGCTGTTTAGGACATCTGCCATTCTATGAGTCTGCTGTGTATCCCGCTTCCTGTGTTGGATCATTCTCTCCCTTTTTTTTATTCTATCGGTTAGTATTTTCAGACACTAGTCTTGTTTATGTGATCCCTTTGACTCTTAGACCTATCAGTATGATCAATTGTGACCTGAAATTGACCACTTGGTCTAGTGAGATGGCATTGGTACATGCCACCTTGGTGGGATTGAATTGGAATCCCCTGGCACATTTCTAACTCTACCATTTGGGGAAAATCAGATTGAGCATGTCCCAAACTGTACATCTCTTCCCTCTCTTATTTCCACTCTTATATTTAACAGGGATCACTTTCAGTTAAAACTTATAAACTTATTCCAGAAACAGAGATTGGGATTGAATGACAACTCAGGGAATTATTTTGTCCATTTCCTTGCTATCCAGTAGGAGATAAATTATAAAACATTTCCATCCACTTGATTGCAATTGAAAATCTTTAAAAATCTCCAGGGAGAAACAAGCCACCATCTCACCAGGAAATTGTTTCGAGCGTCCTGCAAATACTATCAAGTGTCAAGAAAATGGTTCCTGTGAGGAAACGTTTCTCTACTGCCTTTCTTTTCTCTCCTTTCTCCTTTTCCTCATTCTTGGTGTTTGATTGTGAAACAATGATTTATTTCCTTCTGAAAGCTTTCTCCTGAAAGCACTTAAGGAAATCATTTCATGGGATGTGATGACACTATTGTCTGGCTGGCTCATCTCAGACCCATGTACTCATAACTCTGGCTAAGAGTGATTGCATAGCATGGTTCTGGTCAATGGATGTAAACAGAGGATGCTGGGTCAAGCTTCCATAAAAGCTTCTTAAAGGAAGACAGATTTACCTCTGCTGCCCTTTTGGCCTTTTCCCTGGTCCTCTTCTTTCTCCTTGGGACTTGAAGGAGGTACCTGGAGAAGCGGCAGCTGTCTGGCCATCATGAGGTTAGAAGTGTGGGGAAAAAGGCCTACATGTTCAGAATGGTGAACACCAAAAGGCAGAGAGACTTGGTTCCAGTGGTCCCACAGATGTACTGTGTCAGGCCTGCACTTTCTCCTCTTAGCTATTTGAGGCAAAGAGACTCCATAATTCTTTAATCACTGTCAGGTTTTCTATTAAGAATAGCCAAACATAGTACAACTGATTTTATTTATTTATTTATTTATTTATTTATTTATTTATTTATTTTGACAGGCAGAGTGGACAGTTGAGAGGGACAGAGAGAAAGGTCTTCTTTTCCGTTGGTTCACCCCTCAATGGCTGCTGTGGCTGGCGTGCTGCGGCCGGCACACCACGCTGATCTGAAGCCAAGAGCCAGGTGCTTCTGGTCTCCACATGGGTGTAGGGCCCAAGCATTGGGGCCATCCTCCACTGCACTCCCGGGCCACAGCAGAGAGCTGGCCTGGAAGAGGGGCAACTGGGACAGAATCCAGTGCTCCGACTGGGATTAGAACCCGGTGTGCTGGCGCCACAGGCAGAGGATTAGCCTATTGAGCCATGGCGCCGGCCAGTACCAACTGATTTTAATAGTCTTCTACTCATTGTCCATTGCCGTCATTGAAAATTTCATATAAGTAGCTCACTAGAAAAAAAGTGGCAAAAAACTGTTTTTAATGCCGTAGACTGAGGATGGTTAATGGGTACAGGAGTACAGTTGGGTAGAAGGAATAGTTTCTTATATTCTATAGCACAGTAAGATAACTATGGTTGACAACACTTAATTGAATATTTCAAAAGTAGCTGTTAAAAAGGAGTTTGAATGTTTCTAACACAAAGAAATGATAAATATTTGAAGTGATAGATACACCAGTTACCCTGATCTGATCATTACACATGACATATATGTATTAACATGTCACACTGTATCCCATAAATATGCACAATTACTAGATAACAACTTAAAAAAGTATATTAAAAAAGAAGCTGTACACAGTAACAGATACCGTTATATGTCTTCCCTTTTCTGTTAAGATGTTTGTTTTCTGAATAGGTTATGTATGGATGTGATTGCATGGTTGAGAGTGATACCAGCAAGAATATTGTTCTCCTTATCAACCTCTAACCCATGACATCACCCTGGCTAACTTCTGGTCCTAATCTTTGCCACAGGGCTGTTGATCTCACTAACACCCACAGTGACACTAAGGTATGCACAACACCTGGATTGATTTCTGTGTCCTGCCTGCCATTTTCTAAGATACAACTATTTACTTTTAAACCTCTGGATTATCACCAATTCCATAGCCCAGAGCTGGATATCCTACACAGATATCCTAGGCAGAAAAAAAATCCTCCTAAAATATCAGGCTAGTGATATTTTCCAGGGATTACTGTTTCATTCTAATCTTGGGAAGAGGCAAGGCTTTCAGATAGTCTCAGAGGCAGTCCCACAAGAATGTCTAGTAGGCTTTGAGATATATGAGTCATGCCATTGTTGGCCAGATCCATAGGAAAAAGAGGGAAGATGAAAATCCTGGACAACAGTGATGGCTGTGTACAAACTACTATTTTTCCCTCTGCCTTTTTTCCCCTCCAAAATGGTCATGGCTTTTATTATATGTAAACTCTCTATGCTCTTTAGGGTAAGTTAAGGTTAATTTCTATTATCCTATTATTATCATTATTACCGTTCTTATTATTATATATTGAATCACCTGTATACAGGAATTGAAAGCTACCTTTGGTAGTAAGGCACTTCCAAAGGTAACTGAAGACCTGCAACTTATATTGACTTAAACATGCATCAGTTTTTTGGTTTATACATTGACACCAGCTACTGTTACCCTGAACAGGGCACAATGTGTACATTGCATTAATTATTTGTCCTCTTTATGAGCTTCTTTGAGATAGTAAAACTTCAGAATATTGGAGACTCATCAGGTTTAACATTCTCTAAAGAAATTTGACTGCATGAAGTAAGCAGGAATATTGGCAAAAAGAGTTTGGTTTAACAACTGGGACTTCAGAAGTGCGTGGGAGAAAAGGTCATTCTCTAGCCCATCAATATTTTGGGAGATGCAGTTATATTTGGAAGAGCTTGTAGTAGAAGTTTGGTGGAATGAGTGGTTAATTCAAAAGTAATGATATTGGGTCCACATTTATCTGATCAACAGCACAGAACACCCCACCTCATCCTAGTACTGCTAGGAAACAACGCTGGATGTGGTAGGGTCAAATATGTCCTAATCCGTAACCCAGTGAATATGTTGCCTCACGTAGCAAAAAGGATTTGCAGATATGATTGAGCAGAGAATCTTGAGGCGAGAAGAGGGTACTGGACTCAATGTAATCACAAGTGTTTTAGAAAACAGAGGTAGGATTGTTGGTGTGAGGAAGAACTTAGAAGATGCTGTGCTGCTGGCTTTGAAGATGAAGGAAGGGGCCATGAACCAAAAACACAGGTGGCTTTTGGAAGCTGGAGGTGGCCATGATGTTCCCATGGAGCTTCCAGATAGAACACAGCCCTGCCTACACTTTGATTTTAGTCAAGACTTTTGTCTTGGAGAACCACAAGGTACAAAATTTGCATTATTTGAAGTTGCTGAGTATGCAGTGATCTGCTGTAGCAGTAATAGGACACTAATGCACTAGGTTTGCTTGCTTTTCTACTTTAGTTCTTTATCTTACACAACTCCCACCATCTTCCTCTACTCTTTGCCTCATCTTGTGCCAGGAGGCTGATGAGTCCTGTTAATTTCTTAGAATTTTAGATAATGAAGTAGAAATAGGCACTTACTTAAATTCCTGTTCCTTTGTGTAATTGTTCTTGGGAGCCTGGAGCTTCCTCCAGGTCTCCCACATGAGTGCAGGAGCCCTGACACTTGGGCCACCTTCTACTGATTTCCCAAGTCATAGCAGAGAGCTGGATTGGAAAAGGAGCAGCCGGGACTTGAACTGGCACCCATATGGGATGCCGGCAGTGCAGGCAGCAGCTTTACCCTCTGCGCCACAGCACCAGCCCCCTCCAATTTCTTGATGTAGGCACCAATTGCTATAAAATTTCTTTTTTTTTAAAGAATTATTTTATTTATCTGAAAGGCAGAGTCACAGAGAGAAGTAGAGCCAGAGAGAGAGGTCTTCTATTCTGCTGGTACTCCCCAAATGACTGTAATGGCCAGAACTGAGCTGATCTGAAGCCAGGAGCCAGGAGCTTCTTCTGGGTCTCCCACATGGGCGCAGGAGCCCAAGGACTTGGGCCATCTTCTACTGCTTTCCCAGGTCATAGCAGAGAGCTGGATCAGAAGTGGAGCAGCTGGGTCTCAAACCTGCGCCCATATGGGATGCCAGTACTGCAGGTGGTGGCTTTACCCGCTACGCCACAGCCCCAGCCCCAGCCCCAGTCCTCGTTCTAAGCATGGATCTGCAGCAATGATCCTCACCAGGGAATCAGGGATCCCTGTGCACATTGACTGCCCAAAGACCCAGCCACACCCTGTGCCCTCCCACATAGTCTCAGTGTTTTCACAGTTTCAGCCCACAAGGCTCCCACATTATGAACACCCAGCCCCCCGTCAAGTCTCCCAGCCAGACTCAGGTGTCTCCTCTTGGCTGGTTGCCCTCTTTCATCTTTTTTTTTTTTTTTTTTTTTTGTGCCCTCTTTCAATTAGTTACAGAATACTGGTGCTGGTTGGTCAGGGGAAAAAAAATGTGTCTTCTCCTCCCGCTTTTTTTCTCTAGATTTGCAAGCATGCTTGTCCCCACAGGGCTCCAAGCCGGCACACAACCAGGCTCTTCCCACAGCTTCATCACTAGTGGTTTTGGCTGCTGCAGTCTGGTCTCACTTCACTCTAAGGCTGGTGCTGAGGCTCTCGGCTCCCGGGGTCATGAGTTGTGTACGACCAGATCCTCCATGCAGGTCCACAATGTCCCTGTGATTTGTGTGGAGTTTCCTTTGCAGTTTTCTGCCTAACTCTTCCCTGATTTCACTCTCCCCATGTTTTTTTAAACTATCTTCCCCTAGACTAGAGTGGTAAGCTCTCTCCTTATTCTACCATCTTGGAAACCTCTTTGCAATCCCTGTGTTATTCTTTTGATTTTGCCTTTCTCCAATGTGTTTTCTCCTCAAAATTCCACTAGCTTAGGAAATTGTGTATTACAGATTTTACTAAAGATTTGGAGATTGATGGTGGGTTGATCTGGAGGGTCAGAAGGTCCGTGTTCCTTGTTATTCTTACAACCCTATTAGACACTTCCATGTTATGCTTGGGACAGATTTTCCTTAACAATTTCTGGTTATCTTTTCTGTTTAGACTCTAGCTTCTGTCATGCTTGGGGCCTACCTTCTGCCCTTTTACTCCGTCTCTCCTTCTAGAATATGATTCTTGTCCATTTCAGAGGCAGAGCCAACTGATATCCCTTTGTCTTTTTAGATGATTCAAGTCAAGTCTTTCAGGTTTCAACCTTATAACCAAAAATATCAGTTTAGGGTTGTTCCTAAACAAAGATGGTTTTCTCCTTGAGAAAAACCCTGCTAGTAACGAAACATCTTTTTCTTTTAGTAAGTGGAGAACATAAGTCAGAATTATTCATGAAAGCTATATCTATATCTTTGGGAGCTGGATTGTCTTTTTTTTTTTTTTTTTTTTAATTTTTTTTTTATTTTTTTTTTATTTTTTACAGGCAGAGTGGACAGTGAGAGTGAGAGACAGAGAGAAAGGTCTTCCTTTTGCCGTTGGTTCACCCTCCAATGGCCGCCGCGGCCGGCGCGCTGCGGCCGGCGCACCGCGCTGATCCGATGGCAGGAGCCAGGTGCTTCTCCTGGTCTCCCATGGGGTGCAGGGCCCAAGCACCTGGGCCATCCTCCACTGCACTCCCTGGCCACAGCAGAGGGCTGGCCTGGAAGAGGGGCAACCGGGACAGAATCCGGCGCCCCGACCGGGACTAGAACCCGGTGTGCCGGCGCCGCTAGGCGGAGGATTAGCCTAGTGAGCCGCGGCGCCGGCCTTGGATTGTCTTTTAAAAATATTTATTTGTCTGAAATTCGGAGTTACAGAAAGAGGGAGAGGGAGAGAGGGGGCGATGGGGAGTAGACATCTTTCATCTAATGATTCACTGCCCAGATAGCCACAATGGCCAGGGCTGGGCTAGGCTGAAGCCAGTAGCCAGGAGCTTCATTCAGGTTTCCGAAATATGTGGCAGAGGTCTGGGCACTTGGGCCATCTCCCACTGATTTTCCCAGGCCATTAGCAGAGCTGGATCAGAAGTGGAGCAGCCGGTACATGAACCAGAGCCCATATGGGATGCCAGGGTCACAAGCAGCTGCTTTTCCAGCTATACCACAATGCAGGCCCCTGGGATTATCTTTTTAAAGATCTACTTACCTTGAAAATTTTCTATAATGATTATGGACTACTTTGCAACTAGAAAAAAGTAAAAAAAAACCCCACATTAATAAAAATACAAATAAAATTATTAAAATTAATTAATATTGAGGTACTTGTGATGTAATTTGAAATAGTAAAGTGTTCTTCAGCTTTAGATTCTAAGTTCTTAAAAGAGGCTAATATTGAAGTACGTCCTTTAAGGGGGCCAAATGCGGTGTGACTCTCTGATAAATGTGAAGCTATGTCTATGTAATTCACTTCCTCAGCTGACACATTGGCACTACTTCAAGACATTAAACCATTTTATGGAGAAACTTGATGGGTACAAGTTATTGCACCATTATCAGTGCAAGACACAGAATAAAATGCCCTTCAGTTGGGCCCATGGGAAAAAGGCTGTAAAAACAAGAATAACTAAAGAGCAGGAGCCACAGTGATCAAAATGGATGCCCAAAACATTGACTGTACACAAATACCAGAGTGAGACATGATGAGACTCAGCAAGATAAGGCTCTGGAATGTGGGCCTCTTTGACCAAAATTTTTTCTCCTCCATCCCTCCTACTATCACTTTGCTAAATCAACAATTCAGTTTAGACCAGCTGCTCTAGCGATAAAGTTTTAAATAAGGATGTAGAAATAACGGAGACAAATGATGGAGTCATCCTTTACCACAGTATATTTTCACGATGTCTAACAGTTCTCCATTTAATCAAGAGATTGGCAGGACAGGGAACAAGTTGGTAATTTGCAGTTGGGATATAATAAAAATGTTATAATTCATGGTTGAGACACCCAGACTACATTATGTATTATGAGTTTAGTTTGACTTATAACTCTTCCTAGAATTTAAACTGTCATATCCGACCATATGCGTTGACTTTTATAGTGATTTAATGAGTTGTTTGGTGAAAATAAATGTTGACAAAGTTACAAAATTTTCCGACTCTGTTCTTTTTTCTTTCTTTGGCTGCTATTTTCCCTTTGAATACTAGAGCTGGCTGTCTTACAATAACCCAAGAGTTTCTCTTCCCTCAGTATCCCTGGCTTGGATCTTGGTCCTTAGATGGATTTTGCTTGACCTTGGTGGATGGATCATGACAAAAGCTGCCTACCAGACATATTGATGAACAGTGTCAGCTTTGGAAATATAGGACCCAAAGTCCTTATACAGGAAATGTCAGCTCATTCCCCAGAGAAGTGTTTCATCTTCAGGACACGGTTTGGCCTCAGCTTGGTTTTGCTGAGTGGGCACGTTGGAGCAATTCAGATAGTTGGCCATGATGCTGGAATCAAAGGGTGAATGATTATCTTGTAAGGAAAATCTAAATTCCTATGGAAGCTCACAGGAGATGCTACTGAGATTGATGCCGTTGATACTGAAAGAAATGAAATAATGCCAAATTGTAGTAGTAGTAGCGTAGCAAAGAATCTTGTCAAATGAGCTGTAATTGAAGCAGGCACACATTTTACACTCATTAAGAAAAATAAAGAACAACTAATTGGCTTATTATGTACTCTCTAATTGGTTCAGCCAACTTGCAGTTATGGCATAAGGGAATAAACTGGGGAATCCTGCATTTTGGGGTTTGGCTAAGCTAAAGAGACCTCATGAAATTTCTTCACATGATAAAAATGATTAGATGCATCACCATTTAGCAAACACAATAAAGAAATAACCCATAATCTTTTAAGAGCTGCCTAAGTGTCCTGGCTGTGTGGTCAATGAGCCGGCAGGAGTGTAAAACTCCCTGGGAATAAAGTGATCTGATATGTGGGAGGGAATGACCTCCTTCAGGGCACCTGGTCGCCTGGAGAATGATTTACTCTCTTGTCCTTCCAGAAGTCATTTACCCTACAGGGGTGACATTTTTCTTACCTATGAGTTTCCCCCAGCTGCTGCTATTTGCGCATGTAAAGGAAGCAGAAATCTGAGAGAATTACTTAGGTCATGCGGACCCCTAAAAATGTTTTCTTCAGTTGCCTAGATATTTTAGTTAAATTGTTTTTTGACATACTTAATAATTGCCTTAATTTTTCATCTTACTTTGGATATGTGGATTAGACTATGTCATAGGATGAAAAAGTAAAAAATTGTAAATGGAAAAGTTTTCCAAAATGTTTTTAGATAAAACTCATAATGCTATGTTGGAGAAAATGTGTTTGTGATGTGCAGCCCAAGGATAATTGTGCATTTTTGTCCTTTAACATTCATCATTTAATCCTTGGATTGATAGACATGGCTATCAATGACAGAACACTAAAAAAAAAAAAATTAGATATTTTTGCCATTAGCACCCGACCATTATCAATTCCACTATTAATAACTTGTCAAAAGTACCAGCTTCTATTTCCCACAAAATGGTCAGTTACCAGAATAAAACAAAAGTCAATTTGACTATTTTCCTACTAAAAACTCTCCAAGAGCCTCACATCTCACTCAGAGCAAAGTCTTTGGTCTTCATTTTGTCCAAAGGCCTTGCAAAATGGGTTCTCATCAAGCTCTCTTCCCTCTTTTTTTTTTTTTTTTTTCCTCTTCCCTCTTTTAAAATTTTTTTAAAAAGATTTTTATTTATTTATTTGACAGGTAGAGTTATAGACAGAGAGAAAGGTCTTCCTTCCGTTGGCTCACTCCCCAAATGGCTGCCACGGCCAGAGCTGTGCCGATCTGAAGCCAGGAGCCAGGTGCCTCCTCCTGGTCTCCCATGCGGGTGCAGGGCCCAAGCACTTGGGCCATCCTCCACTGCCTTCCCGGGCCACAGCAGAGAGTTTGGACTGGAAGAGGAGCAAATGGGACTAGAACCCGGCACCCATATGGGATGCGGGTGCCACAGGCAGAGGATTAACCTAGTGCGCCATCGCGCCGGCCCCTCTTCCCTCTTCTTGAATTCTTGTCACTGTGGCTTCATGATCATGAGCATCCTACTTGTTTCTTCTGTCTGGATTGCTCTTGCCCTATTATCTGTGTGGCTCAATTGCTTGGTTTCCCCCGGATTTCCGCTCAAAAGACCTCTTCTCAGAGAAGCCTCTTGTAACCATTGCTTTAAAAATAACTGAGGTGCTCAACACCCTGTATGCCTGTTCCTTTTCCCTTATTCATCCTCAAACAAGTTATCATTGCTGGTATTTAGCACACTTATCTCTTTTTTATTTACTACCAGGTGCCTACAGTCCCTAATCATATGTATGAGGGCAGAGACTTTGGTTTTTGTTTACTTTCATGGCAGATTGAATTTTCTAAAATGCACACAACAAGATCTCCTGTCCCACATTGTCTTGTTAGAATGTGACATTGACACTCTTCCCATCAAGAGGTGGTGGAGGTCTATGCCTTTGCCCCTTGAATCTTGGCAGGCCAGTGACTACTGGCAGAGGCTATGCTGTGTGATTTCCAAAGCTGAACCATAAAAGGCAATATAACATCCTCTTGGTCCTCCTGGGACTCCCAGTCTTGGAAGCCAGCCTCCATGCCGTGAGGAAACTCGGGCTACACAAAAGGGTTGCATTTAATTGCCCCAGCTGGTCCTAGTCAGCAGCCAGCATCAACTGCCAAGCATGTGATGGCAGAAACCTTTGCAACGACTCTGGGTCCCACTTACCATCTGACTGCCATTGTATTAGAGATCCCCAGAGACAACCGACTAGGTAACCCCAGAACGACAAGGCATGCTAATAAAATTATTTTTTAAGCTACTGAATTTGGGATATTCATGAAGCAGCCATAGAAACCCAGAATACTCCTATGTTCCCTAGAACTTAGAATAGTTCCTGAAACCTACTTCCTCAATAAATATTTTCTGAACTAACAAATGATGCAGAGCTCTGGAGGTAAAAATATACTGGTTTCTGCATGGAAATTTCTCTCAGTCTTTCCTAGTTGAACGTCTACTCTTGATTAATCTATTTACCTATTATAAAGTCCCTTGCATATTTAAAAATTTCAGGTTAGCAGTTCCCTTTGAATTTTTAAGTGCATATATAAAACAGCAAACTGCTCACAAGATCTGAGTAAAAGAAGTTAACGTTAAGATGAGGCTTAACCCTTTTGGTTTTGTTGTTGGTTGCTTCATTAAACAAAACACTTTCAACAAAGAGAATGTTCTTATGTGTAAGAAAAGGCTTTGATGTGGAAGAGGCTGACAGCCTGTCGTTACCTGTTGATTGCCTTCATCCTTGCTGTATTTCCTCCCAGTCATAATTGCTAATCAATCATCACTCACATAGAAAATTGAAAAGTTCTAGTCTAGTTTACATTTTATAAAATTACTATAGCGTAATTTCAGACAAAAGCAAAAGGCAAAGTGAAAAAAAGGAAAGAAAAAGAAAAGAAAAGTAAACCAGTTTTCAGAATCACCATAACCCATGGGAAGGAAAATTGATTTAAAATGGACTCTATTCTCAATCAGGAAGTCCTATTACACCCAGAGCTGTCTTGTTTTCCTCTTGACTACCCAGTATCAAAGCAGGTGTTAAAAATGTCACCTGTCTCTTACCTTAAAAGTCAACAACCGGATTCAGTCCCTTGGCTTTGGACATGAAGGAGACACCTTATGTCATGGATAGTTTCAAAGAGGTCCAGGGTTGGTGTGCACTTCTTTATTCCTTGAGTTAGAGTCCTTTGTCTCTGGGTTGGCTTCTGGAACATGCCAGGTGTGTGCTGTTACCCATCTGTCTGTTCAAGCATGTAATGTAAGTCTTGCAGAGATGTTAGGTAGAAGGCCAAGGCTGGTTGTGGTTCTTTTCTGTTGAAAACAGGCAGAAGCAACATAGGAAATGGCCACTTCATTTATGGTATCATCCCAAAATATACAAATCATCCACCTGTCTTGGCTCAAAAAAGGAAAATTGAGCACTGAGTGATACCTGTGTGTAAAGAAGCAATCTCATAACTAACACTTTTCAAAACTCCCTAGACTTCAACTCTGGGGAGACTGGAGTCCCTCCAGGCTAGGGCTCTGTCTGCATCCATGCCCCTTGGTCTCTCTTTAATCTTGATGATTTTCTGTTATTTCTAGGGACTGATAGCAAGTTAGAATCAAATCACATTAGGAATTTAGTGTGGGCTTTAGGCAGAACACAAGGAGTCGGATTTAAGAGCTGACCCTCAGACTGTAGCTTTGGCACAAAGTACTGCATGCACATCTGGGATGAATATCACTTAAGCCCCAGTAGAGGCATCATACCTGCATCTGTGTGGAGCAGAGGCACATCTTGCCTACTAAGCCTTGTGTTATTTTTATTTGAAGTCTTGATTTTGTTAGATTGAGACTTCAAAGTTTGGGGATGGTGTATAAAGCAACAATAAATATTGGAACACCATTTCCAGTCCTGCTTCTAAACCACATTGAACTATGGCCATGTGCTGCATAATAATGTTGCAGTCAAAGGAAGACTGTGTTTGTGGCAGTGGATACCACATGGCTTACCCTTGTGATAGGCTGCTGTGGTTTGTCCCCCTGAACTCATGCTGGAGTCTAATCTCCATTGTGAAGTACAAAGAAACTTAATCCTACTACGGTATGCAGAGGTTGAGTCTTTGGGAAACAACTACAATGATATAAGATCATTGAATGGAGCCTCATATTGAATCCTCATGATTTTTTTTTTTTGCCAGGCAGAGTTAGTGAGAGAGAGAGAGAGAGAGAGAGACAGAGAGAGAGAGTTATAGACAGTGAGAGACAGACAGACAGAAAGGTCTTCCTTCCCTTGGTTCACTCCCCTAATGGCCACCATGGCAGGTGCTGCGCCGAAGCGAAGCCAGGAGCTGGGTGCTTCCTCCCGGTTTCCCACACGGGTGCTGGGGCCCAAGCACTTGGGCCATCCTCCACTACCCTCCCAGGCCACAGCAGAGAGCTGGACTGGAAGAGGAGCAACCTGGACTAGTACCCAGCACCCCAACCAGGACTAGAACCCAGTGTGCCAGCGCCACAGGCAGAGGATTTTCCAAGTGAGCCATGGCGCTGGCCTGAATCCTCATGACTTTCTGAGAAGGGGGCAGGGTGGAGATCAGACAGACACACACAACACGCTCCCCATCTCTTGCATATGATAATCTGTGCCATCTTGGGACTCTGCTAGCAAGGAACCCATCACTAGATGCAATCCCTAGACTCTGAATCTCCAGCACCATAAGTTAAAATAAACCTGGTGTCTATACAGTATCCTGCCTCAGGTATTTTGTTACATTAACAAAAAATGTTGACCATTACATAGGCTATACTGTCTATATTTGTTAAGTACATTCTATGGATGTCCATAAAACCAAGAAATCTAACCCTGCCTTTCTCAGAACATAGCTCCAAAAATCAAGCAAGGCATGATTACATTTACATTCTTGGTGTTTTATGACAAACACGAAGAAATTTCTATTTTGTGATTTACTAATTGTAGACATTGTCTATTATTTTGTCTCATGATAGGTACATGCTATTAAGCTATAATTTCAATCAGGTTTTTGAGACAAAGGAAATGGCAAGGCTTATGGAAGAGCTCTGTTCCTCACTCCCCGGTCTCAATTTCTGCTCCCTAAAGTCAGCTACTTTCAATTCTTTTAGCTGTTTAATCTTTGAACTTCTCAATCACATAGACTGAAACACTTTGATCTTTACATTTTAGACATTATCTGTCAACTTCCTACAACAAAAGATAAATTACAGCTTTCTTGAATGGCATGCTCTACCACCAGCTCTTTCCTACTGTATACACTTCGATTTCTCTGTAACCTGAGTAGAATGATCACACTTTCTGGGTAAATCAGCATCCAGTGTCTACATGACTATGATTACAGAAGTATTATTAACATTTGAGTTAGACATCTGCTTGAGTTACATTTCCTTTCTTTTAATTAGAGAGAGAGAGAGAGAGAGAGAGAGAGGTGACAGAGATCTCCCATCCAGCAATCACTGGTTCACTCCCTAAAGGCCTTCAGTGATGAGACTGGGCCAGGGTAAAAATGGGAGCCAGGAACTCAACGCAGGTCTCCCACATGAGCAGCAGGAGTCCAGTTGCTTGAGTCATCACTGCTACTGCCCAGGGTCTGCATTAGGAGGAAGACAGCAACTGGAGGCAGGCATTGGACCTGGACATTCTGATGTGGAATGTGGACATCTTGGCTAGAGTCTAACTGCCAGGTCAAATGCTGACCTCGCAGTTCTTTCCTTCTTCCCTCCCTTCCTCCTTTCCCTCCTCTTCCTCCTGTTCCTGTTCTTCCTCCTCCTTCTGCTTATCTCCTCTCTCCCTCTCCCTTTCTCTCTTCCTTTCTTATTTGAAAGGTAGAAAGAGTGAGATCTCCTATCCACTGATTCATTCCCCAAATGCCTAGAACAGCTGAAATTGGGCCAGGCCAAAGGCAGGAACTAAGAACCCAATCTGGGCCTCCCCTGGTGCTAGCAGCAATCCAACTACTCGAGCTGTCACTTGCTGCCACCCAGAGTGTACATTAGTAGACAGCTTGAACCAGGAACAGCACTGGAAGTTGCACACAGGCGCTCTGATATGGGAGGCAGGCTTCCCAAGGAGTTGTTTAACTGCTACACTAAATGCCTTCCTCACATTTCTTTTCTTGAATAAACTTTTTGTTCTCTAGATTTAGTAATTATTTTAATTTTCTCTTAGTTTTTGTGTAACTATTAACACTACAGTCTGAAATTAAAGTGTTTGTGAAGTAAGTAAATGTATAGTCACCTTGAAGCAAGAAAATGCAACTTCTTACCATGAAATACATAAAAGATAACTCTATCAGTTCCCCTTTTTTGGGAGCCATGCTTCCTAGATCCCCCTGGCTTTCTCCTCAAATCTGAACAAGATGCCTTAAGACTGTTACATGGTATTGCCTTGGGGTCCCCTTATCTTAGGGTTTCTTTCACTTTTCTTCTGGGTTGGATTTCCTGTCTATTAATTGTCTATTGCTATGTGACAAGTTCTCTCCAAATTTAGCAGCTTCAATGATGACATTTATTTTATCACAGTCTCTGTGGTTTGTGAGTCCAGGAACATCGTAGCTGGGTGGTTCTGGCTTAGGTTTCTCAAGATGCTGAAATCACCTGGAACATGGCTGGGGCTGACAATTCTGCTCCTCAGCTCACAAGCAAGGCTGTCAGCAGGAGGATCCAATTTCTCCCCAAATGGACCTCTCTCTAGGACAACACACATCAAGGCAGCCCAAGAGAGAGAAAGAATGGGACCCAGCAACTGAGGTGGACACCTCAGTGGCTCCTGTAACTTCACCTCAGAAGGGATAATTTGTTACTTCTGCCATCTTCTGTGGGTTACACAGACCAATCCTTGTCCAATATGGGAGAGGACAGGGTGTTGGGTATAAAGATATGAGAGCCATTCAAATGGTTCATGAAAAGTGTGCATTATGAAAAACTATACATAAACTTTAAATTTTTTCTTTTAAGTATATATTTTATTTATTTGAAAGGCAGAGTGAAAGAGAGAGAAAGAGAGAGAGAGAGAGAGAGAGAGAGAGAAAGGTCAATCTTCCAACCACTGGTTTACTCTCACAATGGCCACAATGGCCAGGGCTGGGCAAGGCCAAAGCCAGGAGCTTGCCATTCCATCTGAATCTCTTATGTGGGTGTGGGAGCCTACGTATGTGGACCATCTCCTGCTGCTTTCCCAGGTGCATTAGTGGAGAGCTGAACTGGAAGCACAGCAGCCAGGGCACATTCTGATGTGGATGCTGGTGTTATAAGCTCTGATGTGGGAGGCAGCACCACAACACTGGCCCCCTCAAATTGTTTTTTTTTTTTTTTTTTTGGCACAAAAAACCTTATCTTTTCATTCTGCATCTCCATGAACTTTTCTGAAGTCCCCTAGTCCCACAGTGAGTGCTCATTTGATGACAGACTGCCTCAGCTTTTACCTTGGATACCCCATTCGTTCTCCTTATTTGGCTGTGTCTGTCTTTTCTGTGAATTAGATCCTCTAGAAGCACGCTTCCTAAAGCTGCCCGGGAAGTCACCTGTTCCAGATGTTGCATTTGTGCCCATTGCTTTGGTCCAGCCTTATCCTTGAATGTTTTGGCTTTATGATTCTAGGTGGATATCATTTTTCTTCAGAATTTCCAAGGTATTGCTCTCTTACGCAGTTCCCAGCACTGTTGCTATCAAGTCTGGTGCCATTCTGACTCTCCATTGTCATGTGTCCTTGTTTTTCTGATTCTGAAGCCTTTAGGATCTTTTCTTTATCTATTGTATTGTGGGGCTTTGTTTCAGTGTGTGGGTTTTCTCCTTCATGCATTCATATATTTTCCTGGGAACATGACAGGCTCTCTCAACTTGGAAACTCAAACTTTTCAATTCTGCAAAGTTTTTTTTTAATTATTGGATAATTTTTCTCTGCTATCTTTTTCTGGGTTCATATTTGTTGTATCTTTAACCTATATCAATTCTCTGATCTTCTAAGTATTATTTTTTATCAATTTTTCTTTGATCTATCTTTTAAAAAACATCCTCAACTTTATCTGCCAAAACATTTATTGATTTTTAAATTTCTGCTTTTATGTTTTTAACTTCCAAGAAGTCCTTTGTATTTTTTTTTTAACTTCGTCCTTCCATCCATTTTTTAAATATCATTTTTGTCTATTTTTTATTATGTTCTCTCTGAGAATGTCTGGTTTAGTCATTCTGGGTTGCTTATTATTATATATGAGTGACACATTAAAGTTTTGGAACTATGTGTGCAGAGGCAGTCTTGTTGGGACTGGGTCCTTAATTTAGTGTAATTTTGGGGGCTGTTTCATTGAAGGATATACCAGATCTCAGGATTTATGGGTCTGTTTTCTGGGGTTGTACACTTTTCTCTTAGAAAACCTGGCCCATCTCTTGCTCATGGGGAGTGTGTTGAGGGCTGAGTAACAGATGAAGCTACCCAGAATTAAGGACCCAGGTAGGGCGAGGATGACGAGGGATCAGAGTGCACCTTATGCGCCACCCACCCAGTCTTCCTGTTTTGGTAGGGTGTTCCTCTGTTGGCATCTGTGAGTCTGTTGTCTGTCAGGATTTCATCTCTCAGTAAATCGCCAGTCTGGAGAGAGACTGCCAGCTGACAGAGGGGACTTTGAACCAATGACTCTGTGGCTCAGACTCGCCCTTCATCCAGGCTTCATTACAGGGGCTTTCTGACTTCTGTTGGGGAACACTTACCTTTTCCATCTCTGAACATGCAGGGGCCTTTATTAGAACAGTAGTTTTCATAGTATGGTTCAGGAATCTCTGGGGGTCTGAAAGATCTATCTATATATGTATGTATATTTTAAATCATAATACTAAGGTAAAGTTTACCTTTTGCACTCTCATTTTCCTATGAGCAAATGGGAGGATTTTCTAGAAGCAACATGCTATGTGCTTTCAGATTAAATGCAGAAGCAGGTGGGAGAATCTAGCTATCTTCTATCAAGGCAGACATTACAGAGATCTATAAGAATGTGCAAGGCCATTTCTCTCTCTCTCTCTCTCTAATATGCATATGTAAAATAAAATATATACATTTTGTTTTAGAAAATACTATTTTTATAAAATATGAGATTAATGTTGACCACATTGAGCTTATTGTTTATTAATCTAGTTTAAATGAATTAAATAAACACCAAAGGTATCAGTTTTGTAGTAAATATGGATATGAGGTTACTTTAAAAAGCTCATGGGAAATTGGAATTGAAAGATGTTTGCTTAGTGCAAAACTTTTTTTAAATCAATGGATAGGTTTTTTTTTTTCATAATATCTATTTTCCACGAAGGCTCTGAAGATTCCTCATGTGTAACCAATATGAAGAAAAGCCCTTTGGGGCCTTTAATAATTTTTAATAATGTGAAAAGCCTGTGGATTCTTTCTCTTGACTCCTCCCCTGGTGACAAGGAGTGACTTAGTTGGAGAGAGTGGAAGAGGTGGAAGGTGTGGCTCAGCCCTCTCTTCTCACCTTTCATTTAGTTGACCTGGGTATCCTAAACTGAAGATTTGCCTGTCTGTAGGAAAGTAGGTGTCTTGGTCAGCTGTAGGCCATGGGTTAGCTGGGAGCCTGCTGGCTCTACCTTGTGGTAAAACTTGAATAGGCCCATGTATTGTTTGCCACTTGTCACTAGGTAAATCTGTCTAATTCAGGGGATGAAGTTGGCATCAGGAAGAATAAATTCTTTTCTCATACAGCTTTATTAGTAATCAAGGAGGTTTTTTTTTTTTCAAGATTTATGCATTTATTTATTTGAAAGGCAGAGTGACACAGAGATCTTCCATTTGTTGGTTCACTTCCCAAATGGCTGCAACAGTTGAGGCTGGGTTAGGCTGAAGCTAGGAGCCAGGCTCCATCTGGATGTCCTATGTGAGTGGCAGGAACTCAAGTATTTGGCCACTGTTTGCAGCTTCCCAGGGGCATTAGTAGGGAGCTGGATTGGATAGAACAGCTGGTACCTGAACCTGAACTGTAATAGAGGATACATGTGTCCCACATAGGAGGCTTAACTTGCTAAGCCACAACACCCATCCCTCAAATAGGCATTTAGCTTTTAAAAAAGTGTTCAGTTTCACAGCTCCCTTAGGATGTACCCTAGGTGAAGAGATACAGGTCTGGGCCTCTTAACTTACAAGGCCTAAAGCCCACCAGATTATTATCAAGCCCCTTCCATCAGGTTCTATTTGCCTCTCAATCAGAAAACTTATTTGTAGCTTAGATAGCACCTTTCTTAGCTCCTCTAATAATGACTCTGTCCTTTGTTCTAGACCCTGTCTAGCCCACTTGGGCCTCATTCCTTTGTAATCATAACCTCTACTCTACCACCAATGGCTCCATTCCCAACCTGTGTGTACTGATGGTTCTCTCCCCCACTTAATGTTGTATGATTGTTCAGAATTTCTTTACGGACAAACTCCGCTACCTGCAAAAGATGAATGGCTTTTCTCCCAGTCTTGGCTGGAATCAGCTTAAAGCACATCATCCATCAGACTGTCCCCATAAGGGTCCAGAGACCCTCCCATTTCCTCTCCTCTATGAAATCCTCTCATTACCTGGTTAATGCTACTCTTAGGATCATTGGTTACTATTCTCACCCTGTCTGTTATACTACAGTATCTAAGTGTTTACAGCAGGTGATAATGGAACAAACGAAGGCCTTCAGCAACCAGGCAGTCAACCAAATGCTGGTACAGGGATATACTCAGCTCCCCACCCAGGAGACAGCAGCTTGAGACATTGCCCCCTGCCAGCAGGAAGTAGCTCTAAAGACAGATCATCGTCCCTCTACCCCTCCTGGACTCTTGGGACTAATGTAATCCCATACAAACCCTGCTTTATAAAAAACAAAAGGGGGGAATGTTAGGAAACTGGCTCAGTTTTATCTATGGCGCGATCTATACCCTGATTTACATCCCCAAGCTCTAGCCCCTGCCGCCATTACTGGAAGCCAGGTGGCCACATGGCCCAACCTCTGTTGTCAAGCTCCACCCCCATCCTAATGAAATTCGCTGCTCCTGCTTCCCTGCCCACCCTTGGGCAAAGTTTTAAAAGGGCCTGTTCTGAACAGGTGGCTCTCTCTCTTGGCTTCTCTCTCTTGGCTCTCCTCTCCTGCTCTCTGCTCTCCTCTCCTCCTCTCGTCTTTCTGCTCTATCTTCTCTCCTCACTATCTCCTCTCCTCTGTCTCTCTCTCTCTTATACTCTCCTCTCCCTTTTCCCTCTTCATCCCTTCCCTCCAGTCTGCTGGGTTTTCCCCAATAAACTCTTTCCCTTAAAAAAAAAAGTGTTTAATTTGAAATGCTTTTAGACTTATGGATGAGTTCAACGACAGTTCAGAGAGTATCTGTATACCCTCTACCCTACTTTTTCTAATGCTAAGATCTTAAGTAACCACAGTATGCAGGTGGAAACCATTCATAATGCATTATAACCACCTTATTTGAATTTCATTGGTTTTTTTGCATATCTTTTTTTGATCCCAGATCCAGTTCAGGATTCCACACTAAAGGGGACATGTTTTCTGGCTCTGGTGCCTGTGTCTTAATTCATCACATACTCAAAAGACAAAAAGGAGAGTGTTATTGATCTGTCTGACTTGTCTTCCAACATCTCCAAATCTGGACTCCCTCGGGGATTTTATGATGTGAGGGGGTTGTTCCTCTTGTCTTCTTGTATGCTCCACTATGGTTGTTTCCAGCCCTCTCTGACTCAGTCAGCACAGGTCCACTTCTCTGTCTTCCAAAGCTTTGTTCAAAAGCTCCACAGTCCATCTGCTTTGTCTACTGTCTTGTTTCCTGTGATTTGCTTTGTGAGAGACTCCCATTTTTTCCCCCCAGTTGAATCTCAGTTGCCAAGCCCCACTCACGCTCTGAGAACCCAAATGTTAATATATTGTTTTATTCCTTTAATATTAATAATGGCTGAATTTTGGGAAAGGACAGACAAATGAATAGATCTAAATCTCCTCATTTAAGCATAAATTGTGTTGTTGGTGTATAATCCCCCATTTGTACATTACTTTTGCTTTCAATTGCAAATCTCATCTAAGTACTTTTAATGGTTATTATACTTAAATGAAGCTTCATGGTCACTCTTGAAGCAAATAAATACTGAAAAGTTACAGAAAATATATAGCTTTCCCATCAATTTTACAAGTCTATCTCCTTATTGTAATCAAATGCACCAGGGCTCTGATCAGAGTGCTTTTTGTAACTGACCTTGTCTTCTTCTCAGCTTGGAATCAAAGGCCATGCCCAGGCATTTGCTTTCTCCTTTAGGCTTGGCTGGTGTGCTGGTGCCTGCAGCTGCTGACTCCTCAGAGATCAGCTGTGAGTCTGCTAGCTTCCTCCTTTTTTCAATTTCTAAAGGAAGGATGGCTGGGAGGAAGAAATACTATCTTATCTCTGTTTCCCAGCTCCCGACTTTCTTCTATCTTTTTCTTACACTCAACTGAGAAGGAAGGGTGAAATAATAACTCAGAAATACTTTTCTATAACGAAGGCATTTGATTATTCCTGGTTACTTTTCCTTTAATTAAAAAATGCATTAAATAATTTTTCTTTCTAATTTTCAGTATTTATAGGAAGAGTACAACATTCTCTTCCTATCTCTTATTTTGAAATCCTACCTTGGTATGAATGTACTGCTTGTCTTCATACATTTGCTTTGTTGCCAGCTCTACACACATAAGGAATGTGTTATATTATTTGTTATGCACTTAGAGGTTGCAGCCATGATGTCCTCTTGGGATAAGGATGAGGAATGGGAATGGGAGTGGAGAATGAGCTCCAAGGGAGAATACCTTTGACTGCAATGTTTTATTTCATAAGAAACGGATTTGGCCTACATATGACAAACTGTTAATATTTGTTTGTTTTGGTTGTGGGTAATGGGTTTTTATGCCATTATTTGTACTCTCTGTTTTAAAAATATTTTTCAAATTAAAAAAATAAACATTGAAAAAGCTAAATATAGCTTGGCTTTAATAGGAATAGTGGTGATTGCTTGACCTTCTTGTTTTCTGAGAATGAATCATTTTCCATAAGTGAAATTATTCCATTCAACTGAAACTTAGTTCTTGGCTGTATAGCCACATTTCTCAGGGCACAGCTACCTTGGTATAGAGTAGTATAACAACAATTACAGGGCAAATATATCTATATATCTGTTCTCATCTCATTGGAAGAAAGTTCAGCTGTCTCAAATCTGGCAAAATAGTCTAAAGGGTTCAAAGAAGTGTTGTGTCATATAAACTTCAAAATCATATCCTAGGTGTGGCATTGTGGTGTGGCAGATTAAACCACTATCTGTAACATCATATATTGGAGAGCCAGTGTGAGTTATGGCTCTGCTCCACTTCTGACTCAGCTTCCTGCTAATGTGCCTAGGAAGGCCACAATGATGGTCCAAGTGCTTGGGTCCTGCCACCCATGTGGGAGATCCAGATAGCCAGGCCCAGGCTCAGCCATTGTGCCCATTTGGGAAATGAACCAGTGAAATGAATCTCTCTCTCTCCCTCAATCTCTCTCTTTCTCTGTCACTCTTTTAAATAAATAAAATAAATCTTTTTAAAAAAATGTCTTCTGAAAATAGCTACCATAATGATTTGGTTACTACAGATGCTAAATGCAGCCAAGTTGGTAGCATCCAACCGTGATATTACAGCTACCAATGTTTGTGTTTATATTATTGAATGATTGGCAGTGAGGGCACTGACTTCTATGCCACTGATAACTAGGGCTTTGAAGCCATTACTACCCATGGTGACCAAGTGCACAAAGCTGCTGCCACCACCACCCAGCCACCACAGGTGCCAATGTTGCTGCTGTTCCAGAGTCCAAAGGTCCACAGAGGCTTCAGAGAAAGAAGTATTTTGACTCCTCTTAGCACAACCTGCTGTGGGATTGGGCTGTAAGAAATCTGTAGTGATTGTTATATACTATAATGACATTTATTTCTCCCTTTCAAGCTTGAGCTATTAACCCATTAAATTCATCTTTAAGATGAGTTCTTTCCTAGTAATAGCCTTGATCATAATTAAAACAAACTCCTGGTGATCCTGCCTCATCTGTTCTTTTCCAGTATACAAATATACTGTTTTTGAAGTGATTATACCTTAGATTTGAACTGGGACCCTGTTCCAAGTGCTAAAGTGTTTACATTTTTAAAATCATGATTTAAAAAAGAATTTTTCATCATATAGTTATTTACTTTCCTGGCCTTAGACATTATTATTTTTAAAATTTGAGAAGGAGAAAGAGAAAGGGGGAAGAGGAGGAGAAGGAGGTGGAGGTTGAACAGGAGGAAGAGGAAGAGGAGGAAAGAGAGAGAAAGTGAGAGAGAAAAACACTCCCATCTGCTGGTTCATTCTTCCAATGCCTGCAATAGCTAGGGTTGGATCTGGACTGGAGCTGTGAGCTGGGGACTCAAACCAGGTCTCTCACCTGTGTGGCAGGAGCCTGGTAAGTTGATCTATCACTGCTTCCTCCAAGAATTTTCACTGATGGGAAGCTGGAGTCAGGAGCCAGAGCTGTAAATCAAATCCTGGCACTCTGTTGTGGGAGGTGGGCATGTTGACTGCTAGGCTAAATGTGTGCTCCAGAAATTATTTTCATAATCTTAGTGTAGACAACAGTGAAAACAAGGTGCTTCTGAGTCCCTTGGGAATTAGCTACAAAATAAAAGCATAATGATGAATTTAGATATATGCAAAGCGTGACATAAATATAAATCTTGCTAAGATCTAAAAGCAGAAAGTACAATGTAAAATGTGTTATATTAACACTTCAGAAAACTATTGTGTATTGAGTTGAATTAATATGTTTCAATCAAAAAAGATGTGTGTTTAGAAAAGGAAATAGATGGTTAGTGATGGAAGTTACCACATCACAGAACTAGATAGGTTATTGCATCCCTCTCTAAGAGTTTCTGAGGACAAAAATAATCTACTTAATAATGATGCAGTCAGCAGGCCCTCATAGTGCACAGACAATCCTACTAAACATCAGGTTTTTAAAAATATTTATTTATTTATTTGAAAGACAGAGTTACAGAGTGAGAGAGAAAGAGAGACAGATTTCTTCCATCTGCTGGTTCACTCCCCAAATGGCCTCAATGGCTGAGGCTGGGCCAGGCTGAAGCCTGGAACCAGTAGCTTCCTCCAGGTCTCCCAAGTGGGTGCAAAGACCCAAGGACTTGGACCATCATCTGCTGCTTTCCAAGGCACATTAGCAGGGGGCTGGATGAGAAGTGGAGCTGTTGGGAGTTAAATTGCTGCCCATATGGGATGCTGGCACTGCAGATGGCTGCTTAACCCACTGTGCCCCAATGCCAGCCCTCATATCAATGTCTTAAAGTGAGACATTGTTGATTTGATCCCAGGATCACTGAGTCAACATGTTACAACCAAGTTCCCCATAACTGTCTATTCCCTTTAACAGTTACATTTCTTATTTTACAGATATAATTTTACTTTGCTTTATATGTTAATCTTTTATAAGATGGCAAATGTGACTGTATCCATGGAGGTATGACCTACTGTCAAATTGTGAGGAAAGTGAACTGAGTTTGTAAATATGAGAGAAGATTCTAGAGCCCTGTATAGTAATTAGCTTTTTATTACTACAGCTAAAATACCTGACATGAAGGAATAGGTTTATTTTTGACTCACAGTTTTGGAAGTTCAGAGTCCAAAATTGGACAACCCCGTTAGTCTAGCATCTAATGAAGGTGGAGGCTGGCGATGGTAGGGTATGTGCAAAGCTCACAGTGTGACTCAGGAAGCAGAGAAATAGGGATCATGCTCATTGTTTTCTTCTGGGTGATTTCCCCTCATAAACTCACTGTGACTTAGTCATAGGGGTCACACTCTAACAATCAAATTCAATCCGTCCAGTTTCTAAGACCTTAACTTTGGGCAGCGTCATTTGATTACTTTCCATCCTTAATCCATTAACAGAAGACTTTGGAGTTTAAACATCTGTGTGGGTTGAGGAGCCAAATCATGTTCAAGCTGTAGCACACTGTGAATTCTCTGTGAATTCAGGTGTCAACATGGCAGTTTTTGGCAGCCAAGTTTCCTAACTAACTACAGGGCCCATGCACAAAAGTAACGCATCTACACTAGGACATCTAAAGCACAGAAAAAACCAACTGCAATCCCACCAGAACAACCATTTCTGTGTTACTGCTAACTATTGGTGTATACAAATAATCACTTTATACAAGTGTGAGCCTGTGTGTGTGTGTGTGTGTGTGTGTGTGTGTCTTACAGTCCATTTATGTTGCTAGAAAAAATACCACAGAATGGGTAATTTCAAAAGACCAAAAATTCATATTCTCATGGTTCTGGAGGATTAGAATCCAAGATCAAGGCACGAGGGGATCGGTCTCTGGTGAGGGCTACTCTCTGTTTCCTTCCTCACATGGTGGAAGGCAGAAGAGCAAGAGGGGATGAATGTTCTGTCCTTCCATGGTAGAAGAACATAAGAAAGTGAACTCCTTCCCTCCAGCCCTTTTTATATGGAAGGATGGGTCAGAATTTCACCTATGAGGGCTCTGCCCTTAACCTATTCAGTCCCAAAGAACTTAGCTCTTTTTTTTTTTTTTAATTTGACAGGCAGAGTCAGACAGTGAGAGACAGAGACAGAGAGAAAGGTCTTCCTTCTGTTGGTTCACCACCCAAATGGCTGCCATGGCTGGTGCTGTGCCGATCCGAAGCTAGGAGCCAGGTGCTTCCTCCCGGTCTCCCATGTGGGTGCAGGGCCCAAGGACTTGGGCCATCTTCCACTGCCTTCCTGGGCCACAGCAGAGAGCTGGACTGGAAGAGGAGCAACTGGGACTAGAACCCGGCGCCCATATGGGATGCCAGTGCTGCAGGTGGAGGATTAACCAAGTGAGCCACGGTGCTGGCCCCCAGAACTGAGCTCTTAATACTGTTATACTAGTGATCAAGTTTTAAAATAGGAACTTTGGAAGGGACACCATCATTCAAACCATGGCAGTGGGTTTGTGTGCACACACGCATATTTATGTGGATATGCATGTTTTTCTCATTGTGTATCAATAATTCAATTTAAAGCACAGAAAATTTAAATTTAAATTTAACTTTACTTTTGATGGATGCATATTTATATAACAAGATGTATTGAACTGCTACCATATTCTAGGTGCTTTTCTAGGTATTGAGTGAGTAAAAGCTTTTGCCCTTTTGGTATATTATAAAATCAGACACAAAAAGTACACAAAGGAAAGACTAAATACGTGATGTGTCAGGTGAAAATCAATGATGTGAAGAATAAGTAAAGCAGTGAAGATGGCAGAGATTGGTGGGTGTGCTCTGGAAGGGAGTGGGGATCAGGGAAAGTTTCCTGGAGGAAGTGACATGGAATAAAATTCTGGCTCAAAGACTATGTGGCCTTGAATGAAGGGAGAATACCTAGACAGGGTAAGATTTGGCATTTGCTGAATTTTGTTACTAAAATCAATTTATTTTCTTAAGACTTAGGGGTGGTTGAGAAATATGATCATTAAACATGTACTAGATCTAGCACTTTAGAGTATTAGATATTTATTATCTTAGAACATAGGCATGCATATTCATATGCACACTCTTTGGACCAGAAAGGGAGCAGTAGTGCATAATTGCAAATGCTTCTATGTGGGAAAGATTCACGCAACCTTCCTGAAAGATTCCAGGTCTTTTAAGAACTTTACTCCTTCTCTGTGATAATGCAACCCACTTCAGTGCCTTTGAGTGCTAGGTATATTCACATTCCTACAAAAATTCTCCTACTACTTCTAAAATTCTTTCATTTTGTTTCCCCCAAATTAGAGTATAAGTTCATGTCCTTGCTATGTTTTTCCACAATCAGCTGATAAGCATCTGAATCAAATTTACTGAGATGATTTCTCCGACTGTGCCATTTCTAGCTAATCTATTTTTCACTCAGTCAACACTTACTGAGCTCATCTTATGTACCAGGCATTGGGGAATTGAGGCTAGTGATGGAAGTCAACACCTGTCTCCCGACAGAGCTGTGGTAGAGGAAACAGTCTAGGGAATGCAACATGGTGGGACAGATGCTGTGATAGAAGCAAGGGCAGGATGTGGAGAGCCAGGGGCTGGGAAAGGCAGGTGGCAGGCAGTGCAGGAGGTCTCTAGAGTTCTCATTGTCAAAGGAGACAGAATATCAAGGGCGTGTATCATAATTTAATCAGCAATTCCCTCATTTGTTATACGTGATGATTACTTCTAATATTTCATTGAAATAAAATATGCCAAAGCAATTCTGCTTCTGGCTATATATCCAAAAAATGAAACCAGGGATTCAGAGCAGATAGTTCCACATCTAAGTTCACAGCAGCATTATTCACAAAGCCAAATGGTGGAACTAGCACAAACATCTGTTGATAGATGAGTGGATAAACATGCGTCACAGTCATACATGGAATATTATTCAGTCTTTAAAAGGAATGAAATTCTGATACATGCTACAATAGGATGAAACTTGTAAATATTATGCTAAGTGATATATGCCAGATACACGAAGACAAAGACAAATATGATTCCACACATATGATTTATCTAGAAGATTAAATATATGGAGACAGAGAATAGACTAGCAGTTACCAGGGGCTGCAAGGGAGGAGGGAATAGAGTTATTATTTAGTGAATATAGAGTTCATGTTGGCCATGATGAAGAATTCTGAACATGGATATTGATGAAGCCTGCATGACAACATGGATGCTGTTTGTTTTTTAAGTCAGAGGTACAGAGAGAGAGAGAGAGAGAGAGAAACAGAGAAAGAAAGAGACAAAGACAGACAGACTGACAGACAGCTCCTATCTTCTGGCTTACCCTACAAAAGCCTGCAATCTAGGCTGGCGTGAGAGCCAGGAACCAGGAAAGCAATCCAGGACTTCCATGTTGGTGGCAGGGACTCAAATACTTCAACCATCACCTGTTGCCTCCCAGGGTGTACACTGGTGAAAAGCCAGAGTCGGGAGCCGAAACCAGGAATTGAACCCAGGCTCTCCAATGTGGGAAGAAGTTATCTTAACTGATAGGCAAACACTGGCTCCACAGTGAATACTCTGAATTTCACCAAACTGTACCCTGAAACATCATTAAAATGGTAAAAATACATGATATTTTGCTACAATTAAAGCAGATAAGCTGAGGTGACTTCCTAACACATGGAAGTGATGTTCTAATGCAGCATGAAGATTTCTTAGATTTTGGGGTATTCGTTACCCTAGAACCTAGAAGTAGTCTCATGGCATTCATATCTATGGTATTCTATGACCTTTAGTAAGTATCACCAAATTATTATGTGATAAAAATTGTGTGATTTTACAGTTCTCTCAGGTACTGCAGAAGTACTGACCTCATTGTTCTTACCCCAACCCCTGCCTTTGACTAAAGGAAAAAAAATAATTTTAATAATTTACAGTCTTAGTGAGGGCCTGCACACAGAGCCTAGGCCCTATATTACATGATAAGAAATGGTGCCATATTTCTAGTGAGGTTTAAACTTGTGGGAACCTTTTTTTTTTTTTTTTTTTTTTTTTGCTAGTTGTACTTCCTATTGTGTGGAATCTCTGGTTTCTTAGAGCATTTTAAAAATTCATATCTCACTTTAAGGCAGCTTAGCAAAATGCATACACAGCAACAGGGTGTTTTAAAAATGAAGAAAATTGGTGCAAAGGGAGAAACATGGTTGGGAAGTAAGATAAGGACAAAATAAGTCTTTGCGTGTGCACTTTGCCAAGAGGAGTGGCTAGAGGAAGGCAATGCATTTATCTGGGCTTTCTGGAAGGCACTAGAAAAGAGAGAAACAAGTTTCACAGCTTCATGTGCTAAGTGAACATTTTCTTGGTTGTTGCACCTGAGTTCCTGGTATAGAATCTGAGATTGATTCTTCCTATGGGTTCATAGACTACATTGACAATGGCAGGAGCAATTTTTTCCACTCCACATGAATTTCCAAGACACTGTCACTCCCACAGAAAAAGTGGAGTCTGTTTGCCCTCACTGAACCCAGGCTGGCCTTGTCACCAGTTGCCTTGACTAATAGAAAGTGGCAGAAGCCAGGCTGCATGTGTGAGGTTAGGTCATGAAAGGCACCGTAGCCTCCCTCTGACTCTTCCTTGGGCCACGTGCTTTGGAAGCCCTGAGCCAACATGTGGAAACCCAACCACTGTGATGAGACCATGTGGTGGAGACAGAGGGCAGGACCCACAGGATGGGGCTGTGTGGAGTAGAGGAACTGTCCCCCGTTGAGCATCACTCAAACTGCAGATTTATGAGCCAAAAAGGTTTTTTTTTTTTTTCCCTTGTTGCTTTAAGTTACTCTGTCTTAAGGTGTTTTGTTATGAGGCAAAAAGTGACTGAAATAGCTAAGTTCAAGTCAACTTAAAAACTGCAACTAACAATCCTTTACCATATCTGTGTGGCCACCTAGGGGTTCAAAAATGGATTTTTCGAGGCTTCTCAATACAAGCAAAACCTGGAGCCACAGCACCAAGCGGAGAAACCACCTGACGCAGCTCTTGAGGAAAGCATGTTGGAAGTCTCTGAGTGTTCCTGTACATTTTCACGGACACACGTGTTGCTCTCCTCAGCAGAATTTCCACAACGTATTCAGCTCAGAAGTGATCTTTAATATGGATGCGTTTTCAGAGCTTTTCTTTGCAGGCTGTGTAATGTTGACGGAGAACTTTCTAAACGATACTTGAACAGTTTCTGAGTAGAGGTTCACATCCATTTAAGGGCAAACTATAGGGAATCCTAGATTTTTTTTTTCAATCAAGGATTTCAGGGAAAGCAGAAGTGAGTTCAAGCTATCTGCTAAGTACTCAAACTATATGCGCATAATTCAAATATATCATTCAAGTGTTTGAGAGTGAGTCTTCCTCCTGTGCTCATTAATGCCACCTGTTAAGTTACCAGAATTGATAAACTCTTCATGGATGGGATCCACCTGAAGGCAAGAAAATCTTGGCCTACCAAGAAAAACAGATTGACACTTTTCCTGGAGTCCTCTCCTTCATGTTCTTAGTTACTGTCATTCCAGAATTCCCACTGGATGGTAAATCCCTTTAGAAACAGCAGGTCTTTCTGTAGCTGTGGAAGCTCGCCCAGAGGCAGAATATCGCAGGCTGCTGTCCTAGTTAAGGATGTGAGCTCAGCCTCTGGATCCAAAGGGCCTGGGTCTAAATCCTGCTCATGCCACTCATTAGCTGAATGACCTCAGGCAAATTATTTAACCTCTCTCTGTCTCAGTTTCCTCATCTACAAAATAGGCATAGTAAGGGTAACTGCCTGGTAGGGGAACAAGGGTGGAATGATTTACAAGTCCCTAGAACATGTGTGGCATAGGGTAAGCTCTCCAGAAGTTTAGCTGCTGCTACTACTACCATACAGATTACTAATGGACACCCAGTGAAGTTTGTTGAATGAATAAATGAATGAATGAATGCCGCTTTACTGTGCCCTAGATTCTCTTTTTTGTACAGGTTCCTATGATTTTTCTTTTACTTCCAAGCGCCCTTTACCTTGGTTTTTGAAGACTCCATCCTCTCCAGGACTACTGGACTCTTTCACAGCATCAAGCTGAAGATTTAATCCATATAAAGATTCTGTTTGCTCACCGTTTGGCCTTCCAGAGCTCCAGGGCTTAGATCCTCCTGTCCCTTCTGACCTTGGTCCTTTAAACGAAACTAGTTCATCCACAATGAGAGTATATTTAAGAGCACACAGAGCATACTTTTTTCTGTTGCTTGTTCAGACTCCCCTTGCTTACATGCTGTTCCTTGTTCTCATCCTGCCTGCATCCCAATTATCTGCCTCCATCAATGGGTCATTGATACACATTTCTCCAGCTCACAGGTTTTGATGTGCTCTGTTCAACTTTCAACTTGCATCCCTTGGGTCTTTTCTGCTTATCTCTATCTGCAGGATGTAGATGCTACAGCTGCTTGCCCTATCCATTGTGACTCATGTCAGCCAGTATGCTCTGACAGATTTTCTGCAAAAAGTTGTTAAACATGGATTCAGGCTACCCTCCCAACTTCTAGCACCTGCCAGGTCTGAAGCCACACCCTACCCCATCTTTCATTTAAAAAATTATTTGATGGGCAAAGAGATGGAAAGAGAGAGATGGAGAGACATAGAGATCCCAATTCACTGATTCACTTCCCAAATGTCCACAATGGCTGGGGCAAGGCCAGACAGAAGCTGGGAGCTGAGAAATGTGGGCGGCAGGAGCCCAATGTCTTGAGCTATCACCTGCTGCCTTCCCAGCATGCACATGAGCAGGAGCCTGGAACTGGGAGTGACTCCAACCCAGGCACTCTGATATGGGACACAGGTGTCTCAAACACTGAACCAAATGCCTGCCACTCACATCCTCTTGAGAGCATTTATTCAAATCTTCATCAGTTTAGAAATGTAAATTGGAAAATGTATTTATATTATATTTTGTCATAGCTCCTATTAACATTTCATTGTTTTTATTTACCTAAAAAACTTTTTTACTTATATTAAAAGCATTTGCATGGAAGGAATTGTATGTTATCGTGTTGCTTGTGGTGATTGGCTTTCTGTGCCCCAGTGTAGTGCTCTAGGTTCTTGACATAACCCCTCCTCTTAGTGGCTTCAGGATTTGTTGATGAAAATAAAAGGAGTATGAAATTTACCCTCTGTGGTCGAATCTGTCTCATTTCTTGCCCAGTTTTATATCAGTCTATGCACTATTTGTTTGGGAGTTCCTTGCTGTTAGGTTTCCCTTTTGTACAAGACATTACATTGGCTTAGGTGTCCCAAAACCTTGATTCATGCTTCATTCCTTGAAAAATTGGTTTCAGTTCTCTGAGTCTTGGTTTTTTAATTTGTAGGAGTGGGTCAATAATACTATTGATAATTATCTGAGGATTTAATATTGTAATTCTGATCAGGCTCATAGCTAGTCCATAGGAGAGTTCTGTATAAATTAGAAAAAGTACTCTTAATACAATCTTGGGACAGGATATGCCTTCTGTGAGTGGAGTACAGTTGGATCTCTCCATCCATCCTCTTGGCTGGGGGATGCCCTGACACAGAACATAAATTAGATGACTGTATACAGAGACATTTTCCCCCATTTTTTCTTTATTTTATTTGAAAGACAGATACACACACACACACACACACACACGGGGAGATAGAGAAGAGAGAGAGAGAGAGAGAGAGAGAGATCTCATATTGGTTTACTTCCTAAATGACTACAAGAGCTGGGGCTGGGCAGGCCAAAACCAGGAGCCAGGAACTCAGTCTGGGTCTCCCACATGGATACCAGGAATCCAGCCACTTGATTCATCATCTGCTGCCTCATAGGATGTTAGCAGGAAGCTGGAATTGGGAGCAAAACTAGGACTTGAACTTGGGAACTTTGATACAGGATGTAGCATCTTAATAACGATGTCAAATGTCCATCCACCAATTTTTTGTTGTGTTACAATACAAATAATATAAAATTTAGTCTCAACTGTTTTAATGGTAGTATTAAATGCATCCATAATGTTGTACAATCATTTGTCTCCATAACTCTTTGCATTTTGTGAATAAAAATTCTACTCACCAAACAATAACTCCCCATTTACCTCTTCCACCAAACCCTACCTTCCACCATTCTTCTGTCTGAAGATTCCATGACATTTTTTAAAATTTATTTATTCATTTGGAAGTCATAGTTACACACAGAGAGAAGGAGAGGCAGAGAGAAAGACAGGTCCTTCCTCCACTGGTTCACTCCCCAACTGGCTGCAAAAATCTGAGCTGTGCCGACCTGAAGCCAGGAGCCAGGAGCCTCTTCTGGGTCTCCCATGTGGGTGCAGGGGCCCAAGGATTTGGGCCATCTTCTACTGCTTTCCCAGGTGATAGCAGAGAACTGGATAGGAAGTGGAGCAGCTAGGTCTCGAACCGGCGCCCATATGGGATGCTGGTGCTTCAGGCGGCAGCTTAACCCACTACACCACAGCTCTGGCTCCTCCATGACTTTTAAAGTTTGGTTTGTAATGATATTATACATGTGTTAGGGACCATTATCAATAACAAGAGTGATATATCTATCTTTCTATCATCTTTATCCATTTAGTCATTCCACATCTCCTCAGAGGATTTAATATACCATCGATTAGATTACAGAATCCCAGTTAATATTTGCACAGCACTCTTCTTTTGCTATAAATTACTTTATTTAATCCCTGTAATAGTCCTATGAGGTTTCTGTCCTAGCTCTAATTTTCCAAGTGAGCTGAGTGGGTCTCAGAGACATGCTACTAAGTGGTGAAGTCAGGATGGAAACTATATATTTTCTGACTTAACCCCATAGTGTTTTACCAATCCCATGCAATCCAATCAGCTGTCTCTATGAGGGAACTTCAAGAAGTTTTGGGAAAAGTAGAATTAAATGATGTTTACTTTGATGCAGAAGAAAATTGAAGCCCATGTAGATTTTTCATAATATGCATTTCCACGTACTTTTGAAGGCCCCTAAAATGATTAAATACCATATGATAGATTTAAAAATTTTTTCTTTATCATATTTTAAAAATTGAAATTGTTCTTCAATAAGTAAATCTGAACAAAAATCAGCATGTGTTATTATAAGCATTGTGGAGACACGCAGAGCTAGTCTCTTGGTGGTTGTACCAGCTTTATCTGTTAGAAAATTTAAATCATGTGTGAGAGAATCAGCACATTCAACCAAAGGAATGTGGATTCCATAGAAATGAACTATATTCAAAAAGGACTCAAACAGCTAGAGGAATGGGAGAAGAGGACATTAATACCTGCAGCTTAAGTAATCACTCATAATTATTTGTTGTGGCTACCGTATGTTACTGTGTAAATATATCACGTATGACCTTATACAAGGGGGATTTCCATAAGCAGTATTACTGCTAAACACAATTGGATTTTAGATAAATCTCATACATCCGTTTCATAACACCTTTTGTTACAGGATTTCAGAATACGTGTGAAACACAAAGGGAATGAAATGATGCCTAGCTGTTATCAGAAGAGCAAGAGTTTTGCATTTGTGGTTATAAGAAACATGAGTGAAGAGACATTTTGAAATTGCATGTATGCCATTCAGAATCACAACTCTGGGCTTCAGAAATCACCCACCGTGAGATATTTTCCTTGAAAAGATATATTTCTGTGATTTCTTTTTACTGCAATTACTCATGCAGTTCTAATAACTTTTTATTATTTAGAGTAAGCATTGCATTTTTAAAATTTCAGTGGTATCAGATTTATGAATTCTTTGTGAAACAGACTAGGCATATTTCCATAATTCTAAACCTTGAGGCAATTCTCCAGAGGTATAAAGTCAAGGATGCGATTTTTTTCTCTGAAAAAGTATCAAGGTCACAACCTAAGGCTATTGAGACTTTGATGTTAAACTAAAAAAAGGAATGACCCCTTCTGTAGTTCTTGTAAGGAAACAGGACAAACACCCACACTCTAGTCTAAACTTGTCAGCTGTGTCTTAAGACACTTGATTTGATTTATGACAACACTGAATCCAGATTATGGAGAACAAGAGAGCCCATATGGTACATGGCACTTTAGCAAGAAATGTGATTTATATAGGAACTTACTGGTTTTAAACTCAAAGGCATGGAATTATTTTAAGGATGTAGGTTACATTCAACATAATTTAGCCTAACTTTTTTGTATTCTATTAAGAAATTGTCCCCAAGATAGTTAGATGGCTTTTTGGTACTAAACTCAAATCAAGGTATTTGGTAGCTATGCCCTTTCCTCACCACAACTTTCTACCACTTCCCTTATTCTTCAATAAAAGGACAAAGAGTTATTGGAAAGTGGTAGAGGAGCAGAATTTAGCCTAATGTTTAAGATTCCTGCCTCCCACATTAGAATACTTGGGTTCAATTCCTGGCTGGGACGCCCTATTCTGGTTTTCTCCTGAAGCAGAACCTGGAGGCAGCAGTGATGTTTCAAGGGGCTAGTTTCCTGCTACACCTGTGAGAGATCTGGATTGCATTCCTGGATCCTAGCTTTGGCCTTAGCCTAGCCCCAGCTAACCTGATCCAGTCCTGGCCATTGCAGGTATTTGGGGAGTGAGCCAGAGGATGGGAGTTCTTATCCTGCTTCATCTCTGACTGCCTCTCCAGCAAATAAAGAAAACATTAAAACTCATAGATAAGAGTTATTTAGAATTCTTGCATGTCAGGCTCTATAATTTCCTCATTATTTCATTTAATCCTCTTGAAACCCAACGGATCTACATACTATGTTATGTTACCCCATTTTACAGATGAGAAAACTAGGGTTTACAGAAGTGATTAAGGACCTTGATCCACACCACTCACCCAATGAGAGCTCAGAGTCTAATGCAGTCATATCCTGGAGATGCTACTCAGTTGCCAGGTGGAACCAACTCCTTCTGAAGCTGTCTCTGTGCTTTGGGTCACTGTGTCAAGAGTTGCTGTTGAACATCAGCCTAAATGACGGAGAAGAGACATCACTTCACTCTCTGACTGATTATAGTCCCCTCTTTTTTCATACTCTCCTTTGTCCTCTCCTCCAAAGAGGACAGCTGTGAAACTTGTAGCAGCCACATACATACGGACTGAAGCATTCCACCCCGTTTCCTATTACTACTCCCAGCTGCATCTATACTTTCCCTTCTCATTTTATTTATATTTTGATTGTAAGGGTCCTTTGGGGGCAGACTTGGTGTAGTAGTTAAGACACTGCTGGAAACGCCCGGATTCTATTTTGTTGGAATTCCTGTTCTTCTGCTCCCAATCCAGCTTCCTCTTTATTTTATTTTATTTTTATTTTTATTTTTTTTTTATTTTTTGACAGGCATAGTGGACAGTGAGAGAGAGAGACAGAGAGAAAGGTCTTCCTTTTGCCGTTGGTTCACCCTCCAATGGCCGCCAAGGCCGGCGCGCTGCGGCCGGCGCACCGCGCTTGATCCGATGGCAGGAGCCAGGAGCCAGGTGCTTTTCCTGGTCTCCCATGGGGTGCAGGGCCCAAGCACCTGGGCCATCCTCCACTGCACTCCCTGGCCACAGCAGAGAGCTGGCCTGGAAGAGGGGCAACCGGGACAGAATCCGGCGCCCCAACCGGGACTAGAACCCGGTGTGCCGGCGCCGCTAGGCGGAGGATTAGCCTAGTGAGCTGTGGCGCCGGCCCCAGCTTCCTCTTAATGTATACCCTGGGAGACAGCAGGTGACGTCTCATGTACTTAGGTCCCTGCCACTCGATTGGGGTACCCAGATTGAGTTCCTTGCCCCTGATTTCAGCATGGATTAGTCCTGATTGTTTTGGGCATTTGGAGATTGAACCAGCAGACGCAAGATCTCTGTCTGTCTGTCTCTGTCTCTTTCAAATAAAATTGAAGAGATTTTACTGTTTGTTTGGTTCAGTCTTCTTTATTGTAAAAGGCTATGTATACTTATGACACATATAATATTAAAATAACAATGTGACTTCATTTGTTTGAAGGAGATTTATTTGTAGTCATTCCTCCAAAGAGCAGGTAGCTTGTTGGATTGTTGTTGTGGGTGAGATTATCAGTGTATCCTTGAGATTTCCCAATCTTATGCACATTCTTTTTTACTGAAGGAAGAAGTATTATTTTCCTTCTGATTTTACTGGAGTTTGGCAGCATGGAGAACACTTGTTCCATTAAGCACATTTTGCTACTTAGTTGAATGGTTTGCTGTTGTCAGTTCCATATTTACAAAAATACACTGTTTCAGAGGTGAAGAACATAGCAATGAGGCACTTTGTACCTGAAAGCATTTATGCAAAGTGCTAGAACTTGATTTATGATGTGAATATTGGTTGGGGGTTGAAATATATATATATGCAGCGTGGATTCAATTTTGATCCCAGTTACCCAAACCACAGAGTTTCTTTGCTTCCAGGGTCAATAAGCGATATTTGTGTCCGCCTGTAGCTGCTACTAAGTGTGGTTCAGGCATGTCCAACATAGCTAGTGAATCAGGGGCTGGGTGAATTGAAGTGCATTCTCTTAGGGCTGAAGAAACAAACAGTGTCCCCTTCTGCTCCTATGTATGTCTAGGCACCTCTGGTGAGCTGGTGGTGATGACCTCTGAAGCCCATTTGCAGAAGCACTAAGGAGAATCTGGGGGGGAAATCACTCATCTCAAGTTAAGGGAGAACTAGGCATGAAGAGATCAACTTAGCAACAGGAGACGATGCTGAGTACCCTGTGTTGCCTGTGACTTGCAATTGTCTCCTTGGCTTGGCTTTTCACATTCATGGCTCAAAGTGAGAGTTAGAGTTGTTTAATCAACACTGCCAAAAATAGGACACGAATCATGTTGCCAAGGAACTTCCTGTTAGGTATTGTCTGTGGAGAGGTGCCATCCATTCTCTTTCCTACCTCACTGTAGATCACTGTCCAGGGTGGCTCTATGGGGCAACTTGGTTTATCATTCCAGATGATTCAGTTCATTGACGTGCTGGGAACCCAGTTTCATGGAAGCACAGATGGTTTCTGTGTCATTCCCTACAGTATCATTGAAACTTACAGTTTGCCTCACAGAGGGGCTCAGTCATTGAGTTACTGGCGGAATGATGGACGCTGGAAGGATGAAGTAATGCTGAAAGCTGCATTGGGGGTGCCTGGTCACGTTGGGGAGAAGTGCTGTGCCTTGTGTGGAAATGGAAAGACCGAGCTGTCCTGGGTATCCCCGGGCCCTTCCAAGTCAGAGGGGAGATAAACTGATTAGTATGTGTGTGCACGCATGTGTGTGCATGTATGCATATATTTCACATTTTGATACAGTTCAAGTTTATAGTAATCTCTGAGTTTATAAGATCATGGCCTTTCACTGATAGGATGTAAGCAGGTCCATGACACAGGGCCCTGCAGGTGAAGCCATTTATGCATTTGCCACTTGCTTCTTCTCCATGTCCTGTGTCAGGTGTGTCTCCAACAGTCAGTGCTGCTCATCTTCCAGCCTAAGGATCGGAAGACTTTAACATTCTGTTACCAGTGTCATTTTGGTGTCACCTGCTAACTCCTTCCTTCTTTTTCTTACTTCTTTTTTTTCTCTGCTCCTTCTTATTCATGGAGCACATGTCTCAGTGCTCTTTAAAACTCTGCAGCCTGGTGTGGTTTTAACACCCAATAACAATAAGACCCAATCACAGTTACCAACTAATCCTGTGATACATGCTACCGAGAGCAGACATGGACACAAGGAAGGAGCATATTCATAATGAGGCCATTAAGTCTCATTTCCATCAGAATCTTGAAAACCTTGGAGGTATCAAAAACTCTATGTGATTCTTCTCAGACATGATAGCTGTTCTGGCATTAAGGACAAAGTTCTAGAGATTGTTAGACCGTTAAAAACCTAGTGTGTTCCTGCATAGAAGACACATGGTAGCACACAAGAGCATTGCTGGGATAATGAGGTCAGGGTGGACATGAAGAACAGCTCAGTGTGTTGCTGTTTCCCCAGACACTGTCTTGCTCTGCTGTGATTTTGGGTCTTTATACAGCAAGTCCCCTCCTGTATCTGGCAAACTCCCACTTATCTTACTTAGCTCTGCAGTAAAACTTCTTCAAATTCTCAGGCAGGAATAGGTGCCCACATCCCCTTCCTCATATTTCTAAAGCAATGTTCAGCACACATCTGTATTGTAAGATTTACCATGATATGGGGCAGAGGTTGACAAATGACTCTTCGAGGGGCCAGAGAGTAAGCATTTTAGGTTTTGCTGGCCATATGGTCTCTCTTGCATCTATTCAGCTTGGCTGTTATAGGGTGTAAGCAGTCATAGACAATATGTAAATGAATGAGCGTGGCAGTGCTCCAGCAAAATTTAATTATGGACACTGAAATTTGGATTTCAGATACTCTTCATGTGCCATGAAATATTCTTCTTCATTTTATTTTTTTCCCCAAGCATTAAAAAAAAATGTAAAACTCATTCTTAGCTCATGGACTATTCAAAAATAGGCAGGGATTTGGCCTATGGGTTTAGTTTGCCCTCCCTACCCCCATATACTGGACTTCTTGATGATGTGGTGGTATCTCCCATTTGCCTATAAGCAAGGTGAGCTCAGGGAGGTCCCCCTCCAGGGCAGAGAACAGTTTCTAGCACCAAGTAAGAACTCAGCAAGGACTTGTTAAGTGATTGCTTGTGTGGGTCTATGAAGTAATAATACTTCCTGATATTTGTAGAGCACTTACTATGATGACAGGCATTGTGATGAACATTTTACATGCATTTTCCCCATTTAATTCTCATTTAATATTGTTATCTAGGGACATTAACAGCAACAATTATCATTACACACTGTTCTAAACACCATCTATGTAGTCTCATTTAATCCTCTCAACAACCCTGTGGTGAGAAGGTACTGCTGATGTCCTCTTTTACAGCCCAGAGAATTAAGCTTGGAGAGATTATCTGGCCAAGGTTACCCATCTAAGGGGGGCGGGGTAAGGGTCAGAAAGGAGACTAGGCCCCCAGACTTGAGGACCATAAATCTTATCTCCCATGCTGTAGAGTCTCAGGGCCCAGATGCCATCTTTAAGAACTTGAGTATGAGATGGATTCTGGGACTTTAATGGTGCTGAAACAGGCATTACCTTTCTTTTTCCATATGGTTATGTTTAAAAATTACCATGGAGCAGGGGTGGGGACTAGTGTTGTGGTGTAGCAGCTTAAGCCACTACCTGTGATGCCAGCATCTTATATGGGCTCTTGTTCCTGTCCCAGCTGCTCCACTTCTGATCCAGCTCCCTGCTAATGTGCTTGGGAAAGCAGCAGAGGATGACCAAAGTACTCAGAATGATGCACCCATGTTGGAGACCCCGACTGAAGCTCCTGGCTCCTGGCTTCAGCCTGGCTCAGCCCTGGCTGTTGCAGCCCTTTAGGGAATGAATCAGTGGATAGAAAATCTCCCTTTCTCTCTGTCTCTTCTTCTCTGTAACTCTGCCTTTAAAATAAACAAATAAATCTGTGTTAAAAAGGATTACCATGGGAGTGGGCATATAGCCTAACAATTAAGAAAACCATGGGTGTGCCTGGGTTCAATGCTTACTCTGGCTCTTGATTCCAGCTTCCTGCCAATGTAGACTCTGGGAAGGAGCAGTAATGGCTCAAGTGAGAGACTCGGATTGAATTCCGGACTCCTTGCTTCATTCTGGCCCAGCCCAAGCTGTTATAGGCATTTTGGGGCGTGAACCAGTGGATGTGAGCTCTATCTCTCTGCCTTTCAAATAAATATAAATATTTAAATAGAGCAAGCTACCAAGACTATTTCATAACTATATATTGTTTGGAATGTTGCTTAAACTTTTTTAGTCTAAGTTTTCTACTAGTATAGCAAAGAGTTTGAATTACATGCTGTCAAAAGTCTCCTCTTGTGATAAGTTTCTGTAATTTTGTTCTCTGCAGTTTTCTGCTTAGATATTGCTATTGCCTCTTTCTATTCTTCTCCCAGCCCCTGACTACAGAAACTTCAGGTCTCATAGGGTTGCTTGAACTTGGAGGGGAGGAAAGGAGAAGAGAACCACAGAAAGAAAATGCCCATCTAGCAGCAAATGCATTTTCAAGTGCGAAAAAAAAAAAAAAAAAGTGGCTGCATTAAGTATGCTTGCTCTTTGGCTTTTTCTTTTTGATGCAACACTACCTTTTCTAAGAGAGACAAGTAACACTATTGTCTTTAAAAAAATGACAATAGTGATGGCATCTTTTATTTCCATAGAAGCATTTAGAAGTAGCTTTTGAAGGCATTATCTAATTCGTCCTTGCAATATTCCTTTGAGACAGGTAAGAAGCTTTTTTTATTAGAAGATCCTTTTATATGGCTGCAGAATGAGACTTTCTTTGTTGTAAACCAAAGGCACCAAGTGGTCCAGAGAGATTTCAGCAGCAGGCCACCGGGTGAGCGGTCACTTCTCTGACTGATGGTCACAGTTCCTTAAAAAAAAAAAAAGGGCTCTGGCTAGGGCTTTCAGAAATTTAAAGACATATTTTCTGCTTAATATAAATGTGGCCTTTGATGTTTAAAGGTCCGATATCCTTGTTTGGCTGGTGTACATTGGATTGGGTTGGGTGGAAATATGCCACTTTGAGTAAATATTTGCTGATGCAATGAAGGGATGGTTGAGACAATCTTCAGAAAAGCAGGAATGGTCTCTGGGGAGTTTTCATGTAGCGTGGCCATATCACCAGACCCAAGTGAAACATATAGGCAAGATCTTTGGTTTCTATGAGGCCACTTCAAAAAATTAATGAAAAAAATCCAGTTAAAATTAAGTTTAGGGACAGGCAATTGGTGTAGTGGTTAAGCTGCTGCTTGGGACACCGGCATCCTTATGGGAGTACCTGGGTTGCATCCTGGCTCCTCTCCTGCCTGTGAACCCTGGGGGCAGTTGGTGATGGATCGTGTGCCTGGGTTCCTGTCACCCTTGAGAGAGACCAAGATTGATTTCTAGGCTCCTGATTTTGGTGTGACTCAACCCTGGTTATTGTGGGCATTTGGGGAATAAACCAGCAGATGGGAATTCTCTTTTTGTCTCTACCAAATAGCTAAAAAATGTGTAAAAGGAAGATAGGTTTATTTCGATGTCAGAATTTCTGAAATTCATATATTTCTTTATCATATGCATTTTCTGTGAACTTTTTGACAACCCTCTCTTATGCACAGTGTTGGGGACAACCATATGGCCTGAATTCTGTTGAAGGCCTAGATTTCAGAGACCACCACATGACCTGATCTGCTGAGGGCATGCTTGGCACGATTGCAAGGGTGCGAGGTCACGTTATGTTAACAATGGCAAAAGCCAATTGACCTGGTGCCGAAGCAGCTAAGAGAATGCTGTGAGCTAAACAGCAAGTGGGATTCCCTCTGCATAATATTTAGTTCCCCTCAAGGTTCCTCTGCATTGTGATTGTTCCCTTTTGTTTAAAAAAAAAAGATTGATTTTTTATTTATTTGAAAGACAGAGTTAGAGAGAGAGAGAGAGAGGTCTTCTATCTGCTGGTTCACTCCCCAGATGACTACAACTACCAGAGCTGCACCAATCCAAAGCCAGGAGCCAGGAGCTTCTTCCAGGTCTCCCACGTGGATGCAGGGCTCAAAGGCTTGGGTCACCTTCTACTGCTTTCCCAGGCCATAGCAGAGAGCTGGATTGGAAGTGGAGCAGCTGGGACTAGAACCAGTGCCCATATGGGATGCTGGCTCAGCAGGCTGGGTCTTTAACCCATTGCACCACAGTGCCGGCCCCTGTGATTGTTCTTGATTATTCTCTTAATCCTAGTTTCCAAGCAAACACCTGTAAACACTGAAACTCCCCATTGTTCCCTGTTTCATCATGTTTAAACTCACTCATCATAAATTCTTGTTTTCATCAAGCTGTACATTTTTTATGATTAATTGATCATGTCACCGTTGATAATAAATACTTGGAGTAACCAGACATCTGAGCCTCTGCTTCTCCCTCCAACTTTGGCAGTGGACAGAGTGTCCCCTGGTTTCCCCACATTGAAATCTCTAATCTGAATCTGCTTCCTTAGTCTATGTGACGCCGTCCCCTTTCTGGTTAACCTGACACCCTGCCGTGCTGGACACAGTAGCATGGATTTCAGAATTCTTTTTCACCAAAATATATTTACCTTTTAACTCCATTTTGTTTTTTTTTTTTTTTTAGAGATATATTATATTTATTTGAAAGGCAGGGTTACAGAGAAAGAAAAGGAGAAGTAGAGAGAGAGAGACATCTTCCATCCCCTGGGTCACTCCTCAAATGAATGCAACAGCTGGGGCTGAGTTGGGCAGAAACCAGTAGCCAGGAGCTTCATCTGGGTCTCCCACAGGGCTGCAGGGGCCCAAGCACTTGGGCCATATTCCACTGCTTTCCCATGTGGATTAGCCAGGAGCTGGATCGGAAGTGGAGCCATCTGGAACAAGTGCCCATATGGGATGCCAACATTGCAGGCAGCAGCTTAACCTGTTGAGCTGCAACACTGGCTCCTTAATTCCACTTTTCATGAACTTTTTGAAGTGCTTTAATTAAGATTTTATCTATTCTTAAGCTATGCCTCCCTGTTTGTCTGCATATATTAAAATATCTCCAGAGAGGGTGGTCCAAGGTCCAGGCCTCCACTATGTGCAGGCGTCTTGGTAGTGGGGGAGTGTCACTGGGTGATGTCAGCTCCTCCCCACTGGCTAAAGGACCTCCTCCTAGAAGCCCCATTTCTCTTCTGTTTTATCTACCTCTTAGCAGGCAATAGAGATGAATTAGTAGTGGCACTTCCACTTGCTTAGGTTTGTGGGGGGTGGGGGGAAGATATCTTTTTCCAAAGGTAAAAAAAAAGTTACCTTAAAAATACTTTCCAAAAAACTACAAAAAACTTTTTTAATAAAAAGAGGGAGATATTTTCCAGTGACCACTGGATTGTTTTAATCTCCCACCCCCCTAATGAAGTTTCACTCTTTGGCGATTTTCTTTACTTGTTTAAGATAACGCACTGGCTGTTCTGACAGGTACACCTGTCACATTCTGCCTGCTCTGCTCGTCTCACCTATACCCCGTTCCAGGGAGCCCTACCTGGGCCCCTCACCTCCTCCCTGCTCCTAGCCAGGTGACTTCTGGGGACCCCACCAGGAGGAAGGCTTGTGTGTGTTATGGGCACTGAAGTCTAGACCCTGCACCATCTCCGTAGCGGCTGAGGGACCCCTTGTAACATTTCTGTGGGGATTTCATGGACGCCACTGCTATGGGAGGGTGTTCAGAATGAATTTCAGCAGATCATGAGTTAGCATAATGAATACCTCTATTGCTGTGTGAGTTCTTGCTCTTTTTCCAGAATCTGAAGCCAGAATGTATCACAAGAGCCCCCTTTCCTGATGTCGGGTGGGTTGGTGTGCATCTCCTGACGCGGGAGGGTGACAGGTGTATTTTTATGAATGTGGGTGGGGGAAAGGCTGAGCACTACCTCTTGTGATTTGTTATTTTCAGAACGAGTGCTACCTTACTCTGTAATCGTGACAACTTTGAAAACTACATTACTGGACACCCACCAGCCATCGCCACCCCAATTCTGATTGTACCCCACTTCCCAGCCTCGAGTCTGTTCTGTGCTTGTCTGGGGGGTGGGACAGCTGGCTCTGATCTTCGGAGGGGGCGCCCTCTGCTTCTCTCCCCAGTGACAAACCACTGCATTCCGCTGTTTCAATTTCAAAATAAAAGGAAACTTAAATTGAAAAAAAAAAAAAATCTCCGGAGGGTAGACCCTTGAATATAAAATAAAACCAAAATTTTCAGAATTCTCTATAAATAACATGTCAAATGACCTTTTCTAAATATAATTTTCAGTTTTAATATAAAATACAACATGTCGAATGTGCCTTTGCAGTGGAGGCATTGGCTTTTCTCTTTGTTAGGCGGTTACTATCACAAATATACTGGGACAGTTAGGGGAGGCCATTGGTAATATGACACAAGAAACAGAATCTGTCAGGAGGGACCCTATCACTTCCTTTTTGGCACCCAGGTCCCCAGATCCCTGATTTTGCCCTCGACATTTCCAAACTCCCACAAGAATGTTCCATCTTTACGAAAGCTATCTTAATATTTCTCCCCCTCTGCCCCATCCATGTGCTGGGAACTCACTGTCTAATAAGCAGTATTGGGGGTGAGACCTAACAGGAGGTGTCAGGTCCGTGGATGGATGCTGCTATACAAGGGGCTGCAGGCATGGACAATTCCTTTCTCTTGCCCTTCCACCTTCTGTCATGTGAGGATGCAGCAGGAAGGCCCACACCAGTGCCTAGATCTTGGATTTCCCAACCTCCAGAACTGTAGAAAATAAATTTCTGTTTTTTTACAAATTACCCAGTCTAAGGTATTTTAATTTAGTAGCAGAAAACAAACTTAGATACCCAAACTCCCTCGGGGCTCCCAAGCTTCACAACCTCTTTAATTCTCTCAATCATTTCTCCCATCGCTTTCATCCATTCTTCATTAGAGCATGAGGAACCCTCTACAATGGAAAGAAAGCTGACAAACCAATTCACTTTATGGTATTAATCAGTTCTTGGCTTTTGGATTTTTGTGAATAAGGGAAATTTTGGATTGCCATCTCTTCTATTCAACCATAATTTTCTTTTTTTGATTTATTTTATTTATTTGAAAGACAGAGTTACAGAGAGAGGTAGAGACAGAGAGAGAGGTTTTCCATCTGCTGGTTCACTCCCCAGATGGTTGCAACTGCCGGAGCTGCGCTGATTTGAAGCCAGGAGCCAGGATCTTCTTCTGGATCTGCCACGTGGGTAAAGGGGCCCAAGGACTTGGGTCATCTTCCACTGCTTTCCCAGGCTACAGCAGAGAGCTGGATTGTAAGAGGAGTAGCCAGGACTAGAACTGGCACCCATGTGGGATGCTGGTGCTTCAGGCCAGGGCTTTAACCTGCTGTACCACAGTGCCGGCCTCTCATCCATAATTTTCTATCACTATAATTTTAAAAGAGGCAGCTTAATTGCAAATTAAGATGGATGTAGCCTTACAATGAAAGTTAGTTAAGCCCAACACAGTACAGGTGAGGTGGCAAATTCAAACGGATACAACAGATTTAATTCAATAGCATTATAGTATTGAGTTTTATTTTACAATTTTACACATGAAATTGTCAACTAAACAACCCACATCAAAATATCAAGATCTGAAACTTTTTTTTTTAGAATAGACACTGTCAAATATCAAATCTTATATGTGGGAACTTGACAAAAATGTAAGCTATATTTTTAAATTTGTTCACCCAATCTGGAATGTTCTGGGTGAATTGAGATGCTTAGGAGGTATAGCTCTCCAGTTGTCCATTGCTTTTCTACAAAATTCTCTTTGCAGATGAGATAACTGAGAAATTAAGTGGTGAGCAGGGTGTCTGGTTAGCAAATCTTCTGAAAATAGACCATAGAACAGTGCCACACATCATCTGCTAACACAAAGGTTTGTACAAACTGAGTGCCTATTCACCCAACCAGGACTAATCAGAATTGTACTTTGGAGGGAGGCTTCAGGTTGGTGAAATTTCCCACATGCACTGGTCAAAGGCCAAGCAGCCTCTAAGAACTGATCGTGTCAAGGCGGCTCTGACCCTCCAAGGATGATTTGCATTTGAACCAGGTAAGTGTCCAGTGTCTTCATTTTGGCATGCTCAAGGGTCTTTTGGGAATCTGGTGAGAGCTCCGGACACTCTGTACAGAAAAATGTCACAAATCTTCACAACGGCACATTTTTGTGCAGTTTCCTGTGACTTATAGATTTACAAATCTTTTCAGAATTATGGGACATGGAACCTTCCCTGCAATTTTAAGTCATATCCAGAGTGGGTACAAGTAACCCTATTTCCTATGACTCAGAGTCTCATGCCTTTTAAATTGTGTGCCTTCCTTCCTATACAGCTAGACATAAATAAGATGAGTATAATCACAATTAGTTCAAACCATAGAGATGTTTCCTTTGCTTTTCTAGCAAGTTCAATAATTGCTAAACTATAGCAAAAATAGTCTCAGTTTTTGCTTCTCATGGAAAAAATATAGAGGGAGAGAGAGAGAAAGAGACGTTTCCATACCTTGGTTAACTCCCTAAATATTTCACACACACACACACACACACACACACACCCCGGCTGGGGCCAATGTCAGAAGCCAGGAATTCAATCCAGGTCTCTCGTGTGAGTGGCAGGAACCAAAAAGCTTGAGCTATCACTGCTGTGATTGCCTTTTGATCACTGAAACTCTCTTGGAGTTCAACTGCTTAAACCAAGCATTCTACCTGATGATCATGAAGAATTCACGTTCCAGTATAGTGCAGTAAACTATGGGCACTATAATTGTCCTTTTGCAAAAAAATTCTTCTTTCTTGTAACTGTGATATTTAAAAAGCACTTTGAAAAAAAGTATATACAAATACTGAAATAATATAGTCAATACTTTCATATATCTTTAGTCTCAAATTCCTCTATATGTAACAAAATAAGTGCTTATTTTTGTCTCTGATATCCTATTGGTGAAAGAGAATACTAACAGTTAAGGTTAGACTGCATTGCTCAATACACTATGTTCACTATTTGTGGTGCAAAAGTATGGTTCCCTTTCCCTTGCTGCACTAGTACAGACCATTCATAGGGTCTCTTCTTTTCTGAATAGCAATCTTTTCAATATTATTAGACAGAATGTCTATTGGACATACACCATAGACCTGTACATGTGTATATTTATAGCTTTAAATATTTCTATTGCATGAGTAAGCATATAAAAACATACTTTCAAACTTTTTTCCCTGTCCACTTCCATGAGAATTTTGGATTTAAAGTATTGAAATATTGGACAGAAATTACAACCCCCTGGGCCTGAATTGTGTTGCAGTGGGTTAAGTCACTGCCTGCAATGCTGGCATCTCATATAGGAGTGCTGGTTCAGTTTGAGTCCTGGCTGCTTTGCTCCCAATCCAGTTCCTTGCTGATAAGTCTAGGAAAGTAGCAGAAGGTGACCCAAGTGCTTGGGCCCCTGCCACCCATGTGGGAGACCTGTATGGAGTTCCTGGCTCCTGGCTTTAGCCTGTCCTAGCCTTGGCCATTGTGGCCATTTGAGGAGTGAGCTAGTGGATGGAAGATTTCTTTCTCTTTCAGTCACTCCTTCTCTATATGTCACTCGCCTTTTGAATAAATAAAAGAAATTCTGAAAAGGAAAAGAAATACAACCTATCAGTTAACCAGATTTGGATTGGTTTTCCAATTAAAAACAAAACAATGGATCCAGAATTCAGATAGTGGTTACCTTTCTCATCAATAGACATTGAATTCTATTTTGGCTTTGCTAGAGATTTTTGCACAACATAAGCAAAAAAGATTTGCTTCAGGGCCAGGTTCCTAATATAAGTCTATCTCATCAGGCCTAAATGAAGAAGTGCAAGATCAGACTGATCTCAGTCTCCTAGGAGGACAACACATCTGTCTTTAAGGACAGTGGTGCTACGTGAGCCTGACCATAACATGTTAAAAGTAGTGCCTTGAGAACTTGATATAAATTCAAACAACCAGCTTGATCCTTAAGGACACTATTCAGATTTGGAAATAATTTTCAAGCTACTCCTTTGAGAGCACTCGTGTCTGTATTTTAGTTACTTATGGTTGTATAATCTGTATTTAAGGAAGGTTTAGTTCTTCATCTGTGAGGAAGACAACTAGAGTGACAGAATTCCTTGATCAGAGACTGGCATGATATTCTCCAGACACACTTTCCTGTGCTGGCTGTAGAAAGACTGTATTTCCTAGCTTCGGGTTTGGGCTATTTGAATGGGCCCTGGTTAATGAGATGCTATGGGAAGTGATGAATGTCATTTTCAGTTCTGGGTATAAAAATTCCTTTTCAACTAAATTATCCATACTTCTTCTCCTTCTGGGGTTTGTAGGAGATGGAAGTTTGCACTATGTGAATGAAAGTCATTTGGGTAATAAACTATTGACTACGAGAATCAAACATTTATCATTTGAAGTCATTGAATTGTTGGGTGTGTTAGTTACAGCAGCTAGTATCATTTAGAATTACACATCCATGTTACCTCTGAGATGACATTATTAGAGTACCAGTGAGCTGACTGAAACAGTTCTTTAAAATCCACCCCCACACATAACTTATTATTTTGAACAATGTAAAAAGTTGCAGAAAAGTTAGAAAAATTGAACAATGAGCACATATCCTTTATCTAGATGAACTGGTTGTTAATATCTTGCCACATTTTCTGAATCTTTCTTATATGTCTATTTTTTCTTCTTTTGAATCTTTGGAAAATAAGTCATGGACATCAAAATCCTTAATGTTTTGATTCAGATTTTATGGTTGAAATGATTTTGGTAAAATGGCAAGACTTTCTTTTCCCCCAAAATCAATTCTTTTCATTCAAGTGCTTATTTTGAAAATGTGTTTCTGAACACAATAATTTCTATCATTACGTAACTTTAAAAGTTTATAGAATTGATCATACAGCTAAAGATATTTGAAGAAAATGTCACATTTCTTTTCTGCTTTTATAAATAAACCCTTACTGAATGCCTACTCTCTAAAGCATTTGTGGGAGGCAGCTTTTGACAGCTCTCAGTGATCTGAACTCCAGGTATTCACCTCCTTGAGTAATAATCTCTTGAGTGGGCTGGACCCAGTGACTCACTTCTAAAAAACAGAATACGGCAAAAGTGATGGGGTATTGCTAACACGATGAAGAGTGGCTTTGCTGGTTTTTTTCTCATGCTAACACTGTCCTGTCTTGCTTGATGGCTCTGGTGACACCAGTTGCCATGTTGAGACACACTTTGGAGAGTACAATGCTTCAAGGAGTTGAAGGAGCCAACAGCTCATGAGGAACTGAATCCTGTCTACAACCTCTTGTGTGAACCTGGAAACTGCTCCACCCCCAGCTGAGCCTTCAGATGAGACTTTATTCCTTACTAACACCTTGGTTACAGCTTGTGAGAGATCTAGACCTAGAAATCTAAACCTAGCTAAGCCATGCCTAGATTCCTAATTCACAGAAATGATAAAATAATTAAAAATAAAATAATAGAAGGTGCTTTAAGCCACTAAGTTTTGGGTAATTTTTTGTAGTGATAGACAACTAATACAGTGCTTAATTCAAAGATCAAGTTATAACAGTTGCTAAAGAATGACTGCTGTTTTTAAGGAGATGTGGTGCTGCAGTGCCTGCTAAAGTAGTTATATGAACAAAGTCTTTAGGAAGAGGAAAGAGAATGAGTTTCCTTCTGTAAGACAAAGTTTGAGAAAATCAAGTTGAGCCATTGGTACCAGGTTTGATTAGGATCTGACTACATTGTGGAATGGGAGGAGGGCATTTCAGGCATGGAGGGCAGCACATAAATGGGTGAAGGGGGCCAGAAAGTTCGGGAAACACCAAGAGGTCTAAAGTGACAGAACCACGGGTGGGAGGAGGGATTGGATATTATTTCATTTGATATTAAAAGAGGTTTTGTCTGATTCTTTGTTGAGTTCTTTTGGGTGGGCTACCTATAGTTGAAACGTGTTTGAAAGCATCTTATCCCCTCTTTTCTTTTCTTTTTTTTTTTTTGTCAGTTTCATGGGCCTTTTGACAGAAAATTGCAGTCCTGACATAGGAATTTTACTTACTGGTTAAAACATTGATTAGGATTCCTGCCTCCCATGTCAGAGGGTCTGAGCTCAGGTCTTGATTTTAGCTTCCTGCTGATGTTTACCCCCAGAGGCCATGGCAATGGCAAAGTAGCTGGATCTCTGCTACCTAAGTAGCAAACTTGGATTGAGTTCCCAGTTCCCACCTTTGATCCCTGCCCAGGGCCACAGTGGGCAATTGGAGAGTGAACCTGTGGCTGAGAGTGCTCTCCCTCTCTGTCTCCCTTTACAATCAAATAAAGAAAGAAGAAAGAGAGAAAGAAAGAAAATAGTGGGGACAGCTTTTTTCCATTGAGCCCCAAGTTTTGTTGACCTCCTATTGCTAAGTTCTTGAACATGGTGGTGGTGACAGGGATTGTACTGTGTATTTATATTTAAGAACACCTATGGAAAGAATTAAAGTGCTAGAAAATTATAACAGCATTAAATTTTTAAAGACATCGGTAAAGATATTTCACAAGCTGATAACTATATGACTTCATCCCCAGGTAGTACTAAAGAGGGGAAAATAATTCAGCCTGAAAGAGATACTGTGAAAACAAACCAAAGCACAAAAAACAAAAATGAGGGCTCTTCTCTACATTGTATTTAAAGGGAAAGCTGAAATTCCATTGTTGGTCCAATTCTATTGGAAAAAAATTAATCATTTGAATTATAAAAAAATCACTTTTCAAATTTCACTGATCTTGCATTCAACTCATTCTCATTTAAACAAGAACTGCTGCTCATGTTTCTTCTGGGTTCATATTTGTTGTCTGCTGTAGTTGTTTGCTTTATTCAGAGCCTTTTCCCTTACTTGCAGCCAAGAACAATGACCTTCTTAGAAAACAGAGAGTTGCCTTATTAGCTGCCCAGCTGGTCTTAGTATTGGGATGCTTGTTTCCATAAGAATCAGAAAAAACTTTGAGAATCAGCAGAGCTATTGCTGGAGAAACTTGCATTTGTTGCCACATGAAGTGGGACTGATGAAGCCCTGGCTCCACAGGGCCAGCCTGGCTTGGTTCAATCACTGGAGCTTGGGGATGTTGATTCTGATGATGAGACTGGTTTGTTAGAATCACTTTTTGCACTTCTTTCTCGGTTGGGGACATTTATTCAAGAATCACTGCTATGGCAGGCTGAGTGAAAGGGGTCACCTTGGTGTATATGAAACGGCGGCACACATCTATCAATCCTAGATCTGGGCATGTTTAAACCTGCTGCTTGAGAGGGGACAGACTCATTCCCTTGGTTGAGATTTATCTGATGCCTGATATCAATTGCACTTAAATCTCACTCCCCCACCTGGACTTCCTGCTGATATCTAAGTCCCCTTTTGCACACTTCAAGTATGGTGGTTGCAGTTCCAGAAGGAAAAAAGGTTGAGTGGAGGTCAGGTCTATAAAAATATCAGGGGAAAGCTTAGGTAGGTATGAGAATCACTGTAAATTTTTATCAGCGCCTCTCTGTCCTACTGTTTTACAAAAAAAGTCACATTTCTCAAAACTAACTGAAATCCAAATTTAAAAACAAGCAAACTCCTTTATTTTATTCAGAGCCACGTTCTATATAATACCCTGACTGTGTTTGTACCATCTTACACATTGATAAAAAGAAGTAAAGGATAACGCTTTTTATGAGGTTATATGACATTGTATTCATTATATTATGCTATTATTAAAAAGTTATGTATTTACTTGAAAGGCAGAATGACACACAGAGAGGAGAGAGAGGTCATTCCCCAATGGCCACAACAGCCAGGGTTGGGCCAGGTAGAAGCCAGGAGTCAGGAACACCATCCTGGTCTCCAATGTGAGTGGCAGGGGCCCAAGTACTTGGGCCATCTCCAGCTGCTGTCATAGGTGCATTAGCAGGGAACTAGATCAGAACCACTGCTCTGATATGAAATGTTGGCATCATGGGTGGCAGCTTAATCTGCTGGGACATAACACTGGCCACTCTTTTATTTTTAAGTTATATTTTCTTCAGTGTTGCCACTCCCAGTAGACAGGGTATAAGCATATGAAAAGTGGAGTAAATCCTGAGCGAACCCTTTTCTGCTCTTTCCCACGCTTCTCCCTGTTTGTAGCTCTGTGCTTGACCCACTACCTGGTGCTTTGACTCTGGAGAGTCAGGAAGGTTTGAAGGTTTGGCTGCTATTTCTACCTCCCTGCATTCCAGGGCCAAATGCTTTATGCCCCAGCTCAGTATTTCCTGTGTTCCCCTGTGGGCGACCATTTCTCCATAGGCCACACGCAGAGACTTGGTGCGTCTTCCCCTTCAGTGCTGAAAGACATTAGGTAAGCTTGAAAACGGCTCCTGGTTGTAATTAGTGAGGACATGCTTTGATAACAAACACGTCAGTGTCTTCAAAATGATGGCGGTGGGGCAAGGAGATGTATTTCTCACTGATACTAAGAGCCCCTTGAGGGTGGCTTTGGGATGCGATTCCATGTGCTCCTTACTCTGCCTTGAAGTTCCAGACCCATTGGGTGCATTTTTTGCCTTCTGAGTTTTGGCAGGTGAACACTCTACCAGTCACTCTATCCTTATGTAATAGTTACTGTTTTCCTTGCATCTTCTGATAGGGTTTCCTTTCTGTCTCCTGCCTGACCTCAAATTTTAGTTTTCTTCTGGCAGAGCAGAATTGCACTTGTTGGTACCAATTTCCAAATTAGTCAGTAATGGCTAGGTTATTCTGCAGTGAAAAACAATTTCAAAATCTCAATGTGCTGGAGGGTGGGTGGACATTTGGTGTAGCAGTTAAGATGTTACTTGGGACACTTGCATCCCAGGTCACAATGCCTAGCTTCATGTCTTGGCTTTGTTTTGGATTCCAGCTTCCTGCTATGCGCACCTGGAAGGCAGCGGGTGATGGCTCGGGTTCTTGGGTCCCTGCCACCCATATAGGAGACCTAAACTGAGTTCTTAGTTTCTGGCTTTGGCCTGGCCCACCAGCTCCAGTTATTGTGTGCATTTAGAGTAAACCAGTGCATGGGAGATCTCTGTGTCTCTGCTCTCTGCCTTTCCAAAAAGTAAAAGTAAATAAATAGAAATGAAAAAGATATCTAATTGACTTAAACAACAAAGGGCTGTTTTTCACTTTTATTACTCATTTGTCATGGGTTACAGGACACTGCCCCAGGTCATCCACATGCAAGATCCAGACTGATGGATCTCTGTGCATACTTCTACGTTTGTCAGTTGTTCAGGCCAGCTGTCTATGTTACCTATTTCTGTGTAACAAACAACTTTAAAACCTAGAAACAACTATCTGATCATTCTTTTGTAGCTTGGTTGGGCTCAGCTGGGCAGTTCTGCTGTTGTGGCCTGGGACTGCCTGACTTTGGACATGTGTTTTACACAGCTGAGGTGGCTGGATCACTCTAGCCATCTGATTTTTCATCTTTAAGAAGTCTAGCCTAGGCTTGTATAAAGGGTAGCATTGTTCCAAGAGAGAATTAGAGGCAAAGTTTCAACACTTCTTGAGGAAAAAGCAAGTCACAGTGCCAGCTCAGTTTCATAAGGAGGGAAAAGACCCCACTCCTTGATGGGAGAAGACAGAGGATGGCTGCTGTTTCCCACCACAGAAAGAAAATGAGATTGTGGGAATCCATGTCAGCACTTGTCCTTAAATCGTTGGTCTGAACATGACAATTGTCATTTTTCTTCATATTTCATAAACCAAAACAGGACTCATGGCCACCCCCAACTTCAAAGAGGCTGGAGAACTAGACTCCTGCCCTGATTTTCTGTGCAAAGAAGACAGCAGGATGGAAGTATTTGGTGATTAGAAATAATTATGTCAATAAAATTTTTCCAGTTGTTTTGGGAATAACGTCTTTAATGATTAATTGGTTTTCAATAGTGTATTGCTCAAGCAGCAGAAATAACCAATCCTATTCAAGACTCTTACATTATATTTAGGACGTTTGTCAGACTTCTATGATGCTGTGTGTGACCCAAGACTTTCCTAAAGTTTAACAATTTTGTAGATCTGTTTTGATTATAAAAATATTTGCTATGTGTGTCATAAAATTTTATGAGTGTAGCATCAATACATCAGAATTTTGATATTTTTCTTAAAGATTTCTCAGAATGTTTATATTGATAAGATGCATCATCAACATAATCTTTTTATTTCCTTAGTTCAGGAACAAGAATCTGATATGGCATGAATATGATTAAACAGAAGACACATATACTTAGAATCTCCTGTGTCACAGATTTCAGTTTAGTATTGTGGTAATATTTTGATGTGGGCTTTGAAAAGACAGCAAGAATCTGGAGCTCCTATGGAGGTCATTCTGTTTCCATCAGGGGTGGTCCCTGTTTATGGAATCCACGGCTGGTTAGAGATGACAGGAAGTCAAGGCCAGTCATACAACGTTCTAGACGATCTTCCCAACGAGATTAAATAAACCGTGTCAAGAAGTTTTACATGACTAGGAATATATATAGCCTGTTTTTAAAACAATTTCACAAGTACCACTTTTGATGGGGTGAGTTAGTCTTACGGTGTGTGGAAAAGTCAGCTGGCAGAGTGGTACAAGGAAGCCTGCAAAGCTACGCAGATCTGAATAGTGCAGTCAGTAGGAGCAAGGATTTTGAAGCTCAGTGCACGTGGTTCCGGTGTTGGCTCTGCTATTTCCTGGCAGTTTGTCTTGGAGACTGCAAGTGTGAGCACCCAGGATGGCTACAGTTTCACACTTCTTTTGAAGTTTCGGTGTGGCCATGTGACTGAATCACAGGTACTGGAATGAGCACAAGAGCAGTGTGTGCTACTTTCAGGCCTGGGCCAGAAATTTCCCCTTCCATGTGTGATCCTCACTCCCTTTATCCTCAGTTGGCTGAATAGAGAGGACTGGGGAGGAACTAACTAGGAAAAGGACTCAAAAGTAGAAGGAGCCTGGGTCCTTGAATGGCTTTGTGTATCACCGCCCACTTCCCCTCCCACCCCACTGCTGCTGCACTATACTGAGGCACCAGTGAGCAAGTTTTCCTTTGTCGAGTCACCAACTTCTGTAGCTGGTTTGTTATAGCAGCTGGTGTTATGCTATTAAATGTGTAGTATTATGCAGGAGACCCACTTCTAATGAATCTTTTCATCTATAAACTGGGTCAACTAATCATAACTTTATGGGTTTTTTGCTAAGGCTTGAAAGAGATATAGTCTGTCAGCACTCACTGTAATGCCTAGTGCATAGTAAATATTCAATAAATGGTAGGCATCATTCTCTATAACAGGATTATAAATTAGAAGGCTAGAATGTTTCCTTTTCGAAGCTGGAGCAAACCACTTTACAAAAATTTTGGCCTAATGGATTATGAGGTCAGTTATGGTAAATAATTTGGAAAGAGTGAGGCACAGTTAACAGCTTTTTGTATACCTGGTTGTATATCTTAGGATAAGTGGAAAAAATAAATAGAAGAATATCCTATTTTATTTATTTCTTTGGTGATGACAAATAGATCAAACAGAAGAGACCAGGGAAGGCGTATTAAACTGGGAACTCCTAATTCACCTTGTTATGGAAACTGACGTATCCGGTAGGACCTAAGACTGACACTTATGGGCCAGGGTGCATGAGGCACTGCTGAGGTAATTCATATTAGTAACCCCTTAATCCTGGCAGTGTTCATATGAAGCAGTCACCACTATTGTTATCTTTATTTTGCAGATGACTAGGTTGAAACACAGAATGTTTAAGTGTGCATTTGTCCAAGAACACCCCAGCTAGCAAACTGGGATTTTAATCAAGCGACTTGCCCACATTTTTGACAATGGTTAAATATTTTTTTTTTTCAGTAAAGGAGTAAGGTCACTCGATATATCACTGATGTGGGAATTGAAGCCTCTTTAATAATAATCAGATCCCTCATCCTTTTAACATATTAGATTGTGATGAAGGTGGGGTGGGGGGAAGAGCCACGTTGTCCCTATGCAATGCTAAGTTAACCCAGCCTTCACACTGAATTTGTGAGATGAACCCCACCTCAGCAGGTGTAGGGCTTGCTTTCTGGTCTATAGCTCTTTGCCCTCCACTCACATTGCAGACACACTAACAAGACTTCAATTGGCAAATAAGCATAACTGAATATCTTCAGCCCTCTGAGAAGGTTCTGGCCTGGGCTAGAAGGCACAGAAGCACGAGGTTTCACTGTGTCTTCTCCAACACTGACTGGTCTCCAGGTGTGAAGAAAGGAAATGTCACTTGAAAAATGGAAGCACAATTTATACTTAATATTCCCCAAATCACTCTTCGAAGCTTATCTGCTTTTCCAGCAATTTTGTGATAGATATCACTGCTTATTTTGTGTTACAAGCTACCCACAATTGGTGACTTTTTTTTAACAAGAGATCATAAGGTGAGTGACAGTATAGTTGCCGCTATCTGTCTCCAAAGGTGTTCGCACACATATATCTATATATAGATCTATATGAGGAAAGGAAATAGACCAAGTTGACCTATGATTCTTTTCTTACAAAAATTTCCCCATGTCTGTGTCATAGCTCTGATCTTAAATCTTATTTGGCAAGTCACAGAATATGTTAGTTTATCAAAGAGATAAAAAATGAACTTTTTTTTTTCGCTTTCTGCATTTCAATGAAAGAAGAGTATTTGTCCTCACTATTGATCTGTTCCATTGAGTAGTTCTTGTGATGATTACCACTTTTCTATATTTATAGAGAATCAGCACTTCATAAATGTCAAAAGGCACTTTGCTTTACATAAGTGTCAGTGTTCTAACATTTCACAAAGTTAGCAATTATCATGAGAACCACGTGTAGAAACTGGAAAATAAATAATTATTAAGGGAAATAATTTTTTTCCTTGATCGAATTGGGAAATGAGGGAGAGTCCTTCATTATCCATCTTATTATTTTGATTGCTTGTCCTTGACCATACAGTAGCTGTGATGTACAAACTTTCTGATCTTCTTTCTCCACTTGGTTCTCTGCATCAAAAGTCCTCTTTCATGGGGCTTGAATATCAAGTGGGCTATAAAAATCTCTTGCAATGTGGGACGCTTGTACCAGGACAGCAGAAAATTACATTTCAGTCAAAGGGATTAAAAAGGGCAATTTTTTTGGGTTCTACATAATTATTATTATATTAAGGTTTATAAAGAAACTTCTATATACTTCTATGACAATATAAATGAAGATTTTTGGGTGATTTTAAAAATCAGAGGTATAGGTTTTCTAAATGCCTAAAGGCTGTCCTGTCCATTTACCCTGCACTGAAATGACCAGTTCTTTCATGTCCTGTAGATATAATCTGTGCCTGTAGGGTTATTATTATTTTTTGGTCCCCAATAAGGCTACTTTGAAAAGTTGTCATAGCAACAGTAGCCACAGATAATAAGGCAGGGTGAGGAGGTGGCTTCCACTGGACTCCAGGCTTTGTTAGTTCCTGCTGGCATGTGCTGGAATGGCCTGTTCAGAGAGAACATTTCATTGCAGCAAAAATACCATAAGCTGGAGACCCCTAGAAAGCTGTGGACAGACCATGTAAACTTCTTCATTGTCCTCTGCACCTCACCCCACTACCCCTACTCTTTAGTGGAGCCCACATTCCATCTCTTGGCAAACAGATGGTCATGATCCACTGATTTATTCCTGATCATGTGCTTCTTGAATGAGGCTACTTATAAGTTGGCGCTTGTAATCTCTTCTCAATAGCTCTGGATTGAACAAGCAGATTTTCAGTATTGTGTGGGAGCCTTGTACAGTTTTCTTTGTTCAGTCTGTGAGCAAAGTTTGAGGTGTCCTGGGTATTTTTCAGCAGAATGCTGTCCCCTACACATGGTTGTTATGCATGTTACGGCTCTTTCATTTCATAAGTGTGCTAAATGATTTGACTCTTGCAGTTCAGAGGGCCAGTTTGCAAAGCCCTGCTTATTTCAGGATTCTGCAATGGAATGATTCCATCTGTCTTCCTGGCACAGATTTTTTTCTTCAAGCTTTCTGTGTTAATAAGGGTCCTGAGCTGTCACATTGATGTTGATTGACTTGTTACGTTTCTTCAATGGATGAAAATATTTCTGCTTTCATTTTCTGTCCTTGTTTGATTTCAGTGTCTGATTTCTGGCATTTTCAAAAATCTTCTGTTGCATTTCTCCATCTGCTTTGGTTCTTACCTGCATCTGCCTCTTCTATCCTTTTTCTGGTTTCTCACTTTGACCCTTTAGGGACATGATAGACACCTAATACATTTTGATTGTGTTGAATTTAGGAGGGACACAGAGAAAACATGACTTGAATGAATGCTATTTGAGTAGACCATCTTTACTCTGAAATCTTTCAAGGGGTTATGGCCTCATGTTAGGAAGCAGAATAGAGTTGAACTTGTGCTGATAACCAGCCATTCCCTGCTTAAAATCAGAAGCAGATGCATTGGCTGCAGGCATGGTGTGTGGACTGACACAATTCTACAAGCTGATCTGATAATTGAGAATGTCCATGTAATGCAAAGATGTCTGTGACTGCCATGGGGAGCAAAAAGAAGACAGTAATTCCTGCTCTGGAATAGCCCACTTCTGTATTTGGGTATTTCCGCCAGATTTATTGCCATGATTATTTTAAATACTCTTATGTAGAGTGAACAAAGGATATATTTTGCCTTTCATCCCACTAACTCTGGTGATATGTGGTCCCTGATCCTGATCAGCAGAGGTGGTGCCGTGTGAGGGAGCGATGTGATAATAAATGAGAAGGCAGTAAAGATAAACTGCCCTGTCCTGCCCACTCACCTCCATCCTTTAAGCACAGATTGACTGCAGGACATGAAAGGACTGCCAAGTAGTGAACCCACACAGACAGCGGCAGAGACGCAGTGCTGGAGCTGTCCTTTGGGGAAAGCATCTTGGCGCCTCCTTAATTATATCCCTGAGGATTCACATATCTTAACCAACAGAATGGACACGTGGAAAAGGAGTGAGAAGGATCAGAAGCTCGCAGATTAAGTTCTTCAGAAGCTGTAGTTTTCTCAATGCTAACAAAAGATGGAGTGGGAATCTGTAAAGGATAGCGAGTAAATCACAAGTCATCTTGATTTGTTTCAGATTCCCTGCTTTTCCTCCACACCTACAATGCCCCATATAACTCAAGATTATATTTTTTTTAATATTTATTTGAGCATGGAGACTGAGAGAATTCCCTTCTTCTGGTTCACTCTCCAAATGTCCAGTATCCCATGTGGGCAGCAGAGAACTCAACTACCTGAGCCATCACCTGCTGCCTCTTGAGGTCTGCATTAGTAGGAAGCTGGAAAAAGGAGTGGAGCTGGGCCTTAAACCAAATACTCTGATAAGGATGTGGGTGTCCCAGCTGGAGGTTTAATCACTGGGAAAAATGCCCACTCTTTGTTTTCACAATTATTTTACTCATAAGAAGATTATAGTACAAGATATTCATTTTTCCAAAAACAAAATCAGCTAGAAAGACTCTATAGACTTGTCTACAAAAATTATTTGAAGCTTTCCATATGAAAGTTTAAAGATACTAAGTATTATTTAATCTTCAGGTATTTGGGTCCAAAATGATGTAACTTTCTTTTTTCTATTTAAAAGATGTTGAAAAAAAAGTAAATAGTGTGGAAGTTTTTATGAAGTAGGCACAATGTCACCTGGCCTACAGTTGGTGCTCAATAATTATTTCAGTCAAAGATACTGTGGACGAGGTTCCCTGATCCAAAAATCCAGGACAATTCAGTTCAGTTCAGTAACCATTAACTACCAGTTGTTTTCATGGCACTGTGTTAGGGCTATAGAAAATAATAGGACACAATCTGTTGCTGTTGTTGGTGGTGGCAGTGCTGGAAGTAATTATCAACATAAGGCGAGTAAACAATTGTAGTATTTGTAAAACAGGCAGTGTTAGCTACACAAGAGGGCCACCTAAAAAAAAGCTCACAAGGTTCATGACACAGATGGATGAATATTGTGGAGTGAGCAAGCAGTAGTCCTGGCAGCATTTATTCACATAGTGTAATGAAGGTCATATGAAAGTGTAACGAAGGTCACATTTGTAACCATGGGTGCATGTATGGTGGTCATGCTGAATCTTTCTCTTGTAAAGGATATTGCACAGCCTAGTGGACCTACTATTGATATTTTTAGTCCAAGGTCCTGCATTTATATCCCTCTTACACCAACTGTTAGCTTTTATGAACACTGGTAAACCTCACTGACTCTCTCTTTTTTTAACATGTATCTCTACGATAGAAGTAATAGTCCTATTAGTATCCCAATTTTCAGGATTAAGAGAGATAATACATATAATATCCTCAGTACCTCATCTGTCCCATAGAAGACCCTCTATACAGATCCTGTTTCTGATCTTCTCCCTTCTCCTACTGAGTAACCTTTCACAAGTCAATCTATTTGTTGGATGCTTTTGCTTAACTGTTCTATGGAAAAGAGTAGTAATCATTTTCTGGGCTGTTTGCTTTTTAGTAGCACTAAGGAAACAGGAAAATAAAATTAAGCATCTAAAACCAATGCAGTGGATGCTTCCCAAGATGGATGGAACTCTGTGCCAAGAAGTGAATTGTTTGTGTTTACAAAAATGTGCATTGATATTCAGAGTATTATTTCAAGCCTCTTTTACATCCATGATCTAAAATTCACCTCATTCACTGTTCAGTTATGTTTGAGAAGTAGCTGGCTACTGATTATGAATGTTTGACTGATAAATATTTTATTAGCAATATAACTTTAGATCTATACTCACTTCCATCAATATTTGGATATTTTCCCCCTAAAATTAAATAAGACTGTACCTATGACTGCAAGTGGTAGTAGATTACATTTCTGAGCATCCTTCTGCCCCTGGAATTTTTTTGAAGGTGTTAAATTCATTATATAGTTTCTCCTCTTATTCTAGAATTTTTTCATTTTTTTGTCTTATAGAGGGTTTCTTGAAACACAGATTGCTCTTTATCTCCATGTCTTTCTTTATGTCTTAAATCTCTTGGCTTGATAAATATTTATTTATATGCAAAACCCCCAAATTCCAGAGTTTTTCTATTAAATAAAACTCCCCATTTGCAACATTTGAATCTTTATTTAGTTACTGAAGCATTACTCATCTTGGAATATTGTTTCTAATTCTCCTGATGAGTCAGAAAAACACAAAACATTATACCTGTAAATGTCACTGCAAATGGATATTTTTATTCGTTTTATACAATGAGGATCTTGAAAGTCAGAAAACTTGGCAAGCGATAATACTTAGTTAAGTATCATATTTTCCATGTTCAATATGAACAAATTTCTTTTTTTCTCTCCCTCTCCCCCTTTCCTCTATTTCTTTCTCACATTTCACAAAAGGGGTAAATACACTGTCATGGTGGTTGACTTTCCAAGATTTACTTCATTGCTTGATTCAAATATTTTTTCTTCCATGTTGTTTACTTCTCATTATGGCATCTCATAATTCAAATGGAAGCACACAGCTAGAAAATATGTGGCAATCTGCTATGTTGTTAAACCATCCCCTCTTCCCACAGGTTGACCATACATTGATACTTTTCACTTCATTATATAATGCATATGTAGTGAACACTTACTACATAGCAGACACTGGGGTAGCTGCTGGAAATACAGTGGTGAGAAAGAGAAACCTAAGAATCAGTGTTCATAGTTAGAAGGCAAAGGTTGTCTATGCCCAGTGAGGTTCATATTTAGTGAGTGTTTGATGAAGTCCCTCCAGCTTCCTAGTTGGAAGAGTACAGAAGAGAGTCCCACTGGTTAAATAGACTGCTGTTTGTGTTCCCCTAAATATCAATAATGAAGAGAAAAATCTATCTTGTCTCTTGAAGTTCCAGCATGGGTTAGCAGATGAATTATCTTACAAACTTTTTTTTAGGTCATTTAAATTCTCATTCAGACAAACTGTCCTCATTTGTTATAAAACTGAGAGTTCTGACTGACTCACTAAAACCTGGAAAGGCACATTAAGAACTACGTTACACCCTGTGCAGGGTTGGGGAGTTTGTAGGTAGAGCTCTCTCCAGCAGGCATTTTTAATAAATGACAAAAATAACCTTTTCAATACTTAAATCATTTTGCTGCCAAGGGCATTTAATCAGGCCCATTGCCAAATGCTAATTAATGATACAAGTGGAGGATTTTATTTAAATTTGTTTTACTAATATGTTGAAGTATAAATAGAAACTGCCAATTGAGAAGAACTTGCTAAAGGGTGGAATGTGTGAGGTGAGGGAACAAACACTAAACTTTAAAACAATACACCTGCTGTCTTAGAGAAGGGAATTGAAACAGAAACCTTGCAACAGAGATGATTTATTTGTAAAAGTCTTTTCTTCAGATCAAAAAATATGGTTTTTATTTTTTTTGAAAGGCAAAGAGATCTCCCAGCTGCTGATTTACTCCTCAAATGTCTGCAGCAGCAAAGGCTGGGTTAGGATTGGAACCAGGAGCCTGGAACTCCATTGGATCTCCCATGAGGGTGGCAGGGACTCAAGAACTTGCCTCTCTTCCTACACATTAGCAGGAAGCTTGATCTGAAGTGGAGGAGCCAGGACTTGAACCAGTCATCTGATATGGGATGTGGGTGTCCCACACAATTCAAGCTGCTGTGCTAAATGCCCCCAGGCCCCCTTTTCATAAGACTTTAGAGTACTCAAGTGATTGAAAATTATTTAAAATAATGAGGATTATTTTAGGCTAACACTGTTCTTTTTTTATGATATAAGAGTTTTTAATTTTAGGGTTAAGAAAGGAGAAACCGTCTACATATTCAGTCATCCATCCAGTTATTCATTCTCTTTTTTTTCTGATTTTAATTTATTTTTTTAACTTTTATTTAATGAATATAAATTTCCAAAGTACAGCTTATGGATTACAATGGCTTCCCCCCAATAACGTCCCTCCCACCTGAAACCCTCGCCTTTCCCACTCCCTCTCCCCTTCCATTCATATCAAGATTCATTTTTGATTCACTTTATATACAGAAGATCAGTTTAGCATACATTAAGTAAAGATTTCAACAGTTTGCTCCCACACAGAAACATAAGGTGAAAAATACTGTTTGAGTACTAGTTATAGCATTAAATCACAATGTACAGCACACTAAGGACAGAGATCCTACATGAGGAGTAAGTGCACAGTGACTCCTGTTGTTGACTTAACAAATTGACACTCTTGCAGCTCACTAGGCTAACACTATTCTTATTATTTTTTTTGACAGGCAGAGTGGACAGTGAGAGAGAGAGAGAGAGAGAGAGGTCTTCCTTTACCGTTGGTTCACCCTCCAATGGCCACTGTGGCCGGCGCACCGCGCTGATCCGAAGCCAGGAGCCAGGTGCTTTTCCTGGTCTCCCATGCGGGTGCAGGGCCCAAGGACTTGGGCCATCCCTCACTGCACTCCTGGGCCACAGCAGAGAGCTGGACAGGAAGGGGGCAACCGGAACAGAATCCAGCACCCCGACCAGGACTGGAACCCGCTGTGCCAGCACCACAGGCAGAGGATTAGCTTATTGAGCCACAGCGCCGGCCGGCTAACACCATTATTAAGATACATTCAACTCAGTTCAGAGCAGTTACTGCTAGATGCGTGGTATAAAACATCTCTTTCATTATACATATAGTCATGTGTTGCTTGAGAATGGGGACATGTTCTGAGAAATGTGTTTTTAGGTGATGTGTATCTGCAGGACCCTAATGGAGGGTACTTACATAAACCTAGATGGCACAGGTCAGTCCTCTTGCTGCAAAGAAGAGATGCAGTAAACATGAGATGTATGACACTGCTGCTGACACTACACAGAACAGGTTTCCAGTCAACTTTTTTTTTTAGGCAGTAGTCCACTTTGAAATAATGATAAAATACAGTATAGCAAACCCATAAGCTAGTAATGTAGTGGTTTATTATGATTTTCAAGCGTTACGAGCTGTACACAATTGTGTTGCTGTGTTTTATATGACTTGCAGTGCTGTGGGTTTGTTTACATCAGCATCACCACAAACACATGAATAGACATCACTGGGTGACGGGAATTTTTCAGTTCCATTACAATCTTAGGGGTCAATCGAAGTCTATGTGGCCCCTCATTGATTCAAATGCCATTCTACGGTACATGACTGTGTTTGCTTATCCCAATATTTATGTCTCCTGTTGGTGTTAGTCCTGACTTTATTTCCCAACAGCAGTTGCTGGTGACATGATGCTCTAGGTCTTTCTGGTTTGCAAAGAAAGCTCATTGCAAGAATGTGAGACCACCTGTGGCTAATGGCTAACAAGATTAATAACATGCTCAATGGAGCAAAGATATCTGGCAAATTCAGACACATTGGGTTAAGGGCAGAGATCCACCTAAAGCTAAGAGGAGAGGGGGTCCACACACTCTTTTATTCTTACTGGATGTGAGCCCCAAATGGGAAGGTCTGTTTTCTTCCATGTTAGTGACAGATTAGATCTATAGATCTCTACACTATGGTCTAGTAATTAGTCACTTAATTTAATGACATGAGTAATTTGGTTAAAGAAACAAGTATTGTGACTGTTTATAATGATTGGTGAATGGTATTCACTTTATGAGGTGTAGTTACATTGTTCTTTTTTTTTTTTTCTGGTTGCTTTGTGATTTTCCAACTTAGTGTCATGGTTTGGACTAGAGTGAGCCTCTTAAAGTTCATTTTACAGTTCACTCATCCATGTGATCTGGCCAAAAATTCCATTTTCTCTGATCGAAACTTGGAGCACTGCATCTAGAACTGATGTCACACCCTGCTGAAGAAAAACAGAATAAATTTAAAATACACTGGTAAATTACATGTATTGCCTTGAATCATGTGATACTTGTGATACGTCTTGTTTTATCGTTGCTTATATATCCATCTTTTCAAGCTAGATTTCCTGGGAAAGGCAGGGATGATACCTCTCATTTCCTACATCTTTGCTCAGTATCTACATCAGGAAAGTTACTCAGTCAATATCTATTGATGAGCAAAGAGTGAAACGGGGTGGATTGAACTCGGATGGCTTGTGTCATCAATAAGCTTGTGACTGCGGCGTGTCATTCTCTATGTTACAACAAGTTGTGCTCTTCCTCCTTTCCTTACTGTGGCTCTAATACCAGAAAGGGACTTCACTGCATCTCTTTGGGTGAAATGATAACTTTTGGCCACCCATCCAAATGGAATAAACATCTGGTGACACTCAAGACAGACACAGCCAGATCAGCATTACCAAATGACTACAGAATGCCTGATGCGGGTTTTCAGTGTTTCTTTTTGCTTACAGACAATCTCAGTCAACATTTGGATTCTTCTAAGTGCTGGGTGATGTAATTCCCTTGGCATCACGAGGGGATCATATTTGTAGTTGCCCTTCTCAAGACCTGACACCTTCTACTTGGAATCCTAGGCGTGAAATAGACCTTATGGGCCTCTTGTCTTTATGGAGAAGGAGAGAGGCTAACAGAGATTCAAGGACCTGCTCAAGGTCCCTCAGCTTGTTATTGGCAGAACAGTCCAGGTTTCTGCCCTCTGGCTATCAGCCATCTGAATATAACTCACAGATGGCTGTACTCTTGGACAATCAGATATATACCAGACCTGTAATTTCTTGACTTTTCCATATGCTCTCTATATAACATCTTGAGCTACTTTGATCTTCATATATCAAGCCTTGAAAGTCTGTCAACCTGGCTATTTCACAGATGAGGAGACTGTGTGATATATAAGTTAAAATAGCTTGCTTCGGGTTGGTGACAACCAAGCCCATGTAGCAATAATAGTTACCACCATCTGAGCTTATGTTTTGACATTTAGTCCTGGCACAGAAAAAGCATTTGTTTCTTTCTGCTCTTGCTTCGCTGGTTTTCCTTGGGACCCACAACAGGCATTTATGGTGAAAATTGTTGCTGTGAGTACTCACCCATCTGCAGATGCAAAGCAAGGCACGGGGATACCAAGAACACAAAGGGCCTGCTCCTGTCCCTTATTTGCTTCTGCAGGGCATTGAATTTCCCTGCAAAGATCTCTCCAGGTATGTAGGGGATTTCCAGTGATGCTAGCATGTGCTGGTAACTGAATTGTTTATTGTCAGAGTTTCAGCAGCATTGAACTGTATTCCTTGCTTTCTGTGGAGGCCCCTTTACTCCCAGTTCTTAAAGCCATTTATATACTAAGTTCTGTATACCAAATTTTATATTTTGATTCTTCCAACAGTGCCTCATATTAGGTTTCTGAGTGGCAATGGATTCCAGGCAGAAAAGGAAAATGGTTCTCTTCCGATTTCTTTCCCTCATTTTGCGATGTGGAGACCCTAAAGCATCACTGCTTGGATATGCAGTCTAAAAAGTCGCCTTGGAAAATAGCTATTTCAGACTCTGGCCCTAATTCTTCCACGCCTTGAAATATAAATGAGTTCAAATGTCAGGGAAGGAATTAGTACCAACATATTCGTATATTTTACCTTGGATTGCCATAACAAATTACCATGGACTTAGACAGCAAACATTTGTTTCTCATAGCTCTGGAGGCTGGAAGTCCCAGACCAGCATGGCAGCATGGGAGGGTTCTGGTGAGGGCTTTTCCAGGTTTCTGACAGCTGGCTGCTGCTTGTGTCCTCAGACAGCAGAAAGACAGTGCACTATCTCCCTGGTCTCTTCTCATAAAGGCACTGATCCCTTTCCAAAGGCCCCACTTCCAAATACCATTGAATTGGCAGGTAGTGTTTCAATATAAGAATTTGGGAGAGATCCATTTATGTTATTTATTTATTTCCCCAAACCCCTCTACTATTCTTCTAAGACAAAAACAAATGAAACAAAAACAAAGAAAGCATCCCTTATTCTCCTTCAGCAAAAACATAAAAGGATTTGCCAGAGAATTTCATATAGCAACTCATGAGAATAATTGGTGGGAAGGGGCAGTGGCCTTACTCATCAGATGAGTGGGCAACACAGGATGGGAACCCCCTCACTCCTGCTTGTCGCTCCCCGTCTTCGTGGAGGAACGACACAGGAGCCTGCGCTGTTCTTTTGTCTGCTCGGCCCTCCCCGGGTTTGCTGCTGGTTCTTCCCGGGTTGGCTACCGACCCTTCTACCTCCGTGGAAGGGCGGTTCCCCCTAGCCACTTTCCCCACTTCTGCGGGGGAGCGGCACACCGCCGGCCGGCTCTCTCGGGGGCTGCACAGGTGTTCCTTCAGATAGATGTTCCTGGTGCATGTTGTCTCTCTCCTCCTTTATAGTCCTCTTCCACCAATCCCAACTCTGCTACCCACACGCCGAGTATGCTGCTCTCCTCCAATCAGGAGCAGGTCCTACAGTTTATTGGTTGAACTGGAGGCAGCTGTGTAGAAGCTGTTTACTCCTCTCCCAGCGCCATATTGTGGGAGAGCAGATGCATAGAATAAGTCTTAATTCCAGTAACTTAGTCTAGTCCGAGTTGCTCCCCACACCTGCTGTTTTCAAATTGCTACTCTGCACTGTAGATTCCAACATACAATATCATATTCGGTTCTCATAATGTCTTCAAAGGTGATAATATTATTCCAAATTCAGTCATGAGAGAACTAAAGCTCAGAGAGAAAGGAGACTTGTTCATGGTTAAGGAACTTGAACTTGCTCAAATCAGGCAGTTATAAGTGAAAGTGTTGGATTCCAGCCGGGGTCTGGCTGACTCCTCAACTGATGCTCTTTCACCAGGCACACCTGCTTTGGTGTTACATAGCAGCGTGCCTAGCTGCTGTGCAGTCTCATCAACTATATTAGTCAGCTGGGCCATGCCTACCTGTTCAAATCAATACAACTGAGAGGGCAACAATTTAATGCTATAAGAATAAGCAAAACCAGAGCAAATTAGATGATTTCTTTTTTCCTCCTAGGTTAGTACAAAAAGACTCACTGGGTCCAGTTCCAGCCATTGTCCTCTCCCCAGGTAATTCAAACCACAGGTGGCTCTGTAGGCTGGGTGCTGAGCAGGGTCCATTAATGCAAATGGAACGGGATCTTTATACCACCCTTTACCACAGCACCCTTTCTGCTTGAGCTCTCTCATCTTGGGCAGAGGTCACACAGGTTGTTAACATCTGTGTTCAGGACACGCTTGCCTTTTGTGAGGTCCTCAGACCATCTGCTGCAGAATAGAGTGTGTATATAAAAGGCACGGAAACCTTGGTACCGTCACAGATCTACTGAACCTGCATTCTTAATATGGCTGAGTATTATGCACACAAACAATAAATAAAAAGCCAGCAAGTAACTCTTTCTAGCCTTCTTCTAAAACTAGTCTGTGTTTGATAAAAGGGAAAAAATTGACGAAAAAAATCTGTACGTATTGTTTATATACATTATTACATCTGTCACCTGAGCTGTGCTTACCTGTTTAAATCAATACAACAGAGAGGACAGCAATGACAATGGTATGAGAATTATACCAAAGCAGAGCATATTAGATTAATCCTTTTCCTCCATAGGTCACTGAACACTTCCTAGTTTTTTTTCCCCCATAGGCTTTCAAAGGAGATAGTGGGGACCTGGGTCCTGTGAGATTGCAATTGATTGAAACTGCAAGAATACTGCAGCATAAGGGCTAGAATTAATTAGCATCCTTAAAACAGCAGCACTAGGCCCTTGAATTTTTGGAACATATGAATGGTAACTGTTGATTTCTCAACCCAAAGCAGAACATCTGTTCTGCAGAGAGACTAGCAAAGATTGAAAAGCAGAGTCAGGTGGGGGGAGAGTGGTTAGGAAAGGCAGTTCGCATCGTTGCTGTCCATTTGGATTTATTATTAGCACTCAATGTAATTACTTTCTCAAGAATTTTTAGATGTCTGACACATATTGTATATTGTGTAGGATTTTATTGGACCTTAATTCTCTGTAAAGTTATTCCATTCACAAATGCATATGAGAAGCACAATAAAATGTGACAATCTGTATTCAGTTATATTTAAACACAATCATTAATTTCCATGAAATTATTGTCTTCTTTAAAATACAAAGTTTTAAAAAAGATTTATTTTATTTATTTGAAAGGCAGAGTTACAGAGAGAGAGGGAGAGATAGAGAGAAAGATCTTATATCTGCTGGTTCACTCCCCAAATTGCCGCAACAGCAGGGACTGGGCCAGGCCAAAGCCAGGAGCCAGGATCTTCATCCGGGCCTCTCACATGGGTACAGAGGTCCAAGGACTTGGATCATCTTCCCCTGCTTTCCCAGGGACTTCAGCAGGGAGCTGGATCAGAAGAGGAGCAGCTGCAGCTGAGACTTGAATCAGCACCCACATGGCATGTAGGCACTGCAGGAGGCAGCCTAACATATTATTCTACAACACCAGTCCAAAAATCATAGTCTTTATAATCTTGCCAGTGTGGATCTTTTAAAGGTAAAACAAGTCAGTGCAGACAGAAAAGGATGGAGATGAAGCAAAAGAAAGGAATGAACATATGTTGAGTTGCTGCTCAAGAGGTAGATGACTATATCAAGGATAAGATTGGTAAAAGAAAGTTGAAACTTAAAAACATTTTTTTTCAATTTTTAAATTTATATAAGGTGAACAAATTTCATCTATTTCATACATATGATTTAGGAGCACAGTGATACTCCCTACCCTACCCTCACTCCCACCCATGCTCCCAACCTCCCTCCTCCTTCCTCTCTTATTCTTTATTTTAATTTTTACAAGGATATACTTTCATTTTATTTTATAATCATAAGATTAATGCTCCACTAAATAAATAATTCAACAAATACTAAGAAAAAAATACACTGTTCCTCAATGGTAGAGACAAGAATTGTAAATAATAATCAAATCTCAAAATATCAGTTTCACTCATTAACCCTGTCAAATATGAACTCCCATTTAATGTAATTATAAAAAAGTATCATTTTTTTATCATTCATTCATTTTCATTTGAAACTTAAGGAATCTGACAGATATTGGATATCATCTTGTTATTGCCATATTCTGTTGTGAGATTATTGAGAAATTATTTAAATCTAGGTAAGAAAATGTTTATATAAAATAGAAATACTATCCCTTCTTTGTGTGTTTCTTGGGAAGAAGAAAATGAAACGCTGTGTACAAGAGCCTTCCAAAGTGCCAGACACAGAAGGTACTTAAAAATGCTACTTATTCTTCTTGCTCCTCCTCTGTCTACTAAGTGTTATCTGTGCAGCTCATTATATCATGTTCAGACTTAATAGAATTGGGTTCTTTAGTTGCTCATTCACTATATTAATTGGAATGTGAATGGCTGACTACATTAATTTTCTGACTGATGCTCTCCAAACAAATATGGTTTCTTGTTATAAGCTGAAGTGGGTGGAGATTGGTTAAGCAGGGAGTGAGGAGAAAGGTGATATTTGAAAAGCAGATTCATTTTCATTTTTACAAAATTGGTATGTTACAGCTTTCTTCTATTGTAATAGAAATTTTAAAAATCCAAATATTGTAGCATTCACTTTTGTTTTCTGCCATACTTTTGGACAACTGAGTCACCCTTCAAAGTGTGAGGAGGTGGAGGGGTGTGGGAGTAAGAGTAGTATGTGGGGGGCAGATGCCCAGAGACTTAGGCTTCAATTAAAATGCCTCAGTTTTCCATTCAAGGGCTGCTATGGAGGTAGCCTTTATAAACACTAAAAGTCCTCTCCCATTAGGATTTTCAAAATTTTCAGAGTTTATTATAAGATGTAAAGGGCTTATTGAACGGGAAATGAAAAGAGACACATCAACCAATGAATTTAGATCATTAGTCATTAAGAACTTGGCTGTTTCCAATTTATACTTTAGTTGTTCGATTTCTAGAGTTACATTTAGTTGGCTTGATGGTGAGTGATTAACGCTGCTCTGAGTATAGATAGCTAGCATCTCTGACTTCTCTAATGGGCTTCCAAATTATGCCTCCTATTAATTAAATTAATTCAGCCAGATGATTTGATTTCCACAGCCTCCTTTGAGGATGAGTACTTTCTCTGTGATAGCGGGAGCTTGTGAGAGTTCAGATTCTCCCTGGCAATTGTTAGCTGTCTTTCCCTCAGCTATTTCATCCTTAAGGCTAGGAGCTGGAATTCCTTTGTATCAAGAGGAGAGAAGATGAAATCTAAAAGGAGAAGTTAGAGAACACTTTATATTTTCAGCTTTCATAGTAGTTTCTCAAAACATTTTCCAAGCACTCCTTATGCTTTATTAAATTTCAGGTCACAGAGGTCTATTATTTTACAAATCAGTGCCATCTGTAGACTCTCAGTCCCTGTCTGCCTTACCCCTGTTGCAAAGATGAGCAGAGGCACAGACACTGTAAGCAGCAGTCTTTGGATTAAGTGACAGAAAGGATATGAACACTAGGATTAGGAATTGGTATGTTTGCCTCCCATTGAAGACAGACTAAATTTACTTCCATCATGATATGGAAATGTGAATCTGAGATTTCTTGTAGTGGTGTCATTATTTGTTTATTTCTTTTTCAGAGAGCCAAAAATTTGGTTACACCTATGCTGGTTACTTGTGAAGTTGCACTTTACACAGCATGGATATTGAATTCAGAGGAAATGGGAAAAAAAAGTCAAAATCCAGAGAAAAAATAGAGAGTGTCTGTACAAGCCCAGATGACCTGGCAATAAAAACAAATCCATTCTCTCGGTTCCTTTTCCCCGGGCACTTTGCATGAGGCATATCAGTCTCTCTTCCTAGATTTTTTTTTTTTTTTTTTTGAGTCAGTGCCAGAAGGAAGACACACAGGTGTCACAAGTGTATTTTTCAAAAGGAAATTTCAGGCAGATTTCGTTAGGAAATGGTATTCATTGCTGAACTGCAAATTAGATTGCAAATGCTTTGGGCATTCTTAGTAAATTATATAGCTAAAACCTGGAGCTATACTAAACCCTTTGAATTTAATTTGACTGCTGGCAGCCATCAATGGTTAAAAGATTTTAGAAAACCTGAACGCTAATGCTTGAATGTGCTGGTAGGGGATGTTGTAGAAAAGACAGGTGGCTCAGGGAGCCAAATAAAACACTGGCCTTTTACAGACTATTCAAAAACTAATACAATAAAAATGAATATACTGCATAATATTGCAAGTAGTGCTAATATAATCAAGGCACACACAGCCTTCCGAGGTGCAAGTTCATTTTCCACCGCCTGAGTTATTACTCCTACAATTTACCTCACTGCTCTGCAGTCTTCATTCAGGAAGCCTCGTCTTTCCCGTCTTGCTGGCCTGCGTCCTTTTGCATGCTAATGCAATATTCTGTTCTAACCTGACGATAACAAATTAGCAAGTGCCTCTGGCTCCCTTTCTCCCCTAATGCGATTCCAGCCGAGCGGGGAACCCAATGTTTGTCTTAAACAGTCCTAAGCATTTTTCATATGAAATTCAATTAAACTATTTCCTAGTCTAAGTGTTCCATTTCTTTTCAGCAGGAATGAAGTTTTTCTTCCTGTGAAAATACTTAAAAGCAAGCAATTGAAGGAAGTGGGGAGTGAGGAAGAGGGTGGGGGCAGGAGGGGGCTGAACCATGCTGTTTGGCACAGTCAGCTAATTGTTTCAGCCTTTGTTTTTCTGTTCCCCTTGAAGATGAGCTGTATTTTAATTACCGCATGAAAGATTTGTCTTGATTAGATAGCTAGGAGGTGTCAGTGCATGTGAAAGAGATGAAAATGCAGAGAGAGGGGAAGGAGGCAGGAAAAGTGGATTTGTTTTGGAAACTTTCTAGGCTTCCTCTGTCCTCAAGGGCTCCTTGCCACCATGCACCCCATTTCTGTTCAGGCCCCATTTCAGAGACAAAAGGAGCCTTGGGCTATCTGATGACATATTAGTTTGAAATAGAATCCTCATGGCGTGGCATGCTTTGCAAGAAAGTAGGCAAAGCTCTCTTTCTTAGCACCATGAGGAATAACTACCATGCAGTGTCACCAGGGCTTTCTGCCCTACTTCCTGAGATTGAAAAATCGGCATTGTTTGCCAGCCGAGTCTAGACACTGGGAAGGCAATGTGGATATAAAGACGATGAGGCTAAAACTCTCTGCATTTGCGTTGCTTCTAGTGGGTTGGGAGAAAAACAGATGGGTCTCTGGCCGCATGGTCCAGGCCCTAATGGAATATGTGACAGTGCTCTCAGGTCACCAAGGAAGGGAAGCCCAGGGTCCCTGCAGGGGTGTGGTTGGGAGGGCTCAGTGGAGAAGATTGTTCTTGTACAGTTTTGAGGGCTGAGTAATGGGGGAATTAGGGTGAGGACTGAATGGTGTACACAAGATTTAGCAACTGAAGTGGTCATTGGTAATGTTAATGACAGCAGTCGGGTGGGAGAGGCGCAGGTAGAAGAAGCCAGATTGTCCAGCCTAGAGGAGTGAAAAGCAATTATGTTAGAGTTTCTCTTTTGAGAAGTTTACTTGTAGAGGGAAGGAAAGTAAGTCTTTTTTTTTTTTTCTTTTTAAGATTTGTTTAATTGAACATCAGAGTTATAGAGAGAGAGGGAGACACACACACACACACACAAACAGAAGCATCCTCTGTTGCTGTTCACTCCCTAAATAGCTGCAACTGCTGGGCCAGCCTGAGCCAGGAGCCAGGAGCCAGGAGCCAGGAGCCAGGAGCCAGGAACTTCTTCCAGGTCTTCCTCTGGGGTGACAGGGGCCCAAACACTTGGTCATCTTCGACTGCTTTTCCCAGGCCATTAGTAGGGAGCTGGATTAGAAGAGGAGCAACCGGGACATGAACTGCCACCCATATGGGATACCAGGGTCACAGGCGGCAACTCTGCCTGCAACACCCTTGTGAGGTAGTCTTAATTACAGGGTTTCACCTAGATTTGCATGTGAAGTGAAAAGTTGGTATCCACATATCTCAGGCCCCAAAATATTGCTATTAAAGAAAAACCAGACTCCATTTGGTTTGCATTTTTCAAATGGCTAACACAATGATATGAAATCAAAAGACCCTTGCTCTATTCCCACTTTCTATTTGCTGCTATAACACAAAGTTTAAAGAGGAATATTCTTATGGGGAATCTATGAAATTATCTTCTCTTTACTTGGGACGTTTTTTGAATTTTTTAAAATAGCAAAGATAAAGGACCTAGTTTAGTTTAATACATTGGCTTGAAATAAGTGTGTGCAATATAAATGAGTTTAGCTTCATGTAACAGCTAGAGAAGCAGTGTGCTTTTAACCCAAGGTAGCATTTTCTTATATAAATAGCTTTTGAAAAAAACTCATAGACCATATTTGATTCACTTATTTTTTAAAAGATTTATCATTCTTTGAAAGATAGAGTTACAGAAAAAGAAGGAGAGACATACAGAGACCTTCTATCTGCTGGTTCACTCCCCAGATGGTCACAATGTCCAGAGCTGGGTCAGGCCAAAAGCCAGGAGCCAGGAGCTTATTCCAGGTCTCTCACATGGGTGGCAGGGGCCAAGCACCTGGGCCATCTTCTGCTGCTTTCCCCCTGCCATTAGCAGGGAGCTGCATGGGAAGTGGAGCAGCTGAGACGTGAACTGGTGCCTGATTTGAGGTGAACATACACAGAAGAAAGTCAGGATCCCTCCAGACTCCTGAGGGAAATGCCCCATTATTTAAAGTGAGAAAGCGTGAGTCAGAAAGCAAATATATGGACCCAGAAAGAGGTACATTGCTAATTATTTTCCCAGTTATGGAAGCTTCTTGAACTTTACACAGCAGAGTCACTGAGGATGATTGCTCAGGCTTGCGTTTAACTTGGTAACCATGACTTGTAGTACTCACCGCAAAGGGAAGGCAATATTGTGGAAACCCAGCAAATCAGACATCAGCTTCCTCTCATGATGCCCAGTATTTTCTGAGGTGGTGAAAACAGACGCTTTCCTGGGAGGGAAACATAAAAGGTGTATAAATTAGGTAAAAATGTCTCATCAGGTTGCAAAGGGAACAACCTAAACGTTCTTGTTGAAAAGTGCAGAAGGAGCATTTGAAACTCCGGTTCAGGGGCAGATTTTAATCTGCTACCCTGTGCAATAGAAGGTGTATAAAACTATGCCACGTGTCTGATATTAGAATCTGTTCTCCGAGCCCACTTTATTACTGCCTGCTATTCAATAAAGCACAAAGGAGTTTTAGTACAATTTGTCTTATTCTTATTTGTTGTACGGTTAAAAAGCAATAGGAACCACCAACCTCAATTTGTAGTTACTTCGCAAAAGACAGTGGCTTGAAAGAATCTTAAAATGTGAATGCAGTTAACATTGTTGTCAGTCAATTTATGATACTCTCTCAAAGAAAAGCAGTTTTAGAGAAATGATATTTCTTATAAGGTCTGAAAAAGCCTGTCTTAAATTTCTTAATTTCAATTTTAACATGAGATATATGGACATATGGAGTATCAGAGACATCTGTGAAATCAAACCGTGGACATTGCTAGGGTTTATGTATGTGCGTAAATATGTAGGAGTGGAGAATTTCTATAGATTATTCTTATTAGAAAAAGGTCACAGAAGGACATATTCTCCTTTCAAGTCTCAGAAACCTAATAATTTTAGGCTTTTGAATTTTAAATTAATTGCAAACTGCCAGAATAGATGGATCTGCTGAATGGAATTGCAATGACTATAAATAACACATATTTAGGGTTTTCATTTAGTTGTTTAGTAGTACAGGATGACAAAGAGAAATTATCCTATTTTTATTCTGTATTTGAAGGGTTCAGCTAAGGCATCGATTGAGTTAACACTAATTGTGCTTCCTAAGTGGACTAAACTCTAGTAAACATGTTGTTAGGTAAATGAAATATTTTAGACAATGAATATTTAAAGGATGTTTATGATCTTTGTGGGAAGAGAGTTGCATGTCCATGCTCAAATTCAGCCAAATCTTGATTAATCAGAAACCAATTCTCTTGACTAGGAATTACCCAGGGCTGCCTGTGTTGCTGGTCATTTCACTTATTTGCATAATCCTCAAGCATATGGAAGGGAGTTGGGAGATAAAACTCAAATCAGCTTTGTTCCTTGCTAACAACTCTGGCAAACTGTTGACACTTCTGGCTAAAATGAAGTTTGGGTATTCTCTATGGATTTTATTATTTGCACTGTCCTTGTCTCTGTAGATAATCAACAGTTCACTGCATAATATATAGCAGAAGTAACTGGGTTTATTCCTTTGAATGAGTAATCAGAGGTAATGCAAATTAACACCTTCACTTCAGGAAAAAAATGACTTTGGAATTCACCCAGTTTAGTAAATAGAAGAAGTAATCTTAATCATGGGGCTTTAATGATAAGAGATTCAGAGGAGAAGCAAGGCATCTCTCTTTCCTTTTTCAGTAGAAAATATACATTCTAATTATCTTTGATATCAACCAGAAGGTGACAGTGAAAGTTGGGTTGATCCTACATTTAAATTGAATAAGAAACAACATTTGTAAAAACAACTTGTGTTGATTCTCTTCTTCTTTTTAAACAGCTATGCTGATAATTAATATTGAGGTATATTTTATTTGAAATTTCCAAATAGTAATTAAGAACTTCATTTTATTTTCTTATTTTAAATAGCACATGTTCATTGTATGAATTTTATAAGCTACACCAGAATATTAACAGGATGATAAAGATTTATTTCCTTAATTTTACTTAGATTTTTGCCTGTACTTTCCCTACATGGAAACACAATATTCATATTGTTTCTGATCTTGAATCCCATTAAGTATTCTTCTATAATACCAGCTTAAAATGGTTCATAGCATTTCATACTAAAATGCTAGAATATCTTTGTTCAGTCCCCTGGTGCTGGATCTTTCCTTGTTTCTACTTATCCTCTATTAGACACATACATAGTTTGAATCTCCATACAGCTAAATCTTTGTACAAATCCATGAATTATTATTTTTAAGAACAAATTTCTAGTTAGGAAGATGCTGGGTCAAAGAATGTACACAAATTTCAAAGGCCTTGGGAAAGTATTGCCAAATTGTGCTACAGAAAATTATACTGGTTGACATTTTTGTTTTTGATCATTGAAAGATAAATTTAAGTCCTGGCCACAAGATTCCTAGTATGTGCCGTGAGTCCAATGAGTCTGCACACACCTGTCTGTGTGTGGACGTGACCCTAATGGCTAAAGCACTGAGTGACAGAGTGACATTAACCTCTTCCCTTAGAATCTTGCCCAAGTTTTTACCCGAGAATATGCCTGCCTTTTTTTTTTTTTTTTTCCTGGAGTGTGGTAGAATCTGGTTGTCAGAAGAGATGGAAGACTTCACTTGGAAATGGGCTACTTGAACTCTATACTCTTTACCACTCCACTCCCCTAAAAGGAGACAGTTCTTTTCATTTCTTTGAAATTATAAGATTGTTGTGTGTGGGGAGCATGCAAGATTCTGTGCCTCCTATGTATGTGTCCATCCCAGATTCTTATGTTGGAACCCAAGATTCAATGTGACAGTGTTAACAGGTGGGCTTTTAGGGGGTGATTAAGCACTGGGGCTCCACCTTCATGAATGGGATTAGCAAAAAGGTTTCAGGGAAGTAGCTTGGGCCTTTTCTGCTTCCATGTTTTTCTGCCATGCAGAGACAGCAAGACGGCACAATCTTGGAAGTACAGAGCATCTTTTCCCAGAAATCAAATTGATGGGAGCTTTTATCTGGAATGTTCCAGTCTCCTGAACTGTGAGAAATACATTCCTGTGCTTACAAGTTCCCCAGTCCAGGTGTGCCAGCCAGCATGGATGAAGCAGCACCCTACACTGACTATAGTGCTCCAGAGTCCACTGGGGCTGTGGGATGGGAACCCTGACGCAGTGCTTGCCCTGTCCCTAGGCAAAGCCCCTCACAACAGGGGGGCTTGCAGGGAGGGGTTAGATACCTGGCAGGTGTGGCTCTCATTACCACAAAAAGTTTCTCCAGTGCTCTAGGAATTCCCCTGTGGTAGTCTTTTTCTATATCATGGTTGCCCTTTGAGCAGAGAAAGATTTCTATTACATTTGGGGAAGCTACAAGGTACAGAAAATCTTTATTTAAAAGAAAAATTTTAAACATGAGCTCAGTTCTGGATACATAAAAGCTTTGTGGTTCAATCAATAACTTCACTACGTACCAGAAACTTCATCTCATATTCACAGAGATAGTAGCTGGAAAATCTTGTTCAGTGATCTATTTTCTTCTATCTCCACAACCCTCATTAACCGTAAGGGCTCCTAGGCATGCACTCTATGACTAAAATAGACCACCACCAAAACCACTAGACAATAAAACTGCTATTTTAGGGCGTTCTGTTCTTAGGATCTCTCCCTGCTCATCCCCCCTTACCTCCTTGTCACAAGATAAGGAAAAAAAATGTATACTCTATACTTCCCACAACTCCCCAAAGGGTTCACATTCACTATTTATTTCAAACTGTAGGTTAAAAGTATATTAGAGAGCAATGCTATGGAACAAAAAAAATTTCTCTTCTAGACCACATACCATATTTATAAAAATGGGCAGTTGGTGGTTTGCCAATTTAATTAGAAAGGTAAAATATACTTTCTGATAGTCACCTCCTTTGTCCTAATTCCTTCCAAATGTAATAACTTAAGTTGTAAAAAATCCTTTTATCAAAGTTTTTTTTTAAAGACTGTTTTCTATGTGACTCTACAGCTATACTGATCAGTGTCTTGGTTGTTTTAGCCCTAATTTTAAAGATATTTTTCTCTTGGTCTCCATTGTATTGAATATAATTTTTTTGGCTCATAAGTCACACTTTTTGTTTCAGAAAATATAATCACCCTATTTATGGTTAACTACTGAAATATATATGTCTTTGTCAGAATCCTTCTATCTTTACCCCATGAACATACTGAGTGTTCTGTGTCTATCTAGAACAGAAAGACTTGGGCAAGCACCGCACAAAAGTAATGCTTAGATTCACGGGGATGAGCACTGTAACATGAAACTTGTTCTCAGGTTTTAAGTTCTGTTTTTCTGAGTCCTGGTGGTGCATTATAAACCCAGGTGAACAATACCAACAGAAGACAATGCATACCTTTATGTGCCTTAAATGGGAAATATCATCAATAACGGGCTGGGTTGGTTTCCTACTTCTGCCCATCAGCCTTTGGACTCGGTGGGAAGTCAAGTGTGAAGGATGCTCTCCAGCCCTGTAGTTGCCCATGGGAATCATCATAAAGCAGTCTGCCAGAAGGAATGTGTGCGCAAATGACAAACGGTACCTGACTCCAGGGGAAAATAGACTTTGGGAAGCTTTTAATGCCAAGCTTTATAATGTTTAGGATGAAATACTGCATCAGATTTCTCATGAGGATGGAAACGACCTCAGATCGGTTTAACAAAGCATTTTCCAGCAGAAGAGAACATGCTTGAATAGAAAAAGAAAATAACCTAGTACTTAAAGCTTAAAGAGGGCTTCTTTTCTGCCTATTGCCTGGCTCTCCCCATTCTTTCATCCTGACTCCCATTCTATAACTCCCAGCCACGCTCTCTTTCAAAATCATCCTTCTATATGGATTTTCTGAGTTGGTCCTGAGAGCAAATATTCTGCCCCATTGAACTCAGAAGTACCTTCATGATTGTTAGGTCATGTAGCCCATTTTTTGGGGGGTCAGAAAACATGGGCACCATACTGATATCCATTCAGTCATCAATTCCTGACTTTCTTGCTTTTAACATACGTCCCACCTCCACTCTACCCTCTTCCTTTTCCTTGTCACCATCCTAGCCCTGATTGTTGCTTGCCTGTATCAGTGCCCCCATTTTCTTATTGTTTTAAAAATCCAGATTGGTAGAAATAAAAAAGGGTGAGATGGAGGCAAGAGATATTTGTAAGGTAAAATTCACATGACATGACATATGATATGGGGATGGTAAAGGTAGCAGTGATAATTCTTAGAGGCAGCACCCTTTAAGGATCTGGGTGACTACGCCCGCATGACCATCTGTGTGGGTGTAGAAAAGAAACCCACCTTTGAGATTGAAAAGCAGTATGTTATGCTTTGAGTTGCTTCATTTCATTTAATTCCTTAATTGAATTTAAGACTTTGAATCCGAGGCTCTGCCCATGGTGGCCAGCCAGGACATCTGTCAGTGATGACCTCCTGTGGCACTCTTCTTGACTGGGACATCAAAGCCTATACTAAATGAAGAAAGACTGGTTGTACTTAACATAACTTCCAATTCCTAAATTCAATTATGAGTGATACTGTTAGGAAATAAATGGCTGTCTATCATTTATCTACTTCCTCTTTATATTAACTATTTCAAATTGAGAAATTTTCCTATCTTTTGCTTCCTTTCTTATGTCTAGAGAATTGCTATAATAAACAGAGCAATAGTTGAGATATTATTGGTCAAGTTATAAGTAATGAAGAAGGGTAGATACACTGAGTATTAATTACTTATTTATTTTGGTGATTTGACTCGATGTCACTTTTTTCTGTTTGGAATTTTTAATTGATATGTGAAGAACTTGTTTGATGTACTTCATGGGGAAAAAAAGTGACTAAGAAAGGGAGAAAAATCACATTGTGAGTCTTCTTTGAGGGTATTTCAGAATCTATCTTCCCCTGGTTGCTTATGTGACTGAGGCTGATGACCTTGAAATTAGAGCGGATTAGGTTTCCTTGGCTTCAATAAACTTTATAAGATGACAGTGTTTTCAAAATAGCTTCCTCTGAAGAAAACATGACTGAGAAGCCGGTTTATTTTAATGTCTCACTACACTGAACTGCACTTTCGGAAAAGTTAATCATTTTTTATGGAGTTTACTTTTTCCATTGTGAAAGTAATACATACTCACTACACAAATTAAGAAATATAAATTAGAAGGAATGAAAAAAAGTTGTTTACATTCCAGCTATCTCAATTTAACTAGGGCCAAGCTTTCAGGTGGTGTATATCAAGCCCCGTAGACAGACAGATGCAGACACACACACAAACACACATAAGGAGACTTAAGAAAGTTTTTTCATAATATGCATTTTTCAAGAGCTTTTTGAAGCCCCTTCATATGCATGGATTTCAAATTTTTTTGCACCAAAATAAGCCCAACTTTCCACAAAGTTTGAATTAATTTTATATATATATATATAGATGTGTAGGTATGTATGTATGCATAGGAATATATTATAATATCTTTTGTGCTTGTTTTACTATGTTTTACAGAAGCAATTTAATTTCTACACTGTAACTTCTGCAAAATAACTTACTTATTGGGCAGTTAGGTGATATTCAATTTTTCATTACCTTAGATAATGCTATAATGAGCACCTATGAGCTTTTACAATATTTAGGATTAATTTTGTAGTATAGGTTTTGCACAGTGAATGCATATAAAGTTAATAATTTTGTCAAATTAATTTAAATTTTTTCCCCTTAGAATATAAATATTTTTCTTCTTGCTGATATCAGTACAGAAGCTCCCTGGTTCAGACACATGAAAAAATGTTCAGGATCACTAGCAATCAGGGAAATGCAAACCAAAACCACAATGAGGTTTCACCTCACCCTGGTTAGAATGGCTCACATTCAGAAATCTACCAACAACAGATGCTGGAGAGGATGTGGGGAAAAAGAGACACTAATCCACTGTTGGTGGGAATGCAAACTGGTAAAGCCACTATGGAAGTCAGTCTGGAGATTCCTCAGAAACCTGAATATAACCCTACCATACAACCCAGCCATCCCACTCCTTGGAATTTACCCAAAGGAAATTAAATTGGCAAACAAAAAAGCGGTCTGGACCTTAATGTTTATTGCAGCTCAATTCACAATAGCTAAGACCTGGAATCAACCCAAATGCCCATCAGCAGTAGACTGGATAAAGAAATTATGGGACATGTACTCTATAGAATACTATACAGTAGTAAAAAACAATGAAATCTGGTCATTTGCAACAAAATGGAGGAATCTGGAAAACATGATGCTGAGTGAAATAAGCCAGTCCCAAAGGGACAAATATCATCATTCTCCCTGATTGGTGACAACTAACTGTGCACCAAAAAGGAAACCTGTTGAAGTGAAATGGACACTATGAGAAACAGTGACTTGATCAGCCCTTGTCCTGACTGTTGATGTACAATTTAATACTTTATCCCTTTTAGTATTTTTTTTTGTTCTACTTAATACTATTGGTTGAACTCTGTAATTAACACACAATTATTCTTAGATGTTTACATTTAACTGAAAAGTGATCTCTTTTAAATATAAGAGTGGGAATAAGAGAGGGAGGAGATGTACAATTTGGGACATGCTCAAGCTGACTTGCCCCAAATGGTGGAGTTAGAAATGTGCCAGAGGATTCCAATACAATCCTATCAAGGTTGCATGTACCAATGCCATCTCACTAGTCCAAGTGATCAATTTCAGGTCACAATTGATCATACTGATAGGTCTAAGAGTCAAAGGGATCACATAAACAAGACTAGTGTCTGCTAATACTAACCTATAGAATAAAAAAAGGAGAGAACAATCCAACATGGGAAACGGGATACACAGCAGCCTCATAGAATGGCAGATGTCCTAAACAGCACTCTGGCCTCAGAAACAGCCCTTAAGGCATGCGGATCTGGCTGAAAAGCCCATGAGAGTATTTCAGGCATGGAAAGCCAAGACACTCTGGCAAAAACAAAAACAAAACCAAAAACACCCAAAAAACGGACCTACATGAAAGATCTCTGCGGGTGAGATCCCAGTAGAAAGAATGGGCCATCAAAGAAGGAGGTACCTTTCTCTGGAGGGAGGAGAGAACTTCCACTTTGATATGACCTTGTCTAAATAAGATCGAAGTCGGTGAACTCAGGGGGCTTCGATAGCCTTGGCAACTCATGACAAGAGCCTAGGGAGATTACTGATGCCATAAACAAGAGTGTCAATTCTTTAAGTCAACAACAGGAGTCACTGTGCACTTACTCCTCATGTGGGATCTCTGTCCTTAATGTGTTGTTCAATATGAATTAATGCTATAACTAGTGCTCAAATAGTATTTTTCACTTTGTGTTTCTACATGGGTGCAAACTGATGAAATTTTTACTTAATATATACTAAATTGATCTTCTTTATATAAAGATAATTGAAAATGAATATTGATGTGAATGGAATGGGAGAAGGAGTGGGAGATGGGAGTGTTGTGGGTGGGAGTGAAGTTATGGGGGAGGGGAGCCATTGTAATCCGCAAGCTGTACTTTGGAAATTTATATTTACTAAATAAAAGTTAAAAAAATACACTAATTTTATCAGAAAAAAATTGTGTTTCATTCTCTTTGATTTCCTTCTTTTTATTTTTTAAATTTATACAGGTGAGCAAATTTCATGCATTTCACGTGTACAGATTTAGGAGTACAGTGATACTCCCCACCCTACCTTCCTACCACCAAGGCTCCCCACACCCCCTCCTCCTTCCTATTCTTTCTTTTAATTTTTACAACGACATACTGTCAGTTTATTTTATACTCATAAGATTAGTACCTCACTAAGTAAAGAACACAACAAACAGTAACAAGAAAAAACACTGTTCCTCAACTGTAGAGACAAGAATTGTAAACAATTATCATCTCTCAAAATGTCCATTTCATTCATACACATTATGTATTTTGTACTCATAAGTTACCACAGATCAGGGAAAACACATTGTATTTGTCTTTTTGGGACTGGTTTATTTCTCTAAGTATAATGGTTTCCAGTTGCATTCATTTTGTTGCAAAAGACAGGATTTCATTCTTTTTATGGCTGAGTAGTATTCCATAGTGTATATATACCACATTTTCTTTATCCAGTCATTGGTTGATGGACATCTGGGTTGACTCCATATCTTAACTATTGTGAATTAAGCTGCAATACACATGGGAGTACAGAAAACTCTTTTATATGTTGATTTCATTTTGTTTGGATAATTTTCCAGCAGTGGGATGGCCAGGTCATATGGTAGAGCTATTTTCAGATTCCTAAAGACTCTCCACACTGTCTTCCACAATGGCTGCACTAGTTTACATTCCCACCAACAGTGGGTTAGGGTACCTTTTCGCCCATATCCTCATCAGCATTTGTTGTTTGTAGATTTCTGTATGGGAGCCATTCTAATTGTGATGAGGTGAAACCTTGTTGTGGTTTTTATTTGCATCTTCCTGGCTGCTAATGATCCTGAGCAGTTTTTCATGTGTCTGTTGGCCATTTGAATTTCCTTTTTTGCAAAATGCCTGTTTGGGGCCAGCACTGTGACCTAGAAAGTTAAACTGTCACCTGCAGTGCCAGCATCCAATGTGGAGGCTTGTTTGAGCCCCAGTTGCTCCAATTCTGATCCAGGTCCCTGCTAATGTGCCACCAAGAAAACAGTGGAAGATGGCCAAAGTGCTTGGGAGAGAGAGAGAAAATCTCATACACTGGTTCATTCCTTATATGCTCACATCAGGCAGGGCTGGGTGAGGCTGAAGCCAGGATCCAAGTATTCTATGTTGGTGGCAGGGGCCCAGATACTCAGCCATTATCTGCTGCTGCCTGGTGTGTGTATTATCAGAAGCTGGATTGGAACTGGAGGAGCCAAGACTCAAACTAGGCACTCCAACATAGAACGTAGATATCCTGAGTGGTGATTAACTACTGTGTCAAATGTCCACCTTCAAATTTTTTAAATTAGCATGTTATATTTTAAATTTCTGTATAGCAAAATAAGTATACCCAACATTCTTGATCACTAAAAAAACATTCTAAGTCCATCTTAGAAATTTACCTTCCTCCCTGAACACCACCCTTTGCCTTACCCCATCAACTAGAGATTTTAGAAAAGAGTGTCAATGTTAATTAACATTTTACAGGAAACAAAAATTATAGGAAAATTTATCTATTTTTATATAATTATAATTAAATAATCCAGAATAAAAACTTGCAATTTAATTTTTTATTTCTGAATCTGGCTTTTCCCCTACTGAGTGTCAGTTCTTAACCTAGAGCAATTTATCACAAAGGAACATTTGGCGTTGTGAAGAGACAGTTTTGATTGCTGTAACTGGGTGGGCAGGGGTGTACATGCTATTGGTATCTAGTAGGTAGAACCCAAGGATGCTGCTCAAAGTTCTACAGTGCAAAAGGAGGCTCCACAACAAATGATCACTAGTTCAAAATGGCAACAGTACTCCTATGAAGAAATCCCAGTGTAGAGTGAGTGCTGGTCAGAATGGTAATTTCTACTGTGTAATTTGGGAGAAAATTTAATGTCAAATAATTTAAGATTCCTTTTATCTATGTATTGTCTTTTTTTTCCTGAGTAGAAAGTCTAATACTTTCCACTTTGTTTTCCTCAAGTATTTTAGTGACTTGCTTGTGTTTCTCTTGGGGAAATTGGCCAGCTTAGGGAAGCGGATGAAAGTGTGAAGAGTGTGGTTGACGCTCCTTCTTGTTTTAATGGTGACCCAAGTATGGACCAGCTGCAGGAGGTACATGATCTCTACTTTCTCATTGTCTATTCCTTTCTTGTTTGGAGTTGATAACCTGGAAATCATGATAATAAAAACTGTGAATTTGATATGTTTATATGAAACTTAGAGATGTCATTTTATTTGAATAAGACTAGTTCTAAGTCAGCTTAAGTGAAGGGAAAAGAGAAAGGTATGTCTCAGCCACGTTCCTTGAAGAAGAACCTATGCTTAAGTTTGAAGAATCAGTGCTATATAACATCCAGAGGTCGGAATGAAATAAAGAATAAATATCGAATAGAAGCAGAAATGAAGAGCTTTATAGAAGCAGGATTATAATACAGAAGTTGCCACAAACTGTATTGGAACATCGAGGCTAGTCCTTGGCTCAGAACATAGGGCAATAGGATTTAATAGGCATATTCCTAAATATATATAGAAATATAAGAATACATATGGGAATATATGCATACAAATAGGAATACGTATGTATACATATGTATGTGATAATCATTCACATTATGTAAAACCAGCAAACTATCCAGCTGCCAAACAAGCAAACCCAAAAAACAAATTCTCTATTTAGACAATTAAATTTGGAGCAAAAATTTAAATAAATTTAAATACAATTAAATGGGCTCTTTGTTGAAGAACTTCCAGAGTCTTTGCCATGGCAATATGTACTGGGAATCCAGGGATGGCTCAGAAATCAGTATGGTCTGCACTGATTTTACTAGAGAACCCATGGTTTTTCATGGGTATCTTGCAGGGTGGTGTTGCACCAGTTATTCCCAACTGTGGCTGCAGATTTGAACAGAAATGGCAGTGTGGATGGGACTTAAAAGTTGTCATGCTCTCCACCCTCCAGTTTCTGAATGGGTCTGGATGGAGACACTGGCTTGAGTAAGAAACTCCTTAGGTGATGCCACAATGTAGCTGGTGTGAGAACCCCTACAATAATGGTATACCTTTTGGGAAGAGGCAGGAGAGATATTACAAGGATTTTAAAAAATCATGAAAAAAATGAAATTAAAGCGTAAATTTACTTTGGTGCAAAAATTTTTTGGTATGCATTGTTTTTCCGTATTATGCATTTAGACAAACTTTTAAGATTCTTTGAATGCATGGATTTCAAATATCTTTTAACCAAAATAAACTTAACATTTTAATTCTATTTTTCAGGAACTTTTAAAGTATTCTCTTCTAGAACAGTGTTTCCAAACTTGTCAGTTGATAAAGGTCACTGGAGTGCTCATTAAAATTATATTCCCAGGTCTCACTCTTGGAGCTTCTGATTCAATACATGAGGTTGGCTCCATGAATATGTATGTTCAGCAAGCCACTGGAGGATGCTTAAACCAGGCGAGTCTAAGGAAGGATCTTCAATGGTGGTGCCTTAAAGGCAAAGAGTGTACAGCTGGTGAATAGGAGCTGTCCAGCACGGCAGCCCTGGAGTCTGTAGTTAGTGCCTCTAAAGTCTGGTTTGGGTCCCATAAATCTCTAAAGTATTTAAAAAAAATGAGAAGCCTCATCCACAGCATTTCTATCTCTCCCTGCTTCCAGATCACTTAGTGCAGAGATGTTTTAGGACTTTGTGGTGTAGCGGGTAAAGCTACTGCCTGTGACACCTGTATCCCATACGACCACCGGTTTGTGTCCTGGGTGCTGAAATTCCAATCCAGCTCCCTGCTAATGGCCTGCAAAAACAGCAGAAGATGGTCCAAGTGCTTGGACCCATGCCAAGAGACCTAGATAAAACTCCTGGTGCTTGGCTTCAGCCAGGCCCAGTGCTAGGCCACTGTGGCCATTTGGGGAGTGAACCAGAAGATGGAAGATCTCTCTGTAATTTTTCACATGAATATATAAATACATAAATCTTAAAAGACAAATAAAATATGAGAGGACTTCAAAGAATTCATAGAAAAATGGAATCAGGAGTTAAGTTTGGGGACATCCATTTGGTACAGCTGTTAAAGATGCCATATAGGACATATCTGCATGCCTGGGCTTCAAGTACTAACTCTGCTCCTGATTCCGTTTTCCTACTAATGTGCATCCTGGGAAGCAGAGGTGATAGTTCTAGTATTTGGTTCCCTGCCACCCGCATGGAGACCCAGATGGAGTTCCTAGTTCCTGGCTTTGGGTTGGTCTAGCATTTGCTATTGCAGGTATTTAGGGATTGAGCCAGCAGATGGAAGATTGCTCTATATTTGTCTCTGTGTCTGTCTCTGTCTCTCTGTCTTTCAAATAAAAGAGAAGGTAAGTTTCTTTTGGGTTAATTAAAAATTATTATTTATTTAATTTATTTGTGAAGGGTGAGGGGGTAGGACACAGAGGGCTCCCATTTGCTGGTTCACTTTCCAAAGGCCAGGCACTCAAAATGGCTGTGTATGGGCTAGGCTGAAACCAGGAGCCAGGAACTTAACCCAGGTCTCCTGCACGAGTGTCAGGGACATAACTTGAGCTATCACCTGCCGTCTCCAGGGATGTACATGAGCAAAAAGCTGGAATCTGGAGCAGAGTTGGGACTTGAACCCAGAAACTGATATGGAGTGTGTGTGTGTGGGTTCCAACTGGTGTTTAAATTGCTAGGCTAAATGCTTACCCCTGGCATTATTTTTCATAATATACATTCTTCACAAATTTTTTGAAGTATTATTGTAGCTGACTGGTCATCAGCATTGAAAGGCAAATAATGGAGAAAAGAGGGAGAGAGAGAAGGAGAGAGGGAGAGAGAGAGAGAGAGAGAGAGAGATATCTCAAAATGTAAAGAAGTAAAAGGCTGCATTGCATCAAAAAGACATGACTTAAGATAGAGCCTGGGGCTGGTGATGAGGCACAGTGGACTATGCTACCACCTGCCATGTCGGCATCATGGATCCAGACTGCCCATTTGCGTCCTGGCTGCTGTGCTCCCCATTAGCTTCCTAATAATGCATCCTGGCAGGCAGCAGGTGATGTCAGAGTAGACCTGAATGGAGTTCTTATATCCTGGCTTTGGCCTGGTCCAGCCATGGCTGTTGCAACCATTTGGGGAATGAAACAGTGGATGGAAGATCTCTCTTTCCCTTTCACTCTGCTTTTTGAATAAGCAAATAAATATTTTTAAAAAAGATAGAGCCCTTCACATCTGCCATATATCAGAAGCTATGCTTAGTGCCTTATGGGCCTTGTGGCTTATAAATCTGCTGAGTCTGGAGGTGAACTTCAAACTGGGCCAGTTCCTGAAGCGGTTGTTATTACACCAATGTTAAAATATTGCATTAATCCTGTTTATGTGTTTTATCTGATTTTCTCTTGGACTTTTAAAGCCCAAATGGGCAATTATTTTAAGGAGAGGTCAGACAAGCAGGCTCAAGCTACAAAAGGTTATTGCTGTTTTGGTTAAAGCTACTAGGAGCTGTTATCAGCTAAGTGGTAGGTTTGACTCTAAGTGAAGTGAAGAGTCAGAACACATTTATTATCTGGGCAACTCTCTTTAAGGAACAACAGCTATATTTTTGTTATATGGGGATCAAGGACTTGTTTACCCAGCCTGGTCTGACTGAAAAAGGATCTCCAAATGCATCTTCTGGACAGGGTCTTCTGTTAAATGCTCCCGCAGCCACAACCCAGCACTTTATCCTTTGCAGGGCAAGCAGTATGAACAGCAAAAGGCTTGGTTTCCTGCTAGAAAGACAGAGTAGAATGGAGCAGGCTCAGAGGCACCCATTATTTATAACTGAACCCCCAGATCCTTGACGAGTGAGCACAGCCAAGTTCCACACCACCACTCTCCATCCTTGTGCAACACTTGATTTGACCAGAATCAAGGGCGCTTTCCCAGATGGTGGTGGGAAACCCAGACTCCAGTGGCACAGTACCTGAGAACAGGAGGGACCAAAGCAATTATTCCTTCACGAACTTGGACTTGTGAAGCTGAGAGATTACAGCAGTGAGTGCCAGAGAGGAGAATTGACCTTGAGAGTTAGCTAACATAATACAGGCTGTGGTGGCCTTGTGGACTGCGCTGAAGTGTGTGTGTGTGTGTGGGGGATCTGGCTGGGGGACAGAGAGGAAGATGGCATGAGGGGCAGACAGGAGCAATGACGCTCTCACCCTAGCCTCAGTTTCTGATGGCTTTGATGCCCCCACTGTTATGAAGTTCATGTCTGTGGGGGTCAGCATCCTTAGCATAAAACCGCTCAGCTTAGTCTGGCTTGAGAGCACCTCTGCTCTCTGCAGAGAGAGAATGTGAAGACCAAGCAGAAAGCAGGCAGGTGCCAAGTCGCGCTAGGCGCTGTGATGAGGGAGGGTCAGGTGCTCTGCGGGGGTCATGGGGACACCTAGCCAGGACTGAGGCAGGTGGGGAAGGGTTCCAGGAAGAGCTGGTGGCTAGGATGAGAAATGAAGGGCGAGGAAGAGTTATCTGGGCAAAGTGGGCTGGTGAAGGATTAGGAACTGCGTGGGCAAAGGCCTGGCGATGGGAGGAAGCAGTTCACTCTCAAGAAACCTTGAGGAATTCAGGAGGAGGCAGAGATAACAAGAGTTAAAATTGATGAGATTGGAGTGTGACAACCAAGGGCCTAGTAAATCTTGTTAAGAGTTGGAAATTCATCCCAGGAGAAAGGCAGAAATATGGAAGGCTGTTATTAGAGGGCTGAAACATGATTTGCATTGAAGAAGGCTCACTCCGGCTGCTGGGGGAGTCGGGGAGACTTATTGGGAGGGGCATGCACCTGTGAAGCTAACAGGTAGTGGAGGCTGGAAACAGGGAGCACCAATAGGGGAGGAGAGGGTGGACAGGCTCAGGGCTAGTTGGGATGTGGAACTGGCAGGGCCTGGTCATTCCTGTGCAGGGTAAGGATGACAACAGTGTTGAGAATGAACCTCAGGTTTCCAACTGGGGCTTTTCACTAAGATAGGTCTAAAGTGTGCCCTGGGGATTTAACAAGGTGGCATTAGAGAAAGTGGGTTTATTTACTTAATTTATTTGAAAGACGTGCACGCGCACACACACACACACACACACCGAGCAAGAGAGAGCAACGTGGAGACAGACAGACAGACAGATCTCCCATTGGATGGTTTACTCTTCAAATATCTGCAACAGTCTGGGCTGGGTCAAGCTGAAGGCAGGGCCTAGAAACTCAATTCTGGTCTCCCACATGGGTGGCAGAAACCCAACTGCTTGAACTGTTACTTGTTGCCTCCCAGGGTGAGCAGTAGTCTGGAGCTGAAATCAGGATTAGCCCAGGCAGGGTGATATTGGAATGGGGGCGTCCCAAGCAGGGTCTTAAGTGCTCTGCCAAATGCCTGCCCTCAAGAAAGCAGTTTTATTGGAGCGATGGTGTCCAGAAGCCAGAATATAGGCTGTGTAGGAAAGGAGATGCGGACGGGGAGTCGGAGGTGGGGGCAGGGGGAGAGTTTGGGTGTGAAGGAAAAGGAGGAAGCTGGGGTGGAGCGAGGGGATGGATAAGCAGATGAGAGAGGAGCAGCACTGAGTTAGTGAAAGTTTCCCAAGCCCAGATCTCCGGGTGCTCATAGCCTGGGGACACTGAAACTGGGGGGCAAAGATGTGAGCTCTGTGGAAGCAAGAGGAGTTGGGGGACCTCAGCTTCCAGAGTGAGGGGGCTTGAGTTGGGGCTGAGAATTTGTGAAACTCAGTCGGATGGAGAAGAGATAGAAAAAGGGAAGTGGGAGAAGGGAATGGAATATGAAAGGATTTGGGGGCTGGGGGCTGGGTGTATCCCGAGTCCTGGGAGGGCGCAAGGAAGCCAGGACGGGCAAGTGGGTGTGAACACCCACACGCACTGTGTCCTGTCTGCACAGATTTTAGCACGTGTAAAACAGCCCTCGGACTGATAAACGACTGAAGGCTTGCAATGGTGCCGGCTTTTATGAATCCAAGAGTAGTTTTCTTTGGCATGAGGTCCCTGAGGAGAGTCATGTGTACTGGAGCATACAATATATTTCCCTGTCTCTCACCTGGCCCTACTCCTTCCTCCATGCTTCAGCCTGCAGGTGGAAACCTAGCACCCATGCCCAGGTAGGCCTTCCTGGGCTTGATGCTGCACTGACTTATTATTGAGGTTAGGTACCTGAGGCTTTGCCTACAACCTCGCCCTCTCACTCCTGTTGGTGAGTAGATTTTTTTTTTTTGAGACTGCAGCCAATTTATAGTAATTAATGTGCTAAGGACAGCAGCTGTAGCAGTCATTAATTCTTTAATCTTGGAGTAGAGCGAGAAATGGATTAGAGATAAATATAGCTTATGGCATTTTCTCCCGAGAACAAACCCTTTAAAAAACAGTGTGTTCCTGCTACAGTGTTGGTGGTGGGAGGAAGAGGAGAGCCCTTCCTTCTTCTCCTAGGGGGATTATTCGTGCAAGAAGGCGAGAATGGGGGCGAGGTGAAATGGAAGTTCATTTAGAAGGCGAGACCCCAGGTGGTGGTGAGGGCCCCTGCCTGTCAGGATGCCGCGACCTCCTGTGTGAAAATTCACCATGTGAACTTTCCTGAGTGCATCGGATCTCTGCTTAGGAAGCCAAGCTGAAGGAAGAGGAACAAGGAAAACAACAACAATAACAACAAAAACCCAAGAAAACAACATGCAACAAACCCACCAGATTTGCCTCTGTTGAGTGAGCTGTTTGTTTTAAAATGAGGGGAGAGGTTGCTCAAAGATGTTAATGGCAATCTCTGCAAACACAGGCTTAAAGTTTCCTCAATCCAGAGACTCACTCAGCCATAAATATGTGTGGGTTATTTAGATGCTTCCAAAGGTTACTCGAAAATTGCCTATTTTTCCACAAAGAAGCGAGCTGTTTATTGCTTCAAAAGCGTGCCTCAGAGTGAATGCTTTGCTTTAGCGGTGAAGGGAAAAAATACTGAAATAGATGTCATGATGGGACAAGGTTTGAGTGGAGAGCAGAAGGTGTCTGGAGCTAGGGTTTTAGCATGGCTGCAGAAGGGATGTTTCTTCTAAGCCTTAAACTAGAGGGGAAAACAGGCATTATTGCCCTCATGTGGCTTGAGCAAGTGTTGCTCTCTTAGTGGGTCAGATAAAAGGCCACAGTGAGGTGGGCTGTGGGCAGAGGAGTGTTTGTGAGGGAGCTGGGTTTCTGACACTCTGGGCTGGAGAACAAGGCCTTTGTGAACCCTTCCCAGCTGTGCCTGGTGGTAGAGACCTTTGCAGAGCTCCTGATGGACTCTTTTTTTTTAAAGATTTATTTTATTTATTTGAAAGACAGAGTTATAGCAAGAGGTAGAGACAGAGAGAGAGTCTTCCATCTGTTGGTTCACTCCCCAGATGGCCACAATGGCCAGAGCTGCTCTGATCTGAAGCCAGGAACCAGGATCTTCTTCTGGGTCTCCCACGTGGGTGCAGGGGCCCAAGGACTTGGGCCATCTTCTACTGCTTTCCCAGGCCACAGCAGAGAGCTGGATTGGAACAGGAGCAGCTGGGACTAGAACTGGTGCCCATATGGGATGCCGGTGCTTCAGGCCAGGGCGTTAACCTGCTGTGCCACAGCGCCGGCCCCCTGATGGACACTTGTCCATTCATGGTTTGCCCTTCTGTGCGGTCACAAAGTAATAGGGCCCGGTTCTCGTTCTTTGGGAAATTGTGTAATAAAAAATATTTTCCAGCTATGTGGATAGATTTGCCCTGGCTCCCAATAATGTAGAGGCTGATGTTTTGTTCTTTAGCCTGGTCCTTTTGCAGACTATTGGGGCAGCCAACAGTTGGATTGAATTTGTGTCCAAATCAGGGTTGGACCCAGGGCCTATTAAGTGCAATGGTTATTCCTGTGGAGTGAGGGGGGAGTGTGGAGGATCACTTTGCATCAAGATATTTTTTCATAGGGAAATTAAAGGAGGTTGGGAGCTGATGTTTGCTGAAGACCTACTAAATGCAGTGCTGCAGGAGGCATTTTTCCTGTAGTGTTTTAATCAAGCCTCAAAAGAATTCTGAAAGATATTTTCCCATTTTTTACATCTGAATGAAGTTATTTTCCCAAGGCTTAATGAGTGAAAGAGGGAGATTGAGCTGTGCAGGAGGTGTTGCCACTTCAGACCCACCACAGGTGACAGCAGCTGAACATCTGAGTTCCCTGCCCTGGCCTTGCAGCGAGGAAAATTGGTTGGGGTCATCTGGCTAAATGCTACCTGCTGTTGTGGCAATGCATCTAAGGATTTACAACAGTGCACCTCGCCCTTCTTCACTTCTCTTTTGGGACTTCCCAATAGGCTGCAGGATCGCAGTCCACACTGTTGATCAAGATGATGGTGTTTTTCCTCATTCCCAAAGCCCCGAGGACTGAGACCAAATGGAAATCATAGAGTGTTATTATTTGTATATTAACTGAAAAATTTATGGCTCTTGGTAAGAATATAGACAAATGTGTTGTCTGCTGAGAGCTGGAAATAAGAAATAAGCCAAGTTATTGGCAACATTTCCCATGGGTTCCACTTGAGCGAGAATGAATCATTCATAGGATGTTCATGGCGACAACCACCACCAACCCTGCTTCTTTTAAAATTGGAAACACACACACACACAGACACACACACACAAACAGTAGTTAGTGACACTGTGGCAAGAGGCAATAATAAATTGATTTTAAATTCGCACAATAACCTAGTCCTCCTTCTCTATGGCTTAGATTGGGGCATCTGCTTGAGAGAGGTCTTTTTGTTTACTCTGATGCTTTGAACCTTTTTGGGGGATATACCTGCTTAGGCAGCCTGGATTCAAGTGCCATGTTGTATCATTTTTTTTCTGAAAGGGAGAGAGAAGGCGAGGGAGAAGGAGGGAGACAGCACGCGCTATCTTCTATCTTCTGGGGCCAGTTGAAACCAAGAGCCCAGAACTCAGTCTGGATCTTCCAAGTGGGTGTCAGGGACCCAAGCACTTGAGTCATGACCTGCTGGCTCCTCCCAGGGTGCACATAGACAGGAAGCTGGGATTGTAAGCAGAGCTGGGACTCAAATCTAGGCGTTCTGATACAGGATATGGACATACCAAGTGGTGTCTTAACAGCTGCACCAGACATTGTCTCTGTTTTTGTCATGTTTTTTTCATGTCTTATACATGACTTGATTTGTAGAGTTTTATGCAAAACAGTTTGTTTACAACACCCCTTAATAAATCTGACTGTAAATCTGGCTCATTTTCATGAGGCCAACAGCCAGTATAGAAGAGCACAATACTAACAGTATAATAGTTTCAGTGGAATTCAGTTTTGATCGTTAAAATGGAGAGAAGATAAACTGCTTAGCAGCTCCTCACAACCACGTAAATTGGATGTCCAACAGTGCAAAACTCCAAATGCATCTCTGAGGGCTGTGAAAAGAAGCATTAGAGGCAGAACTTAGAATTTGTTTCAATTCAGTTAACAGTAATCCCAGATATAAGGGAGTGTCCTAGGTACTGTTCATTCTTTGAAAATTGATATGTTATGGCTAAAACCAGCCAATGACTCTGAGAAGAAAAGGTAACATATTCATGAATTGTCTGGGAGTTTTTTGTGCTTTAATTTAAAATTCTTAAAGTCACGCTGTACTCCACCATGAACATTTTGACTGATTAACTTTGTCTACCTGGTAAAAATTCAATGAAGTTAACTGTAAGTTATGAACAGTTTTATATATTAATGTTAAGTAACGATATTGATGTGTGTAGTTAAAAAATTGGTTTCTTATTTAATTGTAAATATATTTTATACGCTTGCTGCTGCTATTTCTTTGCTAGGGGAAGAAGTTTCCTTGTAATACAAGATAAATTTCTACGCTATTTCCTGCTTAAAAAGCTACAGAAGGTGCAGGTGTTTGGTGCAACAGTTAAAAAGCTGCTTGGGATGCTGTATTCCATATTGGAATGCTTGGGTTCAAATCCCTTCTCTGCTTCCAATTTCAACTTCCTGTTAATGTGTACCTTGGTGGACAGTGGCCCCTGTCACCCACATGGGAAACCTGGATTGAGTTCTGGGCTCCTGGCTTTGGGCTGACCCAGTCCTGGATCTTGTGGAGATATGCGCAGTGAATCAGTATGTCAAACATCTCTGCCTGTCTCTCTGTGTCTGCCCTTCAAAAAAATATACAGTAGCTAACTACACACAAATTATAGAAAATATAAATTCCTGAGCTTGCATTCAGGGATGTGTCTTGCCACCTCATCAGTGGGACTCCTGGAAGGCTATACTTCCTGTTACTTTATGGGTCCAAATTTCCCAGTGCAACCTGTTACTGCCTTTCATCTCTAACTTCATACCCATCTCTGATTCCCAACACCAAGCCATTTTCCATTCTCTGATATCAGCTGGCTGTATTCACATTCTGACATAAACCTTTAGAGTTAGCACAGATCCCATAGGTTTACAGCTTTTTTCACTAAACTGCTCCCACTTCAGGGACCAGTCACAAGCCCTAGGGCCACTTGTATTTCTGACTGGTCAGCTATAATTTGTGATTTCCCAAAACCCCTGTTTAGACTTGGTAATTTGCTAGAGTGAAGAGAACTCAGGAAGGTAGCTACCATTACTAGTTTGCTTTAAAGGATACAACTCAAGAACGCCACGTGGAAGAGATGCGTGCACTGGATCCAGGGCTGGTATGCCAAGCTTTCACACTCTGTCAGCAGAAGCCTTGCACCTTTATGTGTTTGCCGATCTGGAAGCCCATCCAGAGTGTTTTTAATTCAATCTCCAACCTCCTTCCCCTCTCTGGAAGTCAATAGAGGAGACGGGGATGAAATTTCTCACCTTCAGGTCACATACTTGGTATTTCTGGTTCCAGCCTCCCTTCTGTAGCCACCTAGGTGCCCACCCTGAGTCAACACATTAGCATAAGGTTTGGGGGAACTAGGGTCAATAGTAACAAAAGACACTCCTATCACTCAGTAAATTCCAAGGATTTTAAAAGCTCCCTGAGGGGGGCCAATGCCCTGGCACACTAGGCTAATTCTCTGCCTGCGGCGCCGGCATCCCATATGGATGCCAGTTCTAGTCCCGGTTGCTCCTCTTCCAGTGCAGCCCTCTGCTGTGGCCCGGAAGGGCAGTGGAGGATGGCCCAAGTGCTTGTGCCCCTGCACTTGCGTGGGAGACCAGGAGAAGCACCTGGCTCCTGGCTTCAGATTGGCACAGCTCTGGCCGTAGCGGCCATTTAGGGGGTGAACTAACATAAGGAAGACCTTTCTCTCTGTCTCTCTCTCTCACTGTCTGTAATTCTACCTGCCAAATAAATAAATAAAAAATCCAGGAAAAAATCTCCCTGACAGGAAGAAACAACCACATCATCCTTCAAACTTCAAGCTCAATTTGATTTCTTCCATGATTTTGTCTCCCTATGTAGATGAATTCCTATAGCAAATGTTTGTGCCACTTCTATGTCATAAAGACTGTATCTGCAAAGGCTGAGATTGAAGTAGCAAAGAATAGGAGTGTAAAGGAAGACTCCCAAACTTCTCCTATGCCTAATTTCAAGTTAAACCTAAGTTCCGATCCAGTAGGTCTTTTGACAAGGCAGTTCAATTGATCATACTCATGGGATAAGTTGGAGTTGATACCCCTGGATTCCCTCGTTCTGGGTTGATCAAAGGGATTGTGTCTTGGAAAGCAGAAGCATATCCCAGCCCTCATAATCCTCCTAAAACGCTCCTCCCAAAGGGTTGGCCTCACAGGAGAAAGAGTGGAAGAAGTTCTGAAGGCCTTTTGGGTTTCTTCCACTGTAGCTCAGGGCACTCATGGGATTCTTCTATTCCTCTTCTGTCTGCTTTCTCAAAAGCTGCCTCTCTATGAAGTTGTGTCATCTTGGCTGGGGCCTTGGGTTGCCCAAAGTCCCCTGATCCTGTTCATTTGATCTTAGAGAGGCTTTTGTCTACTGCCACTTCCCAAGTTAAGCTCAGTCACATTTTCAGAGACGTATTGAGGCCCTGCAAACTTTTCAGGGTCTGTTGCTGTGTTCCACTTTCTTCTTATATTACTATGGTCAAGATGTGAGACTCAACCTTCTTAGTAGCTAAGAGAGTGACCCAATAATCTGACAGGACTGCTAACATTTGTTTACCTTGGGTTCAGGGGTGAAGGGGGTTTTCAACCCCTAAATGCAAATTCCATCCTAAAGCAGATGGAATCTAGCAAGACCTCTGCTCTTTGCCAGGAAGGTTCTCTTCTCTTTGGGATGTATGTTTAACTTATGTTGTCTTTTGCATTTCCTGGGGTTTGTAGTACATCCTCTAGGGCATTAATGACAGCTTTTTGAAGTTATTTCAAAGTTGGAGCAACAAAGGGAGGGTTGGGAAGGGAGTGTGTGTGTGGGGGAGACAGAAACACACACACACACACACACACACACGGAGAGAGAGAGAGAGAGAGAGAGGGAGAGAGAATTTTCCATTTCTGCTGGTTCACTCCCCAGATGACTACAACATCCAGGTTGCACATCCAGGTTGCAATCCTGGTCTCCCACATGGGTGGCAGGGGACCAGGGACTTGGGCCATCTTACATTGCCTTCCCAGGCTCATTAGCAGGAAGCTAGATTGGAAGCAGAGTAGCCAGGACTTGAACTAGCACTCCAACGTGGGATGCTATTGCAAGCTGAGGCTTAACCCATTACACAATCATGCCCAACTCTAATGAAGGTTTTGGATGGTTGTATTAGTCTACTTTTTGCCAATAAAATGAGATGTTGAGGTAACCATCTTTAAAAAGGGGAAAGATTTATTTAGAGCACAGTTTTTGAGATTTAAGTCTAAGATCATGTGGCCCCAGTGTCACAGTGCACATGGAGGAAGGATTATATAGTGATGCAGGAGGTAGGGAGGAAGAGGGGAGAGAGAGAGAGGGAGGAAGGGGAAAGATGAGCCCAAATGGAGGTTTTATAACAACCATATTGCAAGAGCTACTATCTGCGTACAAAACCTCAGTGAATTATGGACCCCCTAGTAGGCCCCACCTTCTCATGTTCCAGTAGAGCTACCCTGCAAACCAAACCTCTAAACCAAGAAGAGTCTTTGGTGTACAGACAAGCTAATATCCAAACCATATCACTAGCCTTACATATACCCACACTTATCAAAGTCTTTATCGTCCCTGTTCATTTCTCATGTGGTGAGGGTCAAGAGATGTCACTCCAGTCATGTTCATGGAACTTTATTTGACATACCTGCTCAGTTTGCAGATCTTCTGTGAATGTTCTCCAAATTGCCCAAAAGGCTTCTAAAGGATTAAGAGATGTGCTTGTGAATGAATGTGCCAGGGCCCAGGTTTATGTGCTTGGCTGTGCTCTTTTCACCTCCACACTTCAACTGTTTTTTTAATGTTTAAAATTATTTATTGTTTATTTATTTGAAAGATAGAGAGAGGGAGGGAGAGAGAAAAGGCGAGAGAGAGAGAGAGAGAGAGATCTCCCATCTGCTGATTCACTCCCCAAATGTTTGCAAAAGCTAGTCCTGGGAAAAGTCAAAGCCAGGAGCCAGGAACTCAATCCAGGTCTCCATGAGGGTGTCTGGGACCCAGGTAGTTTAGCCATCACCTGCTGCTTCCAAGTGTGCACATTAACAGAAAGCTGGAATCTGGAGCAGAGCTGGGACTCAAACTTTAGCCCGCTGATGTGGGATGTGGGCCTCCCAGGTGGTGAATTAACTGTGCCAAATGCCCACTCCTCACCTGGGCTTATTCCATTGTCCCAGCCACCCAGTGCTCAGGTGAAAAGAATCTCTGGGTCTCAGCATGATCTTAGGAAGCAAATCTACTTGGAATAGAATTCTGATTCAATTACCTAATAGCTATGTCTTCTTGGTAAGTTGTTTGACATATTTTCTCTTCAGTTCTTAATCTATAAAATGGAGTGATAGTAGGCACCTCAGAAGTTTGTTATGAGAATTACATGAGATAAGGGTCAATTCCTGCTGATATTCATGACAGCTGAAGGTCATAAGTTACTGGTCTGATTTAGTCATTCAATGAATATTAATTTAACGCTCACCAAGTGCTCTCTAGGCTCTGGAACAAAACTGAGCAAATTCAGGAATGGTGTTTGTCTTCATGCAGCTTATGGGCCAGTGGAGGAGACACATATTATTCAAGTCATCACAGAATATGTGTATAAATGAAAATTCATTGATATGTAATAAGGAAGAAAATAAATGATACTGTGAGAGTATTTCACAGGAATATTTTATCTGGCTTGAGAGACATTTAAGAGTAAATTAAGGACCAGTGCCGTGGCATAGTAGGCTGACTCCACCTGAGGTGTCATCATCCTATATGGGTGCCAGTTTGTGTCCGGCTGCTCCTCTTCTGAACCAGCTCCCTGCTAATGGAGGGACTGGATGAGTGAGAGAATAGTCTTTCAACTAAACAAATCAGGAGGGTGGAAGAGGGAGGGAAGTGAGCCACAGGCTGTAGGACAGCAGGACAGAGTGTGTGGGAGGGGGGCAGAATGAACAGGCAGCTTAGTTGTGTTGGTATTGAACTTGGGGCCTTGATTGAAGAATCAAGTCTTGGGATTTGGGGAAAACATGGTATGATGATAGATTAACAGATGATAATGAAGTTAATATAATGAATAATAGATGAAAAATTTGAAAAAAAAAAGTTTGGGACTGCAAATCTGCCTCTGGAAGACAGAAATGAGATGGGAGTTGAAGTGATAAATGCACAAAATTTCTCTGCAGTTGTCTAAAAATAGCAAGAAAAACGGAAGGTAAGCTATCATCCACTGAGCACCTACTCTGAACAGACTTGAGAGTATGTTTTATTTCTTAATATGTGTTAATTTATTAAAATTTTAAAAATTACTTTATCTGAAGTAAAATAATTTTGTTTCTTTGTAAAGAGACAGAGGCAGTCATAGAGAGATCTTCCAACTACTGGTTCACCCCTCGATGTCTGCAACAGTCGAGGTTCAGCCAGGATGAAGCTGGGAGCTGGGAACTCGGTCCTGATCTCTGATGTGGGTGGCAGGGACTCAAATACTCGAGCCATCAACTGTTGTCTTCTAGAGTGTGCATTACCAGGAAGTGGGGACTGAGAGTGGAGCAGGCACTCAAACTGGGCACTCCAAGATAGGGTATGTGCATCCCAGTAGCATCTTTTTTTTTTTTAAGACTTATTTTATTTATTTGAAAGACAGAGTTACAGAGAGAGGTAGAGACAGAGAGAGAGGTCTTCCATCTGCTGGTTCACTCCCCAGATGGCCGCAATGGCCGGAGCTGTGCCCATCTGAAGCCAGGAGCCAGGAGCCAGGAGCTTCTTCCGGGTCTCCCACGTGGGTGTAGGGGCCCAAGGACTTGAGCCATCTTCTACTGCTTTCCCAGGCCATAGCAGAGAGCTGGAGCAGAGAAGGAGCAGCTGAGAGTAGAACCAGCGCCCATATGGGGTGCCGGCACTGCAGGCCAGGGCGTTAACCCGTTGCACCCCAGCACCAGTCCCCCTCCCCCCAATAGTATCTTAAACCTCTGTACCAAGTGCCAGCTCTGTGTACATTCCATATTAATCCTTTATTATGACACAGTTTTAGTGCGAGTTTTAAGATGATAAATTCAGAGTTGGAGAAGTTAAACAACCAGTCCTCACTCAGTCATCCAGTAATTGTTCCTTTATACCATATGCATAGTTAGCACTAAGGTAGACAGTGAACAGTGTGGGAGGAGAATTTGCATCGAGTGGGGTCCTTGAAGCCAAGAAGATGGAGGGATCTACAGTGTCCAATACTGCTCGCTAGATTGGTCAACCAGAATTCAGAGCCCCAGCAACCTTCTGTTCTAATGCAGCCTCTGGATTGCTGGGGATCAGGCAATGTTCTTTTGGGGCAGGTTTCATTGTGCACTAATTATATAATGGCCTCTAATAAGCCTCTGTGCAACTTCAGTGCTGATGGCCCCCTGTGTGTGTTTATGTGTGTGTGTGTGTATTGCTCTCTCTCTCTGTGTGAGAGACAGACAGGGAAATCATAGGCCACTCTTCTCACAGGCACAATTAGTCTTCACCACCAGAAAGTAAGGTTAAAGAAGATACTTTTTGATTTTTAAGGTAGCAGGCCTTCTCAGAAGTATTGGATATAATTTTAATGACAACCATTGTGGGAAGTATTTGACTTTTGGCTCAGAAGTTTCATGGTCCAGATGAATCAATAATATGTGACACATTTTTTAAATCCTCACCCCCAATTTTGTCTCTAAAAGGCACTCTTTAGAATGGGCCTCCCACGTTCAGGCAAGATCTGATGGTCTATTAATTCAGATTTGAATAAAAAACTCTCGCCTCTTTTGTTTTAGCTGTTCAGGATGCAGTCTGTGTTTAGTTATGAAAATGAATGCTTAGAGTGACCCCAGCCCTGTATCTAATACTCCATATGGCACCAGAGTGAAGACCCTCGACATGTGCACTTTTGTCTTTGGTCATTTCAGACTGAAAATACAATTAGACTTGGCTGTCAGACAGATGAAATCTGTCATATTTCCCCTATAGGACCTGCACTCGGTCCAGATCAATAAATACAAAACCACTTGCACATAAATTGCAAACTAAGCTTGCAGCTTCAATACATGTGGGCTTAAATTCACTTGTGTCTGGCATACACTGCTTCCTGGCCAAACAGGCTGTTTCTGTGATTAGTGCAATTTCATAGTTGGACCAGAAAAACAAGACTGCAGACCATGGCTATAAAGCAGCAGATGGCTTTGCCACACCTTCCCTGTAAGGGCAGTTCCCCCAGAAAATGGGGTTTTAGCTGCTTGTTGTATAGGACGGGACTTTAAAATTGGGATGAGTTCAAGTCATTTCCTGAGTACAGCTCCATAAAGCTGCTGTTATTTTTTTTCCTATTCCTTCACGAGATTTCAAGCTGAATTTGTAATAAGCTTTGCCTGGACACGACTTGTCACAGGGAAGAGACGTGATTTATATACAGAGATAGAAGCTTCTCTGTGTGTGCCTTACAGAGCCACCTTTTCCTTGATGGCCTATGCTTGCTGGATCAGCTCCATGCAGAAGAGAGACAAGTGCTGGCTTTGCCTCCAGAGCCCATTAACCAAGCTAACATTTATTTGGGGAAGAGGTGAATGCTAACACCTACTTCCTTTCACCCCTACTCCAACTTGGAGGCTCAATGTCACACAAAAGGAGTTTTTTTCTAGTGTAACATTGAATTAGGCTGTAGAATTTGCTGTTGTAGGACATTAAGTGAGGCAATTAACCTAGACTACTTAGATGTAGGAATTAGACGTTTGCTGTATCCGAAGAAAAATATCTCTATTTTCAGGAGCTCATGTGGAACGGAAACCCCCAGACTTCCAAATACGGTGCTTGCTAGGAGAGTGATTACAAAATCAGGTCAAGGAAAAAAGAAATCCCCTGTAACACACAATATAAAAATACATGTGAAAAAGATGGTGTAACACCTTCAAAAGCCACTTCTGTCAGGGTTCGGATGTATTGTAAGGATGGCTAAATCCAACCCACTGGGTGCCCTCTCCTTGTCTGGCCTGGCCATTCCTTTTATGGAAATCCAAGAGGTCAAGCAACCTTGTCTAATGCTGCCTGCTTTGAGATGTTCACATTGTAACAGAAGCTTCTAGGGACTGATGAGTAGGTGTTTATCCTTAGCGGGTATCTAAAATTAGTAATTCATAATAGGGGGAGCAAACTCTACATACTGTGTTTCTAGGGTATGTATTTCGGAGGAGTCCTATAGTCTGGGGAAATTGGTCCTGAATACACGTCGAACTTTAAATGTGCTTTTAGTTCTAGTAAATAAAATCTGGCCACAGTTTGGATTGGCATAGACCAAGGATCACAGACTTTTAGAAGCTACAGAAGGATGAAGGGTACCAGGCTGGTCCAAGCACACACCAAGACTGAGAATGAAGCCCAGCTTAAAAACAAAACAAAACAAAACAAAATAATAGGTCTCATTTTACCAACTAGAGATTAGCTTACATTAGCAAGCTGTTATTATTATTATTTTTTGATAGGTAGAGCGGAGGGGGAGAGAAAGAGAGAGAGAGAGAGAGAGAAAGAGAGAGACCCCATCCACTTGCTGACTTCCCAAATACCTGCAATGATTGTGGCTGCATCAGGGCCAGAGCCAGGAGACAGGAACTCAGTCCAGGTCTCCCACATGGCTGATGGGAACTCAGTTACTTGTACTGCCACCTTCTGCCTCCCTGAGTCAGCACTGGCAGGGAACTGAAGTTAGAAGCCAGAGTAGGGAATTGAACCCAGGTCCTCTGATGTGGGCATCTTAACTGCTAGACTAAATGCTTTCTCCCAACAAGCTGGCTTTAAAACACAGCTCCCCTGCAAACACACACACACACACACCCCTCAGTGATGTCCCTGTTTATGTATAGGATGTTAACAGGGAACAAATGAAACATTCACATTAGGATAATTTGAGGAAAGAGTAAAGAAGGTTGTTTACAAAGGTGTGGATGCAGGGAAACCAAGAGGGAGAGGTCAGGGAATTGACATTCCAACAGTTGAGCTGTTACCACTCCTGGGACTAGAAGGGTATAGGAAACAAGAGCTTACCAAACTGGTTCTCAAACCTGCAAGAAGAAAGTTTTGTAGGCAGGAGAGAAGATGTGCTTTCCAATTAAGGTATCTGGCATCTTCAGGAAGCCCCCCAAGGAAGACCTGGAGAGAGACATGACCTGACCCTGCTCTCCTTCTTTCTGTCAATTCCCATTAGGGCTTCTCACTGGCGAGAAGGCCCAGAGCATCGGGAGTGGGGTCCCAAAAGGGAAGAGTAAAGAGGAGAGAGGGCGTCCAGGGGGCCAAATGGAAGACATGCCTCACACTAACCCAAATGACCAGGGAAGGATAGTGTCAACCAAGTCAACAAAACAACCTTACAACAGTAGGCTGAGACCAGCTGCTCTGCAATTGTGACTCTTTGGAGCAAACAGACATTTTTGGGAGCATGGGCCTATGTGCAAGGATGAATGAGGTATAGCCAGAACATGACCTAAGAGGTCAGCAGGACCTGATGGCCAGGGGAAAATCTTTGCCTAGATGGATAAAGGGTAATTTTTAAAAAACTTTTATTTAATAAATTTCCAAAGTACAGCTTATGGATTACAATGGCTTCTCCCCCCACCATAACTTCCCTCCCACCTGCACCCCTCCCATCTCCCGCTTCCTCTCCCCTTCCATTCATATCAAGATTCATTTTCAATTATCTTTATATACAGAAGATCAGTTTAGCATATATTAAGTAAAGATTTCAACAGTTTGCACTCACACAGAAACACAAAGTGAACAATACTGTTTGAGTACTAGTTATAGCATTAAATCTCAATGTACAGCACATTGAGGACAGAGATCCTACATGAGGAGTAAGTGCACAGTGACTCCTGTTGTTGACTTAACAAATTGACACTCTTGTTTATGGCATCAGTAATCACCCTAGGCTCTTGTCATGAGTTGCCAAGGCTATGGAAGCCTTTTGAGTTCGCCGACTCCGATCTTATTTAGACAAGGTCATAGTCAAAGTAGAAGTTCTCTCCTCCCTTCAGAGAAAGGTACCTCGATAAAGGGTAAATTTGAGGTAAGCAACCAGGATGGTTTGCAAAACATCTTCTAATAGGGAAAAGTACATGAGTCTCTTCCTCCAATATATTACAATAGAGACTGAGGCTCAGAGAGATGATATACGACCCCAGGTACCGCAACTATTCCATGCAGCCAGGGGTCACTGTGTTCCCTTAACTTGCCATGCACTCAACTTTCCTGGGGACGACACTAATTCCTGAAACTAATATCACAGATGTAGTGATCTACTAACACTCTCAATAACAGCAACATCGATTTCCTGTGCTGCAGGTCAAAAATATATGGATGTACACTTATAGCAAACTCTGTCTAGCTGTCTATATGCCAAGTCTCCATCTGTCTAGCACTGTGCAAGATGTTAGGATAATTGTAAGGGAAATCAGAGTCCTGGTGTCTGTCTGTCTGGAGTTCACTGGCTGAATCGTTTGAGGTGCAGCCAAGGTTGACATCATCTGATTTCTGGGAGGTCTCCATGGCTGTGCTGACAGTCCCTACCCTTCTCCCAGTCCTCTGCATGTCTTCCTCATGGAAAGTGTCCTGGACTTTTTTCTTCGGCTTCTGTGACTTCATTTCTTTATCTTCTGCCTCGCTTTTACTCCAGCTCACTGCTGCTCCTCATGCTCCATTTGGTTTGAGACTTGGTGCTTCTTGAGTCCTGTTCTCAGTCCTGTGGTCTGTGAGCTCCTTGTCTGAGAGGAGGTAATTTTCCAGAAAAGGACAAGGCATGCAACCTCCAGTTTGCTGAATGTTCACTGGTCTGGAAGAACCTTGACTTCAGGGGAGGAGAAATCTACCAGCAATGCGCATGCTTCCAAGATGGAAGCAGAAACCACCGTAACATCAAAAACCCAGGGCTTTGCTGGACATTCTTCTAACCCAAGAACAACTGCATTGACTGCATCGCAATTGAAAGCTTCATTTGGAGCTGAAATGCCCTCCTGAAAAATCATTATGGCCACAAAACCTTGGGACTCATGAACATTTATGAACAGAAAATAGAGATGTGGAAGAAATGACACATGGTGGAGAAAATAGAATGTTAGACAAAACTGTAAATTATGCATTAAACCACTAGGTTAAATGTGAAATGGAAGTTCTAACGTATTCCACACTGGGTTGTGGGCATATACCAATAAGTTCAGTAATAAATGATAGCTCCTGGCCTAGAGGTGCGTCTGCACTGCAAGTTAGTTTTCGAGTGAATCAGTTGCAGCAGGGATTTAGTCATAATTAGTTTGTTTACTGTTTTGTGTTTTATTTGTGTTGGGAGGATTTTAGCATGGTTTCTCCACTTTGGTGTTCAGAGCAAACACGCTGATGTGAATTCAAGATATCTGATAGAGAAAGTGGATGATGAGCTTTCCACAGAGACTAGAGCTTGGTGAAACCGAAATCTCACAGCAAACCTATATCATCATCATAACATAAGCAGATCTTCAGTAAGCGTTCCCTATTGAAGCATACAACCATTTGCACGGGGTGGAAACAGCCAAGTAGACAACACTCCCTGGAGCAGTCACCGTATGTTTGTAGCTGAAACCCTTACATCAGTCTCTTTGGGACCACAACTTCCCCACATTTTATTTTTAAGGGAGGAGGCTGTCCTGGCCAACCCATGAGACTTTAAAGATTATGACGCTTAGCTGTCGTCTTTCGAGGCAGACATTCACTCTATAGTCTCTACCCAGGAGAAGGGGAGAAAATGAGTCAGAGCTTTCACGTGGCATGGAGTATCACAGGCATGAAAACTAGTGGGCAGAGGAGAGAGCTGGGCTGTGGACCTGGCTCACGCAGGACAGATGCCACACCTCCTGGTTGAGCCTCTGCTCACGCACAGGCAGTGACCAGCTAAGCACTCCCGTGGGAGGGAGGCGTGATTACCACCCACTGACCTCATGGCGGGTGGGTTCGAGATATAAAAGTGGGTGTTTAGGAGAAGCAGCAGGTCTGATTAATACCCTCTAGGCAGTATTTAGGAGGCATTTTTTTGACCCATCAAATGGCTAATAATAAAGTACAGTGGTGCAATTTGTATTTTTACTGCGGACTAATTAAGAAGGGGGAGAGAGCGTGGTAAGTAGAATGACACGTCCTTGCAAAGCAGAAACAACTGTAATAGCAGCAGGAGGGGAGAAAGATACAGGAAAGGAAGTAGGCAGCCACTTAAGGCTGTTGAAAGGGTCAGGTCTCTCTGGTCTTACTGCCTACCCCCTGCAGACATTCCGCTGTTCCTGCTGGTTTGTAGGGCAATGGCTATTTTCCAAAGGGAATAATCTGTGTGCTTGCAAATATTCATCCAGACAGGGATGGGTGAATTTAAAATCAAATTGTATTTTAAAGAGCACTGTTTGAAGAGGGAGTAGTGTTTCCTGAAGTTCTCAGAATTCAGTGAGGCTTCAGTCTCCTGAATGAGACTTCCCTTCTGTATCTGTTTCTGGTCTGCCTTTTTTCATCCAGGAAACAATCATTCAGAAGACTTTGCTTGATGATTATTTCTTTCCAGTGTTCACTGAAGGCAAGTTTTTGAGCAGAGGTTCATAAAAACTCGCCCTTTCTGTGGCGCTGGGATATGCTCATCACTCACCAGGGGACATCTCACCAAGCTGTTTCTTAGCTTGGGGCACCTGGGGTTGTGGGAGAATTGGAGTAGGGAAGATGGAAGAAGGCAGGAGGAAGCAGGAGAGGGCGGTATCAAAGCAGATGTAGGGAAATAAATCAGGGGCTACTTTAAAAAGTGAAGGGAGAGAGAGGAAGGGGGAAAGGCAGATTCAGGAATCAATGTAAAATGTTAGTAATTTGAACAACCAAAAATAGCATCTTGCTATTTAAAACACATGGCAGGAAATACATTAAGTTCTGCTGCCTGCCTTTGGGGGAGGTGGAGAAAACCAGAGAGGGCAAATCCAAGTTTGTGCTCATCCAAATGTATTTAGTCAATTCCCACATGGCGATTGATCCCAAGGGTCAGAAAATAGTAGGAGAAATTTTATAGGTAAGTTAGGTCATAACTCCCATTATTAAAAAAATGGGGGTAAACTGGAGGTAGGAATGGGAGTGAAATCTCAACATGCAGACGCCTGATTAAGTTGATGCACTTCTCTGGTGATTTTCTCACCCATCTCTTAGCACCCCTGCCATTCATGTTCTACTTTCTCTTTTAAAATTTCATTTATTTATTTTATTTGAAAGGTAGAAACATACACCACACCACACACACACACACACACACACACATACACACACAGAGTGAGAGAGAGAGAAAGAGAAAGAGAGAGAGAGAGAAACAGTTTTTCACCAACTGGTTAAATCCCCAAATGCCTACATGAGATGAGGTGGGCCAGGCCAAAGCCAAGAACTCAGAATTCAATCTGGGTTTCCCACATGGGTGGCTATGATCTACCTGCTTCAGCCATCACCTGCTGTCTCCCAGAATGCACTTTAGTAGTAAACTGGAATCCAGAGCAGAGTCAAAATTTGAGTCCATGCTCTCCAGAACAGGATGGGAGTGTCCCAAGTGCTTTCTAAACCATTATACCAAACACCTGCCCCTTCACATTGTATTTTTAACTTCACTTAAAAAAAAAAAAGTGATCAGCATTGTGGCACACCAAGTTAAATTGTGGCCTGCAATGCTGGCATTCCATATGGGCACTGGTTTGTGGCTTGGTTGCTCCACTTGCAATCCAGCCCTCTGCTAATATCCTGAGAAAGCAGTGGAAGGTGGCCCAAAATCCTGGGGCCTCTGTACTCACGTGAGAAACCTAGATGGAATTCCTGGCTCCTGGTTTTGGCCTGGCCCAGTCCTGGCTATTGAGGCCATTTGGGGAGTGAACCAATGGATGGAAGATCTCTCTCTCTCTGTAACTCTGCCTTTCAAATAAGTAAGTAAGTAAATAAATAAATCCTTTTTCAAATGGTATTTTTAGCTTTATCTTTTTGTCTTGATGATAAACATTGAATCCAAATGCCATCCCTTTCCTATCTTAAGGAGTCCTGCTCTCCCCTGTCAACTTGGGGAAGATGGTCTTTGCTGAGTCATCCCTTGGCAGCTAGTTTCACTGAGTTAATGGAGTAGCCCTGGGAGAGTTGCTGCTGCTCATGATCCTGATCCCTGGTTGGAATAAAGGTGGATCTCAGAACTACTTCTACCACACAGACAGACATTTAGCAGCTAAACAACTGTCAGTAAAGTAATATTTTAACTAGCTGTATAAATTCACTGAACTCCTGTAATTCTTTCTCTTAGGGACTCCAACCATAACTTCAGTGAAAGGTTTGCTGCAGACAAATCCCAAAATTCAGACAAAACTTCCTTACTCTTTTAGTTGGCAATGGGCAACCAGAAGTCTGTAGTGGTGGCTAGATACAGGACTATTTAGGGATCAAGACTCTGAAAGTCCCTAAAAGTACAGGTCTGAGGCTTTTCTAAATACTTTTTACTGTGTTCATGCAGGGTGAAAAGTGTCTGCAAAACATTTTAGTCAATTCACAGATCTTGAATACCATAAACTTCGCCAATGATTGCCCATTTCTAATATCCATTATGCTCATTAACAACCCATTAGTTTCCCCTATGAAAACCCATTTCTGAAATTCAGTATGCTAATTAGAAAAACCTTTCTTGTTGATTAGAGATGTGGATCACAGAAGGGCTTTTAGTAATCACCTCTGGAGAGTGACCTTTGTTGATAAAATGCTAGCTATCTGTCCCCAGGGTGTGGGTTCCTGATTAGAACAATGGTATCCTCCTAGAGTGTAGCCTAAACTACACAGAAAAAGAAAAACACAACCAAGTGATCTGTATCACACTGTATTTGCTAAAGGATTTACTAAATTACAGATACCATAGCACATATGAATATAAATATTTACACTGTAAATTTAAATGGCCAAGTAATATCAACTGTGTATTTGTCTTTACCACTATCTTTTTTTTTCAACATTTAGGTTGTTTCTAGCTTTTTGCTGTAATAATTAATGATACACAACATCTTTATTTTTATTCACTGGTTTGGTTCCTTTCTTAAATGAATGCCTAGCTATAGAATTACTGGGGCAAAGGCATGTTTGTTTAAATTTTGATGAACATTCTAACTGCCTTCTGGAAGGGTTATCCTGATTTATGTGGAGGGCATTTGAGAATGTGTATTTTCTTGTACACCTGTCAACATTTGGTATTATTAACATTCTTCATCTTTGTCAGTCTTTGGGTAGTCTCCTTTAGTCTCATGACCTTAAATTCCACCTGTAGGCTCTTGATTCCCAAAGCTTGATCTCCTGCTTTGAGAAGGAAGAGAGCTTTGGGACTTTTCCTTGGAGCTCCAGCCGATTGTTGTGTATACCCATTTGGATCTTGGTAGCCACCATATCTGAAACGAAACCTTGCTTCCTCCTCCTCCCTAATGAATGTTTCACTAGGAGCCTTCTCTTCAGTTAATGGCTACTGTGTCCTTCCATTCAGGCTAAAGGCCTTGTTGCTGTGCTGGATGCCATTCTCTCAGGTGTCAATGCACTCTCAGCAACACGGCCCAAGTCACCATCACCTCTCACCGGGATTACTGGAATCACCCACTAACAAGTTTGTCCTACTTCCAAAAGAGTCTGCTCTCAACAGGGGAGCCAGAGTGATTGTAAAAACTTGTAAGGTAACATCACTCTCTAGTCAAAACCCTCCAAAGCCATCGCATCTCACCTTATAAGGACATGGGTGATAGGCACTTAGACTCCCCATAGTACTTCTCTAACTTGTTTTCATTCTTACCCTTGTGGTCCTGAACCTGCCCTCCAGCCACCTGGGCCTCCTTGATGTTCTAGGTACACACCAAACAGCTGTGCCTGAATCACTCTCCACCGGCATCAGCAGGGCTCTCTCAGGGAATGCTTCCCTGATCATGCTAAATTGCCACCTGCCCTACCTTCCAACAGTCCCTATACCCTTTATTTATTTATTTCATAGTACTATTCCTTACTTTATTATATTGTTTACTTATTCATCTTGTTTATTGTGGTTTTTTTATTGACTTATTAGAAAGAGCCAGAAAGAGAGAGGAGAGAGAGAGAGACAGGAAGAAGGAAAGAAAGAAAAGAAAAAGAAAGGAAAAGAAAGGAAGGAAGGAAGGAAGGAAGGACAGATGGGAGGGAGAGAAAGAATCTTTCATCTGCTGGTTCATTCCTCAAATGACTGAAACATGTAGTTATTGACCAGACCAAAGCCAGGAGTTAGAAACTCCATCCTGGTTTACCACATGGGTGGCAGGGCCCAAGTACTTGGACTGTCTTCTGCTGTCTTCCTAGGCTCAATGGCAGGAAACTAGGTTGGAAGTGGGTATCAGTGTTGCAAGTGGGAGCTTCACGTGTCGCACCACAGTGCAGGCTCCTGTTTATTGCATATCTCGATCCAAGAAAATGTCAGCGTCACAAGGGCAGAGATTTTATTTTCTGTTTCCTTTTTTTCTGCATCCTCAGCTCTTAGGACAATGCATATTATGTAATGGATTGTTTGTTGAAGAAATGAGTGAGCGAACCTGATTAAATGAAAAATAAAATTTCATTTTATTTGCATTTTTAATGACTAGTGGTTGACATTTTCATAATCTTGGTATACAGAAGGCATTTCTGAGCTTAATAGTAAATGCAAAAAGCATGAAGGAAGATGATTAGGTTTGACTGATTATAAGTTTAAAATTTCTGCATAGAAAAAAACGCTTGACACAAACAACATGGATAAATTGGAAATTTTCTTGCACTACATATTCATGAAAAAATGTAATAGCCCTAATAGCAACGAGTGCTTATAAATCAATAAAAAGATGAAAATGATAATAGAAAAATGAATGGAGAAGAACTGGTTGTTCACAAAACAAGAAATACATCGAGGTATGTGAAAAATGTTTGCTATCACTTCACTTTTTGTTAAATGTGCCTTTTTTAAATGAGAGAAAATTTTCATTTCCTCTTGCTTTCAATTTCATCTTCCCTGAATTTAATTTCCAAGAAACTTTCTTATTTTCTCTAACAACCGCAGTGTATTTCCAGCTGTTTTTCCCTTAGCAAATAAAGCCCCAGATCCCGTCTCCCTCAGTTTTACGATTGCTTCCCCCGCCTTCCCCTTCTTTACCCTCCAAAGTACTCTATTATCATAGGCAAAACTCCCGAGAGCTATACTGCTGGGCATGATACTTTCCTTCACTATTGAGAAGGAATTGTGATGTGAGGACCAATGCTATGCTTATATATTTAGTAGCAGTTCTATTACAAATATTTTGAAGCACACAAAATGTGCAGATTTGCTATTTCAACAACGATAAAGACCTGCTTGACTTGCATAGCATTTAATGAGCAAACGTGCCAGGAATGCTGATTGACAATATTTGGCTCTAGAATTTCCTGAGCTTATTTTGCACAAAGTTTGTAAACTTATGCTCTGAAATTATTTTTCTTTTATGCATGCCAAATGCAGTGCACTTGTCTCACTTAGAAATGAGCATTGTGTCTTATCCAAAACTGTGTATCTGCAAAGATAAGGAGAGATGAAATAGGAGAGAACCATTAACCGGGAAATGCAGGAGTGGAAACAAGTAGTGAGCAGAATGAGCAGGCTGCTGAAGCCAAAGAGGTTTTTGAGACTTTGATAATGAGAGAATCCTCTGGCAGACATCCACTGTCTAATTGGACCACCCTAATAGTTCTAGAAGAGTACGGTAAGCAGAATAACACCCCCTGTCCCCCAAATACATCCACGACTAATCCCCGGAACCAGTGAATATATTATCTTACACAACAAAAGGGACTTTGCAGATGTAATTAAATTAAGAATCTTCAGATGGGGGAGATTATCCTGATTATCCCAGTGAGCCCAACCCAATGTAATCACAGTCTTCCTTCTATGTGGAAGAGGGAGGCCGTCAGAGAAGCAGAGCCCAAGTATGTGATTGTTGGTTGAGGGCCACAGGCCAAAGTATGCAGGTGGCCTCAATACCGAAGTTGGAAAAGAGCAGGAAACAGATTCTCCTTCAGAACTTCTGTATTATCCAGCTCTTGGTTACTAAAACAAAATATCTGAAGCCAATTACTTTCTGTAGAAAAGAGGTTTATTTTGACTCATGGTTCTGGAGGTTCACAATCCATGGTCAGGCAGGCTCCATCAGTTTGACCTCTGCTAATGGCATTCTTGCTGGCAGAATTCCAAGGTGATGCAGGGTATTGCATGGTAGGAGACTGGGAGTAGGCCTCTCTATCTGTATCTATCAATCAATCATCTATCTATCTACCTACCTGCCTATCCATTCATCCATCTACTATCATGGTCCTTGTAAAGACATGAGATTCAACTATGGGGGCTCCACCCTAATGACCTAATCTAGTAAAATCATTTCCCAAAGATTCTACTTCTATACATCATAATTGGATTCTGTTTCTACCCTTGTACCACCACTAACATAAGACTTTGGGAACTAAACCAAATAAGTTTGGATGCCAAATAATATTCAAATCATAGGAGCCTTTTTATAGCCTTCTGAAGGAATGCATCCCTGCTCAAATATTGGTTTTAGGCCCCTAAGACTGATTTCAGATTTCTGACCTCCAGCACAATAGATCATACATTGATGTTGCTTTAAGTTAATCAAGATGAAGATATTAACAAGAAGAGAAGTATTTTCTTCCCCAAGGAACATTTTATTTAAGATATACAAACTTCATGAATTTCATAAATATAACGTTAGGAACATAGTGATTCCTCCCACTGCACCCGCCCTCCCACCCACTCTCACACCCTTCTTCCTCCTCCCTCTCCTATTCCTAGTCTTATTTTTTACTAAAATCTATTTTCAATTAACTTCATACACAAAAGATAACTCCATACTAAGAGTTCAACAAATAGTATTAAAAAACTATTCCTCAACAAATTTTTGATTTCCCCTTTGATTTCTTCTATGATCCACTGTTCATTTAGGAGTATGTTGTTCAGTCTCCATGTGCTTGCATATGTTCTAGAGATTCTTGAGTTGTTGATTTCCAGCTTCATTCTTCTATGGTCAGAGAAGATACATGGTATGATTTCAAAATTTTTTTTTAATTTGTTGAGACTTGCTTTATAACTTAGCTTGTGGTCTATCCTAGAGAAAGTTCCATGCACTAGTGAGAAGAACGTATATTCTTCAATGGGGTAAAAACTTCTATAGATATCTGTTGGGTCCATTTTGTCCATTGTGTCGATGAACTGTTGTTTCCTTGCTGATTCTCTGTCTGGTTGATCTGCCCATTGCTGAAAGTGGGGTATTGAAGTCCTTTATCACTACTGTATGGGAGTCCATGTCTCCCTTTAAGTCCATTAACATTTCTTTTAAATAGCCAGGTGCCCTGTAATTGCTTGTGACCTTGTCTAAATACTGGTGGAGATTGTGGATTCGAAACGCTTCCATTGCCTTGGCAGCTCATGTCAAGAGCCTCAGGTGATCACTGACAACATACATAAGAGTGTTTTTTTTTAAAACTTTCATTTAATGAATACAATTTTCATGGGTACAACTTTAGGAATATAGTGCTTTCCCCCCCCATACACACCCTCCCTCCCCTACTCCCATCCTACCTCCTACTCCCTCTCCCATTCCATTCTTCTTTATTCATTTTTAACTTTATATACAGAAGACCAACTCTATACTAAGTAAGGATTTCAACAGTTTGCACACACACACACACACACACACACACACATACACAATGTAAAAAGTACTGTTTGAGAGCACGTTTTGAAGTTAATTCTCATAGTACAACTCATTAAGGACATAGATCCTACATGGGGAGTAAGTGCACAGTGAATTCTGTTAATTTAACAATTAACACTATTATTTATGACCTTAGTGATTACCCAAGGCTCTTGCCATGAGCTGCCAAGGCAATGGAAGCCTTTTGTGACCACAAACTTTGTCAGTATTTAGAAAAAGCCATATGCAAAGTGGAAATTCTCTCCTCCCTTCAGAGAAAGGTACATCTTTCTTTGATGGCCCCTTCTTTCCACTGGGGTCTCATTCACATAGATCCTTCATGTAGGATATTTTTGCCACAGTGCCTTGGCTTTCCATGCCTGCATTGCTCTCATGCATCTGAATGCCTTAAGGGCTGATTCTGAGGTCAGAGTGTTACTTAAAGTGATTGTCATTCTAGGAGTCTGCAGCGTGGACTGCTTTACATGTTGGACATTCCCTCCTTTTTAATTCTGTCTATTGTTATTACCAGGAACTTGATGCTATTTATATGGTCTCTTTAACACTTAATCCTATCTATATGTTCACTTTAACACTTAATATGATCACTTTAACAATTAAGATGGCATTTTACAGCTTTACAGTTTGAAACTTCCTCCTCCCTCTCCTATTCCCCTCTTATTTTTTTTACTGAGATCTACATAAAAGTGTTAATTGTTAAATTAACAACAGGAGTTACTGTGCATTTACTTCCCATGCAGGACCTCTGTCCTCAATGTTATGAGAATTAACTGTAACACTTGTTCTCAAATAGTTTTTTTGTGTGTGTGTGTAATTTGTTGAAACCTTTACTTAGTATAGAGTTGGTCTTCTGTGTATAAAATTAATTGAAAATGAACCTTAATGGAGAATTGGGCTGAGAATGGGAGGGGGAGGAGGAGGTGGAGTGGGAGTGGGGGTGGGGAGGAGGTGGGGGTGGTGGGAAGAATCACTATATTCCTAAAGTTGTACTTACGGAATTTTTACTCATTAAATAAAATGTTTCTCTGAGAAAAATTGGTTTGAATGAGAAATCTGACTACAGTTATTCTGGAAGAAGTAGGGATTTGCCATTCATTGGGCACAATCTAGGAAGGAATACAACACACAGGAGGAGAGGTCAAGAAAATCAGTTGCTTGTGGAATTACATGGAGCCATTGTGCTGAGAAAAATTAGCCACATGGAGCAAAATAGGGAGTTTGACAGATTATAATATTAAATCCTATTAAATTGACCCCTCACTGTTTCAGAGGGTTCAGGACAGTTGGACAGCTAAAGAGCTAATTTTAGGTGCTGACAAGCTAGTAGAGTTTCCAGAAGAACTGGACATACAAGGAGCCTTGGGTTTTAGAAGGTAATTCAAGAAGGCAGAGCTGGAAGTGACACCAAGTGCCTTCCAGGGAGATAATAGCCAGAAGGGGCTTCAGTGTGAGTAGGGATCATGGAGTTATTTACAATATCTGGCCAGGGATCAGCACAGATTATTACATTTATGAGATTGATCCAATCAGTAGTTAAAAGAGGTCTTCAAAAGCTTGTGGAAAATGCATATGATGCAAAATATATGCATGGACTTCAACCTTTTTTGTACCAACATAAACTTACATTTTCATTTCATTTTTCCATGAAGGTTTGAAGTACTTCTTTATATTTAAGGATGGTTTTAAAACAAAGCACTGAAAAATTTAGGTGGAGGAAAAATAATTTTAGGAGTTTCTTTGGTTCAAGAAAAAGATCACCTAAGATCTTCTCATAAATGTGTAACTCATTTCTTCATCCCATTGAAAACTTTACCAGACTTTTTTCTCATTGATTCAGAATTCCAATTCTTGGACAAGTCTTTAAGAATAACAGAAACGAAAGGAAGTATGGATTTTATTGGATGCTCTCAAGATACATTAGTTATAAAAGTGGATAAGTGTGGATTAACATTTTCTTCCTTGAACCATTTTTTACTTGCAGGATAGAAGGACACATTTGTTGGTTGATGGTTCTGTTACCATGGAAACATAGAAATTAAAAAAGGAGAAATGTTCTAACACATTAGTTTTTTAGATCTCCTGCTCCAATCCACTTTTCCCTTTAGGTGTGACAAGGCAGGATAAAAAACAGCCATGATCCAGGTCATCATTCGCAGCAATGCTGTCATGAGAGACAAGCCCAAATTCTCTTCCCTCTGTCTCACAATTGGTCAGATACACACTGTAAATGCAGGCTGTCAGTGTGAATAGAGAGCTTTGGGTGCATATAAAAAAATCTTCAGGCTCTGCATAAGCATTGTGAAGGGTAACACATTGCTTAAAGGACTTGGCTGAATGGACATGGAAAGAGAAGTCATTTGGGACAGGATTGGTTATAAAACCACATCTCTGACTTAGTGCATTCTGATTGCTGTAATATGATACCTTAAATGTACTGTTAACAGTTATGGGGGCTGGAATGCCAAAACTGTTGTACCAGAATATTTAGTGTCTGGTGAAGGCTCATTCCTGATGGGTGGCACCTCCCATGTGTCCCTATACAGCACAAGGGGTGAACAAGCTCTTTCTAGCCTCTTTGGTAAAGGATCTAATCCCATTCATGAGGGTGGACCCCTCGTGCCACATTTGCCTCCCAAGGGCCCAATGTCTTAACCCATCACACTGGGGACAAAGTTGTAAATATCAACCTCAGCAGTCAATATTTATTCTACCATTCAGATGTTGTAAATTAGCTCTGCTCTGCCTTTTCTGTGTGTGCAATATGGGGGAAATTGGTATGGTGTTAAGAAATTCAGAAGTTTAACTAAAATAATGCTGACTTCAGTAGTGCATCTATAGTCATATTGAAGTGTCCCACTTTAACCCACTTGTTTGGAGAGGTAGTATCAATAGAGAAGGGAGCTTGCCATGTACTTCAGATGAACACAGATTTGGAGTCTGGCACTCCTGGCTTTTGATTCTTAGTCTACCCCTAACTAGTTTGATAACTTGAGACAGGTGACTGAATCTCAGTCAATCTTTATTTCATCCCCAGAAAAACAGACAGCTGGGCATTTAGCTTAGCAGTTAAGAAGCCCCTACTCTACATCAGTCTACCTGAGTTCCAGCTCCTGACCCCAACTTCCTGCAAATGTATACACTGAGAGGCAATGGTAATGGCTCCAGTAACAGTAACTGGATTCCTGCCACCAACTTGGGAAACTTGGATTGAGTTCCCAGTTCTCAGCTTCAACTCTGGCTCAGCCCTGGCCATTGTAGGCATTTTGGGAATAAACTAGCAAATGGGAGCCCCCCCACCCTACTGCCCCTGCACATGCATGTGTGTGTGTACATGTCTGTCTCTCTTCCTCTCAAATAAATAAAAATTTTAAAATGAGATAATAATTTCTATATCACAGTGACTGAAAATTTAATGATATAATATTGTGTATACAACACACTTAATATCTTTCTGGACTCTCAGTAAGTCCCTGGTATTGCATGAATATGATTACAATCATCTCTGAGCTTTGTCAAATCCATCAGTCACCCTCTTTAATGCTTAAAACGGACGGAGGACCCTTCTGCCACTGCAGCAGGGTTCATAGGGCTCCCATATTCTTAGTGGGCCCCCAAGTTCCCCACTCTTTTGTTTACATCTCTGTTGGAAGCTAGTTAAACATTAACATATTTTGCTTTAATACCAGTGTAAATTTGAGAATATTTCACTGAATTCTCCTAAGTAAATGTCTTATTTGTTCAACAAACATTTATTGGCTGTGTATTGTATGTCAGGTCCTGTGCTAGATGTTGGGGACAAGACAATGAGTAAGGTGGAAGTGGCTTCTATTCTCCTTGGTGTAGAGTGTAGCAGGAGAAAGCTTACCAGTGAATAGGGTGTACCAGGGCTGTTTCTTCAGGCTGTGTGTGTGGGGGGGAGGGGCTGATCCCTTCCTTGTTCTACAAGCTGTGACTCAGAGTTTGCTTCCCTAGGCACTAGCAGGGGAGACTCTTGAAATTCAACCCTTATGAGATCAGGGGACTGACACAGAAACACCTCTTCACAGAAGCAGGAAAACAAGGATTTCACTATTCCCTGGCGGGATCTGGTGATGAGAAGGTGGGTTCACTTTAAGGCAGGGAGAACAAAAGGGTCACATACATCACCCAGCCCAAAATTTTGTCTGTGGGAGGGGAAGCCTTAGTCAGCTGCATTCAGGCTGACTCCCAAGGGCACCCCTGTTGCAGAGCTGGATTCACTGGTAAGCCATGGCCATGAGATGCCATTAACGTGCATCTCACCAAGGGCATATGTTCTGCTTTCATGCTCACCACTCCCCCTTTTGATTGTAGGTTGACTTTTGATGGGTCGGCCTCCGGAGAGAATCAGGTGGATAATGCTCCAGTATGGTTCATACGGCAGACCTACTTCTCATTGGAAATGAATAGTTAGGGATTCTGGGTTTATCCATCATTCTTGTTCCTCTTCTGTCTCTGAGATAGACCTGAGCCCACTCTTTATGTGATGGAGAAATGAGATTTCTGGCTGGAAGGAGTCTTTGGAGACAGCCCCTGACTATTCTCTGGAAATGACAACTGACTGTCCTGTGTGGTGAATGAGCTTTGTTTATTTCCCTTTTAAAAGTCTGCACCCATATTTCTTGGAACTTTCTGGCCTGATCCATGCTTTGCTTTACAGGCTTGCACTTTACCTGGCTGGCTTTTATTAAACTCATAAATTACGGTATTTTAAGTATTGTGTATGTTCAGGGGAAGTGGCTGTCTCATCTAATGGATCTTCTCTGATTTTTTTTTTTTTTTTTTGGCATAAGAAGCATTTTGGAGCAAGCTGTGTTTGCAAGTGGTGATGGGAGAGCGGCTGAAGGCCTGGGGAGCTGAGTTGGAGTTCTGGACCTGCCTGTCCGCAGCTGTGTGACTCAGGAAGTTTATTTTCTTGCCGTGTGCTCTGACCTGCTCATCAGGTGGTGCTGGGGTAGTGTAAGTGCTCAGAATAGCAGCTGGCAAGGGAGAGCTCGTGACTATAGGGAAGAGAAGGGATCAGCCATTCACGTTGTGATTGTTTCCACCGAGCTCCTTAAGCTCGGCGTCGGGGGGCCTGTGTGCTTCGCAAGAGTTAAAAGAAGTGAAACCTTGATGCTCCCATATGAAATAGTTTTTCGATTTCTCTTATTACAAAAAGTGGTAAAATGGATGTCTTAATCCATCCCCACATCTGAGAGTCAGGCCTGGCTGGAGCATTCGCGTCCTGGAGGTTCGCCAGCCGCCAGCAGCTGGGAGGGCTCTGGCAAATGTGCTGACGTGGTAAATTGGGGGCATGTCACATCCTCTCTCCACTCCATCTCCTCCCAACTACATTTTAAAAAGTAATGCAGTTAATTTTCATGAGCATTTTCAGCTCAAATTAGATCTCATATTGTAAATACTGCAGAAGCTGAGAAAGAGCTGGTTAGTAACCAAAGCCAGTGACTGAACTCCCACAAATCTGAATCAGAGCCACAGCATTCAAACATCGATGCAGTACATGCCCACAACATCCATCCCGGTTCCGTTTCTATAGGATTAAAGTAAATGCAGGCCCTCTGAGCTGCCAGCAGCCCTGTGACCACGGCTTCTAATTGCAGCTGCCTTTAAGCCTTGAGCAGGTCAGTGCAGCCATGATGATCTCAGGGATAATTTGTCTTTTATGTATTTCTGTGATGTGATATATAATCCCGTGCTGAAAAGGATCCTTGTGGGTGTCAGCTTTTGCTGTTGCTGCAGAGAATAAAGAGCTGGTAAATAGGTGATTTTTTTTATATATATGATCTCTTTGTCCTGCATGGTGCAGGCTAAGGGACGGGCCCACCTGCATTAAGGCAGAGACCTATAAGTGATGTTGGATCTGCCCCGTTCTGTGACTGGACTCCACAGTTGCGTGCATTTACTTCTGCAGCCTGGCTGCAACCTGGTGAGAGTCTCAGATAGCCAGAGAGCTGTTTTCCACTTTGCATCTTAAGTCTTACTTTTTCTGCTCACTCTCCAGATGGCTGACTACTCCTAATAGGGTGGAGTAAAGAGACCTGAAAGAGCAATTGTGATGTCTTGAGATGTGGGTGCTGAGGATGGTGAAGAACTCATTTTCTCTGTGTCTGGATACATTACAAGCCCTCAGCTCAAGTGTGGGTGGCCAGGCAGGCAACAGGGGTTCATAGGAAAGCACACGGCAGCTTAGAAAGCAAACTCTTGCTCCATACGTGTGGGTATGTATTCAGGAATGGGTAGAGTTCCTGCCCTCGTGACTTAGCAGTCGCCGCCTTGCTGCCCGTCTCCCCAGGCTGTTGGTAGATTTGAAGCAAAGGAAAAATGAGGATGCCTTGGTCAAGTGCCATGGCTTTGTGTAGTGTGGGGAGAAAAGCTGTCCTGAGCCAGGCATTCTCTTCATCCCCCTGCTCAGTGTGCAGAGTTGCATCACTGTGGGGCAACCCCCCCCAAACCCCGCCAGACACAGCAGAACCAAGAGAAAGGAGCCCCCCCTCAGCCTGCTCCCTCCTCCTACTCATCAGGATGCACTCACGGCCCCATCAGCCTTTCTGATTGCCCATGGCTGCATCGCACAAACCCTCCTCCTGTTCTGAAGTCCATTTACCTCCATCTTTGCTTCCTGCCCCCCCTCCTTCCCTCCCATTGCCTTTCTTTCCTAAGCATTATGCAGCTGAGGTCAACAAATAGCGTGCATGTGAGCTATTTTGTCGGTAAATATGGGAGCCTATTGCAAAGGTCAGCTCTTGTGGAGAAATGGAGAAAATCACGGGTACAGCTTACGGAGGAGGTGGGCTCTGTGCTTCTTTGGACAAAGTGGAAGGGGTTGGCTGGGGGAAGGATGGGGACAATGCACTGTGTTGATACACGTGGGTCCTGGGGCCAGGGTTAAGGTCCAAGAGTTTTGGGGTTGGATCCTGGTGTCTGCAGCAACTTATCTCTGTGATCTTGGGAAAATCGTAACTCAGGCTTCTCATCTGTAAAATGGGGATGATCACACATTATTTCCACTGTCCACATAGGGATTATAGTTAGTTAATTGGCATATCAATTATACAGATACTGATTTTTAGGTGCTGTACTATGGTAGGTGCTGGAATGAAACAGACCTGACCCCTGCTTTCCAAGAGTTTACAGGAGACACAAACAAGCCAATGAGTGTATAACTAAAACTATCCGTGCTGTGAGGGACAGAATTGTGGGGTCAGAGGAGGTTCCCTGGGAATGTGACGCTGTCCATGTGGCATCATCCCAGATCCTGGCACCAGGTAAAATGAGCGTTCGTAGTGTCTTTGATCCCAGAAACACTTGCCCGAGGACCGCAGAAGTAGGACATTAGGGGGCGCATGGCACGGGGGGTTGATGTTTCAGCGGACTTCCCTGCCTTCTCTTCTTTCTAAAGGGATCAGCTCACACACAAGCCTCAGGAGGAGGAACTTGCTCAGTAGTTTGCTGGTTCACCGTGTGCCCTTGGCTGGAACATATTCTCTCTTGCCTTAGCCGGCTCTCCACCATCGTGCAGAGGCAGAACAACTCAAGTCTTAGAAAGAGCACAGGCATTGCAGTGGAAATACAATGACATGGTCCCTGGGTGCTGGAGTCATGGAGAGTTTTCTCTCAAGTGCTTTGACCAGAGGCAGGAACAGGGCTTGACATTAGTTTCTCCCAGGAGAGAAAGACGAGCAAAGACGTGTCGGTGATACTTGCTATAAATGTCATGAATAGAATCAGGACCCCACGAAGGTCCTTGTGACTAGTTCTGCATGTTTTAGCCACCAGGTGATTTCCTTTATGAGAGATATTTAAAAATATTTTATTTATGTGAAAGGCAGAGTTACAGGGAGAGAGAGAGATAGAGAGTGAGAACGAGAGCAAGAGCGAGAGAGAAACAGGTCTTCTATCTTCTCACTCACTCCCCAGATGGCCGCAATGGCTGGGGCTGCAGGAGCCAAGAACTCCATCTGGGTCTCCCACGTGGGTGGCAGGAACTCAAGCACTTGGGCCAGCTTCTGTTGCTTTCCCAAGTGGGTTAGCAGGGAACTTGATTGGAAGTGGAGCAGCTGGGATTGAAATTGGGGCTCACATGGGATGCTGGTGTTGCAGGTGGTGGTTTAACCCACTGTGCCATGATACCAGCCCTACTTTAAAAAATTTTTATTTGAAAGTCAGTTACAGAGAAAGAGAGGGAGACACACACATACACAGATCTTCCATCTGCTGGTTCACTCCCCAGATGGATGCAACTCTTGGGACTGGTCCAGGCCAAAGCCAGGAGCCAGGAGCTTCATCAGAGTCTCCCATGTGGGCCATCCTTTATTGCTTTTCCCAGGCCATTAGCAGGAAGCTGGATAGGAAGTGGAGCAACTGGGACAGGAACTGATGCCTGTTTGGGATACTGGTGTCACAGGTGGCGGCTTTACCTCTAGGCCACAATGGCAGGCCCACTAGGCCCACTGGATGGCATGGTGTGATGCCACCTCCTTGTCCTCTAGCTACTTTCCAGGTCCAGCAAGCACGTATCCCAGGGGTCCTGTCTGGACTGTTGTAACTTCCGCATAAGAGGTGGACAGGGTTGTTCTTTCTGTTACAAACACAGCACTAGAAGTAGAGTAGAGATATCTCTTAAGCAGCCACAACTCCTTAATCATGGCATTAGTGTCTTATAAGGAAGTGAGAGGTCAAATGTCTTAAAAGGCCCAGAGGTTAAGGCATGGGTTAAGGTGCCCGCATCCCTCATTAGGGAACCTGGGTTCTATCCCTGGCTCCAGCTCCTGACCTCAGCTTCCTGCTAATGCAGACTTTGGGAAGCAGCAGCGATGGCTCAAGTGATCAGGCTCCTGCCATCTGCATGAGAGATCTAGATTGAGTTCCCATTTCAGAGATTCAGTCTAAGCCCTATCCTGGCCTTGCAGGCATCTGGGGACTGAACCAGCCGATGGGAGTTCTCCATCTCCATCTGACTCTGTCTCTCTGCTTTTCAAATTAATTCATTGTTGAAAAGCCCAATCTTTGATTTAGCCCAGGCTATAAGCAAGCAAGCAGGAGAGGAAAGGGTGAATGGTTGGGATTTGCTACTGGATGTTCCCATGAGACCTTATATGAGACAGATTGATCCCACGGCCTGAAGTGGGTGTGGCAAACGTCCAGAGGCCAATGGAGGCTGCCTCTGGCCTTGAAGTCTCAGGTGAAAGGTGGGAGGGCAGATGAAAGGATTATTATTATTTTTGCATTTGGTTAAAAATGACAAACTAATTGCTGAGCCCACTGTCAGAGCAGTGGCCACCGATTAGAGATGATTGTGAGCAATTTCTTCCTATTATTCCCAATGAGACGGACACAGCCTCGTCTTCTGTACTTACTGTTCAGGGAGGCATGAGGGTTTTACCCAGTTCTCTAACTCAGAGCCCAAGAGCGTTTGCTGCACCAAACCTGCTCAGGGCTGCGGTGCAGGACACAGGGCTTCCTGCTCGATCCCAGCTGAGTCGGAAGACAGATGATTTGTTTGTCTGGTTGCCTAAGTCTCTTGCTGCCTCTTCATTTTCTCCTTTCTCTCACTTCCAAACACCCTCTTACTCCTGGCCAGCTCTCAACATCCAGTTAATCTAAAATATAAGAAAACAACAACAAATAGGAAAACAAAACCTAAGCTCTTTTGAAAGTGAAACTTCAAATACTGAAAGCTAAAGCTTCTAGGATTTTGATATTTCAGAGGGGTTTGGAAAAGACCAAAATATTCTCCAAAAAAGCCAGACTATTTCCTGGTTTCAGTATCAGAATAAGGGGACCAGTGTCATGTTGCAATGGGTTAAGGGTTCAAGTCCCTGGTGATCCACTTTCAATCCAGATCCCTGCTAATGCAGCTAGGAAAGTAGCAGAAGATGGCCCACATGATTGGGTCCTTGCTGTGGGGAGCAACTGAGACTAGACTAAGTTACTGGAATTAAGACTTATTCTATGCATCTGCTCTCCCACAATATGGCGCTGGGGAGGAGCAAACAACTACGCAGCTGCCTCATCAGTTTGACAAGCTGCAGGAGCTGATCATGCTCCTGATTGGAGGAGAGCAGCGTGCTCGGCGTGTGGGTAGCAGAGTTGGGATTGGTGGAAGAGGACTATAAAGGAGGAGAGCGACAACATGCACCGGGAACATCTGAAGGAACATCCGGATAACATCTGAGCAGCCCCCGAGAGAGCCGGCCAGCGGTGTGCCGCTCCTCCGCGGAAGCAGGGAAAGCGGTGGGGGGTGCAGCCCCTCCACGGAGGTGGAGGGGTTGGAAGCTAACCTGGGACGGCGTCGTTCCTCTGCTAGTGAGGGAACGGCAGCAAACCCGGGAAGGGCCGAGCAGACGAAAGAACAGCGCAGGGTCCAGTGTCGTTCCTCCGCGAATCGGGGAGCGACACTTGCCACCCACATGGAAGACCTGGATGGAGTTCTGGGCTCCTGGCTTTGGCCTGGTCCCAGCCTCAGCCAGTGGGGCTGTCTGGGGAGTGAACTAGCAAATGGAAGATCTCTCTTTCTCTCCTTGTTACTCTGCCTTTCAAATAAATAAACAAATAAAATCTTTAAAAAATCATAAAATAAGTACTTATGTGTGGTGGAATAAGAAAGCCATGCCAAGATAGCCGCTGGCAAGTGAGTGTCAGTTACTCAGGAGTGGCTTCGGAAACCCCCTGGGAAACCACCTGGCAACAGAGCCTGCCTGGCAACAGGCTGTGATTGGTTAGGGCATAAACCGCACCTTGACCGGATTGGCTGCCTTGGCTATTTAAGCTGCTGTACCAACTGAAATAAATGAGTCTGCGGGCTGCTCGCCTCTGGCCTGCTTTCACCCGACTCCCGACTCCCGGGGTCTGTGTGGTGACTCCGCCTCTTGCCCCCACCACACTCCTCTCAGAATGAATCCACCGCAACACTTAGGCTTTGGTAGATTAATCAGGATCTTAATTAGAGAAAGGTATTCGAGATCCCTTCAGACTGAGGTACTGCATCCTAACCTACTTCTGAAAGAGGCAACACTGATGAATGTTGCTGAATCCATTCAAAGGCAAGATTTCCTAGTGCACCACAGACACTGCGGCTGCCCCCTTTTGGTGGGGTGTGGTCTTCTTCCCTCTGGGTGAGGGAGGTGTCATGGCTTCCCCACACCCTTGTCTTCCATGGCCTTCTAGGCCTGGTCCCATCATCTCTTCCATTTCTGAGCCACAGATAAATTCTGGTTCATCTGGTAGATACATAGAATAGGAAGTCTCTTCTAGTGGGGCACTCTCATTTTGAAAGCTGTTTCTGTGTCAGTTGCTCATTATTTGTTAAATCCTCAAGATCAGAGGAAATGGGGCTGGTGCTTTGATGTAGTGGGTAAAGTCACTGCCTGCAGTACCGGCCTCCCATACGGATACTGGTTCAAGTCCCAGATGCTCCACTTTGGATCCAGCTCTCACTATGGTCTGGGAAAGCAGTAGAAGATGGCCCAAGTCCTTGGGCCCCTGCACCCATAGGGGAGACCCAGAAGAAGCTCCTGGCCCAGCTGCAGCCGTTGTGACCATTTGGGGAGTGAACCAGTGATGGAAGATCTCTTTCTCTGTCTCTCCCTCTCCCTACCTTTCTCTCTGTCTCTTTCTGTGTAACTGTGCCTTTCAAATAAATAAATAAATCTTGGAAAAAAATCAGAGGAAATGATAAATAATTGGGACAGTTGCCAACTCATTTTACATGTGCATTATTTCATCATTGCAGTTACACGGGGATAAGTCCTTAATACTCTTTCCTCTAAAAGAATAAAATCAATAGCATTCGTTATTTCAGTGGTAATTGGCAGCCTTAGCTGTGCAGTACGTGTTGGATCCCAATTACTGCCGGGAAGGTCACCAACTGTGAATGTTTGGCCACTGCCATCTTGTTAGTTTTGCAAAATAGAAAGCGGCAGTCACAATTTCCTTCAGAAAGGACTTGGGGACTGTATTAGTTTCCTGCGGCTGCTGTAATAAATCGAAAGCCCAATGGCTTTCCCACAACACCCACTTAGGCTCCCAGGGTTCCTGTGGTCTGCAGGGGCCATCACCAGGGCGTCCTCAGGGTCAGCTTCCTTCTCGGGGCTCCAGGGGAGGACTCATTTCCTTGCCTTCCCAACTTCGAGAAAACTCCCAGATTCCTTGTTTGGAGGCCCCCTTCCACCTTAAAAAATTTTTTTTAAACATCGAATAGTCAATTTTATTTGTTAATTTTCATTTGAAAGACAGAGAGACACAGCCTGAGAGAGACAGAGATGGAGAGATCTTCAATCCCTCCATTGGTTCAGTTCCCAATGCCTACAACAGCCAGGGCAGAGCCAGGAAGAAGCCGACAGCTAAGTCAGTTTGGGTCTCCCAAGTGGGTGGCAAGGACCCAGGTGTTGGAGCCATCACCTGCTACCTCCCAAGGAGCACAATAGCAGGACACTGGAGTCAGACACAGAGCTGGGATTTCAACCCAGGCACGTGTATTCCAAGTGATGTCTTAATTGCTTTTCCAGGGGCCCCTCTTCCCTGCTTCCATCTTGAAAGCCAGCAGTTGCCACTCTGGCCTGAGCTTTGCCCACAGCATTGAACCCGCCTGCATCCATCCCAGTCTTTCCCCATCTCAAGGTCCTGAGCTGAGCTGAGCTGCAAGGTCTCTTTTACCATGAGAAGCCACGTGTTTGCAGGTTCTGGGGCCATTTTTCTGCCTACCACAGGAACCAAAAGCAAACTAGAAAACCAGGTTTGGCAAATGAGCTACACCAATACACTTTTTTTCCCCCTTCCTTGAAACCGTTGTTTTCAGTCCCATTCAGGCTTGAAAATGGCAAACAGATTAATTGAATTCCTTTCCCCTGTACTCGTGATTTATTTCATGTGTATGGAAGTATGGTAGTTTTGCAAGATGAAAAATTTATTTTCTGATCTTCTTTTAAAGGTCAAGTGGCAAACAGACCTGGTTGTAAATGCAAGTTGCCACATGCAGCAATTAAGGTGGGAGAGAGAAAGTGCTATGGATTTTAAGATGTGACATGGGCCAGATACAAATGGGGAATTGACTCAGATATTAGCTGATTTAGGAAAATTCAAATCCTACCTTTGGGAAAACTCTTGGATGAATATATATATATATATATATATATTATAATTCATTAAAAAACACACCCTTCTTGTCGAAGCCATTTGATCATTAAGTTTGCAATTTGCTTCCCTCTGCAACAAGACATGAAGAGCAGGAGCCAGTCTCCAAGGTCAGTTCTCGTCCTGGGCCTCCCTGTCTGTCAGTGGGCGCTGGTGACTTAGAATCCACTGTCAGAGATGTATTGAAATTCTACATGCAGTTAAAGGATGTGCTCTAACAGTATTCGCTCTTTTGTCAGAACAAGCAGACCTACCATGTCCATGCAGCCTTCCCCAGAAAGAACCCAAAGGCTGTTTTCCTAATGCACCCAGCACGGCAGCTCTCGGCCATCAGCTGGACCACCGGGGCATCTCTAGATTTCTGGACGGTGAGTCAGCCTGGTGAATCGGAGGTGCTACCTCGTGGCGCTCAGGTGCTCGGAGCTTCTAGGATCCGCGTATTTGTTTGCTTGTTGATTTATTTTGCTCTTTCTGCTGGTGGCTAAGCGACAGCTGAGTAGATGGTCAAGCAGAGTTGGCAGACCTCTATCTCACGCATTCTTTAGGCAAAACCACAACTCTTTCTCTCGCCTTCTGCAGCTTGTCTCACCCTATAGGAGGCACAATAAAATACAGCCTGTTGGTTCTGGCCCCGTTCAACCACGGTAGCCAGCATGGGGACGACGGACGGTGCTGGCGCCTCCTCCTGGGCTTGGCAAGAGCAGAGCACAGTCCATTCTCACCAAGACCTGGAACAGGACCCGCTGATAAGTGGCTGTGAACCCATGACAGAGAGCGGGCGAGAACCACGGCCCAGGAGGGGCAAGGGCGAGCGGGCGGACCAGGGACAGTTTGCAGCCCGGCAACAGTGAAACACAAGGGAGTGTTTGTGACTTGGTTTCTTTTTTTCTTTTCTTTTTTGGGTCATTTTCGCCAGACCCTCTCTGAGGGAAGAGCTGTGTAGTCATCTCAAGGTGGTTTCTGCTTGACAAATCACTTCACGTCACTGCTCCCCGGTACTACTTTTGGAGGGATAGTGCGGCTAGCGAGCAGAGTCGGAAATTCTCATCTGCAACTCCCAAGTGGTGTTCGTGAATGGATTGGCTTACTGGTTGGTGCCTGGCATTGTCAGATAATATCCTCTAATTTTAAATCAAGAAGCATTCATTGCTACGTATTTTTGGGTTTTCTATAGCCTTATAGTGTTCCAGAATTCCTCAAGAGGAAAATCTTGTTTATTTACGAAATATTACTCAAGGACCCTCAGATCAGGGTTGACCGTGCACGAAGCTGCTCTAGGAACAGGGTAAAATGCAGATTTCTCCACTTCTTGTTCTCTATGGATCTGGGTGGGGCCCTCCAATTTTTATTTTTAACAAACTCCCAGGGTATCTGATGCAGGTGGTTAAAATAGTGTGCATGGGGCCAGGTACTTGGACTTCTTAGCTAATTGTGTCCTGGTTAGCCTTCCGGTCAAGCTTTCGCCATGTGTTTCCATGCAACCTAATTTTCTCTAAGTTTGCAGTCATATTTTCATGCAATCCAGGAAGCAGGCTTCTGATCCTGCTGTGCGTCACCTGCATTGTTATTTTCAGAGCTTTCGGTCCCAGGCTTTTTTCCTGGCACAAAGATTGAGGGATGATCTGAAATCAAATACATTTGTCTGAGAGTGGAATGTCTGCCAGACCCAGGCATTGATTTCTTTGAGCTTGAGTTCTCAGTAAATGTCTTTCCAGTGAGAATTCCAATCAGGATTCTAAAGGTTATGTGAAATAGGCCTGATTTCTGAGCTTTCTCTGGGGAGATCGCTTAATTTACAAGTGAAAGAGGGAGAAATCCACTCTCTACCCCTGCTTATTTTGTAATCAGTACACAGTTCATATTTTAGGATAAAATGCTGCTGATGAGTGTGTGAGCTAGGTGAGCCAGAAAATATCTCTGTGCAAAGAATCTTTAAGGGTGAAATATTTGCACTTTGGAGGATGAGAAGATAGCAAAATGCAATCTCTGCAGAATTGTGGAGCCGAAAGCTTGCCTTTGGAGAGAGACTGAATTTCTATAGGTGCGCTTCCCCACTTCTATCACCAGGGGGCAGCATTGCACTTTGGTTGGAAAACCATCTCTGCATCAAGCAGCCCTTTAAAGGAAAATAACATCTAAGTGAGCAAAGCTAAAAACCAGAACATTAGCAAGAACCAGAAAACCAACAGCACAGAACCCAAACTCCCTTTGTTATAATGTACCATCTTTGCTTTTCTTGGTGCACAGAGTTTAATATTGTAGTATTAAGACTCTCTAGGGCATATTTTATTGGTTCATTAATACATGCTTAGGGGTGGTAGATAATGCAAGTGAGGTTATTTTTCTTCTTTTCATTTACCTCTGCCATCTTATCTCACTGTGCTTGTCTGATGGTCATGCAACCACTCTCTTACATGTCCTTTCAAGGCAGAGACAGACCCGGCTGCTGGCAGTACACTGGTATTTCTGGTCCTTTCGTGGAGCCTGGTGGATATGCACAGAGCTTGGCTAGAAAGCTCTCTCTCCTAATTTGGTATGAAAGCAGGTTCACCATTTACGTGGTTCTGGGAAGTTTCTGGATATGATGGTAATGATTTTAAAGATTTATTTATTTATTAGAAAGGCAGAGTTACAGGGAGAGAGGGAGAGACAGAGAAAGAGAGAGGTCTTCCAACCACTGGTTCACTCCCCCAGATGATCACAACAGCCAGGGCTGGGCCAGGCTGAAGCCAGGAGCCAGGAGCTTCTTCTGAGTCTCCCACAAGAGTGCCGGGGCCCAAGGACTTGGGCTATCTTCTACTTCTTTCCCAGATGCATTAGCAGGGAGCTGGATCAGAAGTGGAGCTGCTGAGACTCGAATCAGGGCCCCTGTGGGATGCCAGCCTTGCAGGTGGTGGCTTAACCTGCTACACCACAATGTCAGGCCTGGAATCATTACTTTTATACATCTTCATAAACGTACATTAATAAGAGTCAAGCCATTATTTTATAGGGAATGATACAAAATAAGTATACGCTAAATGTTGCATCTTTAAAATGGACTAATCTTATTGTTAGATCAAGTTTGGACAAAGTGAAAATAGCCCAGCCATTGCCTTTAGGAAGGTAAGTCCCACCAGTTCTGGGATCATGTCTGTTTGTTCACAGATATAACTCAAGCTCCCAGAAGAGTGCCTGGGACAGAAGGTGCTAAGCAAATATTTGTTGAGTGAATGAATTTAAACACAGTGTCAGGGTCAGCACCCACCCTGGCTTTGCTTTTGAGCAGTGATCAACTCGGTGGCAGAGGCAATGCTGCGTCTATTCCCTTGGCTTCCTGCCTTATCTTGGCCATTGCCCCTTTGGTTTCTGGACTTCTGGAATCACAATGACTGGAGGAGTCTGGAAGGAGATTTCTAAAACCCAGCTTCTAAGAATGCTAACCCCTAAACATTTTTGTTTCTCTGAGATCTGTATACATGCAACTGAATATTAATTCTACCATTTTGGGAGTGTTTCCTAAAGACTAGATTTGAAGGTTCCTATCTTTGAATGTCCTTCTACCAGTCAGTCTGTCTATTTTGCTTCCTGCTCCCTTTTCTTGTCTTTCAAGAAGCAGGCAGAGTGGGAAACTTGACTTTGAATGGGAGGAGAAGTATGCACAGGGCAGGGAATAACAGGCACTGGGAAGATTAATTACCCTCGTTGGAATCCAGCTTGACTGGGCAAGGTGAGACAGTTCAATTATTCAATCACATTGGAGCTGTTGCCTCCCAAGGCCTGCAGTGCTGGGATGGCTCTCCCTCACCATCTAATTGATGTGAGGACTTGCTCCTCGACTTGCTGCTCCCAGTTGAACCCTCAGGCAGAGCGAGAGGAGCAATCGATTTCACAGAGATGCTCAGGTCTCTGCTCCTCCTGGGTTGCATCTGTGGGGCGTCCTCTCTACTTAGGGTGGAAGCTTGCTGTACTTATGCTGGAGTGTCTTCCTTTTTTAAGGCTTTGTTTGGCTGAGAACGGCTATGCCCGGAAGCTGCTGGTCAGAGCAGGTCATTAGACCAGACTATAGTAAGACGGCACAGTCCAATAGGACTTTCTGTATCTGCCCTGACCAAGTTGGTGGGCAATGGCCAATTGAAGCCACTAGCATTTGTCATGTGGCCAGTGCAATTAAGGAACTCACTTTTTAACTTCAAGCTGAATAGTTAGCTGTGGCCAGTGAAAGACTAGACTGCACCACAATGGCAAGGAGGGAGGCTGATTTCTGTTTTGATGCTGTTTGGCCATTGCATTGTCATACAGAAGCATCGCAGCTCATCTCACTGTGTGCTCTTGTTTCTCACGGAGATCTTCTGCTACTGAATCTTGGCTGTGTTACTCCTCGTCAACAGCTCAGAACAGACAGGAGAATGGAATTGCTGTTTTCGGCTATGGCTCCTTATTTCCTTGGGTGACAAAATTTCTTAATCCCAACAAAAACTTCACTGTTTCAAAGTAAAGTCATTTTGTTGAGCACAACTTTGCTAGACCTGGTAGTGTTGCACCTTCGGGGACTTCTACAATGGTGGTCCCATCTACTTAGTCACGTGGCTTAGCAGTCACTCTGTTTAGCATCTGCAAGACCAGGTGATAGCTTGTCTATCCAAATGAATCCTTTAAAAAGTGGCCTTATTGAGTCAAGTATCTGGCCCAGCTTAGAGAGGATGAGAAAAGATGGCACACGAGTTACCACAGTGAGAAGAAAAGACAATGGCTGAGCCATCCCAGCTCCCTCAGTCATTTAGATTGAGTTACAGAATCATAATTAATGACTTCCGATCTTCACTCATCCTCCAACATCCCACCTGCCCCCAAGCGGATGAACTCATTGTTCTGCTGTCAACACTGCACTGACACGCAACCCTGTACTCTTCATGCCTTTGTAGCTAAAATTATACAAATAGAGAAAAAAAATGAGTCTGTGTAGTCATCCCTGGGTTCCTGTGGTTTACACTTGCTAGTTAATTTGAGCCTTCTTGTTGGACTCTCAGAGTGACAGAAACAGCAGCCAATCTGCTGTTGTACAAGCAAGCACACACAGCCTTGTTGCTAACACCCCTGAAAAATGTCCCCAGAAATGCAGCTCACGGAGAGAGTTCTTTAAATTAAGCTAGATTTGTAAAGAGCCCATTTACTGCCTGACTTAGAGCTAAATCCTGTGGCAGAATGGAATTCGAGGCTAGCTGCCAGTGAACAGAAAACAGCTTGGGTACCAAACCGTGAGCCTGTGAGTGGCAGGGAAAGGGGTGATGTTCGAACAGAAGGCATCCTGAAGTCTGAAAGGAAAGAAAAAAAGCATCAAAACAGAAGGAAGTGTCTAGAGACAAGGCACAGATGGGTTGTCCAAGAAAGTCAGGATGCAGAGTGGGGAACAAGAGGGACCAGGGGAAGGAGAGGAGACATTGTAGGAGGGAAGAAGGAGCTGGGAGTAGGAAGAGAGGAACCATCTGCTTTTTTCTCATTAAAGGGACATGGCTAAAAACCATCATTTCGGCAGATGACCAGGCTGCCAGTCGCAGGTCACCAGGAAAACCATCTCTCTGTCTAAGCACTGAGTTCTGCTTTCACAAGTGCAGACAAACCAACCATCAAGAAGACCCTTTCTCAGTTAGTCTTTCCCTGTGACAGGAGAACCTTTCCCAAACTTTCCAGTGTTCCTCATTTCACATCCCTTGGGGATGAACTTAACAGCAATGAGAAGGTAGGGTCTCCCTACAGCCAGCCTGCCTCTCATGGCCTCCTGTCCAAATGCAGTCCACTCCTTTGTGGTGAATGAACAGAATGTGACTGGTTGACATCCACATGGCAGCTGTCACTTGCCTTCTAACTCAGGGACTCTTACTTTGGTGGGCCCTAGATTCTCTGGAAGGAAGCTCATTAAGAAGATAATTGCCTGGGCTACCTTCCCCACACATTCAGATTCCCAAGGGAAGGCAGATTCTCTAAAAGAGGCCCCGGTAGGGAAATTTTGGGAACTGGGGCAGAGGTAACATGTGACACTTTTAGAGTTTAGAAGAAACAACAGTTTAATTTGTTGCTGGTTGAAAATTCCCCCCAGGCTGGTGCTGCGGCTCAATAGGCTAATCCTCCGCCAGTGGCACCAGCACTCTGGGTTCTAGTCCCAGTCGGGGCACTGGTTTCTGTCCCGGTTGCTCCTCTTCCAGTACAGCTCTCTGCTGTGGCTTGGGAGTGCAGTGGAGGATGGCCCAAGTGCTTGGGCCCTGCACCCCATGGGAGACCAGGAGAAGCACCTGGCTTCCTGGCTTCGGATCAGCGCTGTGTGCCGGCAGCAGCGCACCAGCCACAGCGGTCACTGGGGGGTGAACCAACAGAAAAGGAAGACCTTTCTCTCTGTCTCTCTCTCTCACTGTCTACTCTGCCTGTAAAAAAAAAAAGAAAATTCCCCACCAAAGATAGTTTCATGTAATAATCTCTTTATACTTGGTTGGCCATGAAGGCTAAAGGGAACAGAACATGGTTTGTGCTTCTCCCACGCCAACTCAGTGGGTAGTAAAGTCCTCATCCCCACCCCACCCATTTAATTCTTGAAGAAAGAGCAAATTCCAGACTAGGAATGCATTTTAGGGTTGGTCCAGATGAAGAGGACTTTTGTACCCACACTTCTTTTCACTTTGGAATCTGGTTCCTGGGCTCCATCTTTTCTCCCGGGCAGGCCCATTTCTAAGTCCCCAAAGTCTGTGTCAGTCTGTGCCTCATTCCATGTCTCTGAGAACCAGCGTCCTCCTGCTAGGGCCACTGCTGGGGGAGGCATACTAATAGCATCAGGTCGACATAGGTCTCAGCTGTGCTGGGCCACTGGCTATGTGAGTGTGGGAAAATCTCTCTCAAGGCATCAGTTTCCTCCATTTGTGGGAGGGGTGTAAGCATTGTTTCTCACTGAGTTGTAATCATGAAATGAGAAGTATAAAGAGTGCTTGGTGGGGGCGGGGGAGACATTCAGTGCAGTGCTTTAAATACCACTAGGGGTGCTCACATCCAATACTGGAGTGCCTGGGTTCAAGTCCTGGTTCTGTTCCCAAGTCCAGCTTCCAGCTAATGTGCTCCCTGGAAGTCAGCAGATGATGGCTCAAGTGCTTGGGTCATTGCCACCAATATGGGAGACCCAAATGGAGCTCTTGGCTCCTGGCTTTGGCCTGGCCCAGCCCTGGCTGTTGTGGTCATTTGGGGAGTGAACTACATGCAGGAGATCTTGATACGTCTCTCTGCCTTTCAAACAGATAAGATAATTAAGTAAAAAATTTAATAACGTGCTTAGCAGAATAAATGCTCAGTGAGTATGACTGTTAGTGGGATGCTTCGCTCATCTTATCCAGCAGAGAATCAACTGCTCACCACAATGCCCGAGTTTTCCCTATTCCTTCAACTTGTTTTTAGAAATAAGCCTTACCTCAAACAGCATCCCAGGTGCAATTGCTCTCCATGCTTCTACGCCTCCTTCCCTTCAGGTTCCCTGTTGTGGTGGTGGGTGTTGTGTCTAATAAGGATCTGAGGAGCCAGCAGGTGCTACATTTATATGTGGAGGTTGAGTGGCTGTGGGTCCCTCTGCTTGTCTGGACCTGCCACATTGTAACTGCCTGCAAGAGAGAAGAATTCTCAGGTTATTTTCTTTGTGGAATGGATTGAGGGTATTTCAAAAGATTGTGGAAAACAGAATTAAAAGGTGAGTTTACTTTGGTACAAAACATTTTTTTTTGAAATCCATGTAGCATTTTTCCAAGGCACAATTTTCCATGAATATTTGGAAGACCTCATATGTGCATGGAATTCAATTTTTTTTATTGTACCAAAACAAACATCTTTTCATTTTCTATGAACTTTTTGAAGTTTCTTTTATTTATATTGTAATTTTAAAGACTGACAGGTAAAATTGTCATCTGGGTCTTGTTATTGGCCTCTTGTGGGCAATGTACAAGATGGAGAGTATAACACCTTTGTGGGAACTCATACATGTCATACCTACTGACAGGCAATCATGATTCTAATGAGGGCAGAAGAATTTAATTCAATAAAAAACATATTAGAATTGACAGTACAAATGTGAACAGGCCCCTGCTGAATAATTCTGCTGGGCCTTCTCTGCTGCCGTGTTTGTTGACATATACCATAACCAAACGTGGAAGGCAGATGCTCGCGATGACGCCAAGGCGTGGGATTGATGCATTGCTCTTTCTTTCACCTGAGCTGTAATACACTGTTTGCTTTGAAGCTGTGAACCTGTTCCACAGGGGGTAGCTTCATGAAAATGACATTTTTGTCTCATTTTTTGGGAAAGAGTCATCCTGTGATTATTGCCGATAGGAGTTGCTTGCTGGGGATTGTTTTCTGTCATGTTTAAAAGATTCAGGAGGTAAAAAGGAGGCTTAGTTGCCACCTAGACTTTTAGCATATCGTGCAGAATAATGTTATGAATGTTGGGAGCTTTTTCCTTCAGTTTTAGCAACCGGACTTTTAACACTTTTCATGGGGCTGGCATTGTGGCATAGTGGGTAAAACTGCTGCCTGCAATGCCAGCATCCCATATGGGTACTGGTTTGAGTCCTGGCTGCTCCACTTCTAATCCAGCTCCCTGTTAATGGCCTGGGAAAAGCATGTGAAGATGGCTCAAGAGCTTGGGAGACCTGGATGAAGCTCTTGGCTCCTGGCTTTGGCCTGGCCCAACCCTGACCATTGCTGCCATCTGGGAAGTGAACCAGCAGATGGAAGAACTGTTTATCTCTCCCACTCTCTCTGTAACTCTTTCAAATACATAAATAAATTAAAAAAAGACTTTTCATTGGGATAACTTCTGAGTTGCTATTTGGATAAATTTAAATTTCTTCCAACAATAAATACAGAGTTCCTCTTTAACCGATTTAATGATTGAGAACAATTGATCAACATTATTTCTGTATAGACCCAGACATACTGGTGTCATTGTACGAACAACTCCTCACAAAAATGGTGGTCTTTCTTTCTTTATTTTATTTTTCCTAGTGCTTCAGAGGAGAGATAGTGGGATGTTTGTTATTTCCTTCAAACAAGATGGAATAAATCAAAACACTGGTTTTACAAAACAAATCTTTGGTTCATTAATTATAATATGTATAAGTTTACTCTGTTTTTCAATGTTTTTCCTGTTTTCCTATTTTTAAACTTCGACCAAATCATCATTCATCTTTAGCTTTCTTAAGAGAGTTGCATATACAAAAGCAAGGGGTTCAGTGTGCCAGCCCAGTGGCTCCTCCTCTGTGGGCTCTGTCCTCCCTTGGAGTGTTCACAACATTGGTGGAAAGGGCCCAGAGAGCCGTGTTTGCCCTAACTATCCTCTGTTGAGGGATAAATAATATCTTGAGCACATATGTCATCATTATTTTAAAAACTCACACAGATATTGTGGGGTTAAATAGCACAGCTTTTATATTTTGTGATGATAGATTCCCCCAATCAGTACATGCATAAAGGACAGCTCATATCGCATGATGGCACCATGATATTTTCCATGACTGTGAGATGATATGTGCCTAAAGTACTAAGCTCCTACTTGTAAGTAGTGGGAACCCCTGCCCTAAACCCAAGTTGAACGACCACACTTTCTGAGTTCAAGACTTTCACTCCAACCATGAGTGCGCTGGTTATTAGGAAGAGCCAGCCCTCATCTTACACTGAAAGGGAGGTGGCCTTGCTGGCCAGCTGCTCCGGAGGTCACAATTCAGCCATGCTCCCCAAACGGGCTCTCCAGGCACTCACATTCATTCTGCCTGCTGCGAGAAAACAGAACCTAATGTGTATTACACTTGTGTCACAACAAAGAGAAGTTTTCCAACTCCAGGGTTTGCTTTCCTCCAGCTTCGTTTTTTACTCATTAGCTCACTTCTGCTTTCTTACTCATCACCGCTCTGCCTCTACAAATTGAAGCTCAGAACAATATAGAAGGAATCCAGCATTGCTTATCCAAGGCCATTCTAACGGAAGAGAGGAGAGAACTTGTATTTCCCAGGGGATGGCTATGTGCTAGGTTTAAGCCAATAATAGTCTCTTGTATCACAGTTGCCATGGAACAATCTGGGACTTGCAGGGAGATTGGCAGTGCCCCATGGTTGCTTCCAGGTAGGCAGAGGGATGGGGACTCAACTGTCTGGTCTGGGGATATCTGACACCCACCCTCTCCCCTACCCCAGCATTCCCTTCTTTCTTCCCTCTCTACTATATCCTAGTGCTTTGCCTACCTTGCGTTAGTGGAGGAATTTTACATTTGCTGTGGATGCATAAGCTCTAGTTTCCCCTCCAGATTCAACCTGTTTTATTAAATAGGTGCCTGTCTATTGTCTTTGAGATTTTTTTTTCATATCTTGAAAAAAATCTGAACTTAGGATCTGATATTTTGGGGTTTATTTCTTGGAAACCCACTGGTTAACAGTTTTAAATCTATTAAAAAGTGAAACTCCTTGCTTTGCTTTCCTAGATACCAGATCACTCATTTGAAGCCCAGAAACGAATTCACCTGTGTTGATGTCATTGTTCCCCAGTGATCAAAGTTCTTGGATGCTTTCCCCTGAGTGCCTCCTGTGTGCTCGGAGCCTCTAACTCTTTGTGCCCTCTGCATTGAGGGTGATGAAGAGTATATTTAAATACCTGGTCAAACCTAGCTGATTTGTCATTTCCTTTTGATCCCTTTCCCTTTTTATCATAATTCCGTGACTTTCCATTTCTTGTCAAGACTTGGAGCTGTGCGCAGTAAGGGACAGCTCACAATTTTTGACCTTTCCTGCCACTCCCATTCTCTCGCAGAAGCACTTAAAATAGAAAAGAGCCGAGTGGCGAACTCCCACTGGCGGAAGAGCTCTGTGGCTCCGTTGTTTTGCATGCCTGCAGGCCTGCTCACCGGCAAGTCAGGCACGTGTAAATGCGCGCACCCCATGTCAAGCCCCCTGGCAGCCAAGCCAGTGGCCTGCGTTTTGAGCCCGAAGCGCACTTGGACCATGGGGATGTCCTGTGACCTTACCTTTGCAAGGACTGTGGAGAAGGGAGAAATTTTTGAGCTTCGCAGGACAAAATCCAAGGACGTCCCAGGAATAGAAGAGCACCAAAGAGGAAGGAAGTGATGTGGAGGTCAAAGCTGGGAACGCAGTTGTCTCTGGCTCTCCTTTGAGAGCTGAGGGTTTTGCTTTGAATGAACACTCAGAAACACAGTTATTGACCCCAGAGCCTTGAAAGCGTCTGGCCTGGAAGCTCCTTAAGCTCAGCTTTCTAAACGCTTCCTGTCCTTTCCAGAACACACAGTGTTTCCCTGACATGTGAGGGGTCTGCAGACCCCTTTTGCAGTGTTGCTTGTCCCAGGGGCTAAAGAAAGGAGACCCTCAGCCTCTCAGGGTCACGCTAATGCTCCAGGAAAGCCAGAACCAGGAGAATATCAGACACTGTCCTTTTGAAATGATGATGTGCTCCATCTGTTGCAGGAGGTTGGCTTGGGGCTCAGAGAGGGGTGAGCATGTTGGAACCGGAATAAGCTCTCAGATGCCTTGTACTAATTAGCCAATCACTCTCCCAATTTTTTTTTTTAACCAAGGTCATTATTTTGGATTTGTCACTAACCAGTCATTTTCTCTGTGCATTTGGCCTCTTCTGCAGCTGATTAGGGCATTACAAGAATAAAGTAACCAGAGGAAAGAGAAGTGGGATGCGACAGAGGAGGAACAAGTACTTGAGACCCCATTGAAGTAAAATCTCCAATCCTGTATTCATTACTCACTCAGCCAGTCACTCATCAAATGGGTTTTAGAGCAGACTCAATGCCAAGTGTGTAAATGTTTGCAGCCTTCCAGGAGAACTCTTTTGTCAGCCAATACAGTGGTACATGTCTCTGTTTTGTGAACTGCAGTTTGTGCAAGCAGCCTTCCCAAGGGCTATGTGAGAACTCACTTGTTTTCCGTGTCACCTCTTTCTCTGCTCCTCTTTGGTTTCAACTGCCCTTATCACTTCTTTCAACTCTTATTCTAGTTGCTTCTGCTGTTTGCACTTGGATTCCCCCCAAAGCACAAACAAGTGAGGGGATTCATGGGAAATTAGGATTATGTACCCATGGGGACACTTCAAAAAGTCCATGGAAAATACAAATTATAAAAAAAAAAACTGTACAGATTTCAGTCTTTTTCTCCCAAATAAACATCTTTTAATTCCATTTTCTGTGAACTTTCTGAAGTGTTCTGGTATGTTCTGGTATTTACTTTCTTCAGCACCCAAGGCTGCCATTGTGAGAGCCCAAGCAAGACGCTGGCTGTCCCAGCTCCCAGAGCAGCAGCAATGGCTGCTGGCGGGCTCCACACCCACTCATCATGTCTTTTCCCTCCAGCCTCAGCTTCCTCACTGGGGAAGTCCAGACAGGAATTTCTTTTTCTATTTATTTCCATCTGATGGTTCACTTCCCCAATGGCTGCAAAAGTCAGGGCCGGGCCAGGCCAGAAGCCAGGAGCTTCATCAAGATCTCCCATGTAAGTGCAGGGGCTCAAGCACTCGGGCCATCCTCTGCTGCTTTCCCAGGCATATTTAGCAGGGAGCTGGATCGGAAGTGGAGCAGCGGGGACTTGAACCAATGCCCATTTGTGATGCCAGCGTTGCAGCATTGCTTTCACCACTATGCCGTAGCACTGGCCCCAGAACTTTCTTAGTAGCCTGACAGTGTCTCCTTAGAGGTATACTTGGCCACCCAAGTGGCCACTTTGTTTGAACAGTTTGGATTCTCACTGTTTTAGTCTCCCTCTCTTTCTCTCTCTCTTTTTTATCAGGCTTTGGGCATTTTCTTTGCAAATTAAAAAGCACACCACAGTGTTTTCCCAAAGAAATAAGAAAGATTTCCCCCAAAACATAAATTGTGCTGCACAACCTAGAATGCAGAAACAGCCGTGGGCAGCTTTTAGACAAGCACCCTGCTTCATAATTAAGATGACAGGGCCCCTGTTCACGATCCAAATGTAGTTGGGGAGACAAGGTGTGAGCCAGCTTTGCAGCAGAATATTGTAAGTGACATGACCGAGGTCTGTGTGGGCTGCCCAAGACCACACAGGAGGCGGCATTTCATTCTGCCCGCCAGTCCTCCTGGAAGCCTCTGTGGACTTACTTGAGCTCAGAATTTTCTAGGAAGATAATGGGGGAGAGGTATTCTAAGCAGCTAGAACGGTATGTGAAAACCACAGAGGCATGTAAGAGGCCGGCCCTTTGGAGGCCCCACAAGCTTTGGCTTCATGGGAGCAGAGGGTGAGAAGTGGGCAGGGACCACAGAGCATGCTCATTCCTGGAGGAGCAGCCTCTCCGTGGGGGCTATGTTGTGGTCCATGCTGTGCCTTCGACTGTCCTGTGCAGAATGGAGGAAGGATGTGAGGAGAAGGCAGATGTGGAGACTGCTGTGTAGTCAGCACCAGGAAGGAAGGCCTCAGGCAGGGCCTCTGTGCACAGAGGAGAGGAGATACAGATCTGATATGGGGCATGCAGTTAACTCACCACTCACCTACATGCCTACAACAGTGTCTGTGTTCAGCTGATAGAAGCCAATCATGGAAATAAACATTGACCAAAAGAATGAATGGCAGAGTTGGACATTGGTGTCCAGAGATGTTCATATAAAATGTGGTTGAGGGTCTTCCTTGTACTACTCTGCATAGGTTGAGTTTGAATAAATGCAGCCCTACTTTTCTGCCATTTTTAGGGATAATTTGAGGGTGTGTGAATTAAGAGGCAAAGCAGAAAGGTATGGCAGGTGTAGAGAAACCTCAATGGACAGCAAAGTATCTGGGGACAGTGACATCACTAAGCCTCGAGAGATGTGGGAAAGCACATTCCTGGCACCTGGAAGGAGAATGACCTAGGGTGGGCCTGTACCGTTTGCTGGAGGTGTGCAGTTACGAGCTGGAAGATGCTGGGGAAAAATATGTTGTTGTCACTCTTCTCTATTTCCAGGCTTCTATCGGATCTCCCTGTTGGCTGAATTCCACCAGAAGCTGACAGAAACAGGGGTTTGCCTGCCACGTCTTGTGTCTCTGCCTCTTTTCCTCAAGGTCAGAATGCAGGAGAAGGCACACAGACACCGTCCTCCAAGGACTCGAGGGTGCCTTAATCTTCAGCTTCTGCTGTCAGCCCAGAGTTACCCAGGCTTCGCATTAGACTTGAGGCAGTTAGTTTTCCCTCCTTCCTACAGTGGAAGGGTTTCTACATCGCTGGCTGGTGACCCTGTGCCTGGCAGCCCAGTCCTGGAGCTAAGAAAGGATGACGTCAGATGGGTGCTCTCATCCCACAGTGCAAAGCAGATGGGTCTCCTAGTGGGTGTGAAATCTGGTCTGAAAATATGAAGTCTTAGATATCATTAGGGACATTTTTTGAAAGTGTGCATGATTGAATACAAGTCCCTCCCCCATGGCCATGTGGTCACCTGGAATGGGAGGGACGTGATATTTGTTGGATCTGTCTTGTTTAGGTGCTAGGGTGCTTTACAAGATTGATGTTTTTCTAACGTAGTGGAGCTTGGAAGTCTAGATTGGTCATCTCCAGGTACTCACAGTTCTACTAGAAAGAACCTTGAAAATACTTCTCATCTCTGGATGTTACCTCCGTTAAGCTGAAGAACTTTCGCAAAGCTTTGAAAAATTAAATTAATGTAAAACCTCTGTGGGGAACTCCTGCCACAGCTGGAGAGAACACATCAACTATCAAATAACAACGCTTCCCGGGGCAACCGAGCATAGAGCATGGTGTCCCACTGAAGCCGGGGAACTCTAAATAGAATGCAGAAGCTCAGTAGGAATTTGACTAGGCTAATAATATTTCAAGGGTAGATAAACCTGTAATTTAGCCCCAGGATTTCTGCTCTTTGTTTCCCTTCTCTACCTGCTTTTCTCATGTACTTTCCACCAAGGAAAATAAGATTGTCATAAACTTTCCACCTCGGTTGGTGGATTCATTGCAAACAGCCGAGGTTTTACTACAAACCACAATTAGGAGTCAATGGGGCTCAGTAGGATCTTACACAATTGCACCTGGCGGTTATTTGGTTTGCTGGCAGTCTGTTGAGGTTCACATGCCCTCTCTTCTGGGAATTTTGTTTATCCCAGTGAAGCCAAATGAAGAAGTTCTGATTTTGGCCACTCTTCCTCAATGTGGTTGTAATAACTGGGGTGAAATAATGTGTGTCTTTGTAGGATTTCCCAACACCCATCTCCATTGCCCAAATGAAGAATCTAGATACTCTGTGTTCCAAGAGACAGACGTGTGCCTCTCTTTAACATGGTGTTTGTTGGGGACAATGTACTGACAACATGTAATTATTTAAAACATTAAACTATAACCTTTCTGACTTAGCTAAAGCCAAGTTGAAATTGTTTTTGCAACCAATCAGGTTCATATTTCTTTTTAAAATTCATTTAATAGTTCATTTTTTTGAGATACCATATTTTTAATTTACATTATAGTCAAAGGCTTAATGGTTCTATTAAATAGAGAATTCCACAAATAAAAAGAGCACAGTACAGCAAGAAAATAGGAAAGAACCATAAACAATAATCAAATAAGATGTTGAACTTCACTTAAATAAAATATTTTTTTTTTTTTTTACAGGCAGAGTGGACAGTGAGAGAGAGAGGCAGAGAGAAAGGTCTTCCTTTGCCGTTGGTTCACCCTCCAATGGCCGCCGCGGCCGGCGCGCTGTGGCCGGCTCACCGCGTTGATCCGATGGCAGGAGCCAGGTACTTCTCCTGGTCTCCCATGGGGTGCAGGGCCCAAGGACTTGGGCCATCCTCCACTGCACTCCCTGGCCACAGCAGAGAGCTGGCCTGGAAGAGGGGCAACCGGGACAGAATCCGGTGCCCTGACCGGGACTAGAACCCGGTGTGCTGGCACTGCATGGCGGAGGATTAGCCTAGTGAGCCGCGGCGCCGGCCTAAAATAGGTTTTAAAATCACAAAATCCTTAATACTATAGTAGCCAAAGAACAAAGAATCTCTCTTTTTAAAATCTCAGTTCTCTGAAAATCCTTTCTTTGTGACTTTAGTAGCCCTAGTTATCCAATTTTACACAAAAATGTTATTTTTAAGACAATATTTATTTTGCTAACCTTTGTTTAAAAATTCTCTAGCTCCTAGCAAAACCCCTCCTTTCCCACTAGCTTCCCCAGGTGATTTATGCAGGCTCATGAATGGGGGTTGGGGGGTGGTTTCACCTACAATATGGCATCTGCTGGGCACCAAACTTCTGGCTCCTGCTTTTGCTGGGCCTTACTGCATCCACCTGACTCTGCTACTTATGTCCCCACTAGCTAATGTGTCAGGCCCCTGATTTTCAAAACCTCTGTGCTCTGAGCTGTCAGTACACCCAGCTGTGCTATTTTAGAAACAGGAGTAAGGATAAAATTATTCTCATACCCCAGAACCAAGGTGTTGCATTCCTTTCATTTTAATTAGAAGTCTGTATTTTCTGAAAGGAATAAGGATATAAAGGTGTTGGAAGTAATACTCAGATGACAGATACTGTGCTCTTCCTGGTCACTGGTCACTTGGCCACCAGCTTTCTTTTGGGCCAGGTTGCTCCCAGAGCTTCCCCAGTCTCTGTGTTTAAAAGGTGGTTTTGACTGGCTTGCTTCACCAGAGTGCGAGTCTCACTCATGCCTTAGGTCTGGCAGGGGACACTGTTTAGATTCAAGCCGGGATTTTCCTTATACAAGTGAGGTTGGTATAAAGATCACTGCTTCGAGACCCTCTCAAGCTCAGACCTCAGTAGGGAGTGGAATGAATCCAGCTGGAGAGATGACTACCATTAGGGGCTGAATGGTAACCCAGCCCCTCCTTCCACAAGTTCATATACAGAAGCCCTCATGCCTCGTGCCTCAGATGCGATTATATTTGCAGAAAGGTTCTCTGCAGCAGTAAAATAAATGAAAGTGAGGTCATTAGGCTGGGAGGAAATTCAGACATGGAGACCCGTGAGGAGGGAAGGAGTGAAGAGAAGGAGGGAGAAGATGGTGATCTACAAGCTGAAAAGGGAGGCCTGGACAGGGTCTCCCCTGCTCTTCCCTTGGAAGGAACGCTACAGCAGCCTAAAAACAAGCAGACAAACCAATAAACCAAAACAGGACATTCCAGGGAGGGTTCGCCCCCATGGGGTGGGGCAGGCCCCAGGAGAGGCTGACTCTGCCTGCAGGGGTGGGAGCAGTCGGTGCTGCACGTGCACTGGGGAGTCTGAGCAGTGCAGTCAGGTTGGAGAAGAGCCAGAGTCGAGGCAGGCCAGCAAGAGGTGACAGGTGGCATTCCTTTTTTTTTTTGACAGGCAGAGTTAGAGAGATTGACAGAGAAAGGTCTTCCTTCCGTTGGTTCACCCCCCAAAATGGCCGCTACGGCCGTTGTGCTGCGGCCGGCACACTGAGCTGATCCGATCCGAAGCCCGGAGCCAGGTGCTTCCTCCTGGTCTCCCATGCGGGTGCAGGGCTCAAGGACCTGGGCCATCCTCCACTGCCTTCCTGGTCCACAGCAGAGAGCTGGCCTGGAAGAGGAGCAACTGGGACAGAATCCGGTACCCCAACTGGGACTAGAACCTAGGGTGCTGGCGCCGCAGGTAGGGGATTAGCCTATTGAGCCGCGGCGCCGGCCAACAGGTGGCATTTCTGCAGGGAGGTGCAGTGCATGTGAGGGAGGCTTGCACAAAGGCAAGATGCTCAGATCCAGGAGAACACGCACCCCTGACAGGCAGGCGGGCAGAATGAGTGATGACAAAAAGGACAGGGCTGTAGCTTGAACAAAACCGAGGGCGAGGCTGTTTTTCAAGGTGGGGAGCCAGACGGGGCTCAGTGGTTGTCAGCTGAGGAGGAATGTAGGCACCTGGTCGCTGGAGCAAGGTCGTATCCAGTTACTAGATAGAACCTGATCTCAAAATCAGACTGGAATTATCAAGGTCATTCTCAATTCGAAACACTCTTATTTCTGACCTGTACATCCCTAAATCACCCCTGGTTAGTGCTAAAGGGGGTCCTAATGTCTAAAGCAAGCCTAAACCTCTAAGAAATTATGTCAAATGGCTTCAGCAGTCAGTAGTAGTGGCCCAGGGAGGCAGGTAGGTCATTACACTGACAGCACAATTCTGCTGAATGAACAAGAGGGTACAGCTTCCACTGGAGCCATTTGCTTGGTATGCTTATTAATTTCCAATGTGCCATTCTGGGATCTTTCCCAGAAATGTCATCCATGACCCCTGGGAAGAATTTTTCCAAGCAGGTGTCATTGCTTTGCTGCTTCTAGCGCAAGCTTCTGAAAACAACAGGAGTTGCCTTTCATGTACCAGATACCCCGGGCAGAAGCAAAAGTGCCCACCCTATGAGGGATTGTAGGAGAGGTATCCAAGGTTTTCAGCTTAGTTTTGTATGTAAACAGAAAACAATTTAAACAGTTGCCCCACAGGTTCATGAAAGTAATTGGAGCTACTAGCAAAGGACACAGCCTCACCTTTGCTGGGTCTGCTACTCTGGAAAAGCACCTTTCAAACATTTTGCAGCTGTAGAATCTTTTGTTTGAGTGGATTCTTAAGGGAAACTGAAATCAGGTGGGAGAGGAACAGCTTCTGCAGACAGAATGGTGGGGTCTCACTTCCAACTAAGTCCTATGCCCCATCCAGAGAGATTTTTGGTGCAGTCCAGTTTGAATGCCACATACCTCTTGTGAGTCACTCAAAAGAGTAGCTTGTTCACTAATTGGCCAGGTTGAATTGTTATGAATACTGGGGCTGGAGCTGTGGCATAAGTGGGTTAAGCCTGCACTGCCAGCATCCCATATGGGTGCCGGTTTGGGTTCTGGCTGCTCTACTTCTGATCCAGCTCCCTGCTAATGCACCTGGGAAAGCAGCAGAAGATGGTCCAAATGCTCGGGCCCCTCACCCACATGGGAGGCCTGGAAGAAGTTCCTGGCTTTACCTATCCTAGCCCTGAGTGTTGTGACCATATGGGGAGTGAACCAGTGGATGGAGTTTGTATAAAGCATTGAATAACTGGGACAACCATGTAGCTGATATTTTGTTTTTGCCCTTTTAAAATTGTAAGTCCTATATTTTGAACTTCTTTTAACTCCCTAGATTTTTCAATATTCATAACGTTTTAAAAAAAGACTTATTTATTTATTTGAAAGGCAGAGTTTCAGGGAAAAAGAGGGACAGAGAGAAATCTTCCATTTGCTAGTTTACTTCCCCAAAATTGCTGCAGTGACCAGGGCTGGGCCAAGTCAAAACTAGGATCTCTTCTGTGTCTCCCACATGGGTGGCAGGGTCCCAATTACTTGAGCCATCTTCTACTTCCCCAGGTGCATTAGCTGGGAGCTAGATCGGAAGTTGAGCAGCTGGAACTTGAACTGGTGCTCACATGGGATGCTGGAGAGGCAGACAGTGGCTTCACCCACTATACCACAACACTGGTCCCTTCAACTTTTAATGTCTTAAAATGATAATATTAATATATTTATTTATAATTATTTACTTATTTATTTGAAAAAAGAGAGCGAGAAAGTGGGAGAGAGAGTGATCTTTCACCTGCTGGTTCACTCCCCAGATGGTTGAAACAGCAAGGGCTGAGGCACTCCAAAGCCTGGAGGCAGGAACACCATTCTGGCCTTCTACTTGGGTGGCAAGAGCCACCTGGAATAGCACTTGGGATATTTTCTTCTGCTTTCCAGTCACATTAGCCAGAAGCTGGATCAGAAGCAGAGCAGCCAGAACTCAAACTGGTGCTCTGATATGGGATGCTGGTATCTCAAGCTGGAGCTTAAGCTGTCAGCCAAAATGCTAGTCCATGACAGCACTAATGTGATTTGCTCATGAGCTGTAATTGGGGTGTAGTTTGGTAGGGATGGTTTATTCTTACTCTGGTGATGTCAGGCTGGGGTGGCTCAACTGGAGGTTGAGTATTCACTTACAAGATGACTTGCTTCTATGACTGGAAAATCAGTGCTGGCTATTGGTTGTAAGTACAGTTGAAGCTATTGTATTTGAACCTTGATTCATTTTTATACAGACATTTCCTTGGGCTACTTGAGCCTCAGAGAGTAACACATTCCAAGAATGAGTGTTCCAAGAGATGAATAGTGAAAATTGTCAGTTTTTTAAGGACTTGGCTTGGAAGCTGGCAGAATGTCACTTTCACCTTATTTTACTGGTCAAAGCAGTTGGAGAACCCATCCATACTTGGTGGGAGAGGACACAGAGCCCACTTCTCCATGGGAAGACTGTCAAGGAATCCATGGCCATCTTCAAACCACAGAGTGGCCATCTCTTCCTCTTTCCATTTCACTTTTTCAACATGTATCATCATCTTCTCCCTCTTCCTCCTTGATAGTGCCAAAAATGTGTGGAATTATTACTCTGCACTGGGTACTCTGTTCAGCATTTCAGTTACACACAGTGGCAAAAGACAGTCTGCATTCACAAGAGAAATTCCATTTCCACTGTAGTCTATTGCTGAAGAGAGGCACTATTTGTGATCACCGATATCGAACTGATATTGTCTACTGTATGTGCTGGACATTGGTGAGAAAAACAGGCTCATTAGGACCCAGGACTCACCTTCAATGTGTTTATAGTCAAAAGCTGCTATGTAAGATAGGAAATGGCCAATCTTATTGTAGACCTATACACAGTGGACTCAGAGAGCACAGAGAAGAAGGAGCTGATTTTGGTGGTGGGTAAGGAAGGACTCCAGGAGGAAGCTGCAGGTAAGGAGCCCAAGAGGATGCTCGAGAGGAAAGAACATTCCAAGACAGAGGAATCTGCTGGGCCAATGCTCAGAGACTGAAAAGCTTGGTTGTTCAGGGAATGATGCTCCCAGTAGGACGTTAGTGCCCATGAACAGGAGCTACAGAAGATACTGATGAAAAGATGGATTGGGGTCTTGCCAGGAAGGCACCAGGATTGTATTGTTAAAGTTTTGATTTGAAATACTTAAAATTCATCATATCTTATTTGAGGAAAAAATTTTGTTCTGTGCTCATAAAGATGTGAAATTCTGCAGTGCCATTCTTTGCTGCTGTGAAAGAAAAATCTCATCTCACAGAGGAGAGTAGCTAGAGATATGGGTTTGCTATACCTGCAGTCTTTGTCAAGGGACAGCATGGCTGCACAGTTTTGGAGACATTCCATTTCCTGCTGAAAACTTTAGAGTGAAGATTTTTGCTTTTTCTAACGCTTTCCTTTGAGAGTGTCAAAGGCTTGCCTGCTGGTGTGGACTGGGTTTCCAGAAGAGCTATTGCTCACTTTGGATAAGATACCTGTGGTCAGCTAGAGGAAAAGGAGGGGGCCGCAGAGCTGAGGGTCCATATAACTGGCTGCTGGCCCTGGCTCTGCTGCCAGTTGACAGCAGGACCTTGGAGAGGAATAAAGAGAAGCAGACAGAATATGTGTTTGGGAGTCAGGATACCTGGGGGTCCTTTGTGGTTTAGGGGTAAAGGAAGTATTGGTGGTTACTCCAAGTTAGAAGATAATGTCATAACCAGAGGAATTGCAATAAAGAATATAGGAAATCACATCAAAAGGAAATAAAAGGCTCTGAGTTAGGTTTTTAGTAGGTGATAGCAAGGCCTGCAAACATTTTGAAGGAAAAGATAAAATGCTTTGGGAGCTGGAAAGACAGAGAAAACTAAGAAAAAAGGAAACAATCCTCCAAAAACTTTATTTGATTGTCCTAAAGGCTGACAGAAAAATTGCACAGGTCTTTAGGAATGAGGATGGGATTGTGGAAGTAGAATTACTATTATTATTATGGGTGTTTAATCCTTATTAGTCTCTTGGCTTATAAAATGTGAATGAACAAAATTGTAGTTAAAATGAAAGCAACATATTAAATCCCACTTTTTGACATTTTAGATATAAAGAGAGGTCACTGCATTTGCCAGGGGACTCTGCACACACAAGATTATGTGATCATAGGCACACCCTTGTGCCCACTAAAAAGAAACCCACACGAAGTCACTTTCTGATGAGTGAAATAACCACTGCAGGGTGACCAGGGGATTTATTATGTGTGAGTTGCTGCTGTCCCCTCTCCCAAGTTGTGACCCATTTTCAGCTTAAATTAGAAATCCAAGTAAAGGACTCACTACAATGTGTAGTTATCAGGTTTATTTTTGTTTCCCTTTCCTGCTTTCTCTTTTTCTCCTGTCCTTCCCTCATATCAGATTGCAAGTTGTGCAAGAGCAGGGACCTTGCCTGTCTTGTTCACTGCTGAATCTGAAGTGACAGCAGAGCGGCCAGCTCAGGGCACCCATTCCATAAAGAGTAGTTTCATGAATGAATGGCACTGCCTTCACTGTGATCTTTGCTTTCTCTAATTTTTGGAGGGAAGATGTTCCTCTTGCTAATTGTGAAACATAACCTTCCAGAAAGTGTGTCTCCGTTTAGAAAAGTACCAAAGGTCAGAGAATGAAGAGGAAGGGAAGTATAATGGTGTATGGCAACAGAACCTCAAAAATCCTGGAGGAAACGGAAGTTGGACACCAGAGCAAGAGGTGTCCAGCTTTGTAAGAGAAGTTCAAGTGGACAAGAGGATTATGAACACTGCACATTTCATGATGCCACACACCTTTCAAAGCAATGCCTGCTGCATTTGCTCATCTGAAGTTTCCAGGAAGAAACCAGGAAGACAAAGTAGACACGAGGAGTCAGGATGTTCTGTTGGTAAAGTCTGGAACTCAGGTCCCCTCACACTATTTAGGTCAGGGCTCTTTTCACTAATGGCAGGAAATACAAGAGACTGACATCCTTTCTTAGCATGTGACAGCCTCCTGTCTACAAGAGTAGCAGTGCGAATTTGAAAGAATAGCTTCGTAGAAGAAGGGAGAGTATTTTGGCTGTCTGCATGATGGGGCAGTTAGCAGTTTCCAAAGTGAAAAACCAGACATTTAAAGGCAACGCCTGGCTTTCAGGCTTCCAAGCTCAATTCAGAGAGCTGAGTAGAGACCCTAACAATAGGAACCAGTTTCTATTTGCTTTCGTCCTTTTTCTTTTTTCCCAAACTTTAAAAAATATATCCAAGAAGCGAGTACCTGGCAGGCATGGACCATTTGGTTTGGTGTCATTTAAGGCCAATTCCTTTACAAACATGAAATACCAAGGTGAATTATACATCCATCATATTTCTCTTCTGAAGGCTGTCAGGGTTTCTCTGCGACTGACAGCACAGAGTTTATTCTGCATCACTGGTATGTGGTAGAAGAGTCAACCCTCCTGGCTCCACAGTGTGGCTTTGTGTAGTACAAAAAGAAGAATGGCTGTCTGTGAACCTGACAGGCTGTGCCAAGGCCACACCTCTTGCAAGAGCTCACTCATAGAATACACTGTAAATAGAAACCCAGTAACATACTGCACAATGATATTTTGGTCACATGACAGTGGCTATACCACATCATCTAGGTGTATAGTAGGCTACACCATCTAGGTTGATATAAGGATGATGTTTGTACAACAATGAAATTGCCTAATGATGCATTCTCAGGAAGTGTCCTCGCTGTCAAGGGGCTGCAATAGTCAGTTTTCTGTTACTATAACACCTACCCCAGGTTGGGTACTTTACAAGAAAAAGAAATTTACTTTGGCTCACCATTCTTGACCAAGATTGAAGGGGCCACATATGTTGATGGACTTCTTCCTGGTAGAGTCTTGAGGTTGTGCAGCCCCTCATATGGGGAGAGACAGGGAATGCACGCATGTCCCACTGGTCCCTCTCCCTCTTCTTACAAAATCACCCATATTCAATCATGGTGACACCACCCTGTTGACCTCATCTAATCCTAATCACCTCCCAAGGACACCATCTCTAAACACCAAAGTTGGATAATATTTCCACCCTCTTCCTACCTCACAATGGGGATTAAGCTCCAGCATGAGTTTTAGAGGATGTTACTGAAACCTTAGTCCCTGTCCTGGTGCCAATCAAAATAATGAGGACAAGGGTTTGGGGCGAAGGGAAGAGAACATTCAATTTGGTGACAGGTGGGAGCATAGCAGAGTTATGAGTCTCAAGGATGACCACTCTGCTGGATAAATATTTGTCTTGGCATTTGTAAAGGGGCTACAAGGAAGGGGTACTAACATGGCAAAATCCTGAAACAGCGGCAGGTCTCTGGTGGCAGGTGCCAGGATTTGTCACTAGATCAATGACAGTGCATCCTTCCTCTGTTTTGTCATGTTGCTGATTGAGGTCTACAAGTGGTGAGATTAGATCTATCCTGAAAAGGTCCTCTTGTTCAGGAAAAGGTGAGATAAGGAAAAAGCAATTTGTGCCTTAGGACATGGGTATGTGGGAAGCCTGCAGTCTAACCCTGAAGCATCAGCTTTTCGGCTTTACATTTAAGTGTAAAAACTGTCTGCTTACGTGGGTTTATACCTGGTTTCTAGGGGACAAACCTTAGTTGTGATTCATGACTGCTGATGCACAGTGATGACACAGCCATTCTGTACACTAAAGGTCAGGACGACTGGGAGGTACAAAAAGGCTTTTGTATTTGGTTTGTTTTTGTTTTTAGTTTAGTCATAATAGCCATCCCAAAAATGTCTGTGGTAGTACTTTCTTTTCGTTCCCATTGATAACCTAGATGGCTTCTTGGCAGGAACATGGAGCTATCTCATTTACATGAGGAAATTTAATATAGTGGTAGTATAATAACAAGATGGAATTTTGTCTTTAAAAGTTATATGAGGTATTTTTAACTATTAAAGAAAAGATTTCAGTTAAGATGAGATCTTTAGAACTACTGTTAGTTTGCATTTTTCCCCCTAAATCCTCATAGGAAAGATGGTAGAGTATGTTCTACTCTCTATTCTATTATCTGTTACAGAGCAGAGATCCTCAATTGCTTTAGGCAGACTGCATGATAAACATCCAGAGTAGGTCAGAAAAGTCCAGGACAAGTGAATGTTTCCCTTGCGTGGGGTTGCTTGAAATTTTAAAGCCCTTGAATTTCTCATCCTTAACTGTGCTGAAGATGGACTGTGGACATGCTGGTGTATTAGGGTCAGTCCTCAGTGGCTTGCAGACAATAACAGTATCTGTTCTCAGTCTTGTAGTTTTAATCCTTCCACTCATACCCCACCTCTAATTGTTGGAACCCTTCAGGAAGTAGAATGACATTATTCAAGTTTTCTGATTGGATTTGTTTTCTGATGTGAATGAAAATGGAACAAAGGCAGGCAGAGTGGTGGAAGAAATGCATGGACGGGAGAAGGTTCCTGATAGAGGAGTGGGAAATGGGGTAAGGGGATAACAGGACATAAAGAGGATGATGGCCCTGCTTACATTGTCCCAGCCACCCTGATTGGAGCCACACCCACTCCAGGCTCCTCCTGCACGGCCCCAACTTCCATGGGCCAAGCGAGACTGTTGGTTAGTCCCGCAAGAGCAAGCCCGCAGCACCTCCACTTGGCTGCTCCTTTGTCCCGTGGAGTCAGATGGATTCAAATGAAATGTTGCTCACTCTTTGGTATTCTGGATGCTCTCAGCTAGCAGCCTTCGAATTTCGGACTCTTTGTGGAATCTGATGAATCAATCTGCCTTCTCCTTGGTGCCTGCTGAGCCAACCTCTCTTTCTCTGGTAGGAGAGATAAACGAAAATTCCATTATTCAGCCCAGGCTATTGTGATGGCAGTTTCCTTTGAGCCTCTTGGCAAAACCCTGCTTGCTTTAGAACTGTACATCATCTTGGATCCATTGAGAGCCATTCTTTATCTGACAGGATATTTATAAAAGCCCTCATTCGCTGCAGCTCCAAGTCAATATGTTTCTCTCGTGCTGACACACATCACACCAACCGGCTTGAAATATTTAAATACAATAGTCCCTTCAAGAAATCATTAATTTTTCTATCACCGCTAGAAGTGATAATTTGATGGGAATGGATTTCGTTGAAAGGGCTGAGCTGACTGCAGTGGGTACTGTACAGTGCGGGGACTTCAGAGAAGTTGGTGTAGGACAGAGTGAGGGTCTGTTCAGGACCAGAAGCCAGGGCTCCTGGAGCAGCAGCAGCACTGTAGCCACCATCCATCTCTGGCACCATCCCACGCAAGTCAGCCTGGAAGAAGGCATGCTCTCAGGAGCAAAGCATTAAATATCAAGGAGAGCAAACCAAACAGTCCCGATGACCACCTCATCAGGGCCATGTCCCTCTCTCCTTCAGTCCCCGCCCTGCCTCCTGCTTCTCTTCTCCCTCACTGTCCGTTGCCCTACTTTTATCCCCATCTTCTACTTTTCTCTGTGTCTTCATTTGGCCTCCTCTTTTGCTCTTTGATCTTTCTCTTCACTTTTTCACATTGCCTGCCGTGTGTGGCTGTGTGGAAGTGAGGGACAGTCTTAAGTGTCTCCTCGGGGGTCTCTGCTCCTGAGACTGGAGAGGTGGCACTGTGTCTGCTGCATCTGCCAACTGGTGGACCCCTACTGGGGCTCCTCATACATAATGAATGCAGGAATTTCTGTGACCCTTCTTCATACAGAACAAGAGTCAAACTGTGAGACTCTAGGTGATGGAGGACGTGAACCTTGCTGGAAGGCACTGTAGCTTCTGTTCCTGGGTGTTTCCTGGACCAGAAGGAAGGGATCTGAACAGCTATGTGATTGCCAAGCTAGCATCATGTTCTTTACAATGGCAGTGGGTAGCCTTGCTGTATCAGAAATGGCTCACCTGCTTGGTAGGTGAGGCAAGCAGTAAGATAGGAGACATGCATGCTTCTTCTTGTGTAAGTCTTAATGATGGAGCTTGCTGAGCAGGGAAACAAAACAACAATAAAAATCCTGTGTAGAGTCAAATTGCCATGTTTGCTCACAGGTTGGCATTTTTCTTTCAAATTTGTGGTTAGGAAGGAAATCAGAAGCTCAGAGGAGCCGTGAACAGCCTGATGTCCACCCTGAAATCCAACTGGGCTACCAGGACTACCCAACCCCGTTCCACAGCATGGGCATGGCCTCTCCAGGCCCATCCTTCTGTTCTCTCTCCTGACCTAGTGTCAACCAGAGTCATGATGACCTCTAAGCTCCAAATTTTACAAAAAAGAGAAAGAGAGAATAGTGACTCCAAAGTTTAAAGATTCAATAAGATATCCAGAATTTGACTAGAGAGGAAGAAAAGAGAACATACAATGCAATATATGGTTAGAGTGTAAGGAGAAAGTAGAGGAGGAAGCTCACTCAAAGATGGAATGGAAACAGCTTCAGAAGGCAGTGGACATTTGACTTGAAGTTTGAAGGATGTAGTGGACGATCAGTGCAGAGGCAAAAGAAAGGTATTTTGGAGGAGATGTGAAGAGGCAACAGAACGTGGAAAAGACTGGATGAAAGGATGTAGCTAACATTGTGTGAGTACAACTCCTCCTCAGAGTATTTGATGACAAGCTAGGGTTAGATATAAAATAATCAAATCATGAATGGTGTGTATTTCAGACTCCAGGATTACAATGAGTTCTGCAGGAAAGTCTCACTGGACAGCCACTTACGATGACCCCTTATGAATGGAGCCTTGTAATCTGCAGTTTCTCTCTCTTCATTTCCTTAGAAAATTCCTTTCTTTCTTTCTTTCTTTCTTTCTTTCTTTCTTTCTTTCTTTCTTTCTTTCTTTCTTTCTTTCTTTGACAGGCAGAGTTAGACAGTGGGCGAGAGACAGAAGGAGAGAGAGAGGTCTTCCTTCCATTGGTTCACCCCCCAAGTGGCTGCCACAGCCGGCGCGCTGCGTCGATCCGGAGCCAGGAGCCAGATGCTTCCTCTTGGTCTCCCACGTGGGTGCAGGGCCCAAGGACTTGGCCCAGGCCACAGCAGAGAGCTGGACTGGAAGAGGAGCAACCGGGAAAGAATCCGGCGCCCCAACCAGGACTAGAACTCAGGGTGCTGGCGCCACAGGCAGAGGATTAGCCTAGTGAGCTGCGGCACCGGCCTCCTTAGAAAATTTCATCGTTAAACTTCATAGGGTTTGTTTCATGCCAGTGATGAGATATATCTCCACTTGAGAAAGCCATTTAATCTCTGGATTCAGAAGTGATTTGAACTGTAAGAGTTTCGAAGTGATATTGAGGCATTGAACGGTCTTTCTGGGCGGGTGTATCTTGGATTCACTCAACCACACAGGATGTCTGAGCTGAGAAGGACCTTATAGACCATCAAATCCAGAATTTCTCTCACTGGTCCTGAAATCTTGGAGATTTGTAAGCTATCCATAGGGATTTTAAAATTTTGAGTTTTAAATCTAGATAATAATCTAAAAAGAAAAGTCAGGTTATACTCTGAATGACTACCTTATTACCAAGTCCCGCTCTTTCAGTGCCTGATGGTATTGATGATCAAGCTGGCAGCATTGTAAGTTTAATTATGCTGACTGGTGCATAAAGAGGAGAGGTAGTCTTCATATGCAAAAGATACATTTGGATCACTTGAAGGCCAGATGGCATTACTAAGCCATATGTGACAAAGATTTAAAGAAGTTTGAATAGAAATGCATCCCTCCCTCCAATATCCTAAAGAAAGCTTTGGAGATACCTGTTTGATGTTACCCATATCCTACCTTCTGTCATATAGATTGGGTGAGATTCTCAAAGGGAGGAGTTACACTGGGGAGGGCTCAGGTTGATCCAAGTAAGTAAGCAAAGTTAGCGCAAGAAGTGAGGAGAAAATAGGTGAACCCTTGAAGCCTCAGAGAGTTTAGGTAGGAAACTGAGGAGGAGGAGGAGGAGGAGGAGAGAAAGAAGAAAAAACTATGAGGCCATCTTGGCATGAAAAACCTGGAAAACAAAAAGGAATAAAGCAAATGGGATTTAGAAAAAGTTATTCATGGTTACAAACCAGATTTTGTATGTTCTAGGATTCAGAGAATCAAGGCTCACAGCTAGAAGCCCAGGTCCACCAGAAATTGGTTAACAGCTGTCACTCATGTTAATGAAGGATGAGTATTTACAGCCGCAAGGGGGCTTACGGTCATTTCCTAACATGGCAGAAGAATAGGAGGTAGGTGAGGAAGGGTGAGGTGGAGATAGCTGGAGCTGGCGAGGAGCAGGAAAGGGTGTGGTGGGTGCAAGTTGAGACTGTTTGTTCAAGGAAAGATTAAGACGTAGCTCACATGGAAAGGAACCTCTGATTGGCTTGGGGAGATTTTGAATGTTGGTTAGGTTCATTAAGTAGATGCCACTTGGATGGAAAAACCTGCCATTTCAAGTTCATTTTGAAGCTCCATACTTGTCGTGTTGCACTGCAGTGGCTAGTTATTCATGTAATGGCAGTTTTCATTTCTGGGGGCTTTAGAAAGAAGCGCAGCGTGCACAAAACCCCTGAAGCTGCTCCAGCAATCTGTAGAGCATCCAAAGAATTGCTTTTTCCAATGAGTGGGAAAAAAAGGAAGTCCTTCTACCAGCTTAAAAAAAAAAAAAAATCCTAGCCACTATGCTTTGTCTTTCTGGGGACTCTGTAACTATCTATTAACATGATTTTTTAGAATTCCAGGTGGGATGACAGGGTTAGTTTTGATTCTGTGAGATAATTTTGTCCGAGGGATAAAATGCTTGGCAGACACCTGTACCAGTCTGTTTACCATGGAGGGGAAAGATGCTTTGAAACTGGGCAAGGACTCAGCAACAACACAGTGCTAAACTTCTTGGACAGCAAGATGGACACTCATCAGATTTCTCAGCCAGTTCTGAAGTCAATTGAAAGTTAGTGATTTTTTTTTTTATTACTAGGGTTGATAGCTCCAGTGAGTGCTTTTTTTCAGCAACCAAGACTATATAAAAAAGCTACAGAAGAAGTTAGGTTTTGTTAGACACAATAATGTACATATGCCCAGTTTTTCTTTTCTTTCTATTTTAAATCTAGGTTTTTATGTTGTTGGAACAGTAACATGCACATTTGTTAATGAAATGCCTAAATTGGAGGGCTCATGCTGCTCTAAATGCATGGCTCTTCTAACTACCTGGATTCCTAATACTGGAAGCAAAAAGAAAACTGTTCCAAGCACCTCTTTGTCACTGTCTGGAAGTGTACATTTTCAAGACACTGGCTAAAGGCAAAGTCTTGTCTAATGGTTTTGCAGACTATTTTATCTACTTTCCCCAACAGCACAGCATGCCATGATGTCATTTGATCTTTACTTTGTCCAAACACATCATTTATGCATTGTCCATCTCTTTTTTTCTTTTCTCATTAGTCCATGACAATTAAAGTAATGGTCTTTGGCATCAGTCCCATCATAAATATAGACTTGAGAAGAGACAATGAAATCACAAATCTTTTTTTGGCTCTTAGGACAGTAAGATGGTCATTGAGTTCAATATTTAAATTACACTGGTAACTTATAGTCAATATAAAAACCGAACTTAAAATGTAAAAGTTTTATAGATAACTTGCAAACTACTGTGAATATAAGTCTTAAAGCTAGTTGCTGGCTTTCAATATACATTCCACACTTCTTCCTTAAGGAGCTTAAATTTTTAAAATTCAATATTCCAGATTACTTTATATCAAGAAGTAGTAATTTGATATGTTTTTGATGATTGAGATATAAACAAATATTTTAGAGATTTCAGGGAAACTTTTTGCATTTTTTTAAATCCACCATTTGCTCTTTCTTTCTTTCTTTCTTTTTTTTTTTTTTTTTCTGAAACCTAGATGTGATGCCTGGATGTGCAGTAGCCATTGTGCAGACATGAGGCAGCAAGCATGAAAACAAAAGGTCACCTTCTAGGATGATGGAGTGGAAAGATGAAAGGTTTGCTCCCTGATAGAATCACCAAGCCACTTTGTTGGCCAGTATTGACTATGTTTGGACCCTACTAGGAGACCTCTGTCTGTTTGAGTTGCTATGATAGAGTTTTCTGTTTATTGTGAAAGATGCAATCCTCAGTGGTATTTCCAATTGTTCAAATCTATTTCTAATTGTTCTTTCTTCAGAAAGCAAGGAAATAATTGATGGGCAGCTACTGTATATTGCCTTTCCATACAGTAATATACCATTATTAGCTACCCTTAGCTCCATTTTTAAAAAAGATTTATTTATTTATTTGAAAGAGTTGAATATATAGAGGGAGATACAGAGACAAAGACAGAGACAGAGAGAGTGAGAGAGAGATATCTTCTATCTACTAGTTCACTTCCTAGAAGTGGCTGCAATGTCCAGAGCTGGGCCAGGCCAAAGCCAAGAGCCAGGAGCTTCTTCTGGGTCTCCAACATGGGTGGCAGGCACCCAAGCACTTGGACCATCTTTCGCTGCTTTCCCCAGACAATTAGTAGGGTGCTAGATCAGAAGTGGAGCAGCTGCGAATTGAACCAGTGCCCATATATACTGCATCACGGGTGGGAACTTCACCCTTTATGCCACAGTGCTGGCCCCAGCTCCATTTCTGAGTTAACTAATTGCAGTATTCTTCTGATTATCTGCTCTATACCTCATGGAGTGGGTTTGTTTGGCATAGTCATTAAGATGTTACTTGGGATATCTGCATCCCATATCTGAGTACCTGGATTGGAGTCCCAGATCAGCTCCCTATTCCAACTTCCACTAAAGTAGACCTTAGGAAGCAGCAGGTGACGGCTCAAGTACTTGAGTCCCTGCCACCCATGTGGGAGCCACAATTGAGTTCTAGTTGCGAAGCTTTGGTCTGACCCAGCTTCAGCTGTTGTGGGCATTTGATATGAACCAGAAGATGGGAGAACTCTGGTCTCTCTCCCCCTCCCTCCCCTTCCCTCCCCCTCCCCCTCCCTCCCCTTCCCTCCCCCTCCCCCTCCCCTTCCCCCTCCCTCTCCCTCTCTCTACCTCTCTGCCTTTCAAGTAAATTTTTAAAAAAGAGTCAGGGCTCAGGTTAGGGGCTATCTAAGCTGAATATGATGGATGGCTGTGATTTTCAACATGTGAATGATCTAATTCAATACTTGGAGTCATTGTTAGTTCTTTTACAGAACTTTATTATTTTTATTTGAAAAACACAGACAGAGGCCAAGATAGAAATTAATTACTTCTGTTGGCTCAGTTGTATTTATTCTTAGAAGTATTAATAGAGTAACCTTGTAGTCATTGCATGATAATTCTCTTATCTTTCCTGTTTTGGATTTTTAAGAAAATTCAAGATAACCTTATTGAAAGCAAATACCTTAAAAATACAATAGATGCATTTCATTTTAATATAAAATTGTACCAAGCTAAAGAGCTCACAAAACTTTAAAGTTGAATCAGATTGCAAACACTTCCTTTCTTTCCTTCTCTCCCTCTCTATCTTTTAAAGATTTATTTATTTATTTATTTGAAAGGCAGAGTTAGAGAAGCAGAGGCAGAGAGAACCATCTGCTGGTTCTCTACCCAGATGGCCACAATGGTCGGAGCTGTGCCTATCTGAAGGCAGGAGCCAGGAGCTTCTCCCGGGTCTCCCACATGGGTGCAGAGGCCCAAGGACTTGGGACATCTTCTGCTTTCCTCCTCTTTCTAAGAGGAAGACATATTAGTGATGGGGGGGGGGGTTGTAGGGGAGAGTGAGACTCCAGCGGAACTGTCCTTTGGCCAGAATGAACCTGTCCTTGATAGCTGATTGCCCTTGACTGTGGGTGATCCTGTGAGACTACCTGCCTAGCCCATGCTGGAGGTTAGACTGACTGCTGGCAGGTGGCGGGAGCCCCAGGCACATTTCCCCCACCCCTGCTCCCTGTTAAAGGGCTCTGTAATTGCCAATCAGGTAAACTGCTCCTGGGTGTGGCCCAGGCCCACCTGGGAGGCTACTGTGGCCTACATGACCTTCAAGCTGATTGGAGAAGCATAGAAGCATAGTGACGTCAATATCGCCTTCATCCTATAGAATTACTATTGCCTTGAGTTAGCTATGCCCCCCCTCCCTACCCCCTGCCTGCCCTTTAAAAGGTGTGTTTGGTTGTTAATAAATGGATATGTTCACTGAAACTTGTCCCTGGTGCTTCTTGTCGAAGAACATCGTCGCCCTCGCAGGACAAGTCCACAGTTGACACCTGCCCAAGCTCTTTGTTTCTTACCTTTGGTATGTGTAAGTCCTCCACCTGCCTTCAGCAAGAATCCTATTGAGTTGATTCAGTTAGAATCCCCCTGCCTTTGTGGTCTCCTCCTAGTAATTTTCCATCCTTTGACCCTCTCATGTTGCTCATTGGTTATAAATTCCTAGCTGTCCTTGCCGTACTTGGAGTTGAACCTGCTCTAGCTCCCCTATTGGGATAGTCTTGGCACCTATTGCGGCAGTTCTGAATGAAGTCTTCTTTGCCATTTAAAAAAAGTGTCAGAATAATTTTTTCTTGAATAGGACATATGTTTTCATTTCTCTTGGGTATATTCCTAGGAGTAGAATTGCCGGGTTACATAGTAATTCTATATTTAACATTGTGAGGAATTGCCAAGCTGCTTTTCAAAGCGGCTGCTCCATTTTACATTCCTATCATCAGTGGATGAAAGTTCCAGCTCTTCCACAATATTGCCAACACGTGTTATTGTCCACTGAGAAGTGTTTTAATAACGGAAAAATCCAAATATTAATTTTTGGGTTTTATTGCTGTTCTATGTTATGATTTCTTATGATCTCACCAACTTTCACTAAAGTCTCCTATACCATAAATGGTATGAAGGGTGAGCTTAAGGAAAGGAATGAGTGACTGGCCCTACTTCTGCGGAGGCCTGGCCTTGGGAGAAGAAAATGGGGGCCACAAATGAGACTCAGGTGAAGCTCAAGTCAAGGTCAGGCATTCCAAGAATAGAACCCCAGGGAGAGAGTGCACAGACAGGGCATGTGTGCTATTGGCTATTTCAATTGGTAGCTGGGAAATGTCTTTAAAATATGTGCAATACACTTAAAAGACTTTATAATGCATCCTACCTGTCCAGTAATTGTTGATTTTTTTTTTTCTCCTTGACTTTGCTTTACAAAAATTTTTCCTTGGGGCTGGTGTGGTGGTGTAGTGGAGGAAAGCTGCCACATACAATGCTGGTATCCTATATGGGTGCTGGTTTGAGTTCTGGCTGCTCCATTTCCAATCCAGCTTCCTGCTAATGGCCTGGAAAAAGCAAAAGAAGATGGCCCAAGTCTTTGGGCCTCTGCCAATCATGTGGGAGATCTAGAAGAAGCTCCTAGCTCTTGTCTCTGGCCTGGCACAGCCCTGGCTGTTGCAGCTATCTGGGGAATTAATCAGAGGATGGAAGACGGAAGACCCCCCACCCGGCTCTTTCAAATAAATAAATCGATCTTAAAAAAATTTCTTCCTCTACTTGTAACCCTACCACCCCCCCCAATTTGCCAATATCCTCGAATCAAAGACCCTCTTCCTAGCAAAGGTAAAAACAAACTTTGATTTTATTTTGCCTTAAAAAATGTTGTCATATTGTTGACATAGTCAAATTTATTCTTGAAGGTAGGAAAACCAAGACTAAGAACAACTGTTTTGTGCAAAATTCTGGTACAACCACCTTCAACCCTGTGTTCTTTATACCTTATGGTTGCCAGTTCTGTCCTACAAGGACAAGGAAAGGAATAAGAGAACAAAGCCCCAGATGAGCAGGAGTTCATGTCTTCTCTTCTACCCATCTTAATGCTTTACCAAATGCACTCATGTGTGTGTGCTCATATGGGCAGATGCTGGAACGTGTTTTCCAAGTAACGTGTGTGTGAGACTGAAAGCTTTGCCCATAGCCATAACCCCCACCTTATGCTCCACCACTGTGGGGTTGAACACACACAGCAAATATGGTTGATTGATTCTCCCAACTGCCAGTTCTGTTATTAGAGGCCTCAATAACTCAGCAGCTTTCTCTCTGTATCATGTTTTTTTTTGTAAGTCAGATAGGGTACATTTATTTTCTTTCAAAATAGGTTCTTTTACAGGCAAAATGTTGTAGATCAATTACTTCATTTAAAAATGTTTGTCTTTCCTGAAGTTGAAGAAGAACAACAAAAGAACCCATAATCTTATTGATTGGAATGCACTGAAAATTTTAACTCAAGTAAATTTTTTATATGCTGAAATTCAATGCCTTTGAAGTAGGAAGTAGATGGCTTTTCATGAAGACACAAAGCTTTTAATTAATATTCATAACAATTGATATGTATGATTTTGGTCACAGGAGGACTACTATAGCTTCCCATTGATGCAATAGAAATATATTGAGGACAAGGAAAAAGTAATTAACAACTGAATAAGAGGGTCATAAAGTTAAACTATTCCCTAGTTCATAGTAAGCTCTACATGCATACAGAATCATTTTCTGAAAGTATGAGAATACCGAATGTCATGTTTTGTTTTCTCTAAATTGTATATTTAATTTTTTTTTGAATGCAGTTTACTTTGGGTGCAATAGGATAATTAACTGTTGAACAGCCTGGCTTGAATGTTGAGAGAAATTTGAAATAATAGTAAGATTTTACCAGTAAGATATACTGGTAGATAAAAGACAATTTCTACTCTATTTAAATTTTTTATTTTGAAAATGTAAAGTGTTATTTAAACTCAGAAATTTAGACTTTATAGTGGCTGAAATGATCACATGGGATTATATGTCCAGATCGTCTTTCCATCAAAGACTTAAATGGTGAAAATCAATAAGCTATTTATGTGTTTATAGGCCAGCAAATAAACACATGTTCAATTCAATTTAGTTCAGTTCAATATAGTTATAGATCACCTTACATTCTTAAGATAGCTGGTGATACTGAAACACTTAATTCCTTTCCTTAGGAGAGAATATTTTTGTATGTGATTGTAGGAAGCTATGGTGTACAGTGCCAACATGCCTTTGACATCTTTCTCTTTGTTTGTTTTTCATTATTTTAATATGCTTTTCAGAATAGTTCTCTGGACACCAATAACACTGACAGGTAAAATATAACTTGTGGCATATGACAATGCCCATTTGGGAATGTGTTCTCTTTCAGATGTAGTCTTAACTTTCCTGTCCCTATGATTTCCTAATTGCATAATAAAAAACATGAAAAGGCATGGTTTTCCTAGGCATTGGCTGCCACATCGGAGGCTGTTACACAGAGATGTTATCACACAGATTCCAATGTATTTAGGGTTAAACTGTAGCTACTGAAGCACAGTACCTAAGAGAACTTATAAATGTGGGAACTTGTGTTTTGCACTGTGTAATTTGGTATGGTCCTAATTTTTTTGCTCTATGAAATGACCTTCCCTGTCTGCTGAACGCCATGTTCACACCTAAGGTGTCCAGTGATACGAAGTTTGGGAAGAAGAAAGGAAGTTGTGGGATTGAAAGACATTAAAGCCGGCGCCGCGGCTCACTAGGCTAATCCTCCACCTTGCGGCGCCAGCACACCAGGTTCTAGTCCCGGTCGGGGCGCCAGATTCTGTCCCAGTTGCCCCTCTTCCAGGCCAGCTCTCTGCTGTGGCCTGGGAGTGCAGTGGAGGATGGCCCAAGTACTTGGGCCCTTCACCCCATGGGAAGACCAGGATAAGTACCTGGCTCCTGCCATCGGATCAGCATGGTGCGCCGGCTGCAGTGTGCCAGCCATGGCAGCCATTGGAGGGTGAACCAATGGCAAAAAGGAAGACCTTTCTCTCTGTCTCTCTCTCTCACTGTCCACTCTGCCTGTCAAAAAAAAAAAAAAAAACCAAAAAAAGACATTGAAGTACTTTAATCCTGAAAACACTGTCCAAGATAGAGGATGGAGTGGGCAGCAAGGAGGGTGGTGTTGAGATGAAATAGTAGGGTATGAGCCCCTAAGGGACCAACAGTCCTGGGCCCCATCCCTAACAACTGCTTATTCTCTTCTTTGGAGTATTAAATGACTCTCTAAAACAGAGCTTATTCTGAGAGGACGAAAGCTGGTTATTTCAACAGTCAGTGAAAGAAGGATATGAGACATTAGAGCATGAAGTTGAGACACAGCAGGGAGGTGAAGGTGGTGCTCCAGGTGCAGAGAGTGGATTGTGAGTCGTGCATATGAAGGGAAGAGATGGTGTCAGGTTCAGTGCCTTGGTCAGAGAGGAGGTGTTCTGGGCTGAACTGTGTCCTTCCCACATCCACAGGTGGAAGTCCAAACCCTAGCCTCTCAGGATGTGACTGTATTTGGAGATAATGACTTCAAAGAGGTCATTAAGGTAAAATGAGGTCATTGGGGTAGGCCCTAATTGGCTGTGACTGGTATCCTTATTTTTTAATGCTTGTTTGTTTATTTGAAGGCAGTGACAAAGAGGAGGGGTGGAGAAAGGGGGGGATAAGAGGGAGGGGGAGGGGAGGAAGGGGAGAGGTGAGAAAGGGTGGAGGGGGGAGAGGCACCAGAGAGGGGGAGAGGGACGGGGTGGGGAGAGGAGGAGGGGAGAGAGGAGGGGAGAGAGAAGGAGAGAGAGAGGGAGAAATCTTGTGTCCACTGGTTAACTCCCCAAATATCTGCAACAGGGTGGACTGGGTCAGGCCAAAGTGAGGAGCTGGGAATTCAGTCTGAGTCACCCATGTGAGTGGCAGAGACCCAGGTACTGGAGCCACCACCTGCTGATTTCCAGGGTGCACATTAGCAGAAAGTTGGAATCAGAGGCAAAGCCACCAGGCACTTTGCTATGGGAAGTGGGTATCTTAATCACTATGCCAAACATACACCCTTCGTCCCTTCGTGCTGCTGACATCTTGATCATGTACTTCTTCTTCTTCTTCTTTTTTTTTTTTTTTTGTTGACAGGCAGAGTTAGAGAGAGACAGAGAGAAAGGTCTTCCTTCCATTGGTTCACCCTGCAAATGGCCACTATGGCTAGTGCGCTGCGCTGATCCAAAGCCAGGAGCCAGGTGCTTCCTCCTGGTCTCCCATGTGGGTGCTGTGGGTGCAGGGCCTAAGGACTTAGGCCATCCTCCACTGCCTTCCTGGGCCACAGCAGAGAGCTGGCCTGGAAGAGGAGCAACCAGGACAGAATCCGGCGCCCCAACCGGGACTAGAACCTGGTGTGCCAATGTCGCAGGCAGAGGATTAGCCTAGTGAGCCGCGGTGCTGGCCGATCATGGACTTCTAAACTCCAGAGCTGAGAAAAAGGGAATTTCTAGTGTTTAAGTCAACCAAGCTGGGACATAGTATTATGGCAGCCTGAGCAGAATAACATGACTGGGGCCCTGGGCACGGTGACAAGTTCAGAAACAGATGCGAGGATGATAGAGCTGGACTTTTTGCAGTTCAGCCCAGGGCCCTCTCAGCAGGTGGTGTGTGTCTGGCCACCAGTAGAGGGTGGCTGAATTCTGACGCTCAGGTGCTTGGCTAATTTGGAAGGGTGCACAAGCATGTATCTGTTTCTGAGGGCAGGCTACTCTGGCCGTGCTTTTGGAGAGAGCCTAGTTTCTCCAGGGCCTATTCCTGCTAGTCTCTTGGAAGGAAGGGAAAGTCATGATACAACAGAGGAAGGGGGAAGGTGAGAGTTACTGTGGTCTTGTGGAGGCAGACAGTGAGGGGATACATTACATGCAGAGAAGGTAAAGCCAATCACTAAATGAGTCTGAGTTAGCATTCTTAGTGTTACAGCTGCTCCACTACTTTAGACAATGCAGAGGTGAAACAGTCTTGAACTAGTGTCTGCAAATACTAACTGATAGAATAAAAAAGGGAGAGAATGATCCAACATGGGAAGTGAGATACATAGCAGACTATTAGAATGGCAGATGTCCTAAACAGCACTCTGGCCTCAGAATCAGCCCTTAAGGCATGCGGATCTGGCTGAAAAGCCCATGAGAGTATTTCAGGCATGGAAAGCCAAGACACTCTGGCAAAAAAAAAAAACCAAAACAAAACAAAAAAACAACAACAAAAAAAAACAAACACCTAAATGAAAGATCTCCGCGAGTGAGATCCCAGTGGAAAGAACAGGTCATCAAAGAAGGAGGTACCTTTCTCTGAAGGGAGGAGAGAACTTCCACTTTGACTATGACCTTGTCTAAATATGATCAGAGTCGGTGAACTCAGGGGGCTTCCATAGCCTTGGCAGCTCATGACAAGAGCCTAGGGTGATTACTGATGCCATAAACAAGAGTGACAATTTGTTAAGTCAACAACAGGAGTCACTGTGCACTTACTCCTCATGTAGGATCTCTGTCCTTAATGTGCTGTACATTGAGATTTAATGCTATAACTAGTACTCAAACAGTATTGTTCACTTTATGTTTCTATGTGGGTGCAAACTGTTGAAATCTTTACTTAATATATGCTAAACTGATCTTCTGTATATAGATAGAGAATTGAAAATGAATCTTGATGTGAATGGAAGGGGAGAGGGAGCGGGAAAGGGGAGGGTTGCGGGTGGGAGGGACGTTATGGGGGGTGAAGCCATTGTAATCCATAAGCTGTACTTTGGAAATTTATATTCATTAAATAAAAGTTAAAAAAAAAGGAACAGTCTTGAGTAGAATACTCCATGGGTCTAAACGCTAAACAGTTGCTGTGGTTGCTGTTGAGTTTTATGAATGCATATTGATGTTTCCAATTTAACATGTTTTTATTATCTTTCCTTTAATAAAAATTTCAGTTTAAAGAGAAGTTAACCTGCAGAATTCTCTAGTAGAATCTGATACAATCAAGTCAGCCATGGGTGTTGGCTTGCAGGATAAGTACATCAGGATTCAGAACTCTGTTAGTTTGCTAAGAGCGTGGTCTGTTTCCCAGCCACGTGGTTCTTCACATTCCTGCTTTTATGAAGAATGTGAGGGATGGGCATTTGGCTTAGTGTTTAAGATGATGGAGTGCCTGGTTTAGTGTCCAACTCTGCCTGCTAATGCAGACCCTCAGAGGTAGCAGTGATGCCTCCAAGGCTTGGATCCCAGCAATCCAATGAATGGAGTTTCTCACTCCTTCCTTCAGCCCCAGCCCAACACTGACATTTGTGGGCATTTGTAGAATGAACTAGTAGGTGGTCGCTCTCTCTCTGCCTGTCTCTCCTGTCTCTTCTCCCTCGGCTTTTTTTTTTTTTTTTTTTTTTTTTTTTTTACAAGCAGAGTGGACAGTGAAAGAGAGAGAGAGAAAGAGAGAAAGGAGAAAGGTCTTCTTTTGCCATTGGTTCACCCTCCAATGGCCGGCGCACCGCGCTGATCCGAAGCAAGGAGCCAGGTGCTTATCCTGGTCTCCCATGGGGTGCAGGACCCTAGCACTTGGGCCATCCTCCACTGCACTCCCGGGCCACAGCAGAGAGCTGGCCTGGAAGAGGGGCAACTGGGACAGAATCCGGCACCCTGACTGGGACTAGAACCCAGTGTGCTGGCGCCACTAGGTGGAGGATTAGCTTATTGAGCCGCGGTGCCAGCCTCCCTCTGCTTCTTAAAGAAAACAATTTAAAAGTATGTTGGAAATGAACAATAACACACAATTATAAAGATGAGGAAAAGTCATGTTCACTACCTTAATTTGGTCATTCTTTGTAATCATTTGGATTTTTGTCTTTGCCTAATAGTTAAAAAAAAAAAACTGAGTGTGAACTGCAAAGTATAATATTTTTGTTTGGTGAGTCTACTTTAGTTGACACATGAACTAAAGTTTGAATGCTATCTTGAAAGTTAAAATTGATTGATTCTTTATTCTAAACTTATAATTTTCAAAAATCTGAATATCTCAAGAAAATGAATATTACAGAAAATCATTTTGTTACATGAGGGAGAGTGTTAGTAGGAAACAATCCTCTCTGAATGGCAAGTACATCAGCTTCATCCTAGGACTTCCTCTCTAGTAACCTCAGGGAATGAACAGAGTGTTGAGATGCTTCCTGCATTTAAGGAGATCTTTTGATCTCATGCCCTGCAAGCTTAGATGGTAACTACCTAGGGGGATATAAATCTATGTCCTCACATTAGCATTATATAGTCATGCAAATATAAGCTATGTCAAGGCCCAGTTTAACATTAGCTTACTTCAAACTTTGCCGAGTCATTCAACAAACTCTCTTGGAGGGCTGACTGTGTGCTGACACTTTGCTACATATTCAAGATACAAGAGAGAAGAACCCAATTCCTGCTCTTGATAACTCATGGTAACGGTAGGAACATTGGGCGGATTAACTAAAGAGCAAGTAATTGGCCCTACTGAGAACGGATGATGATTTTTTTAAGCTTTCTTTTTAAAGATTTAGTTTATTTGAAAGTCAGAGTTGCAAAGAGAGGGAAACAGAGATCTTTCACCTGCTGGTTCACTCCCCAACAGCCACAATAGTTTGGGTTGGGCCAGGCTGAAGGCAGGAGCCAGGAGCTTCATCCAGGTCTCTCACATGGATACAGGAGCATAACCACTTGGTCCATCTTCTGTTTTCCCAGGTGCATTAGCAGGGGACTGTATCAGAAGTATGGAGTAGCTGGGACTTGAAGTGGCACCCATATAGAATGCTGGCATTATAGGTGGTGGCTTTACCCACTATGCAAAATGCCAGACAATTTTTTTTGTAAGGAATGATATTTTGCCTGGAAAATTATTAGAGCATCCCAGGAAGGGGGAAGATCATGCACTGGGGTTGTGGAGAGTGTGAGTGGTCAGTTCTCCATTGGGTGGGCCCATTGAGCAGGGAGGTTTAGATCAGGCTGGCTGGATGGTAGGGACTGGGCTTCATTCTGAAGGCTCACATGGGGCTGATGAAGGATTTAGAGAAGGGAGATGATTTGATCAGATCACATTTTGGAGATAGTGCTCAGGTCGCAATGCAGTAGAATGGGAAGGGCAAAGGAAAACAGGGACATCAGTAGGCAAGTTCTCGAATGAGCTCTGACTCTCTGATAGTGAGGGTCTGCCCCTCACCCTACCATGAGCGGTAAAGTATCAGGTGAACACTCTCAGGCACATAATTCTGACCTGACTGGGCTGACTCAGCCTCAGACATTCTAAGTTGCATGTGCCATTTTATGTAGATTTTATTACATTCTCCATCTGTTGAATTTAATCTGTTTTAGCTAATACAATCAAAAGTGGGGCATATATCAACTCCTTCCATTAGTCTATATTGTGGTTTCTTTGAAAGGGAAGTCCTTTAAAATTATTTAAATATTTTTTCAATGTAATACACATCAGTGGTTTATTCATAGTGTAAGAGTTTTACTGTAAAGGTAGGGGTAGGAAACCTTTTTTTTTTTTTTTTCTGCCAAGGAACATTTGGATATTTATAACATCAATCCTAGGTAATACAAAATTATCAACTTAAAAATTAGCCTGCTATGGATTTATTGAATTTTAAGTCCTTCCTGCAGTTGCCTTGGCTGGGCCAGACCAGATGATTTTGTGGGCCTTGTACAACCTGTGAGCTGGGCATTCCCCACCCCTGTTGTAAGGAAATTGTTCTCCAGGTATTGCCTCCATATTTCTCAGTCTTTGATGAGTTCACAGCCAAGGCTTGTGTCCTGGTTGTCTTCGTGGCATGTCAGGTGGGTCAGGATTTTTGGAATGAAGCAGAAGAGGGTAATATTTAGACCTCATCCTAACTCTCCCGATTTCTGTCCAGTGCCTCTTCCATTCTCTATGAGGTACTCATACCGTGCAATTGAGCCTCTTTGTAGTGGAAGAGGGGCCTCAGGGGAGATCTGACTGCTCTCGCTCCTTCCTCTTCCTTCTACAACCTATCTCCTCTTGGATCCCCTGCCTCACTCATCCCTCCAGAGGGAACTGCTGCCTGCAGTAGGTGAGCTGAATCTGCTTTGAGGGTTTGAACTGACTTGGGTCTCCTGGCACTTGGCACTCAGCTTTCTCAAAATGCTAGTTTGTTGGTGAACTTTTCGTCTTCTAAATGTTTGTTGTAGTGGTCACTCCCTGCTGTGTCTTTGTCTTTGTGACTTGTATCTGTTTAAAAATTGATAATTTTTGGTGTCAGGTGATGTAGGGGGTAAAAGGAAAATGCATGTGCGTACTTCACTGTGGAGACTGGAAATCACTGAAAAGCAAGATGCACAACAATACAGCCGTCATGGTGGCCAATTATTGTTTTGAACTATTGAATGTATTTTTATGTGGTTAATTTCATCTGACATTTGGAGATCCCTAGGAAGATGGTAGGAAGGGGCCAAGATGCCTATTTTATGCACAAGGGAACTAGTACAAAAGGGTAAAGTAACTAGTCCAATTTCATAGGATGAGTTAGTGGAGGCATTAGGGCGAAACTTGTTTTCTAATTTCCAGCCAATGCTCTTTCCTGGGAGGTTTTCTAGAGGTTAATATTTTGAATAAAACACTTTTATCTCTTTTTGACATGAAACTGCGGAGAATTTTAACAAGAAATAGGTCAGTTCTTCTCCTCTATGACCATTATAACTTTACATCATTGCATATTTCTAAAGATAAGCATCTTTTCAGCAGTTGCAATATACTGCTTGCTGAATGGATCCTAAAAGCACAAATTCTCCCTGTGGGCTGATGATCTAATGAGACATATAAGACCATAAAGACAGAAAATGAATAAGGAGAAGTTGGGTAATTCTCCTTGTGCAGACATATTAGACATCTGGCTGTGTGTTCAGAGGCATTTTTCTTTCTTGAGTCTTCTGGCCCTCCCCCCACAACCACGTAGATATGCGAGAGACATTTAAGGGGAAGGAGGAAAGGACTTTCGTGCAGAAATTTAAAGAAAGGGAGAAAAATAAAAGGAATTTCTATAGATTTGGATAAGAGCTCTTAGACCTTGAAATAAAACACAACCCTTTTTGGTTTACACAGGACACAGTAACCCACCTAGAAATGAATACTCAATTAACACAGGGCAAATGTTCCCAAATGTTTTGTAAATGTTAGCTCCCACATCTTTCTTACCTCTCTGGGATTTCAAGAGTGTTATGCTGGTGAAATCCCCTCTGGAGAGTAGAAATATTTTCAAACAAAGGTGATAAAGTACAGAACTGGTTGCCACTTTAAAAGACTCATGCAATACACTTCTATCTTTCTTGTCCTTGAGTTGGAGTGTTCTTTAATGTAAGGATAAAAATTACAGAACTGAGTATTGGCTCCAATGCCACTTCCAGGCCAGTTTTTGAGGTTTATCATGATAATGGATGGGAAGTGGGAATTGGGACTTAAACAAGAAAACACAGGACAGTCAGGGCCAAATTCATCACACCAAGGAATACTCCAACCATGAACTCACAAATTACAAGAATTTTCTTGTACTACCAAATGCTTTGTTAGATAACCATTGGCCCATTATTCTCCTCTTGCCTTACTCTGTATTTCCAGTCAAGATGTAATGTTTTTCTTTGTACCTTCTGAAGCACAGCTTGTACCATCAATCTGCTTCAGTCTAGTTCCCTTCTGGTTCTGCTTGGTCCTCATAATTTTCCCTCGAAAGTACTTGGAATAAAATTGAGAGAACTCAGGTTTAATACAGAAGAATTTGTCTTTGTTTCCTGGCAGTTCCATATGGTAGCATGACCTGGGTGCTAATCACTTCTGTAAGACTCAGTTTCAATTTCCTTATATGCAAAATGGGGTTAGAGTATTCTTTACTCCACTGATTTCTTTTCCTTTAAGATTTATTTATTTGAAAGGCAGAATTACAGAGAGACAGAGAGAGAAATCAGAGGTGAAAGAGATCTTCCATCTGCTTGTTCAGTCTTCAAATGGCTGCAGTGGCTGGGGCTGGGCCAGACCAAAGCCAGAAGCCTGGAACTCCATCCAGGTCTTCCACATGGATACAGGGGGCCAATCCTGGCCATCTTCTGCTGCTTTTCTAGGTCCATTAGTACTGGATCAGAAGTGGAGCAGCCAGGACTTGAACTGGCACCCATATATGGGATGCCAGCATCGCAAGTGGCGGCTTAAGCCATTGTGCCACAATGCTGGCACCTGCACAGATTTCTTTGCATGATTAGATGCTACAACAAAGGCATAATGGTAAACCAGTGCCTGGAAAATACTGGATACTCAATAAAAGGCAAGTATTATTGTTAATATTAACTATGTAGTTTCAAAGAGACAAATTTATGAGCAAAATTCTGTTCCATTTCCCCTGAGGTTAAGACAAAATTCAAAAACAAGCATAAGCCTTTTAATTATAATAGTTTTGTAGAGAGTTTGAAAAATAAAACAGTTAGTATCAGATACTAACTCCAGTGCTGATATGAGTGATTCTTCTAAAATCATCAGAACACACATTTTCTCAACAACTAGTATGTCACATATGCAGAAGAAATTCAGATGTGAATAAAAATAGTCTATGGCTTCAAATAACTCATGATATTGAGAAATGTAAAGTTCTATAAGTAACTAGGTTGCATGGCATGGAGAGTTCAACACTGGAGACAGATGGTGCCACTGAGTGAAAAGGGATGGCTAATTCTGAAGAGCAGCCTGAGTAGATCCTGACCTGGTGCTTGGTATAAGTAGGCTTGGAAAGGTAGGATTTAGTTTACTTAGACATAAAGCGAGGAGAAGGAATAACATGTCCAGGAAGCTGTATTAGCACAGGATGGAAGGGTGGAAGTTCATGTTCGAAGGAGAAGGACTGGTGTAGCTCCAATGAAGTTTTACAGAGGTTGATGACTAGAGAGGGAAAGGCTTTTGCTGGGGTCATGTTCCTGAGGCTTTACATGCCATGGAAGCAGTTCCTACTTTAGTTGGTAGATACTGGGAAGCTACTGAAGGTTTTGATTCCGGCAATTACATGATCCAATTAGAGTATTAGAAGAGAGAGAGCGCTCTGCTTAAGTAGAATTGCAAAGTGTTGAAATAGAGCCAATAAGTTCAGTCAAGATCCTGTGACTTATCTGTTAATATCCAAAAAAGTACTGAGCATGGGCAGGGTGTGGACAGCTGCAGGAGAAGATCAGATTTGAGCATCATCTCAGAAGTAGCATCTATGGTATTTGATGGGTAATTGGATGTGGATGAAGAGCTGTTGGCATTCCTTATTGTTTTTCTTAAAAAAGTGATACATCCTGATGTAACAGCACATATACTATCACATATAGTATCAGACAAAGTCCCTTGCAGATAATTTCTGGGTCTGTTATCTATCCCCCTGAACTCAGGAGTTTAGCCCCCAAAGTCTTAAGTTAAAGATATTGAGGGTGGAAACTTTATGGACAATGGTAGTTAGAGGAAAGACTTATGAGAGGTGATTAGATTGGGTTAGGTTGTTAGAGTAAAGCCCCCATGATTGAATCCTGGTGACATTATAAGAGATCAGATAGACATAGACAAGCCTGCTCCGTGTCTCTTCCCATGCAGTGATCTACACCACCTTGGGTCTCTGCTGGCAAGGACACCATCACCAGAGGCCAAACCAATGGGGCCACCCAATCTTGGACTGTGAACCTCTGGAACTGTGAGCCACAATAGGTTCTTCCCCTTGTAAAGTCAGGCTGCCTCAGGCATTTCGTTATAGTAATGAAAATCTGACCAGTAATGGGGTCTTTGAAATATTATCGAGGAGAAACTTTGGAAAAGGTATTTGGATTGTAGACCTCTATATCATTCAGGGGTTGCTCTAACATACATTTCCAGTAATGAAACTGATGGATTGAGGTGTTACTTCTATTTTGAAAAGAAGAAGAGTAAGAACAAGGAAAAGAGGAGAGGCTGCCACTGAGACAGAACGTGGGAAAGAATAGTGGATGGATTGATGATTGATGGGATAAGCCAGGAGGAGTGAGGGTTGCAACATGGAGTACAGGTTAGCTGGAAAAGAAGGGATGCTGTTGTCTTTGAGCCAAACAAGGAGAAAGAATAATGGATAAAGGAATAGGAGAATTTTGATGAGGAGGGACTGCAAGGTGAGTAATTCTGATTAGTATTTCAATGAATTAGAGGGTGAAGTCCTTGGCAAAGAATCAAGAGAGTTAGATATTTGAAGGGTTTTCCAGCAACAGCTAGTTGGGGCCCAATTGAGGTTGTAAAGTATGGATTTATAGAGCATCTAATGTGCATGTAAAATGTGAATAAAAGTGAGTTATCAGTCTCAATCCCATTCTATAAAACCTTGGAAAATTATTTCAGGCTTATTTTGAAGATCTCTTAAGAAGGCAGAGAGGAAGAAATTATATCAAACAGCATGTAGCAAAAGTTCCTGAAAATAAATTTTAGAATCTTCTCCCATGGTGTCTGAGCCTGCTACCCCTCACCCCATCTCCTTTTTCTCTTTCTCAAAACTCTGCAAAGTTGCTCTCGTCCTCATTCTTCTGTTTCTCCCTTTCACTGCCTTCTCAGGCTTCTTAGGTTTTTTTTTTTTTTTTCTACTTTTCTTTTGAGGATAATTCCATGGCCTGTTTTATATAACACTTCTGTCTTTCTGGGTTTTCTTTAGTTCCCTTCTCTACCCATAACCTTGATAATTTCAGAATACATTCAGGACTTGAGAGCGGTGAGCAAAGAATTCCACTGAGAAGGCAAGACAGAGAGACTGGGGATTTGGTCTTTAATATTTTTGGCTGTCATTAGCAATTCTCAGCAAATGTGCAGTTGCTGCAGAGAAGAATGGTGTTTGAGTTGTTGCTGTTGGAACATGATCAAACAGCCTTTGTCTTAGACATGTAATTATTAAGGGTATGTGAGGGGTGGTGTATTCAAAAAGTTCATGGGGGTAGGTGTTTGGCCTAGCAATTAAGATGCCTACATTTTGTATCTGAATGAGTTTGAATACTGGCTCTGTTCTGGATTCCAGCTTCCTCCTAATGTGCAGCCTGGGAAGCATCAGATGATGGCTCAAGTACTTGGGTTCCTGCCACTCATATGGGAGACACAGATTACGTCTCTGTCTCCTGGTTTCCACCTGACCTAACCCCAGCTGTTGCAGGCATTTGGGGAGGGCACCAGCAAATGAGAATTGTCTTTGTATCACTCTTTCTCTGTCTCTCAAACAAATGAATACAAAATTTAAAAAAAGATTTAATAATGTCATGGAAAATGCATCTTATGAAAGAACCATGTATGGATTTCAAAATTTTTTTGCATCAAAATAAATTTAATTATATTTTCCATGAACTTTTTGAAGTTCTTCCTATTTGAAGTTATAGGGTCACATGTGAGCAACTATTTGTTGGTATGCTAGTTATTATAGTTAGAATATATAAATAAACCACAGGTGGGCAATTTTCTTTGGCTAAATTGAAGTGAAAAAAGCATATGTAGATTATTTTGTGGAATTATTCTAAAATCTATCTTTCACAAAGTTTTTGTTTTATATAAACTTTGTCACCTTTCTAGGCATATTAGGAGTATTTTGAGTATTTTGGATTCCTAAACTTTTTTTTTTCCTCTAATAAGCTTTTGCTGTGATTGATGGTTCTTGTTCTCTTGATCTTACGGATGCTGACCTTGAGGGTCCAGGTCCCTGAATTTTTCTTTCCCTGGATCTTGGCATATCTGGGTAATATTTTGCCTTTAGATTCTAACTCAAACATCACTTTCTCAGATGGGTTTTTTATGACTAGCTCATCTAAACAGAGTAGATCTTACCTATCACCAATCCATTTAGTTTGATGGTTTGTTTACCTGCTAGTATAAGTCTTTTTTAGAGTAATGTGAGTTCCATGAGAAAAGAGATCTGCTTGTTTGTCACTGTAATTCCTACTTGGGCTAGCTCTGTGTGAAGACTAATGTAACTATTTCACTTTGAATCTGATTTCAATTTGATGGGTTCTTTGTGGATGATGAGACTGTTTATTTGGCAATCATGATTTTCCCAACATGAATTTTGATTATTCCTACATTAATATGTTCATATACTTATGTTCTTTTTATTTTCCTTCTTAGTTAAAAGCCAGTAGATAGATTTATATATATATGCTTACTAATAATTTATAACAAAATTAATTTTGTTACTGCAATGTAAAATAAATTCTGTTCTTTAAAAAGATTTACTTATTTGAAAGACAGAGTGACAGAGGGAGAGGCAGAGGGAGAAGAAGGAAAGTGGGAGAGGGAGAAGGAGGGGGAGAGAGAGAGAGATCTTACATCTGTTTATTTACTTCCTATGTTCACAACAACCAGTGTGAAACTCACACAGGTCTTTTCTAAGGTGCACAAACAGAAAGCTGTATCAGAAAGTAGCTGGGACAGGAACCAGGCACTCCCATATGAGATGCAAGTGTCCCAAACATTGGCTTAACCTGTTCTATCAGTGTTTTCTCCCTTCCCCCAATTTCCAAATCCTATGATCTTGTAATAGTGTTCTCCAATAAAGAACTGTTGAAATCTTTACTTAGTATATACTAAGTTGATCTTCTGTATATAAAGCTAATTGAAAATGAATCTTGATGAAGAATGGGATGAGAGAGGGACTGGGAGATCGGATGGTTGTGGATGGGAGGGAGGTTATGGGGGGAAAAGCTGCTATAATCCAAAAGTTATACTTTGGAAATTTATATTTATTAAATAAAAGTTGAAAAAAATAACCTAAGCATGGTATCTTACAAGAGAAAGGTGACTTCAAAAGAAAAGACAACTCAAGAGAAAGGGGTTCTGGAAATCGAATTTTGAATGCTTGGTTACAGAAATTATGGATTCAGTTCTATCAGTACAGATTTTAAAAAAGCACATGTAGGAGTAGAAGAGAGAAAAATATGACAGATGAACGCAGATCTCTCTCTGTCACATACACACAGACTTTCGCTCCTAAGGTTTATGAAAAATGTGAAACACAAAAGATGTGTTTAGGACTATGATAATATAATAAATAATGAAAAAATTCTCTACTTGTTACAGATGGTGTGATGCAAACAGAAGAAAGGGATAAAACAGAGACCATTTAAGTTCTATTTTGATTTTGTTTTCTCACCCAAGGAGAGTGGTGCTAGGACTAGAGAGGCTAGAATAAACATTTTTAATAGGTAATTAAAATCCAGGTAGATATAAAATAATTTGTTAGGCTCTGGCTATTAGAAGATAATATCATTCATCAATAACTGCAAATTTTATCTCAGACCTAGCACAAGTAAAAGTGAAGTTTCTGTGATTATCATAAAATTATGGAGAAATGAAAAAGTTCTAAAAGATCAAACATGAGAAGATGATATCTGAGTTATGAACATGAAATAATTTGTAATGTGGATGGTCTACATCATTCTGAAAATACACCATGCAGATAAGAAGGGAGATTCAGAGTTAGTTGATAAGCATTCCCAAATAATTTGATCTGAGTGACAGTCACTAGAAAGTGGTACTTAGAAACTTTCAAACAGGACTTTGTTTTAAATCTGTCTTGTACAGTTTTTTATCCATTACTTCTATAAAGACATAGAGTTTTGCTTATCAAATTTGTGGATGACAGAACTTGGGAGAGATAGGTAATATGATGGATGAGAATCATCATTCAAACTGATTTCATCAGATTGGGAAAACAGGTAGAACTCAACAAGGTAATATTTCAGAGGAATGAAACTAACATCCTGGGTTTAGGGTTTAAAACAAAGCCAAACAGATTTGCCAGTATTGTTAGGCAAATACACATGAAGAAAACAGCTGGGGCATACAGTTCACCCCAACAAAAACCAATGACAGTTTGTATTTTATAGAAGTATATAATCTTGATCAAAGTTGGCAGTAATACTTATGCTAATCTGAGCATGCCTCGAATATTGTGTTCATTTTTTAAACTTTTATTTAGTAGATATAAATTTCCAAAGTACAGTTTATGGATTACAATGGCTTCCCCCCGCCATAACTTCCCTCCCACCCACAACCCTCCCATCTCCCGCTCCCTCTCCCATTCCATTCACATCAAGATTCATTTTCAATTATCTTTATATACAGAAGATCAATTTTGTATATGTTAAGTAAAGATTTCATCAGTTTGCCCCCACAATATTGTATTCATTTTAAGAGAGACACTGACAAAACAGAATAAGAAGACAAAGATGATAAAAGGTCTCAAGAACCATATCCTATGTAGAATAATTGAGGGAACATGGACTTTTAACCAAGAGAGGAGAATTCTTAGGAGGACTTGAAGCTTCATTGTAAAGTACAAAAGGAATGAAAAATAGATTAGTATCTATGACTGCACAGAATAGTAGCTTATGGCCACTATTAATGTAATATTTCAGTTTCCCAGAAAAGACCCATTATGATTTCTTATGATTCCCTTGGGATGTTTACATCCTACTTTTGCTTCTTACATATTTTCAGTATATGATCACCATAATACTACCTTATACTATATAGGGTTTTATAGGTGTAAGTCGTATTTACACTGATTGATCTTAAAAAGAAATGTGCAAGATGGTCAGGATGTTATCATTCCCATTTTTTTTTTTTTTGCAGAGAAGAAAACTGAATTCAAAGAAAATGGTGATGCATTTTCCCAAGGGGAGACAGCTTTTGAATGATGGAACTTCAGTCAGAATTCTAGATTTCTGATTCCTAGGGCTAATTCTAGTTCTACCACCATATGCTTCCTTTAAATAAAAAAAAAAAAATTCCTCCAATTAATTAAGACACAAAACAGTATTTTTCATAAGAAAAATGATCAGATCAGTTCCTTCCAACAAGACTCAGTGCACATGGAGAATGGCACACACCCAACAGTAGATACTAGCTATTATTAACTGAAGTGACACAATGCCTTGCGTGAAATACACAAGAAAAACAATGAAATAGGTCAGGTTTTAAAGTAATGGGTAAGAGACTCTCTAAGAAATAGACCAGGTTGGTTTTGATGACAGAAAGAACTTGTGATACTTTGTTAGCAAACTGTTCCTTTCGTACTTTTTTTTTAGGGGGGTGGTTAGGAGAGTTTTATGTTCTTTTCTGCACATTATCTTCTTTTTGAAGAGATTACTGTACAGCTGATGGAATCTTAGAGCATGTAAGTATTCTAGCAAGGATAGAGCTTAGTGTTCAAATTGCTGCTGGTCCACTGTGTGTATGAGTTATAGCACCCGCCTGGGCCTGGGGTTCGGACCTCTTCACACTCACTAACATCATGGTTGAGAGGGGCGTCTCTGACATTTTGCTGTTTGACTCCTCCCTTGTCTGCCAGCATGGCTCTAAGCAGGCTACTCAACTCATTTCAAGCACAGTTACCCAACCATATTTGGGAATGATCAGGTTGAAAGAATAGGGGATGTGCTGAGAATAAAGGAGACACTTCTTAGAAAAATCCTGGAACGAGGAACTGGTCTATACATATTAGCTATTAGTGCTGATCACTGGTTTTAGGTAAAGATTGAGGCAACACTAAGGAAAAAAATAGTGATTAAAGAGTTGGCTCCTTCTGCCGTTGTGTATGGGAAGAGAACAGGGTAGTGCTGCTAGAAATGCTGTCTGGATTGCTCAGTGGATACTTTCTGGTTCTCAGGCATCCACAGTACACATGGGAAGCTGACTTCATGTATGTGGCAGTTTGTGCAGTCTTCAGTAGAAGCCAGGTCACCGAGGCAAGTGCAAGTGTGAAGTACAGCAGAGTGGCTTCCCTCACTGTAAGATTCAATGGCAAATCACCTTTCCAGGTCTCACTGATATTGTTTGTGACTTTATTTGTTCTTAATGAAAGAACCTCCTACAAGGTTTAGATTTGTATAAAGAGAAAGCTGAAGACGTACCTCTAGTAACTGACTTAAGATTTCCTAGAAAATCCAATTCTAGGACTTTACCTAGGAACTTTTTCTGTTAAGTTCAGATCATATTCTGATCATAAATAGGAATATGAAAAAGTTACCCTGAGTGTGGTTAGTAAAAATAGAGCAAGAACCATCTTGGAATGTCAGGCATTATTGGTGAGTTTAAACCGTTTTCTTCATAATAATGTTATATTTTCAATGTGACATTTGCAAATGAGCTTCCAGCCCAGGATGATTGCTTCCACCTTTTTCTCAGCAGTGCAATTTTTCTGATAGCGGTCACTGATATTCTGCGTATCTTTGTTGCTTAGCCTCCGAGGCAGTGGACACGTTGAGAATGTTTTAGTGCTGGAATGGCTCTTTCCATGTTCAGGGACCCATTGCCCATGCCCTTCAGCTGTCTGTTACTTGGTGCATGGAGCGGTGAACGTGTCCTCCGGAGAGCACCGAAACTTACAAGGATTAATAGATTCTGATGAAGTCTCTGCAAAAGTAGTCACATACTTTCTTGCTTTCCTAAATTGAATATGCAGAACATAATTTGAATGTGTTGTAGGAGATTCAGAATCATTAAAAACTGATGGCTGCATGCAGTACGTGACCGGGACAGTCTTGGGGTTTATCGATTGGCACAGACAGCTTACCAATGACATAATTGGCTGTACTCTGCTAAACTTTGGCTTTGGTATTCTTATTCTTTCCTTTGATGCCATGCTGGCATACTGTCTGTTTTGGCTATTAGTGTACCTATGTTTAGCAGTTCTACTCTGCTTTTTCTAATTGTCTATGGACCAGGAAAAAAGATTGGTGATTATATCAGAATGATTTGTAAAAAATGGGAAAATAGGCACTGAATGAAAGTATGTGAGGCCATTCTACATGCAAGATATTTGAGTGTCTGCATTTGGAATTTTAATGCATCATCTGACATTTTTCATTTTGTCATTCTTTCTTTTCTTGACTGTGGTTTGAGTATCAGGTAGCTGGATTTTGGATTTTGAGAGGTGATGAGTTCTTGCATTGCTGATACTCAGTGAACTCTTTTCCCTACCATTTTCATATGTATATAGTTTGTTTATAGAATTTGGGTTCTTATCTTGCATTATAATTAAATGTATGTCTAATGTTAGCCAGGAGTTCAGTTAGTGTTCGTGGAACAAATGACTCTCCTGTGCTGTGCTGTACTAAGTTGTAAACTCCTTGAGCAGAAGGCTGCTTTATTACTCTCTGCTTTCAACCTTAGCATCTAGTTCAGGACTCCAGAGTATGTATTCAATGTAAATAGCAGGTACTCATCTAAGACTTGCTAAGTGACTCGCCAAATAAAAGAGCTAGACTACACAGTTCTTTTGATAACTAATAATTCATAAACATTCTAAAACATTTTTAAAATTGCTTATTTGAGATAGAAATAGAGAAGGGGGAGGGAGGGGGAGAGAGGAGGGGGAGAAGAGAGAGAGAGAGAGAGAGAGAGAGAGATTAGAGACAGACTGATTTGATTTCCATCTGCTAATTCACTCCTCAAATGCCTGCAATGGCTGGGACTGCTTCAGGCCAAAGACAGGAGCTGGGAACTCAACATAGGTCTCCCCCATGGGTGGTAGAAATCCAACTACTGGACCCATCACTACTGCCTCCCAGAGTCTACATTTCAGGAATTTGAAATAGGGAACTAGATCTAGGAATTTAATTCAGGCACTTTGATGTGGGATGTAGGCATCTTATCCAGCTACTTACCCATTAGACTAAGCACTCACCACCCAAAAACATTTTTATCATTGAATTTTATTAATAGAGATAGAAAGACACAGGAGACGAGCCTCAGTGGAGGTACATCATGAGTGGGAAGAGTTTATAGCAAAAATTGTTCAATACCTACTAAGTATTGTTAAATATTCTAGAAATGCTCACTGCTCTGCAGGTCTTATCAGTTGTCTTTCTCAGACTGGCCTAATATGGGGATACCACTGCACAGCTGCAGGGCAGAACAATTGGACTGAGTGATCAGGTAATAATGCAAGATGGTGACACTGAACCATCATACGGACTCCTCTGCCTATCAGGTGGGTGAGGATAAAGATAGTGTCAAGCGTATAGTACACCACGAAGGTTGAGTATTTCCATCAATGGAAGCTCATTTCAGAAGACAGAACTAGGATGGCAACTTACTAAGTGGTATAAGATAATAGCCCTTTGCCATGGACAGATTATTTGCACTTCCGTGAAAAGTTGTGCTATGAGTATCTGTTTGGCTGCTTGATACCTGAGGTCAATGAAGGTAAAAGCAGTTTCTTATTTGCTGCTATCACTCTAGCATCTAGTTCAGGACTCCACAGAGTATGTATTCAATAAATGTTTGTGGAATTAATGAGCAAATATGAGAGTACTTCAAAATGCATGTAAGAAAAAAAAAACTATGCATGGATTTTAAATGTTTTTTGGACCAGGATAAAATTTAGCCTCATTTTCCCATGTATTTTTGGAACTATCCTCATATACCTCATTAAGTCAGCTTTACACAAAGGAAAGATCTCCTCTGGGCCCTGGATGCTCTTCTCTAGATAGCTATTTTAGAAACATGGCCAGGTATTTACAAGGGAAATTGAGTATGATTATTTTATTAAACTCTCTTGCATGCCCACTTCCATCTGAGAAATGATGGAATAAGATAATAGGCCTGCAGGAGAATTATCATGGAAAAAGACATCATAGTTTGGAACAGGAATTTGAAATGAAAAAGCTAGGGTTTCCTGTCATAGATGACACCATTTACTTTTTAAACATTAAGGATAAACTGAGAGTTTAAGAAATGAAACAGCCAAAGAAAATTAGTGCTAAGTGAGGTGCAGGACCTGAGAATCTTAGCTTCCAGTGGCTCTCCAGGTCTCTTGCCATGGTAAGTGGAACAGAATGACTCACTTATCCACAGGCTTGATTCAAATAGAAGGATAAATTGTGGTGAAGATAATAGCTAATGTAATGCCAGACCTCTCTCAGGAACTGTAGAGATTTCAGATCAATAGGTAGTCAAAGAGTACATAGTGATGACTTTCTGAAAACTTGATCAATAAGTATACATCACCAAGATCAGAATTTATTTAAAATTATGAACAACCTGGAAGGCTGCCAAGGCCTGAGTAATAACTCCAGGCAGTCTGAATCCATGCCAGCTTCCTCCGTTTATATAAATTGCTGGAATCTCTTATGGCTGACCCCTCTGATGTATCAGCTTTGTTATGTCAGTTTAGATATAGGTAAATTTCCTATGGGCATTTATTAGCTTTATTAAAAAAAGAGGCAATTGTCCAAAGGCCTCTGGGCATATGCACCCAAAACATAAAACAAAAGAATGAAAATAAATACTCAGGCTGCCAAACACCTCATAAAAAAGCCAGGCCAGTCCAGCCTACTGAGGCATGCCAGATTGGCAGGCTAGATCTTGTGTTTTTTTCCCTGTAGGTTTGCAAAACCATTCTACTGTCTGGTTGGGTAGAGAAATGAATTGCAAAGGCAAAGACCTCAGCAACCTTGTTTTGGGGATTCATATCTGGAATCCTTTATTAGAAGTGGTATGGTTGATCTTAATATATTTGAATAAACCGGTGGATGGGAAAAGCCCTCAGAGGAAATCTTTCTTTATTAAAATGTATCCACCCAACATTCTCTGCCTTCCTGTACCATCCTGCTTTGATTTTTCTGGTTTTTACTCCCAGAATTCTTCACATTGTCACTTCCTTGATGCCTGACATTGCTTCCTTGGACTAAAACAATTACTCAGGCACCATATTCCTCATTATTAGTGATTCTCAACACAGGGTGATTCTGTCCCCCAAAGGAATATCTGGAAATGTCTGGAGACACTTGGGGTGTCACAGCAAGGGCAGAGGGCTGCTTTTGGCATCAGGTGGGTCATGGCCAGGGATGCTGGTAAGCAGCTGCAGAGCACAAGGCGACTTCTACAAAGTTTCCAGTTCCAGGGCCAACAGTGCTGAAGGGGTAACCCCTTGCTCTAAAGCTCTGAGCAGAGGTAGGCATCTGGCCTAGCAGTTAAGATGCTCTCATCCCACATTTGGAGTGCCTGGGTTTGATACTTGGCTCGGGCTCCTGATCCTAATCTCCTGCAAATGTGGGCCCTGGGTACAGTGGTGATGACTCAACTAACAGGGTTATTGCCACACATATGGGAGGCCTGGATTAAGTTCCTGGCTCCCAGGTGCATCTCAGCCTACCTCTGGCTCTTTGCAGGCATTTGGATAGTAAACCACTAGATAGGAGCTCCTTCTTTCTCTCTCCATGCCCCCAAGCTTTCTCCCCATCTCTCAAAAAAGAGGGGCAGGAATTTGGTTCATTGTGATGCTGCTTGGGATGCCTCATCCCATGCTGGAATGCCTCCACTCAAGTCCTGGCTCTGCCTCTGATTCCAGTTTCCTGATAATATGCACACTAGAAGGCAGCAAGAGATTGCCCAGGTACTTGGGTTCTTGCCACCTTGGGAGACCTGGATTGAGTACTGTGCTCCTGGTTTCAGCCTGGTCAATCCCCAGCTGTTGCAGGCATTTGGGAAATGAACCAGCTGGTGGAAGATATCTCTCTCTTTCTGTCAAATAAAATTTCTAAAAAATGAGAAAAAGTCTTTAGACAAACGTCAATCATTCATCTCGGACTTTCACTACTTTTGCCAGATCCATACACCTCTAGCATTATTTTTAAGATAACAGTGCTTTTCCACAAGTGGAATTCACTTCTAACAAAAGAAATATATTTATTTTAAGTGAAATCTTTATAATATCATGTCCAGAAAAACAATCATAGCTTTCAGAAGTATAAAGTCATTGTGAACCTGCTTACAATGAAGACAAAGCAACATTATTAATTATGAGTTGATACGATGGCTTCTATCTGTCTAATAAATGAGGGATGAATATGTTTACAGAAGTTCTAAAGAGAAATATGAAACTGGATTGTTAAATAAGACGGGTTGATGAGTTAAAGAGTAACTTTCTCATACAGTGACTCATCGGTGTTTAAGTTCATATCTTCAATCCATTTAATACTGAGCACCATCTTTCATACCAGTCAAGGTTACAGGAATAGAAGCCCCACATTGCAGGCAGCACTGAGTTGATGTGTCCTTCATATATTCATCCTGCTGCTGGGATTCTTGTTCTGCTGTGGATTTGAGCAAGTGTTTCAGCATCATCTTTAGGGTGTGTATTTCCTGGTGCAACCAGATAATGGCTACCTGCAACCCAGGCTGTTTATCTGCATCAAGGAAAGTCAGAGAAATCTTAGATTGCAAAATAAAAACTCAGAGTCTATCATTGGCAGCCAATGGCAAATGCCCTCTTAGAGATTTTATGGTCCACTTCCACCCCATTAAAGAGGCCATCTAAAATGCACTTGTAATCCATTTTTGTAGAATTAACGTGACTCTGCTTCAGAATACTTATTAGAGTAATTATTCCGGGCCATAATATTTTAAAGAGAAAGACTGAATTCTTTGCTATTAACTGATTGCACGTTAAATGTTCCAGCGCATGATGATGAGTCAGTATCATTAGTCACGATGTCAACTTCTGGTTCTGTGTTATTATACTGTGAATCAACTTACAGGTAACATCATCTTTGTAAAATGCAGTGTACACTGAAGGGGCTAATATTTTTACTACCTATTTGTTTGCTGGAGAACCTGCGGCAAAATGAGTTCTGCTGCATCCTGGCTGCCTTGGCAAGGAGATGGAAAATTGCAACAGGCACTTGAGATTTCTGAGTTTCCACTTGCTGCTTGGTGCCCTAAGCCAGAGAGTCTTAGTCCAGGAGACTGACATTGCGAGAACCTTGCCCCCTCAGGGAAAATCAGTTAATGTTTCCCCTTAAAAGGGAGCTATGCTGCATTATGAAAACAGTCTGGGCTTGGCTGAACTTTTTTCTCCCTGTGGAATTGGTTTCTATACCTATAATTATCTTCAAGCACCACCATAAAAGTCCTCCAATCTTTACCTCATGTTGTTCTTCCTTTGGGGCGCTGATTCAGGGCCCGTCCAACTTTGCTACCAAGCCATAATTAGTCGAATTATATTTAATAATCCCCCTGCATTCTGCAGGGAGCAGAGGCGGCGTCGAGCGAGCACAGCAGCAGATAATGAGGGCTTCAGAGGTTCTCCCTGAATCTATCGTCACATCCAGGGAGAAACGCGCCGCCCTGTCAGCCTGCATCAGCCTCAACGGCCGGCAGCCTCTGCCTCCGTGACAGCTAGAAACAAGGGAGAAACACTCTCCATGTTTTCTCTCGTCTCCTTAACTAACAAAGTCATATACTTAAAAGAGCACGCATAGCGCTCCTCTGTCCTGTAGCGGCAAGGTTTTTCTAGGTGTGGAACAAGGTGTTTGCAAATTTCCTTCAATGCGGGATCAGGTATTGCATTATTGATTCATTTCACCAGTGGGATTCAGGTTCAATGAAAGAGAGGAGGTTCCCGAGTTAGATGTACAAGCTCAGATCTGACTCACTGGAGGTTTCATTACTCACTCTTAACACTAACCATCATGTGTTACTCTGAATGCTTATTAGAATCTGTTTTTAATGAAATAGATAGTGTCAGATAATTTCCCCAACAGGAACAATTACATATTTAAGGAAACCAATCCTCCACTTCTCTGTTCTTACAGCAAAAGGAAACTTATATGGCAGCTACTTGGTTTGTTTTTGTTCTATGTGTTCTAAGAGGATCCTAAACAAAAATGGTTTTGCTTTTAGATTTTGAAGCTGTCCCACCTGACTCCGGCTCAGATAAAAGAGAAGCATTTGTGTGTAATGTCTGGCAGATAGGGAAACTGGTTCTTATATAGAATCATAAATTTTATTGCTGGAAAGGACCTGAAGGAACATTTAATTCAGCCCCTCACGGGTGGTAAATGGTGCTAACTGCATGATACCTTCAAGACTGAAGTGAAAGTTACTCCCTGAGAAGGAAGTTAGGGGGAAAACGCACACACAAAACCACAAAAACATGTAATGAATGTGATCAGTCATTTGTAGAAGTGGTTGAATCAACAGAGATAATCTGTAAATGCCCCTCCCCCACTCCCCAAATCCCAGCTCTGGAGACTTGGTATTATATGAGGCACCGTGGCTTGCAATGTGCAACCGAACAAATTATGTTGTGCTTGTGTTACAGACTGCAGGAGCACGTGGACCGTGGGCAGCACACGATGGTGATATAGATGACTTGCAGAGGGTATTCACTGCAGCCATGGCTGTAGTAAATCAGCCTCCATCCTGAAGAGATCCAACTCCGTGAGAGATCCAAAGGCGGGGCAGGTCTCAGGGATAGTACTTCCGGCTTCAGGTTGCTTTCCCTGTCTTCCCACATAGCATCATCTTGAGGCTTGGAACAGAAGGGTGCAGCTTTCAGTGGACATTGCGAAAAGGTAACCATGTTGCAGATTGGTGAGGTCCTTCATACCTTTAATGCCATGGAAGTAAAAACTCAGAACCATGGATTGCTGTGAGATGTACCCACCCTGAGAGCTTGCAGCTATCATGGGACAGGGCATGGATGGCCTCTGGAGAAGTAATGGAGACTTGAGCCCCATTTATTTTGCTTTATCTTTGTCTACAGGGCTAGGTGACCCTAACTGACATCTGAGGTACAAGACAAAATCCACACTTCAGCCTTCTTTAGGGAATTAAACACACTCCTTTTGTTACACTGGAAATATTAGTCGTAAAGTTTTTTGTCTCAAGATCAGATGTATGTGATAGTCTGTAGCAGTTAAGATGCAGAGAGTTTACGGGATATGTAGTGCAGCCGGGGTCAAGGAGGGGCCCTACGTTTAGGTGAAGATAATGACCTAGAGCAAGTTGTTTAGAACATGATTTTCTCCAGATTTCCAGGGTCAGGGACCTGCTTGAGCAGGATGGGAAATTCTACAGAGCTTGTGTAAGAGCAGATTTTCGTCATGTACTAATAGTTTCAGGAAGTGAAATTCGTAGCAGTTGGGAAGACAGGTGGAGGAAGGTGACTGATCTATGTTCAATAACTTACCATTTCAGACTTAGCAAAGTGTGAAGGAAGCATGCTGGAATCTCAGAAATGCAGATGGACAGAACTGGAAGCGAGCGTAAGTTGCACCCGTTCTTTAAAAGGACAGGACAAGAGTTGGAAGGAGGATGACTAGCCAGTGACCATGAGAAACTGCAAAGGCATTGTTAGGAAAGCTGAGATTCAGAAAGGCATGGGACTACTCTACATAAAGTTTACACAGCAGGCCAATAGCAGAAAGTGACAGTAGCCTGATACAAAACATTTAGTTAATCCAGACACACACCCCAGCGCACTGCTTTGCCTGAAAGAAAAACAATGGGGTTGGGTTAGTCAAAATGCCTGGAGCAAAGAGTGTCATGCAGATCTGATGACCAAAAGAATGTACATCCACATGGTTCAGATATTTCTCCTGTCCTTTCTATCTAGGTAATTAAGTTTGAAATTGAGAAGGGTAGGAACATGTTGGAAAGAGAGTTCTGAAAAAAATGGGGAAGCTCTGTTTTGGGTAAGTGGTTTTAAGGCTTTAGACCTGTAGGAACCATGTCCCATGATACTGGGATTTCTTAAAGAAGTTATAATAAAATACACTTGGCAATCTAGAAGTCAGGTGCTAAAATATGGAGCATGTTTTTAGAAAGTAGAAAAATGTGGTTCTAACAGTTTTAGAGGTGAAATAAGGTGATGAGCATGTAGAAGAGGATATGAGATGATGAAAAACAGCCATGTTCAACTACCCTAGAATACCGTTTGATAGCAGCAATAGACTTAGGTAAGTTAGATGTCATGGGCAAATCATGTAATAGTTTTTCAGGTAATTTCACTGAGAATACCAAAAGTGGACTGTAACCCAAAATTAATGAATGTTTCCCCAAGAATGAGGATTAGTACATTAATCTGAAGGCAGTTATTTAGTGGCATGCTTTAAATTTCTGTTCTAAATTTTTCCCTTAACAACTAGGAATTATACACATATGTATAATTATGCACCACATAACGATGTTTTGAACAGACTATGTGTACAGTGGAGGGCTCCTAAGATTATAATGAAACTGGAAAATTCCTATCACCCTAGTGATGTTGTAATATCATAATATCATAAGGCAACACGTTACTCACATGTTTGTGGGGATGCTGGCGTAGACAAACCTACGGAACTGCTAGTCTTATGAAGTGTAGCACATACAATTGTGTACACTACATACCATTTGATGTGATAATAAATGACTATTACTGGGCCATGTGTTTATTAGGCTATCCTTTTTATCATTAGAGTATATTCCTTCTGCTAATGAAAAAAAGCTTCCTATAAAACAGTGTGACAGGTTACACCAGCGATAGCCACACTCAGCTCCTGTTCACTGTATTCCTCGTTTGCATCAGGGGGCCACAGCAAATGATTAATCTATACCATCTAGGATTGGGTAAGTGTATGATATGGTTTTGCACAATAGCTAAATTGCCTAAGAAACATTTATCATATTCTATGCCTGTAAGTGATGCATGTATACATACATACAAACATTCATACCTATGCATCTAATGTGTCGTAAACTAATATCAGATTAGCAATAGGCTTCCGAACAATAGATTCACAATTCAGAAAGATGTTATCAAATAGAATTATGGGACTAAACTGATATGGTTTACTGGCAAAATGTAGGTATTGACATTAAAAAGGAAAGAAGGCAAATGAATAGGGGAGTAAGAAAAATGGCTGTAAATAATTTCATTACAAAAAAAGAGGGACAAACCCAACCATTCCCAAAAGCAAATGGAATCTAAGAAAGCCTGGCATTTTGTTTGAAAGTAAATTACATTTAAGTTAGCCTTGTGCAGTGGCTTCCTCTCTTCCTCTCTTTATAAAGCCACTAATACCATGGTGAGGGCCCCTCCTTTGTGACATCCAATCTTGCAATTTTTTTTTTTTTTTTTTTTTTTTTTTTTTTTTTTTTTTTTTACAGGCAGAGTGGACAGAGAGAGAGAGACAGAGAGAAAGGTCTTCCTTTGCCGTTGGTTCACCCTCCAATGGCTGCCGCGGCCAGCGCACCACGCTGATCCGATGGCAGGAGCCAGGTACTTCTCCTGGTCTCCCATGGGGTGCAGGGCCCAAGGACTTTGGCCATCCTCCACTGCACTCCCTGGCCACAGCAGAGAGCTGGCCTGGCAGAGGGGCAACCAGGACAGAATCCGGTGCCCCGACCGAGACTAGAACCCGGGGTGCCGGCGCCGCAAGGTGGAGGATTAGCCTAGTGAGCCACGACGCTGGCCCGTGACATCCAGTCTTAATTACTTCCCCAAAGCCACATGAATTTGAGGATGAACTTTTGGGGTTCATGGAAGTAAAGAAGGATTTCATTTGGAAATGAGGAAAGAGACTTTGAATAGAGAAATTAGGCATACCCTCGCTGACAAGATCCACTGAGTAACAATAGGAATCGTGCAAAGACAGTTAAGGAGTAGCCAGAGTGAAGGGAAACAGAATTTTAAGACAGTGTGCATTAGAAATACAAGGATAGAGATGCACTGTACGGTTTGGGAGCCTAGAGGTCAGAGCGGGCCACAGTGAGAATGGTTTGATTGGTGTGGTGAGGGCATAGGTCTCCTCAGACAGTTGCGGAAGGTCTGAGAGCTGAAGAAATGTTGACACTGGCGCAAAAATGCCCTGTGGCAAAAACTGACTCAGCATGAGGAAGGTGGGGTTCGCTGAGGCTTTGCCCACTCTGTGTTTCTCAGTAGAAACTCCTTCTCTTTCCACCTGGCCACTTCTGCCTGCTCAGCTTCTGTTAAATCATCAAAGCTCAGGTCACGAGGTCAGTAAATGTTGGCTCGTGTGGCATCCCTTTCAAGGCATACCTGCCTGCCATACTGGAATGTTGCATTTGTGCTTGAGTGTCAGATTCTGAGAAGTCACAAGCAAACTCACAGTGGTAGGTTCATCCTGAGTTTGTATCTTCCTCTGAGCTTGCGTACTGTGTGTTCTCAATTGTGGCCCACCTCATACTGCATTATCATAATTTTGTTTGCTTGTCTTCTCCCTGAGGTCATTATGTCTTGAGTAAGGACCATGATTTTTCTTCTTACTTCCTCCCTTTCTTCCTTCCATGTTTCTTTCCTTCCTCCCTTTATCCCCTCCTCCTCTTCTCCTCTCCTCTCCCCTCTTCTCTTCCCTTCTCCTTCCCCTCCCCTACCCACCTCTATTCTCCTCCCTCTTCCTCCTCTTATTCCTGTGTCTCCCCTTTCCTCTCTTCTCTGCCTCCCTCTCCCCATTTTGAACCTAGTGTTCAGCCCCAGTATTTGTCAAATGCAAGATTGTACCTTTCAGCCATGTGATGGGAAGGTTGTAGAAGGAAGTAGGGATGGTTACTCTGGATGATCCAAACACATGCAGTTTTACATTATGAACACGTTCTCCCAAAGTAGTACTTTTTCAAATTATAAGGTGAAGTAAGAGGTGAGATGTGAACAGAAAACCATCTGAAGGCAGCACCTTCTTGCTGAATTGATAGATCCTGGCTTGGTGCATAGCCTTTCTCTTGCTGTTATTATCTGAGCACTGTTAATGTATCCTATATCAAAAGCATATTGAAGGAAGAGCCTACATTTCATACATTTGAAAATCTCTTCATATTCTTCACAAGGCCAACACATTACCCATGTAACATATGATAGATAGTTGCTATGTATTTGATAGCTTGAATCTGAATGGACTATAGGGGATTTAGCTGTGTTATGATTAGGACTAACACCACACTTTATGCTGAAATAATCAATATAGCACAAATCTTAAATTTTGTTCTTGTCTCAACAGTCTACATTTTACTGTTGGGAACTCTCTTATTAGGGAGCTTAGGTTGTTTCTTCATCTTGTCCTTTGGAGTGGACATGGGTCATGGACCAGAAGCTCTTTCCATAGCTTTAGTATGTGTTGTTTGACTTGATAGAGATTAGATTGATTACTTTGATTTCTCCTCCCCTCAGCTCTCTCCTACTTGCTCCTGCTGCCTCTTCTCCTCCTTTTTCTTCTAACTCTTCTGTTGGTACACAGGACAAAATATTCCTACCAATAGAAGCCCAAGAGGAGTGAACTGTCTGGTTCTTTAATTTTGAATCTTTTGGCTGCATTTTTGAATATGCACAGGAGGAATTAATTTGGATCAATTTTAGGGTTGGTAGCACAGTTAAGTAGTTAACATACAGGTTTTGACAGGAGTACAGAGCTGTAGTCTTTTGTTAACAATTTAAGTTGGAGGCTCAGTTTCTTTATTTTTAATGGGTGGATCACTGTCCTTTTTTTCTAGCAAGGGAGATCAACTGAGAGCATAACGTTTCTATCACAGATATAACCTATGATAACCAGTAGGTAACAGCCACTGTTGCTATTATAAGGAGAAGTAGAGAAACTGCCTGGTTGGTAGAGTTACACCTGGGCTGACAGAAGGATCTCCTACATCTCAGGTGCAGGTGAGGGAGCCAGAACTGTAAAGACAATTTCTGACTGTGAAGTTTCCAAGTTTCATGGCTTCTGTCTGAAAACTTCACCTTCCATCTTCTCTGGTCTCTTCCTCTGTGCTCTTAAGACAATTGCTGGGCTCTCATTACCTCTCACTCTTGGAGAGATTTTCTAACTGCACTTCCTTTCAGCCACTTCTTGCTGTCAGAGGAATCTTCTGCAAACAGAGATCCTGTGTGGGCACTTCTTTGCTTAACACTTCCAGTGCTTTCCATACTCATAGAATCAAATGATCTAACACAAAGTCATTTAAGGCCTTCTAATCTGCTCTGTCTGTGGCTTCCTAAACCAGCTTGGGTGTTAGTATTATGGAGGCTCTTGTTTAAACATGACTATGGCAAAAAAGTACGAGTATTTGCCCTTGGTACTTATTTAAATTACATGAACCTCTGTTTGTCATTTATAAAATGAAGATTATGATGTTTGCTCTGTGGGTTGCTGTAAGGTTTAGAGAGGATAGAAGTAAAATTGTTAGTGCCTGCTCAAAACATAGTAGCTATTATCCTGCTAAATTGCTTTTGCTCTTCCCAGTATTTTCTCACCTTAGTGTCTATTCTCATATCCAGACCATATAAACTTCCACTTTTACCTTGATCTACACATTCCCCAGCCATGCTTTTTTTTTTTTTAAAAGATTTATTTATTTTACTTGAAAGTCACAGTTACACAGAGAGAGAAGGAGAGGGAGAGATAGAGGTCTTCTATTTGCTGGTCCACTCCCCAGATGACCACAATGGCCGGAGCTGCGCCCATCCAAAGGCAGGAGCCAGGAGCTTCTTCCAGGTCTCTCATGTGGGTGCAGGGGCCCAAGGACTTGGGCCATCTTCTACTGCTTTCCCAGGTCATGGCAGAGAGCGGGATCAGAAATGGAGTAGCTGGGACTTGAACCAGTGCCCATATAGGATGCTGGCATTGCAGGCGGCGCTTTACCCGCTATGCCACAGCACTGCCCCCCCCCCCAAGCCCTGCTTTTTAAGAACTCAAATTTTATTTCTATTTTTAACTGACACATAGTTGTAAATATTTAGAGCTATGGAATGAATAAAATGTATAATTAGTGTTTCGTGCTCCTTAAATATTTCTTATTACTTTGTGTTGGGAAGCTTTGCACTCCTCTCTTCTAGTTCTTTAAAAACTATTTAATATATTGTTCTGAACTCTAGTCAACCTGTTGTGCTGTAGAACATTAGGACATATTCTTAGTGTATAATTGTACTGTAGTACCTGTGTTCTGACTGCTACCCCCCACTCCTGCTGCATTTCCTAATGTCCAGTGACTGCTATTTTAGTCTCTATTTCTATGAAATCAACTTTTTTTTAGTTTCTACATATGAACGAGAACAGGTAGTCTTTCTGTAAGCATTTCTGTTTCAAAAAATAGAACATCTTTATTCTTGAAGATTTGTACCTGAAATGATATCAAGTGTAAATATAATAAGAAAAGCATATTCTTATTTTTTTGAAGATTATGTATTTGAAAGACAAATGGATGGAGTTGGGGGAGACAGAAAAAAAGAGTGAGACAGAGATCTTTCATCCACTGGTTCACTCTCCGAATCATTGCAACAGCCAGGTCTGGGACAGGCTGAAGCCAAGAGCCAGAAACTCCATCTGGGTCTCTGATGTGCATGGCAGGGACTCAGAACTTGGGCCATCTTCTGCTGCCTTTCTGAGGCACATTAGCAGGTGACTGAAGTGGAGCAGCTGGAACCAGAACCAGCATTTCTATAAGGAATGTGGGTGTCCCAAGTGGTGGCTTAACCTGGTGTACCACAATGCTGCCCCCACCAGCATATTTTTAAAACAACAAAAAGGAAGAATAAAAGTTTTTGTTTGCCTTTATTTTATTAATTTTAAAGGGAGAGAGAGAGAGAGAGAAAGAGAGAGAAAGGAATTAAAAAGAGGTAGAGAGACAAATGTGTCATACGTTGGTTTATACCCCAAATGCCCAAACAGATGGGACTCAGCTAGGAGCCAGGAACTCCATCCTGGTCTCCCACGTGAGAGGCAAGGGCCTAACTACTTGGGCCATCTTCTGCTGCTTTCCCAGGTGTGCTAGCAGAGAGCTGGATCAGAAGCAGAGCAGCTGGGCCTTGAACCATTGCTTGGATATAGGATGCCAACACCACAAGCAGTAGCTTCATCTGCAGTGCCGTAACACTGGCCCCCTGTTTCCTGTTGATGCTGATGCCGGGTCAAGATCTGACACAGGACAGGTTATATGGTATTGAAGATCAAAATGTTGTCATTCAAAGTTGACATTGTGTTTGAGGAAGAATAATGGTGTTCTCAGACTTATACAACACAATGCCTCCTGCCATGAGTGTTTCCTCTATATTTTCAACCTGGAAATAAGAATAATACAGCAATCTTTTACTTATAGAATTTTAAACAGTCACAAATTCCTACTCATCATGCACACCCCTCCCCAACTCACGCTCAGAATCAGTCTTGTGATTCTGCAAAATGCTCATCTTGAATGCTCACATAATTCTATCATGTTTCTCTCTACTAATACAGGGCCAAGTAATTCACTGTAGTCTCATTATTTTGAAAATTGACAAGTTGCCTTTGTTATGTATGAGAAGACTTACTCTTTGGATAAATGTGTTCACTGTGCTGGATAATGTTGGTAATTCATGTTGGGAGTTTTCAAAGGAGATTTTTTAGAAGTTTATTTTAAACTAATGTTCCCCTAAATATATCCTTGGTATGAATGTTCTTTCTTTTAGTCTGGATGCTCTTGAAGGAGAGATACACATGCAGTATTCTTCTCAATTTAGGAGTCAAGGTAGATAGTTATTGGGCCAAATCTCCTCAGTTCTGTAAGGAAACTGAAGCCCTTTAGCCTGTGCTGGGTACCAGAGAGCTTACACTTACGATATTCTTGGGGTTAATCAGAGCTTTTGAAGACAGTTGTGGCTCATTGGTCTATTCTTTCCAAATTTATTCACTCTTGTACTTTGATTCCAAATCCACCACTGAAGTTTAACATCCTGCTTTGGTTGCCTTAGCCAGGACTAATAGCAATATGAATCCATTTAATGGAGAAGTAAGTTTCCATTTACCATTTCTTGCTACTTCCATGAAAAGTTGAGGTGCTGCAATTCATTCTGTTGTGTGATTTTAACCTCTCTTCAACCAAATTCAGACACGGGGAACCCATGCCTGTACTCCCAACTTTGCTCTAACCTGGGCCATATCTAATTTCTTCAAATGTTTCATACTTTCCCTTCCCTCACTCCCCACTTACCCAATTTTAGAAGAAATGATAAACCTTATGTCCTCAAATAAGAAAAACTGTGTAGCTTTAGGAAACATGGATCCTGCCTTTGAATACTGGTGCATCCTGCCCATGCACAGGACCAATGTTCTGAAACCTTTATTACCAACATTATGTTTTGCACTTCAAATGTTTTTACTGCATCTATCCTTATTACTGGACAGCTGTAAAGAGTTTGATAAGAGTCAATAGTGTATTTCAGATATAGCTTGGTTACACTTGAAACAAACCAAGAGTTAACAAACCTATGTATCCTGAGTGTTAAAACTCTACCATCGTATTTCTGAAAGCTATATTCTTTGAGTATGTTAAACTGCCTCCAGCCAATAATATGCAAAACAGATTTACTTTTAAAACATTATGCTTGCTTTATTCTGCATGTACTTGTTTTCCTCATGAAGTGGAGTCTTAGAATGATTGATACGGACTGCAAGCTGCAGAATTTGTGGCAGACAGTAGTAAAAATAATAATAAAGGAAACCAATCAAAATTGTAATTTGATCATGTTCTGTCATATATTTTTCTTAAATCTGTAAGTCTGTTTTGTCCATCTTGGTAGCTAGTATCCTGTATCTACAGGTAAAATAAGGATACTACAAAAAGTTCATGGAAAAATGGAATTTAAAGATCATGCACATTTTCCACACATTTTTGAAGACCTCTCATATAATGACACTGGTATAAAGTTTCTACTCATTTCAAGAAATACGTAATATTTAGTTAATTTGTAAAAGAAACTTACCTAGCAAAAGAAATGATCTTGGTTTCAAATGGCTTTGAAAACATGTATTAGAAAATTGCAGACAGAGCAGGCTGAAAAAAGTAATAATTTTCTCAGTGTCCTTTCCCTTTAGTAAATATTTTGAATAAAGAAAGAAGAAAAAAATAAATGGAGAAAATTTTTGAATAAGCTAAGCAATATGCAACAATCTAGCATAATAAAGCAATCTAATTTGGTTAGATATTTCATTGTAAGGGAAACAGAATGGGAAGAGAAATAGAATGAACTTAAATTATTTTCTCTTAAATTTACCTTTGTAGGCATCTGTCTTCGTACATGCAGCTGTTTGTTTAGAGGGAAGCTGGGAGTCACTGAAGCAAACATTGCTTTATATACACTATGATACTGGATCAATAATGCAACTGGTGCACTGAGCAAAGAGAGCTCAAGATAATGTTGCTGTTTTCCTTTACTGTTCGGTCAACAGCAAAGAGAACCAAAAGAATAGAAATAAAGTACAAAGAGAAATCTTCGTTTCCTGATTTCAGCTGCTATTTTCTCACCCCTAGGAAAGCATTGTGTGAGATTGTGTAATTCCCATCTTAAAAGGGAATTGTCGAATTAAAAAGAAATGTATCAAGGATGTTACTTCCACGCATACAAATCACCAGGGTCTCTTGAATGAGATACCAGTTAACTGTTAATATTTGAATAGTATTAGCATTATGTATCTTTTTCTCCATTCTTTTAATCTATTTGTTTTCTTATTTTTTAAAAGATTTATTTATTTGAGAGGCAGAGTTATAAGCAGAGAGAGGGAGAGACAGAGAGAGAGAGAGGGCCTCAATCCACTGGTTCACCCCTCAAATGGCCACAATGGCCAGTGCTGAGCAGATCTGAAGCAAGGAGCTTCCTCTGGGTCTCCCACATGCGTGCAAGGGACCAAGCACTTGGGCCATCTTTTGCTGCTTTCCCAGGCAATAGCAGAGAGGTGGGTCAGAAGATGAGCAGCCAGGACTGGAACATATATGGGATGCCAACGCTGTAGGCAGAGGCTTAACCTTCTACGCAACACTGCAGGCCCCTGTTTTCTTATTTTTTAGTGGGATTCTTAGAGCAATCATGTAGTTAAGTTTCATCTTTTTGAAAATCTAATCTATTTCTTGGCCGGTGCCAAGGGTCACTTGGCTAATCCTCTGCCTTGCGGCGCCAGCACCCCGGGTTCTAGTCCCAACTGGGGCGCCAGATTCTGTCCCAGTTGCTCCTCTTCCAGTCCAGCTCTCTGCTGTGGCCCGGGAGTGCAGTGGAGGATGGCCCAAGTGCTTGGGCCCTGCACCCGCATGGGAGACCAGGAGGAAGCACCTGGCTCCAAGCTTCAGATCGGTGCAGTGCGCCAGCCGTAGCAGCCATTTGGGGGGTGAATCAACGGAAGGAAGACCTTTATGTCGCTCTCTTTCTCACTGTCTAACTCTTCCTGTGAAAAAAAGTCTAATCTATTCCTGTCTTCTAATGGGGGTTTTTAAAACATTTACATTTAATGTGATTACTGATGCAGCTGGCTTAAACTCTACTTTTTTGCTATGTGCTTTCTTTTTGTACTATTTGTTCTTTGTTCTTTTTCACTTGCTTTTGTTTTTTATCTTTATTTTTATTTTACTTGAGAGACAGGAGGAGAGGCAGAGTGCCCCCATCTGTGAGTTCACTCTCCAAATGCCTACAACAGTGGGAAGCTGAGTCAGGAACCCAACCAGATCTGCCACATGGGTGTCAGGGACCCAACTACTTGAGCCATCACTGCTGCCTTCTAGGGTCCACATTAGCAGAAAACTGGGATCAGGAATGGAGCTTGGAGATGAGCCCAGGCAGGACTGGGTGTTCTTACTGACCGTATTTTAATTTTATTTATTTTCATTTTATTTTATTTTTTTGGCTTACAGAGTACTAACTCTTGGTTTTATAGTTTTAGTTATTGCTTCATGGTAAGGTATATAGTTTAAACTAGTTTCACTTTACCTTCAAAGGATACTATTCTACTTTGCCTATATAATAACCCTACAACTGGGTGCTGCTTAGGACATGTGCATACCATAGCAGAGTGAGTAGGATCAAGTCCCACCTTTGAGTCCCGACTTAATAGCTGATCCAGCATTCTTGCTAATGTGTACTGAAGGTTGGGGAGTGAACCAATGAATGGAAGGTACCTCTGTCTCTTTCTTGCTCCACCTTTTATGTTAAAATTAATTGAAAAAATACAAAAATATATTTCCTTTTTCAGCTTATGGGACTCTTATTTTTGTCCTGTATTTTATTTCTCTAAGTGTTTTTCTTTATAAAGATTTATTTAGATGAATTTTTCCCCAAAGAAGCCTTTTATTTAATGAGTACAAACTTCATAAGTACAACTTTAGGAATATAGTGGTTCTTCCCACCATACCCAACCTTCCACCCCGACTCCCACCCCAACTCCTCCTCCCTCTACTATTCCCTGTTCTATTCTCCATTAAGGGAAAAAAAAAAAAGGTTTCTCAACAGTCAAGACAAGGGCTGTTCAAGTCATTCCTTCCATAAGTGTCAATTTAACTTATGCGGATTTCCTTTTAGGTACTCTGTTATCACAGATCAGGGAGAACATATGGTATTTGTCCCTTTGGGACGGGCTTATTTCACTAAGTATGATGTTGTCCAGATTCATTCATTTTGTTGCAAACGACCGGATTTCATTTTTCTTTTTTTTACTGCTGTGTAGTATTTCGTAGAGTACATGTCCCATAATTTCTTTATTCAGTCTGCAGTTGATGGGCATTTAGGTTGATTTCATGTCTTAGCTATTGTGAATTGAGCTGCAATAATCATGGGGGTGCAAATAACTCTTTGATATGCTGATTTCATTTCCCTTGGGTAAATTCCAAGGAGTGGGATGGCTGGGTCATATGGTAGGTCCATATGCAGATTTCTGAAGTATCTCCAAACTGACTTCCATAGTGGTTTTACCAGTTTATTCCTAACCAAGTGGATTAGGGCACCTTTTCCCCTACATCCTTGCCAGCATTTGTTACCTGTTGATTTCTGTATGAAAGCCATTTTAACTGGGGTGAGGTAGAACCTCATTGTGGTTTTGATTTGCATTTCCCTGATGGCTAGTGATCCTGAACATTTTTTCACGTGTCTGTTGGCCTCTTTCGAAAAATGTCTAAGTCCTTTGACCATTTCTTCACTGGATTGTTTGTTTTGTTGTTGTGGCGTTTCTTGATCTCTTTATAGATTTTTGGATATTAATCCTTTATTAGTTGCATTGCTTGCAAATAATTTCTCCCATTCTGTTGGTTGCCTCTTCACTTTCCTGACTGTTTCTTTTGAAGTATAGAAACTTCTCAATTTGATATAATCCCATCTGTTGATTTGGGTGTGTGTCTGGGGTCCTTTCCAAGAACTCTTTGCTTGTGCCAATGTCTTGCAGGATTCCCCCAGTGTTCTCTAATAATTTAATGGTATCAGGTCATAGATTTAGGTCTTTAATCCATTTTGGATTAATTTTTGTGTAAGTTGTAAGGTAGGGGTCCTGCTTCATACTTCTACATGTGGAAATTCAGTCTTCCCAGCACCTTTGTTGAAGAGACTGTCCTTGCTTCAAGGATTGTTTTAGCTCCTTGGTCAAACATAGGTTGATTGTAGATGCTTGGATTGATATCTGGAATTTCTATTCTGTTCCATTGGTCTATTCATCTGTTTTTGTCCCGATACCAGGCTGTTTTGTAATATGTCTTGAAATCTCGAATTGTGATGCCTTGGTTTTGTTTTTTGTTGTATAAGATAGCTTTAGCTATTCGGAGTCTCCCATGTTTCCAAATGAATTTCAGTATCATTTTTTCTAGATCTGAGAATAATGTCTCTGGTATTTTGATTTGTATTGCATTGAATCTGTAAATTGCTTTTAGAAGAATGGACTTTTGATGATATTGATTCTTCCAATCTATGAACATGGAAAATGTTTCCATTGTTTGTATTTTCTTCTATTTCTTTCTTTAATGTTTTGTAATTCTCATTATAGAGATCTTTGACATCATTGATTAAATTTATTCCAAGGTATTTGATTTTTTTTTTTTTAGCTATTGTGAATGGGATTCATCTTAGAAGTTCTTTCCCAGCCACGGCATTATCTTTGTATACAAAGGCTGTTGGTTTTTGTGTATTGATTTTATATCCTGCTACTTCACCAAACCCTCATGAGTTACAATGGTCTCTTTGTGGAGTCTTTTGAATCCTCTATATATAGAATCAAGTCATCTGCAGATAGGTATAGTTTGACTTCTTCCTTCCCAATTTGTATCCCTTTGATTTATTTTTCTTGCCTAATGGCTCTGGCTAAAACTTCCAGAATATTGATGACAGTGGGAAGAGTGGACATCCTTGTCTAGTTCTGTACTCAGTGGGAATGCTTCCAACATTTTCCTATTCAATATGATGCTGGCCGTGGGTTTTTCATAAGTTGCCTTGATTGTGTTGAGGAATATTCCTTCTATATACAATTTGCTCAGAGTTCTCATCATGAAAGGGTGTTGTATTTTTCAAGTGTTTTCTCTGCATTTATTGAAGTAGTCATATGGGTTTTGTTCTTCAGTTTGTTAATGTGATGTATCACATTGGTTGATTTGTGAATGTTGAAGCATCTTTGCATACCAGGGATAAATCCCACTTTGTCCCACTTGATCTTTCGGTTGTTAGATTCAATGTATCGTTGGATTTGATTAGTCAGGATTTTGTGGAGGATTTTTGAATCTGTGTTCATCAGGGAAATTGGTCTGTAGTTCTACTTCTATGTTGTCTTTTCCTAGATTAGGAATTAAGGAGATGCTGGCTTCATAGAAAGAATTTGGGGGGATTCCTTCCCGTTCAATTGTTTTGAATAACTTGAGAAAAAATGGAGTTAATTCTTCTTTAAATGTCTGGTAGAATTTGGCAGTAAAGCCATCCAGTCCTGGGCTTTTCTTTGTTGGGAGGCTCTTTAGTACTGCTTCAGTTTCCATCTTGGTAATGGGTCTGTTTAGGTTTTCTGTGTCTTCATGGCTCAATTTTGGTAGGTTGTATGTGTCCAGGAATCTATCCATTTCTTCTAGGTTTCCCAATTTGTTGGCATACAGATCTTTGTAGTAATTTTTGAAGTTTTTTTTTTTTTTATTTCTGTGGTGTGTGTTATTACTTTACTTTTTCATCTCTAATTTTATTGATTTTGGTCTTCTCCCTTTTTTGGTTAGTTGGGCCAATGGTGTGTCAGTGTTGTTTATTTTTAAAAAAATAACTCTTTATCTTTCTGATCTTTTGTATTGTTTTTTGGTTTCAATTTCATTGGTTTCTTTAATTTTAATTATTTGTTTTCTCCTACTAGTTTTGAGTTTGGTTTGTTGTTTTTCTAGATCTTTGAGATGCATTGATAGCTCATTTAGTTGGTGCCTTTCTAATTTCTTGATGTTCGCACCAATTGCTATAAACTTTCCTCTTAACACTGCTTTTGTGGTATCCCGTAAATTTCAGTGTGCATGCATCTTTTAGTAAGAAGTGTGTCTTGTAGGCAGCAAATAGATGGTCTCACCTTATTCTCCAATGCTGCTATGGAGGGTCTTGGCTGCTGTGGTCCTAAGTTGTGTTCATCCTTGCCCTCCACATAGTTCTACTGTGTTCCTCCAATTGTATAGAGTTTCCTCTGTGGTTTCTCCCTAACTCTTCCCTGAAACTGCACTCTTTCAATTTTTTAAGAACTATCTTCTCCTAGCAAGGTCCCTCCCTACTCCACCATCTTAATCCAATCTCCTTATTAGATAGTTGATACTTTCACTGGTTAACATGTAGGGCTGGACAAGGCCAAAGCCAGCAGCCACTAACTTCATTCAGATCTCTTACATGGGTAGCAGGAACTCAAATACTCAAGCTATCATTTGCCCCTTCTTGCATGCACATTGGCAGGAAGCTGGATCAGTAGAAGAGGTGGGATGCCAACTGCGCTCCTGCTACTCTGGTGTAGGATGTAGCATCTCATGCGGTGGCTTAATATGCTGCACCACAACACATACCCTTCAGCTATTATTTAAATATTTTTTCTGTTTCTCCCCCTCATCTCCTTTGGAGACTACAATGGAAAGTTTTTTTTTTTTTTTTTTTTTTTTTTTTTTTAAACAGCTAACTGTTGTCTTGTTCATTTTTCAAAAAACAAACTTTTTTCCTCTGTGCTTCATTTCTGATAGTTTCTCATGCTGTGTTTCCAGATTCACTTATATTTTTCAGCAACAAACTAATCTGCTTATAATTACAGGCATGTATTTTTCATCTCAGTTATTATATTTCTATGTCTAGAAGTTTGAACTGATCTTTTTACATGTCTTATACATCATTGTGACCAGGCATAATTTTTCATCTGACTTCTTGAAAATGTGGAATGTTATAATCATTTTAACACACTTAACTGCTAAGTTAATCAAGTCTGTCATTACTGGGCCCATTTTGCTTGACTTACTTTTGTTGACATTCTAGATCATATTTTCCTGCCTCTTTTTGTATCTTTGTTTTTGTGTGTGTGGTAAGTTAGGTAGCAAAGTTTAGTGAAGAGAAAGAACAAAGAAAGTGTACCTGACAGACAGGAATTCAGCTCAGTAAAGAACTGGAGGCTGTATCTTGTAATTTTTTATTAGATGCTAAACATTGACATTTTACCATATTGAATGCTAGAGGACATTTTTGAAAATTTTACAAATATTCTCGAGCTTTGCTTTGAATGTAAATAAATAATTTGAAAACAGTTCATTATAAGCTTACTTTTTAAAAAGTATTTATTTTTTATTTATTTGTAAGGCAGAGTTACACAGAGAAAGAGGGAGTTATAAATAGGGAGATCGTTTATCCACTGGTTCACTCCCCAAATGGTTGCAATAGCCAGGGTTGGGTGAGACCAAAGCCAGGATCCAGGAGCTTCTTCAAGGTCTCCCATGTAGGTGGGTGCAGGGAATCAAGGACTCAGGCCATTTTGTACCACTTTCCCAGGAGCATTAGGGAGCTAGGTTGGAAGTGCAACAACCAAAACTTGAACTAGCACCCGTATAGGATGCCAGCATTGCAGGCTGCAGCCTAACCTGCTGCACCACAATGCTGCTGTTTGAGCTCCAAAGTCTATTCCCTTAGCTTTTTTTGAGTTCTATTGGTTTCCTTAGTTTGAGGTGGTTTCCCACAGGAATAGGCTGACCAATATTTCCCCAAAAACTAAATTGAGACCCTCTGAAAATGTCTATAGTTTTCTGTCTGGGCAAGCATTTCTTTGATATGTGCTACACAAATTTTAGCAGTCTTAGCCTCCTGGGACTTAGAGATCTGTACTTGGTCTATATACTTAGAGGTCAATACATAGATAGCTCTGGACTCTTCTGGGATTCTTACTCTATGCTCTGCATCTTGGAATCTCTCTTCAGTGAGTTACTGTGATACCTAGGGTCTACCTCTTTGATCATCTTTCTATCAGAAACTGCTGTGCAAAATTGCCTGATGTGCTTTGTCTTTATTTTTAAAATGTTTCATTCTTCTTGTTTCATATGGGATGTAACTTAGTTCTCTGTCACAATTGATAGCAGAAATCTTTTTAAACTGTATTTGATTTAGAGTTTAGCAACTTACCAAAATATATTTTGAGAATTGAAAAAAAAATCCACCTGCATTTGCAAGAAGTGTTTTGAATTTGAATAAATTTCATCAGTTTCTGGAGTTTCCTTGGTTAATCTGTCATCGGTTAACATGGATATGCAAGCCCTCAATCAATTTGTTACTGAGTTTTTTATGTAGAAAATTGGTGCAATAACCAGCCTCTGATTTTCGTAGTAATAATTTAAAGACAAATTAACAACATCAGACCATGGTTTAAGGAATCTTTTGAAAGAGTACTCAATGAATGCAGGTTATCACAGTATATATTTTATGACTAAAACCAAAGCAGAAGCAGATTTTTCCATTTCTAGAATTCTGTAATTCTGTTTATATGATATCTTCAGGGTAGGACAATCAAATTTAGAATTGTCTTTTCAATATTTGCTAAGAACTCTTTAAAAGGAATTCTCCCATGTTCAGCATAAATGAAGATCAAAGGTTTTTGCTAAAATGAAATAAAAGATTTAGGATTATAATTTTTTACTTGAATAATTAGCTTTTGGAATAAAAGATGAATAACAATAAAAATAAATAAATTCTTATTAAAGTTTTATTTTTTTATTTGAGAGACAAAAAGAGATAAAGAGCTCTAATTCATGGGTTCACCCCCCCCCCCCCCCCGCAGATGCCCACAGTTGCTATGGCTGCTCTTGTCTGAAGTTGGGAGCCAAGGAAAACAATCCAGGTCTCTTATATGAGTGGTAGGTATCCAATTACTTCAGCCATCATGCACTATCTCCCTGAGAGTGCATTAGCAGGAAGCTGGAGTCAGGAATGGAGCTGATGTTTAAACCCAGGCATTCCAAAATGGGATGCAGATATCACCATCATCATCTTATCTACTAGGCCCAACACCTACCCATGAAGTGGATTATTTCATTGTGACTTTCCTAAAGACATTATTGACTTATGAGAGTTATTTCTCTTTTCTCTGCCTACATGTATACATGTATGTGCATATATGTGTGTCTATGCTTATGTGCGATATATGTGTATATAATAATGCTAATAGAAGAAGAACTGCTAATAATAGAAGAATTGCATGGCTATCAATTACCACTCTGATCACATCATTAGAGAAATCTGCCTTATTTAATGTCCTGCAACATGTTACTAATTTATTAGGACTAGAATACACATCTCATAACTCCAATCTGGTAAAGTTTTTGTATTTCCCCTTCTGTTTAAATTTTAGAGGTAAAAGAAAAATTATGGAAAATGATTATTCTATGTCACAACTCATTTTATGCTATTGAAATAATTTAATTGTTTTTTTTTAACTCTCTCCCCCTCTTTTTTAGCAACAACAACAAAAAAACTATAAGAGTAGCAATTGAGTGTGACAATTGAATGTGGTTAACATTGATCATATATGTTTAGTATTGAATCACAAAATCATTTTACTTAGATATTCATACTGTCACCATATTTCTTCATCAAATATGACAATAGTCATTGCAAGTAACAGTTTCTTATAGTTTTTGGAATATCACACATAATTTATCCAATGAACACATCATCAATCCATCATTCCAATAATCCTGCACCAATCCCCAACAAAATACTATAGCTCAAGTTGCTAGAAACTACACTTGCCCTCTAATCACACTTCAGCTTTCAGATCAATTGTCTTAATGTAGGGCAATTTCTCTTTCACTTAAAAAAAAAGTTGCATTGCATGTAGCACTTTTTACAAGTAATATCTTTGGTGGATCAAATGACCACATCTTATTTACAATGCCTCCTCTGAAGAGGTGGAGTCTTTCACTACTGTTTGTGTTATGCTGCCTTGTGACTTACTTTGATCAATAAAATATGATAGAGGTGACTTTCTGAGGGACTCGGGGCTTTGAAGCTTTTCTTTGGTCTTCTTGGACCCTGTCTACTGTGAGATAAGAGACCATATGGAGAGAGACCCAGGTATCACAGCTGTGGCGGTCATTTCAGCTGGGACAAGTGAATGGGCCCAGTTGACAAATTGTTCAATCACAAAATCACAGCAAATGTTACTTTATGTCACTAAGTTTTATGCTAGTTTTTTACATAGCAAGAAGCAAGTGGATACAGTACTGAATAATTGTCCCTTCCCACAATTGCTTTCTTTTTAACTGTATTTGTTTCAAAGGCAGAGGGAAAAAGAGACAGGGGTATAATTTCTATCCATTGGTTCAGCCCCCAAAATGTCTGCAATATCCAGGGATGGGCCAAGCTGATGCCAAGAGTCTGGAACTCAGTCCAGGTCTGCCATGGACATGTTAGGGACTCAAGTACTTGGAGCATCACTTGCTGGCTACCAAAATGAATTAACTGGAAGTTGGACTTAGAAGCAAATCAGGGGCTTCAACCTAGGCACTCCAAAATGGGATGCAGCACCCCAAGTTGTGTCTTAATTGCCATGTCTAATTCCTGCTGTCTCTTGTTACTTTAAATCAGTTTTTCTAACATCTTGCTTCTCTCCTCTGGGTCATCAAAAAGTCTTTCATTTGTTATAATACTTTCTGTATAGTCTACTCCATTTATTATTTTTTAAAATTTTTTATTTGACAGGTAGAGTCATAGACAGTGAGAGAGAGAGAGACAGAGAGAAAGGTCTTCCTTCCACTGGTTCACTCCCCAAATGGCTGCTATGGCCAGCGCTGAGCCAATCTGAAGCCAGGAGCCAGGTGCTTCCTCCTGGTCTCCCATGCGGGTGCAGGGCTCGAGCACTTGGGCCATCCTCCACTGCCTTCCTGGGCCACAGCAGAGAGCTGGACTGGAAGAGGAGCAACTGGGACTAGAACCTGGCGCCTGTATGGGATGCCAGCACCGCAGGCAGAGGATTAACAAGTGAACCACAGCACTGGCCCCTCCATTTATTATTAAGTATACCATATGTTATATAATAAAGACAATATCTTTGTAAAAATCTTAGTTTTATTCTCCTAGAATCCTTAAATAAACAGATGGCAATGATATTCTGTTTTATGATGATGAAGCAATGCTTTGCATTACTGTAATACCTTTCTTTAGAGAGACTCTCTTGGCCTTGTAGACATGATCTCACCATTCCTCTAATCGTGCAATCAGATAGATAAAATGCAATGAGCAAACTTAATCTCTTCATGGAATTTCTGGCTCTGATTAGACCTTGCTAGTGCTCTTCTCTCTTGCTGAACTACTATACCTATACTATATATATTAGGTGGTCCATATAGGAAATAGTTATAAATGCATAAAAATGTTTTATTTTGTTTACATAGAATGAAGGAGTAGGCAAGTTAGAGTTCTCAGGTTTATTTAAGGAAGGAAAAAATGAAATAAAAAATCCTCACCAGGCCGGCACTGTGGCTCACTAGGCTAATCCTCTACCTTGTGGCACCGGCACACCGGGTTCTAGTCCCGGTTGGGGCACCGGATTCTGTCCCGGTTACCCCTCTTCCAGGCCAGCTCTCTGCTGTGGCCAGGGAGTGCAGTGGAGGATGGCCCAAGTCCTTGGGCCCTGCACCTCATGGGAGACCAGGAGAAGTACCTGGCTCCTGCCTTCAGATCAGCGCGGTGAGCCGGCCACAGCACACCGGCCACGGCGGCCATTGGAGGGTGAACCAACGGCAAAAGGAAGACCTTTCTCTCTGTCTCTCTCTCTCACTGTCCCCTCTGCCTGTCAAAAAAAAAAAAAAAAAAAAAAAGTTAAAAAAAAATCCTCACATATTCTCCATCTGATTCCTAGTATTTTCCTCTTAAATTCTTGTACTTTAGGATTTAAAATGATCACTTTGACTACTTCTATGGATTATGTGACATGAGTAACTGCTAAAGTTTTATTGTGTGTTGGAAGGTTTTGGAAGTGCCATGTTTGTTAGCAAGTGCCTTTTTTGTGAAACTTCTGTGACAATACTTTTTGTAGTAGTCTTAACCCCATCACACAACATACCCCTTCATGTTCCTAAGTTCCAATAAGAATTTGTCTTTAAAATATATGGCCTAGGAACACATTAGATTAGGATGAATGTCTCTAGTCTGTGAATTTACCAAAATTAAAATTTTTGTATATGTGCTTTTGTTCTGTTTTCTTTTTCTTTTCTTTTCTTTTTTTTTTTTTTTTGACAGGCAGAGTGGACAGTGAGAGAGAGAGACAGAGAGAAAGGTCTTCCTTTGCCATTGGTTCACCCTCCAATGGCCGCCGCGGCCGGCGCGCTGTGGCCGGCTCACCGTGCTGATCCGATGGCAGGAGCCAGGTACTTCTCCTGGTCTCCCATGGGGTGCAGGGCCCAAGGACTTGGGCCATCCTCCACTGCACTCCCTGGCCACAGCAGAGAGCTGGCCTGGAAGAGGGGCAACTGGGACAGAATCCGGTGCCCTGACTGGGACTAGAACCCGGGGTGCCGGCACCGCAAGGTAGAGGATTAGGCTAGTGAGCCGTGGCGCCGGCCCTTGTTCTGTTTTCTTGGAAAAGGGTATTTAGGGTTCATCAGTTTTTCAATGAACATGTTGTCCTCCAGTTTTGAAGCAGTATCCTAGGAGCCTGGATTTTATGACATTTCTCTATTCTTGCTTCATTTTCACCAAAAATTAGGTCTCCATAGCATCAGTCACATAACCCAAATATAAAATGTCCTACAAAAGGACACATAGGGACCCAAAGTCAGTCCTAGGAAATGAGCAGTGAGATTAGATCAGGGAGGACACTTTTCAACATATTAGGGGCCATTATATTCCATTGGAATTATCAAGTCATGTTTTGCAAATCACAGTGTAGCTCAATAAGAATTACCTGGGCCTATACCAGACAAAATACATAGGAACTTTGCTGGGCAACGTCCAGAAATCTGTGTTTAGTTGAATTTCTTTGATTCTCACGACATGGAAGTTTGAGAACACCAATAGAAAACTACAAACTTTTTCCTTTTAATAACAATTGGAATTAAACATGTCAAATGCATAGTGCATTTTGAAAATATAGTGGGAGTTATATCCAGCTAATCATATGGTTAAATTAATGTTATGCTGGATTGGTTATGGTCTTTTTTTTTTTTTTTTTTTGGAAAGTGATGTTGTGCATGTACAAAAAGGGAAAACTGACATCCCTTTGTTGAGACTGTTTATAAAATGCTAGCTTTCGCTAGAACATTTAGATGGCACCATGTCTGTCTGGTGGGAAAAGGTTTTCAGCTCTTGTCTGTTGATCTTGAGGTTTTGTTGCACTGGGGAATGAAACACTCAGTGTGTTTATATCCATGGAAGCAGAAAGCGCTTTCGTTCCCCTAGCCCCTTCTTTCTAAGATGTCATATCTTGAAGAAAAACAAAACAGAAAAGGAACAAATTTATTCTCAGGGAGCTTGGAGGAGCATGAATTATTTATTCTTAGAAATCCTCTACTATCTTTGCATGAAAGAGAGCCCTATTATTAAAAGTGAATGTTTCTTTTTCTGCATGTCAATAACTGGGAGATCAGAATGGACTGGCTGTTAGATAGCTTCCTCCTTGGAGACTCAGCTCCCCAAGGCAGCCTCTGCAGCAGCTGAGTTATTTTTCAAGACAATAAAATCATTGGAACTGATATATTAACACCCACAATTGATGTGACAGGGGTCTGCCACTGAGACAGTCTAAGAGGAAGAAAAGGCCATTAAAGTGATCCCAATTACCTTTTAATTATGAATTAGAACATTTGCATAAATCATAGCATAGAAAATTTCCGGGTGCATATGCATGTATGTGTTTAAATTGCCTGGGTTTATTAGGCTCCTTATTTTCTTTCAGCTAGGTGGAGCAGTAAATTCTCTACTACCTTCATCTTGGAACAGAGGAAGTCAATTCTTCTTGCCTGGGGAAAAATTTAAATTTTCCCTTGATGCTAGTAATCTCATTTTCTTCCCAAGCCCTTGTGCAAATGAGAACAATCGTTTTGTCTTTTCTAGTTCATACTGGGCTTCTCTAGAGCTGAAAGAACATGGTGCTTTCTTGAGAAAATAAATTTTGGTTAGGAAGAGGCAGTTGGGTAGTTCAATCCTGGAGCGATGGGGAATGAGGGAGAATTACAAATTGGGCTTGTCATTCTGCTGGGCAGTGGCTTTGGGAATTATAGCCTCCTGTGGCCTACCCAACAACAGATTGTCTTTGCTTCCGGGTAAGTGGTAAGCTGGAGACTGCTAGCATTTTGCTCCTGCAAATAAAATACTTGTTTTTTGGTATCAGCTCTTCTTGTCTTTGTCAGAGTTGAGAGACACCCAGTATTTGAAACCATTATCATATAAACTCCTCTTTGTCCAATGTGTGCATACTATCCAGCCACATTAGAGAAAATGCAGGATTTACTAACTTCCCTTTGTTAAAATAGGAACTTTTGAAAGAAAAATGTGAAGGGAGCTGTAAGGTGACATTTGGAAGAAAGCTAGTTGATCTTTGGTGTCACAGCCACCCACCACCATCTTTGGCATCCCCCACCCTCACAGTGGCTCAGGGCCTTTGTGCCGGTGACAGTCACCCCTGTCTCACTCCTGATTTCCATCTTTCTCCTCTTCCTTCCTTTCTTTTCCCTCTTATTATCTAGGAGCTCAATATATTCCTATGAAGAGAAAGATTAGAAACAACCCAAACGCCCATCAATAGAGCTGGTTAAATAAAGTGTGGCACATCCATTTAATGAAATACAATGGAGCTGTAATAAAGAATGGAGGGGCTCCATGTACTGATAAGAAGAGATCTCCAAGATTTACTGTTAAGAGAAAAATAAAGGGCACAGAGCAGTGTGCATGTTGTATCTTTTGTGCAGAAAAGTGGTGAGGGAGTCAGAATCTATATCCTCATTTCCTTGAATATGCTTTTAAAAAACCGCAGTATGAAACATTAAAAACCCTCAACAACAGTGGTTAATGTTGAGAAGGGAAGTGATTATCTGGTGGGTGTGAGAGGGGAGATAACTTACTTTATCTTTTGGTGTTTTATTTATTTTTTAATTTACAAAATGAGCTTTTCATTGAAGTTAGCATAGATTTACAAAGAGCCATGGTCTGCAGCTTAAAGTGCTCCTCTGTTATCAGTATCTGCATGGAGACAAAGAATACCACCTGGATCTCAGCAGCCCCTCAGATGTGTCTGCTCCCCTGTGATAACTGCTGTTGCGACATCTCAATCCTGTTAAAGCTTAATCTTCGGAAAGAACAAAGTCATACTTCTCCTACAAGCAAAAAATTCTCAAAGGTTTTATTTAAATCATTAGTTAATAAGGAGACTGGCAAGATATTGCTGTGGTTAAATTTCATGTCAACATCACTGGCCCAGATTAACTACCATTTCTGCGATGGTATTTCCAGGTGAGACTGACATTTGGATCAGAGGACCCAGAAAAGTAGATAGCCCTGCTCAGTGAGGGTGGCTACCATTCACTCTGCTGAGGATCTGAACAGAAGAAAAAGCAGAAGGTAGAACTCACCCTCTTTTTCCCTCATTGACTGGGACATATTATCTTATCTTCTCTGGCTCTTAGGGTGGGATTCACAACATCTGTTCCCCAGGTTCTCAGGCCTCTGAATAAACACTGCGGTCCACCACCCGGATCTCTAGCTTCCAAATAGACTGTGGGACTCCATAACATGTATATCACCTCTGGGTTCTGATTTTCTGGAGAACTCTAACTAATATGGATATTAAAAACAGACAAAAATTGATAAAATTTCAGAGAATCTGATAAACAGATAAATATACAGACCATTAGGAATACTGACATAGATTGGTTAATTGACTCAAAATTAATTGTTATTCATGAGGCCATAATCACATCTTCAGATAAAATCCTTTTGTGAATCTACAAACAAGAATAATTGTACACTTCCCCACTGTCTAGTTTATAGAGCTGTAACATAGCACGAAGACCATGAGAGGTGCACAGCCCTGAGAGAGTCCGATCTGAGGGAAGGGGTGTTAGTAGAAAGCAGCCAGTCTACTCATGACAAATCGATGTGGCCGTCTTCCCAACTTTATTTACAAAAGTAGGGAAATGGCTGGATTTGACTCATAGATTAGTTTGCTGACTTCTGACCTAATTCTTCTACACACGTAGAATTTACTGTAACCATAATATTGATATCGGAATTTAGTCCCTTAAAACATACGTGAAATGTGGCCCCTTAAAGTTCCCCAAAAGTCCCACCTGGGGTACCATATGATATTGGAATTTGGGGTGCCATATGATATCACCATATGCTTATTAATAAGTTCCCAATATTGATAAGCCTGTGTGAGTTCTTTCCTAATATTCAGAGAAGAATTCTGAATACCAGCATAAATGAACAAGGCAGCATGGTACATTTTAAGTTTTTATTTAGTGCGAAAGATGCATAGGAGAGAGAGCTTTATCTATAGGAGAGAAATAGATCTGGGTTCATACCAAGTACCAGGAATCAGCCATGTGGAGGAGCATCCAGGCCACGAAGCATAGGGTGGGTTGACCTGAAGGCCATGCGCCCTGAAGACACAGGGCTACAGCCAGCTCCCTACTGGCAAGAGGCCAGGGTGAGGAAAAAGGAGGAAAGGGGTTGGACATACCCTGTCCCGTGCTTTTAATCCACTTCCAAAGGGGAGTGGTTAATTAACCTGATTGGCTGGTAGGTGCTCAGGTGTGGTCAGGTAGGGGCATGAGGTCACACAGGGGCATGGTGAAGGCGAGGTCTTCCAGCTCACAAAGCTAATCAATTTTAACCTGTATGCCTGTCTACTTCACTATTTCAGGAAATGTTTGATCAGGGAGGAGGTACAAGTTGCAGATCGCTTCACTGTTTAAGGAAGTTTCCAAAAATTCGACTTAATCAAAATCAGCCTATTCAGCTTTTCAAGAGGCAGAACAAAAGACAACTTGCTTTTTAAGAATCATGGAAAGCATCACTTCAAAATGTTAGGTAGGAGGGTAGATGTTAGCCTATGTATGCGAAAGCGAAAAGACAAGAAGTTCAGATGGGAAGGAATGCAGCAGCCCTAAAAGCATACTTTGGAAACATCCAGGTATTTCCACTCATCAGCAGTCCTGCCCATGACCTTGCAGGTGTGTCTCAGCCTTCCCCACTGGAGCCATCCCAGGAGAATCTTCCTGGCCCAGTGCCAAGGGGTCCTTTGGGTCTGATAATACTGTGTAATAAAACTTTGGGAGGAGTTTCATGAATTTTACATTCCAAAAGCCCTTTGCCCAGCAATATCCCAGAAAAAGAAGGAGAAATAGCAGGAAGAATTGGACCCCATACCCATACAAACCCTAGTCTAAATGCACACTGGACACTCAGTTCCTTGCTGAGTTGTCAGCCTAGCCTGTTGGGTATATGGCTTCACTAAACTTTATAAGTTTGCTTACCGCCAGTCTGTGTCACATCTGAAATTCTTTTATTATGGGAAGACAAGAACCTCTGTTCCAATGATCTCCAGGGGTATCTTTTTGGCAACCCAGCCAGTAAAAAAAATCAGAGGTAAGTCTGAGTAGCCTCACCTGCAGGTTTGAATTCTCCAAGCCTAGCCTACTTCTGTCTTTCCTCCTGCATTGTCTATCTTGCTCAGTGGCAGCGATGATCTCTTTATACTGCATTGGTGCAGGTACGAGTCTAGTAGGTAACTGCCACCTAGGGTGCTTGCTGCAAGACGACTCCTGTGGTAGGATAAGCTGGGTGTGCAGCAGGACGATTGCATTAGGCACCCCATCAGTTTGAAGACCATGACCACATTCCATAAGTACACTGTGAAAGTCCATACCTGCCCACTCCTCTGGGCCCATCAGGAGGACTGAGGTCTCCATCTCTACACTCTCTTTCCTAAACTCATTAACTTATCCCCCTTGGCCCTTCTCAATTTTTTATGGCCTGCCCTTTGTCTTACAAGTCAGGAAGGGAGGAGGGGCACTGCAGCCAAGACTGATGGCCTTGTTCAGAGGACCCTGTGATAAGAAAGCAGCAAGATTTTCTGCTTGTAGGAAGTTTCACTCTTTTAAGTTCAAGATCTATTTTTACTTACCCCCCCCCCCCCTTTTTTTCTGACAGGCAGAGTTAGAGATAGAGAGAGACAGAGAGAAATGTCTTTCTTTTTCCGTTGGTTCACCCCCCAAAATGGTTACTACGGACAGTGCACTGCGCAATCCGAAGCCAGGAGCCAGGTGCTTCTTCCTGGTCTCCCATGCGGGTACAGGGCCCAAGCACCTGGGCCATCCTCCATTGCCTTCCGGGCCACAGCAGAGAGCCGAGACAGATCCGGCGCCCCAACTGGGACTAGAACCCAGGGTGTCAGCGCCCCAGGTGGAGGATTAGCCGAGTGAGCCTTACTTAACCCTTTCAACCCCTCAGCTAGACTGTACTTTCCCCATGCTTATACTGTTTAAATTAAATTGGTGGGTCTTTTCTTCAGATCTTTTATCTTAAAAGGCTTTTTGATTTATTTAAATTGTTCTAAGCAATGGGATGATAACATGTGCTAGTATTTCTGTTGAAAGTTTTTCTTTGCTTTTGTAACTGGCTTAGGAAACAAGGATGTTGTGTGTCATGGGGAAGTTTACTTGTGATCTCTTTGTCTTTATTGAGTTTTGATTGCTTAGAGAGTGCTGAGTCTTAAAGGAGTTAAGATTATCTACCTGGTTTAAAATGTTTGAGTAGCTCAACTTTACATCCTTTTAGTTTGATTGAATTTAGTTCAATCTCTGGTTAAAACACCCTGATTATGGATTATTACCATTTTTGAACTTTATTTATTCATATTTAAATTTTATTTAAGGTACACAAATTTCATGTATTTTATATATACAGATTTAGGAGCATTTGGTACTTTCACTCTACCCTCCCTCTCACCCACACTTCCACCCTTCTTTCTCCTTCCTCTCTTATTCCCACTCTTAATTTAAAAAAATATCTATCTTTAGTTTACTTTATACTCATAGATTAATCCCACACTAAGTAAAGGGTTCAGTAAACAGTATGAAGAAAACAATACTATTCCTCAAAAGTCAAGACAAGGGTTAGAAACAATCATTGAATCTCAATATGTCAATTTAACTCCAATACATTACATTTTAGGTACTCTATTAGTTACCACAGACCAGAGAAAACACATGGTATCTGTCCTTTTGGAATTGACTTATTTCACTAAGTATAATGGTTTCTAGTTATATCCAATTTGTTGCAAAACACAAGATTTCATTTTTTTAATCCCTGAGTATTAATCTGTAGTGTATATATACCATAATTTCTTCATCCAGTCTTCAGTTGATAGACATCTGGGTTGATTCCATATCTTAGCTATTGTGAATTGAGCTGCAATGAACATGGGGGCACAGATAATTCTTTCATACACTAAATTGTTTTGCTTTGGGTAAATTCCCAGGAGTGGGATATCTGGGTCATATGGTAGAGCTATTTTCAGTTTCTTGAGGTATCTCCATGCTGTCTTCCATAATAGCTGCACCAGTTTACATTCCCATCAACAGTACATTAGAGTACCTTCCCCTCGCCCCCACATCCTTGTCAGCACTTATTGTTTGTTGATTTCTGTATGAAAGCCATTCTAACTGGAGTGAGGTGAAATGCTGTCTGTGGGTTTGTCATAAATTGCCTTGATTGTGTTGAGGAGTGCTCCTTCTATACCCAATATGCTTAAGTTTTTCATCATGAAAGTATGCTGTGATTTATCAAAAGCTTTTCTGCATCTATTGAGCTAATCAGATGGTTTTTGTCCTTCAGTTTGTTAGTGTGCTGTATCACATTTATTGGTTTGCAAATGTTGAATCATCCTTGCATACCAGGGATAAATCACACTGGGTCTGGGTGAATGATTTTTCTGATATGTTTTTGAGGATTTTTTGCATCTATGTTGTTGAGGGATATTGGTCTATAGTTCTTTCTCTGTTGTTTCTTTTACTAGTTTAGGAATTAGGGTAAAGTGGCTTCATTGAAGGAGCTTGGGATTCCCTTCATTTCAATTGTTTTAAATAGCTTGGGAAGAATTGGTATTAGTTCTTCATTAAATGCCTGATAGAATTCAGCAGTGAAGCCATTCAGTCCTGGGCTTTTCTTTATTGGCAGTGTTTTTATTACTGATTTAATTTCTATCTTGGTTTCTATATCTTCATGACTCAATTTTGTAGATTGTGTTCAGGAATCTCCATTCTGTTTTATTTTTCTGTTTGTTAGCATATAGCTATTTGCAATAATTCCTGATTTTTTTATTTTTGTGCTATCTGTTTTTTTTTTATTTTTTCAAGATATATTTTATTTTTAAAATTTTTTTTTTAAACTTTTATTTAATGCATATAATTTTCCAAAGTACGACTTATGGATTACAATGGCTTCCCCCCCATACCGTCCCTCCCACCCACAACCCTCCCCTTTCCCACTCCCTCTCCCCTTCCATTCACATCATGATTCATTTTCGATTATCTTAATATACAGAAGATCAGCTTAGTATACATTAAGTATGGATTTCAACAGTTTGCTCCCACACAGAAACATAAAGTGAAAAATAATAGATGATTTTTTTAAATGATGATGAAATCAGAGCAGACCTATTGTCATGTTTAATCCCAGTGAGAGTCAAGTTGGGAATTGATAATTTCTTTTTTTTTTTTTTTTTTACAGAGGATCAGTTTAGTATGCATTAAGTAAGGATTTCAACAGTTTGCACCCCCATAGAAACACAAAGTGAAATATATTGTTTGAGTACTCGTTATAGCATTAAATCTCAATGTACAGCACATTAAGGATATAGATCCTACATGAGGAGTAAGTGCACAGTGACTCCTGTTGTTGACTTTACCAATTGACACTCCTGTCTATGGCATCAGTAATCTCCCTATGCTCCAGTCATGAGTTTCCAAGGCTATGGAAGCCCTCTGAGTTCTCTGACTCTTATCTTGTTTAGACAAGGTCATAGTCAAAGTGGAGGTTCTCTCCTCCCTTCAGAGAAAGGTACCTCCTTCTTTGATGACCTGTTCTTTCCACTGGGATCTCACTCGCAGAGATCTTTTGCCAGAGTGTCTTGGCTTTCCATGCCTGAAATACTCTCATGAGCTTTTCAGCCAGCTCCGAATGCCTTTAGGGCTGATTCTGAGGCCAGAGTGCTATTTAGGACATCTGCCATTCTATGAGTCTGCTGAGTATCTCACTTCCCATGTTGGATCACTCTCCCCTTTATTTACTCCATCGGTTAGCGTTAGCAGGTACTAGACTTGTCTATGTGTTCCCTTTGACTCCCAGTCCCTTCACCATGACCAACTGTGAACTGAAACTGATCACCTGGAACAGTGAGATGGCATTGGTACATGCCACCTCGATGGGATTGAATTGGAATCCCCTGGTATGCTTCCAACTCCACCACTTGGGGCAAGTCAGCCTGAGCATGTCCCAAATTATACATCTCTTCCCTCTCCCATTCCCACCACCATGTTCAACAGGGATCACATTTCAGTTAATTTTCAACACTTAAGAATAACTGTGCATCAATTACAGATCTAAACCAGTCATATTAAGTAGAACAGACAAAAAAAAACTACTAAGAGGGATAATGTATTAAGTTGTTCATTAACAGTCAGGGCTATGCTGATCAAGCCACCATTTCCCATAGTGTCCACCTCACTCCAACAGGTTTCCCTCTTGGTGTTCAGTCAGTCGTCACCGATCAGGGAGAACATATGGTATTTGTCCCTTTGGGACTGGCTTATTTCACTCAGCATGATGTGTTCCAGATTCCTCCATTTTGTTGCAAATGACTGGATTTCGTTGTTTCTTACTGCGGTATAGTATTCTAAAGAGTACATATCCCATAATTTCTTTATCCAGTCTATCGTTGATGGGCATTTAGGTTGGTTCCAGGTCTTAGCTATTGTGAATTGAGCTGCAATAAACATTAGGGTGCAGACCGCTTTTTTGTTTGCCAATTTAAATTCCTTTGGGTAAATTCCAAGGAGTGGGATGGCTGGGTCGAACGGTAGGGTTATCTTCAGGGTTCTGAGGAATCTCCAGACTGACTTCCATAGTGGCTTGACCAGTTTGCATTCCCACCAACAGTGGGTTAGTGTCCCTTTTTCCCCACATCCTCGCCAGCATCTGTTGTTGGTAGATTTCTGCATGTGAGCCATTCTAACCGGGGTGAGGTGAAACCTCATTGTGGTTTTGATTTGCATTTCCCTGATTGCTAATGACCTTGAACATTTTTTCATGTGCCTGTTGGCCATTTGGATTTCCTCTTTTGAAAAATGTCTATTGAGGTCCTTGGCCCATCTCTTAAGTGGGTTGTTGGTTTTGTTTTTGTGGAGTTTCTTGATCTCTTTGTAGATTCTGGTTATTAACCCTTTATCTGTTGCATAGTTTGCAAATATTTTTTCCCATTCTGTCGGTTGTCTCTTCACTCTCCTGACTGTTTCTTTTGCAGCACAGAAACTTCTCAATTTGATGCAATCCCAATAGTTGATTTTGGCTTTGACTGCCTGTGCCTCCCGGGTCTTTTCCAGAAATTCTTTGCCTGTGCCAATATCTTGAAGGGTTTCTCCAATGTTCTCTAGTAACTTGATGGTGTCAGGTCGTAGATTTAGGTCTTTAATCCATGTTGAGTGGATTTTTGTGTAAGGTGTAAGGTAGGGGTCTTGCTTCATGCTTCTGCACGTGGAAATCCAATTTTCCCAGCACCATTTATTGAATAGACTGTCCTTGCTCCAGGAATTAGTTTTAGATCCTTGATCAAATATAAGTTGGCTGTAGATGTTTGGGTTGATTACTGGTGTTTCAATTCTGTTCCATTGGTCTATCCATCTGTTTCTGTACCAGTACCATGCTGTTTTGATTACAACTGCCCTGTAGTATGTCCTGAAATCTGGTATTGTGATGCCTCCGGCTTTGTTTTTGTTGTACAAGATTGCTTTAGCTATTCGAGGTCTCTTGTGCCTCCATATAAATTTCAGCACCATTTTTTCCAGATCTGAGAAGAAGGTCTTCGGTATCTTGATTGGTATTGCATTGAATCTGTAAATTGCTTTTGGGAGAATGGACATTTTGATGATATTGATTCTTCCAATCCATGAGCATGGAAGATTTTTCCATTTCTTGGTATCCTCTTCTATTTCTTTCTTTAAGGTTTTGTAATTTTCATCGTAGAGATCTTTAACGTCTTTGGTTAAGTTTATTCCAAGGTATTTGATTGTTTTTGTAGCTATTGTGAATGGGATTGATCTTAGAAGTTCTTCCTCAGCCATGGCATTGTCTGTGTATACAAAGGCTGTTGATTTTTGTGCATTGATTTTATAACCTGCTACTTTGCCAAACTCTTCTATGAGTTCCAATAGTCTCTTAGTAGAGTTCTTTGGGTCCCCTAAATACAGAATCATGTCATCTGCAAAGAGGGATAGTTTGAGTTCTTCCTTCCCAATTTGTATCCCTTTAATTACTTTTTCTTGCCTAATAGCTCTGGCTAGAACTTCCAGAACTATATTGAATAGCAGTGGTGAGAGTGGGCATCCCTGTCTGGTTCCAGATTTCAGTGGAAATGCTTCCAACTTTTCCCCATTCAATAGGATGTTGGCTGTGGGTTTTTCATAGATTGCTTTGATTGTATTGAGGAATGTTCCTTCCAAACCCAGTTTGCTTAGAGTTTTCATCATGAACGGGTGTTGTATTTTATCAAATGCTTTCTCGGCATCTATTGAGATAATCATATGGTTTTTCTTCTGCAGTCTGTTAATGTGGTGTATCACATTGATTGTCTTGCGCACATTAAACCATCCCTGCATACCAGGGATAAATCCCACTTGGTCTGGGTGGATGATCTTTCTGATGTGTTGTTGCATTCTATTGGCGAGAATTTTATTGAGGATTTTTGCATCTATGTTCATCAGGGATATTGGTCTGTAATTCTCTTTCAGTGCTGCATCTTTCTCTGGCTTAGGAATTAAGGTGATGCTGGCTTCATAGAAAGAATTTGGGAGGACTCCCTCTTCTTCGATTGTTCTGAATAGTTTGAGAAGAATTGGAGTTAGTTCTTCTTTAAACGTCTGGTCGAATTCAGCAGTGAATCCATCTGGTCCTGGGCTTTTCTTTGTTGGGAGGGCCTTTATTACTGTTTCAATTTCTGTCTCAGTTATGGGTCTGTTTAGGTTTTCGATGTCTTCCTGGTTCAATTTAGGCAGGTTGCATGTGTCCAGGAATCTATCCATTTCTGATAGGTTTCCCTGTTTGCTGGCATACAAGTCCTTGTAGTAATTTCTGATGATTCTTTTTATTTCTGTGGTGTCTGTTGTTACATTTCCTTTTTCATCTCTGATTTTATTGATTTGGGTCTTTTCTCTTCTTTTTTTAGTTAGTTGGGCCAATGGGGTGTCAATTTTGTTTATTTTTTCAAAAAACCAGCTCTTCGTTTGGCTGATTTTTTGTAATGTTTTTCTTGATTCAATCCTGTTGATTTCTTCTCTGATTTTAATGATTTCTCTTCTCCTACTAGATTTGGGTCTGATTTGCTGTAGGTTTTCTAGATCCTTGAGGTGAATTGAAAGCTCATCTATTTGGTGTCTTTCCAATTTCTTGATGTAGGCACCTATTGATATAAACTTTCCTCTTAACACTGCTTTTGCTGTGTCCCATAAGTTTTGGTATGTTGTGCTGTTATCCTCATTTACTTCCAGAAAGTTTTTGATTTCTCTTTTGATTTCTTCTATGACCCATTGTTCATTCAGGAGCATGTTGTTCAATCTCCATGTGTTTGCGTATGCTCTAGGGATTCCTGAGTTACTAATTTCCAACTTCATTCCTTTATGGTCTGAGAAGCTGCATGGTATGATTCTAATTCTTTTGAATTTGCTCAGACTTGCTTTATGGCCTAGTATGTGGTCAATCCTAGAGAAGCTTCCATGTACTGCTGAGAAGAATGTAAAATCTTTAGCTGTAGGATTGAAAGTTCTGTATATATCTGTTAGATCCATTTGGGCTATGGTGTTGTTTAAATCTACTGTATCCTTGTTGATCTTCTGACCGGATGATCTGTCTATTTCTGAGAGTGGAGTATTGAAGTCCCCCAGTACTACTGTATTGGGGTCTAAGTCTCCCTTTAAGTCCGTTAATAAATCTTTTAGATAAACTGGTGCCCTGTAGTTAGGTGCATATACATTGATAATTGTTATATCTTCCTGTTGAATTGATCCCTTAATCATGATATAGTGTCCCTCTTTGTCTCTCTTAACAGTTTTTGTGGTAAAGTTTATGTTGTCCGATATTAAGATGGCTACACCCGCTCTTTTTTCATTTCTGTTGGCATGGTATATCTTTTTCCAGCCTTTCACTTTCAGTCTGTATGGATCTTTGTTGGAAAGATGTGTTTCTTGTAAGCAGCATATAGATGGGTTTTGTTCCTTAACCCAATCAGCCAATTGGTGTTTTTTAACTGGACAGTTCAGGCCATTCACGTTCAAAGTGACTAATGATAAGTGGTAACTTTGCCCTGCCATTTGCCAAAGATAAGTTCTAATATATGCTTTGAATTCCCTGTGATCTTTTGCTGTGAGGTTTCCTTCCTTGGTTTCCTTCCTTTACCTTCTTTCATATTGATGACCGTGTTTCTGTGTTTCTGTGTGTAACACATCTTTAAGCATCTTTTGCAGGGCTGGACGAGTGGCAACAAATTCTTTCAATTTCTGTTTGCAATGAAAAGTCTTTATTTCACCTTCATTCACAAATTAGAGCTTTGCAGGATATAATATTCTGGGCTGGCAGTTGTTCTCTCTTAGTACCTGGGCTATATCTCGCCATTCCCTCCTAGCTTTTAGAGTTTCTGATGAGAAGTCAGCTGTGAGTCTGATTGGAGATCCTCTGAGAGTAATCTGACGTTTCTCTCTTGCACATTTTAGGATCTTTTCTTTATGTTTCACTGTGGAGAGTTTAATTACAAGTTGTCGTGGTGAGGATCTCTTTTGGTCGTGTTTATTAGGGGTTCTGTGAGCTTCCTGTACTAGGATTTCTCTGTCCTTCTCCAAACCTGGGAAATTTTCTGCTAATATCTCACTAAAAAGGCCTTCTAATCCTTTCTCCCTCTCCATGCCTTCAGGAACTCCTAGAACCCGAATGTTGGGTTTTTTAATAGTATCCTGAAGATTCCCGACAATATGTTTCAGATTTCTAATTTCCTCTTCTTTTCTTTGGTCCGACTGTATCCTTTCCTGTTCTCTGTCTTCTAAGTCCGATATTCTCTCTTCTGCTTCACCTATTCTGTTTGTAAGGCTCTCTATTGTGTTTTTCATTTGATCTATTGAATTCTTCACTTCAGTCACTATCACAGTTTCCTGTTATACTAGTTGTTTCGTTTCATTTTGATTCCTCCTTAATATTTCATTTTCACGAGAGAGATTTTCTATCTTGTCCATTAAGGATTTGTGTAGTTCCAGAATTTGTTTTTGAGAACTTCTTAATGTTCTTATCAATTTTTTGAGATCTGCTTCTTGCATTTCTTCTATGTCATCATCTTCATAATCTTGAATTGGGGTGTCTTTTTCATTTGAGGGCGTCATGGTGACTTCCTTGTTTTTATTACCTCGGTTTTTGCGTTTGTTATTTGGCATATTGGAGATATTTGGTTTCTTCACTGTGGTGCTTTTTCTTGTTATACTATGACTCTAGATTAAGTGGACTGTCTGTTTTTGATGGAGCCTTAGAGGCTTCAGGTGGGTGTGGCCTGAGAGCTCTGTTTGGTGTGCCAAAGGTGACACTCCCAGGTTAGGCGTGGTAAATCTCTCTCTCTCTCTTTCTTTCTTTTTTTTTTTTTTTTGATTCAAAAGGGAAGTAATTCCGCACAGCTGAATGAAGTTGGAGGTAGTTAGCAGGCAAATGATATACCCACAGGAGCCAGAGATCGGAAGCTCTTTCCCAAGATCCCCACAGGGAATCTGTTAGGCCCTCAGAGTGGGCTCAAATTCTCCTTCAGCCTCCCACTGGGTTGCCAAAGTTACGGAATTGTAGCGTCTCTGGAGAGTGCTCACGTGAATTCCGTGAGTTCTCTTCCCCACCGTCTCTTTTTTCACAGTCTCAGTTCAGTAGCACCACAAATTTACTAGGTCCTAATCTCCTGTTAATTCACCCCGCCCAGAGTCAGGTTTTTCTGCTAGGCTCAGGGCCGGTGCAGACCTGAGGTCGCTCTGCTTATGACGTATGTCCAAGATGGCGCCTGCTCTTTGTCTTGCTCGCCCTTGAGAGGTGAGCGGAGAGAGAGAAACCCGTGTCCGTACTAGTCACCCTTTTTTTTTTTTTCTCTCTCTCTCTCTTCCAGTTCCAGCCTTGTGAACTTCCCCCCCCTGGGGGGTCGTTCCCTCTAGTCTCCTCTCTCCGCTTGCCTGCCGGTGTCTCGGGCTATTGAGGTTCGGCTCACCTCGCGTTCCAGCGCTGGTGTGTTGAGTCTGCCGCTGATGTCCCAAACTGTGGGCTCCCACGCTGTCCACGCAGGTCCGCTGTGAGTCACGCGTTCCGGAAGAGTTTCTTCTGCTGTTTCCTCCCCTACTCTTCCTTGAACCTGCAGTATCTCCACTTTTATTAAACTATCTCTCCCCAGACTATCAGTGTGCTCCCTTCCTATTCCGCCATCTTGCCGGGAGTCCTCTCTGTGCTATCTGTTATTATAGTTATTTTTCATCTTTGATTTGGGTCTTTTCCCTCTTTTTTTTTTTTTTTTTTTTGGTTAGTTGGGCCAATGGTGTATCAATTTTGTTTATTTTTTCAAAAAACCAGCTCTTCATTTCACCAATTTTTTCGTATTTTTTGTTTCAATTTTATTTGTTTCTTCTGTAATTTTAATTATTTCTTTCCTCCTATGAATTTTGGATTTGGTTTGTTGTTGTTTTTCTAGGTCCTTGAGATGCATTGATAGCTCATTTATTTTTGTGATCTTCCAGTCTCTTGATGTAGGCACCAGTTTATAGAAACATCCCTCTTAACATTGCTTTTGTTGTATTCCACAGGTTTTGATATGATGTGTTACCATCTTCATTCATTTCCAGAAACTTTTTGATTTCTTCTATGACACCCTGTTCATTCAGGAGCACATTGTTCAGTCTTCATGTGCTTGCAAATGTTCTAGAGATTCTTGAGTTATTAATCTCCAGCTTTATTCCTTTGTGATTTGAAAAGATGGATTGTATGATTTTGATTTTTTTGAATTTGCTGAGACAATTTATGGCCTACCACATGGTCTACCCTAAAGAAAGTTCCATGCACTGATGAAATTAATATGTATTCTGCAACTGTGGGATAGTTAGTTCTATTTGGTCCATGGTATAGATTAGCTCTGCTGATTCTTTTTTGATTTTCTGTCTAATTGATCTGTCCATTGTTGAAAGTGTGAGTAGAAGTCCCCCATCAATATTGTATTGGAGTCTATGTCTCCTTTTAGATACATTAACATTTCTTTTAAATAGCCAGACACCCTATTCTTGGGTACATAAATGTTTATTATAGTTGCATCTTCCCACTGAATTGATCTCTTAATCATTACATAGTGCTCTTCTTCATCTCTTTTAACAGTTTTTATGTTAAAGTCAATTTTATCTGATATTAGAATAACTACATCTGCTTGTTTCTGCTTTTTATTAGCATGGTAAATTTTTTTCTATCCATTCACTTTCAGGGTGCATATATCTTTGTTGGTGAGGTGTGTTTCTTGTAGGTAACAAGTAGATGGATCTTATTTTTAAATCCATTTAGCCAGTTTATATCTTTTAACTGGAGAGTTTAGGCCATACATTCAAGATTACTATTGATAAGTAATGATTTGGACTTGAAATTTTTCTATAAATATTTCTATTGCTTATTTTGGATTTCTTTTGTACTTTAACTGGGAGGTTTTCTGCCTTCACATTTGTTCATAGTGATGATCATATTTCTGTGTTTCTGTGTGTGGTGCATCGTTAAGCATCCTTTCTAAGGATGGATGAGTGATGATAAATTCTTTCAATTTATGTTTGTTACAGAAGGTTTTTATTTCACCTTTTTTCATAAATGAGAACTTTGCAGTGTACCGTATTCTGGGTTGATGTTTGTTTTTATTTTTTTCTTTTATGTCTCTCCATTTTCTACCAGCCTGTAGGGTTTTTGATGAGAAATCAGCTGTGAGTCTAATTGGAGATCCTCTAAAAGTAGTCTGGCACTTCTCTCATGCACATTTTAGAATCTTTCCTTTATGTTTTACTGTTGAATGTTTGGCTACAAGGTTTTGTGGTGAAGGTCTTTTCTTGTCATTTCTATAAGGAGTTCTATGTGCCTCATGTACTTGGACATCCCTTTCTCCAAATTGGGAAAGTGTTCTGTAATTATTTTACTGAATATGCCTTCTAATCCATTCTCTCTTTCCACTCCTTCAGGAACTTCTAAGACCTGTATGTCTGGTCATTTGATAGTATCCCATAAATCTCCAACACTGTTTTTAATTTTTCTAATTTCTCATTCTCCTCTTCCTCCTCCTCCTTTTTTTTTTTTTTGATTTGACTGAAAATTTTCCAAATATTTGTCTTCTGGCTTGGATATTGTTTCTTCTACTTTACCAAATCTGTTTTTAAGGCTTTCCACTGTCCTTTGATTTGATATATTAAATTCTTCATTTTCAATATTTCATTTTGTTTTCTCTTTAGAAATCTCAAGTTCATGGGATACTTTTTCATTCATGTTATGTATAGATTTATTTAATTCATTAATTTGCTTATCATTGTATTTTAATAATCCTATGATTAATCTTTTAATTTCTGTTTCAGGCATTTCATCAATCTCCTCATCTTCATATTTTAATATTGAAGTATTGTGTTCCTTTGGGGATGGGGTTATGTTTTCTTCCTGAACCTTGATTCTTGAATTTCTGCACTTATTTTTAGGCATTTATGGAAATACTTGTTGGCTTTTTCCTCTGATGACTTTTATCTTTGAACTATGCCTCTGTGGCTTAGTAGGGTGTCTGCTCTTTGAGTGAATACTCAGAGGTGTGTGCTGGATGTGGCTAGAGTGGTCTGGTTAGTACTTAGGTTGAGGTGAGTATCCAGAATGACCTGATAGATCTTTTTATCAGAAGGGATGGTATGATAACCTCTGTTGGCATAATCACACCCTTACCTCCTCTTTTCCAAGGTGATCAATATCTGATCAATGCCCGGGTGTTAGGCCACAGTGGGTGTAATTCTCATCCATGTCGCGTAATGAACCACACAAAGGATCTGTGCAGTCCTCAGTGTGAGCACAGATGCAGTTGCGATGACCTGCCCCAGGCAATCAGGGAGATCTGAGCAGCATGTGGAGCAACTCACACTGATTGCTCAGAGACCCAGCTGGAGTGCTGAGAATCTGCTCTGCCCTGCTAGCCTGTCCCGTCAAGGAGGCAGAGACATTTCCAGAGCCAGATGCCTTTGGGTGCTTTGCTTATGTGGCTTTAGCCCTGGAGCTTGTGATATGTTGAGAGGCTGGGGCAGCTCATAGTTCTACATGGGTACCCAGCCTCCTGTCCATCTCACAGCCAGGCTCAAGGTCAGTGGGGAATGCAGATTTTTTTCCTCTGATAGAATCTCTGGATCACACACGTTCACAAGAGCCACTGGTAGAGTGTTGCCTTCTCCCTGCTGGTTTCCAGGTGTGCACATCTGAGCTGCTTTCACCGCTACTGCCAAGAAGACGGCATCTTGTCTCAGCCAGTTGCTAGTGCATGCACAAGAGTCTCCATAGCTGTTGTTTTTGCCCCAAATGGTGCCCTCCCTCTCTCATCAGTTGCTGGGCACCATTGTTGAGGGGATGATGTAGGAGAAACACGCCCCCTCCCCTTTTTTACTGGATCAGTGGGTACCCTATCCCCTTTAGGGCTCCAGGTCGGGCTCATGCCACATTCTGCCTCCAGTTATATCATCAGTGGTACAGGCTGCTATAATCTGATCTCATTCTCCACAGCTGGCACTTTCTCTGGTTCTTGGCTGTTGCAGTCGTGTGTTTTATCCCTATTCATGCTATGTGTCCACATCTTCTGCACTGATCCATGGCATTTCCACTGTGGTTTTCTCTCTAACTCCCCTGAAAATGTATTTCCTATACTTTCTTTTCCTCCTTCCCTCCTTCCCTCCCTCTCTTCCTTCCTTCCTACCTTTCTCGTCCCCCATCCTAGATCATTACACCCTTCCCTATTCTACCATCTTGGAATCTTGTGGGAGACTATGACTTTTAAAATGATCTGAGGCCTTATTTTGATCAAAGGTTTTAAACCTCTAACAATGGTTTGCATTAAAAGTTGTAAATTGAGTCTTTGGACTTTGAGATTTCCAGCCAGATCTCTATAAATTTCAAAGGAAAGGATTCTTGTTCTAAAGAGACAATAGCTACTTAAGCTACTTTGGACTATATGAAATGTATTGTCAGGTTATAAAATGATGTTGGCCCTGTGTTGTGCTCGGTTAGTTGTGCTGTTGATGTGATATAAATTTTCTAACGGTTGTATGATATATATATATAGAGTGCTGATGTTCTTGGTGAAACATAAGATTAATGGACAAGAGACATTTGGGAGCCTTCTACAACATTTAAGACTGACACTACCAATAATGCTACCTAAGCACTTGGGTCAGTCACCACTCTTGGGACCTGGTTCAAGGGCAGACTCCTCTCCCACAGCTTTAGCCAGACATAGCTTTTCCTACTACTACTATTACTACTACTACTACTACTACTACTTTTTAGCATTTCTACTGCAAGTTCAGGAGAGAGGGCAACTTACCTTGAGAGAGCTCATGTATTGATTTGCATGCATGTGTCAGGGTGCAGGAGTGAGTGCTGTTTCCCTGTCCCTGGTGCCTGACCATGGCTGAGTCAGCACTGAGTCCTGGATGTGGCAGCCTACCCTCCAGCACTTCCATTTTTTGCCAGTAATCTTATCCTCAACTCAGTCCCCTCCAGATATTTAGTACAATCTAATGCAGAGGTTTAAAAATTCTGGGGAGAGCCTATCCATGGGGAGTCTCTGCCACTGAGCAGGGCACCTATGTTACCTAGCAACTGTGTGTGTACTATGTCACCATGCATGGCTATTTGGGAAGAAGCAAAAGGAAAAATGGATGAATCCACACTCATTCCCTAGAGGGCTAAATTGTTTCATCATATGAAACGGGACTGATAGAGGCTCAGGCTAGGCAAATATTAAGTAGCTATACATTGCCAGGCTAGAATATGAATCAAAAGTGGATGTCCAGTCAGGTGCAAGAAAAGGCTCTCAAAAGAATTTCAAAAGAAAAGTCTTGGAAATGGACGTAGTCAGTCCATATGGTAATACTTGTTAAGTCTGAAAGCCCAGGAAAACAACTGAGTTAGCTAGGTCTTCCCCAAGAAAGGGGAAAGGAGATTAAGATTGGGACGGCTGCTCTTCCCTTGTTTCTTGGGAATGGGCAGAAATGCCAGAATCATTTCATTCCTTTTCTCCTCTATTCTCTTCCAGATGAGAAACAAACTCTGTTACCATGTGACTCTCCATTAATATGTATTCTCAAAAACTGGCCACAGTTTGACCCCTAGACTATAAAGAAGAAATGGCTAATCTTTTTCTGTAACATTGCCTGGCCACAATATAAATTAGGGGACCAGGAAACATGGCCAGAAAATGGGAGCTTAAATTATAACAGCACATTATAGCTGTATCTATTCTGCTGTGGGCATGGTAAATGGACAGAAGTCCCTTATGTACAGACCTTTCTGGCACTAAGGGAAAATCATGAACTCTGCAAGAGTTGCAGGCTGAACCTAGCCATGCTAGCTTTACTTAATCAGTTGCCAAGAACCCACTGTGAGGCAGAACAACAACAAAAAACTGCTATCACAGAGGAATGCCTATGCAAAAACTAAAGATTCCCCAAGCACTGAAGGACTCTAGGGGTCTGATAAAGATGAGCCCCTCTTAAAACTTGCCCTTCCTAATATGGGGGCTATTCCCCCTTATTTAGTGATGATGCCTTTGCCCCCATGAATAAAAATCACTGGAATATACCCCCTAGAGGAAGCAGTGTGACAAAATGGCTCCATCATTACATAAGTCCCCTTTTCAATTTAGGACTTAAATCAGATTAAAAGTGATATGAGAATTTTTTATTTATGACTCTAAACAATTATACACAGGAAGTATAAGGTGACTGTAATGTTTGACCTTACCTGGAAGGATATAGTTCTCCTTGTGGGCAATTTCTTAATTAATACGGAAAGACAAGCTGTGTCACAACATGCCCATACATATTCTAACAATTTACTGAGGCAAAATAAAAGATACCCAATTGTGGATACATCTCTGCCAATGGATGCCCCTAAAGGCAATTATAATACTCCTAAAGGACAAGGTTGCAGGCATCATATGTTCACTTGTATACTGTCACGATTGCATGCCAGCAAGATGAGTCCAAAAAGATGTGTTGTGATAAAGTGAGTTAAGCTGCTACCTGTGACTCTGGCATCCCATATAGGTGGTGGTCAAGTCTTGGCTGCTCCATTTCCGGTCCAGGTCTTTGCTAAGGCAGCAGAGGGTGACCCAAGTGCTTGGACCCCTGCATTTATGCAAGAGACCCAGATGGAATGCCAGGTTCCTAGCTTTGGCCTGACCCAATCCTGACTGTTGAGGTCATTTGGATAGGGAACCAGTGGTTGGAAAATTTCTCTTTCCACCTTTCTCTCTCTCTCTCTCTCTGGATCTCCCCTTGTCTATAACTCTCAAATAAATAACTTTCAAATAAATAAAATATTAAAAAAAAGATATGGCCAATAAACTTTAACAAGCTAGCAAACTTAGAAAAGAAATCCAAAGAAATCCAGGGACCAACTGCCTTTTTAGAGAGTCTTAAAGTGGACCTTACAAAATAAACTAATGTGTATCCTCACTTCTCACTTCCCTGTGGGGGATATAGTGTTAGGATAGATTTCTAGTTCAGGCCACCTTGATGTTAGAGGGGAGCTTCAAAAATTAGGGGTGGGACCAAACATCCCTGTGACTGACATCCTGAAATCTGCCTCCATACTTTACTTTAACAGAGACTGAGAGGAAAAATAGAGAACTAGACAGAAGCAGCAATGAGAAGATAGGTGGACGCCTAGTTGATAGCTGCTTTGTGTTGATCTATTGTCAGATAAACTCAATAATACCAGTCTCCATCCAAATAGCACCTGCTATTGATGTAGGAAGCCAGGACATTGAGCAAGCAGCTGTTGTGACAGAAGTTGGCCTCCAGCTTTGCCAAAAATCAGGCCACTGGGAAATGGAACTGTCCTAAATGTTGAAGTACTTTCAGATTTAAACCAAAGACTATTGGTCCTAAGCCCTTCACTCCACCTGGCTCCAAGTTACCATCACTATTGATGGGATGGAGCCTACGTCATTGTTGGTATTGCAGGTTAGATCATGAATTTTCTTTTAGATAAGGGAATTGCCTACTCTATTCTAACCTATTTGGACTAACTCTCTTCCCAGTTCAGCCAAATAATGGGAGTCAGTGGGGTGCCTTTCCTAAAAAGATTCAAGCCCTCCCCCACACACTTATTCATGCCAGCCTTTATTTTCCCATCAGTTCTTGGTAATTGCTGAATGTCCCATGCTCCTTCTAGGAAGGGACATTCTAAGTAAGTTAGTAATGAAAATAACCTTCTCCATACATGAGAATGTTGAATGTTATCTCAGAACTTCTGTTGCTCCACATGAGGAGATAGATCCATTGATCAACCTACAGATCTGGGCCTCAGACATACCTGGTTCAGCCTTAAAAGCCTGCCCAATTACTATTAAGTTGAAAGACTTTTCATGTTTCCCAACTTGGAAACAATACATTATAAACCAGATGTCAGAGAGGACCTGCAAACCCTACTCAACAAATTTCTCCAGCATGAGTTGTTAACACCCTGAAATTCTCATTGCAATACACCGACTTTACCCAGTAAAAAAGAAAAATGGAGAATACATATTAGTTCAAGATTTGCTTGCCATTAATGAAGCAATAATATCCATTCACCTCATCATGCCCAACACTTACATGATCTTGGGGGAAATATTCCTGAGGCTAAGTGGTTTTTAGTCTTAGACCTTAAGGATGCTTCTTTTCTGCACTCTTACAGATTGTTCTTATCAATTTTTATTTGCGTTTGAATGGGTAAGCAAGCAATTCTTAAAGCAACATATAACCTGGATAGTGTTACCACAAGGATTTAGAGACAGCCCCTACCTATTTGGGCAGGCCTTTGCAGAGGATCTCAAGAACCTATCTTTTGAGGGGGCGTATAAAGAGAACCCAATATGTAGGTGACTTGCTCATCTTTTCCCCGACCCAAGACTTTGGCTTTGGGCACTTGTATTGGTATCATTAACTTTTTGGCAGAATGTGGCTACTAGGTATCCAGGGAAAATGCACAGTTGGTGTTCCAGGAAATTAACCCGTTGGTTCTTATACTCACTTCTGGGGAATTGGTACTGACCTAGAGAGGATATAGGCTATACAGCAAATTCCAACACTTGCAATTTTAAGGCAGCTCCAAACATTTCTTAGACTATAAGGACATTGCAGATTATGGATCTCTAGATGTGGGGGAATAGCAAAGCCCATATATCAGAATCTCAAGAGTAGGCCAAAACAGGATGCCCCTTGGGAAAGAGAACAAAATACAGCCTTCACTCACTTAAAGTTGACCATGACCAGGGTCCGTGTTCTAGGGTTGCCAAACCCTAGAAAATCAATCTTATCAATCCTATCAGCTATATGTTATCAAGAGACAAGTGGTTGTGTTAGGAGTACTGACTCAGGACTTAGGGTCCATTATGTGATTGATTGATTGATTAAAATTTTGGACATTGTTGCTTAAAAATGGACTCATTGCTCAAAGATAATAGTGGCTGCCACCTTATTGGCAGAGGAGCCTCCAAAATTATAGTAGGACAAAAAATCACCTTTTATACCTCACATCAATTAAATTATCTACTAGATAAAGAGTTTCCATTGGCTGATAGACAGCAGAATACTAAAACACCAGATCTTCCTGGAAAATCCTCATGTATCAGACTTCTACCTGCCCCGTGTGTTTTGATCTTTGCATCTCCTTTTCTTCGAAGTTTAGTGTGTCTTTTCACTATAAAATCTCTCTATTTCCATTTCTTAATTTTCTCTCATAATTGGCAATTACCCAATGAGCCTTCTTTTTCAATAGAGTTCTATGTTTCAAATGTTTAATGCAAATATGAAGGGGACATCTCTGATGCCAGTAGAACTTGTAACTTCATTATAAGCTGGTATGTGTTCCTGGTTTTGGAGCTTTGTGATCTCAGGTGAAGCTACTTTTGTTTGAGTCTGGGTGAAAGCTTATTCAATGGTCAGCTTCTGATCCCCTCCCTGATCCTCCTACCACTGTAATGCTACTTTTCTTAATGGGACATGTGTGAAATGCTACATATCACTGGAGTTGTGTCAGTTAGGTTCCAAGCAGGAAATATGTGATGGATTTGAAATAAGTTAATTCCATGAGGGCTTCTTCATCCATTTAAGAGGACCTACTTTAAAAGGTGTGGTATAGGGGAACCCTTTGGAACGGTATAGTAGTCTGGTCTAGCAGAAGCAGAGTTCTTACCGCCCTCAGGCCTTCAGAGCTTAGAAAGAGTTATATAGCTTTAACTACCTTAGGAAAGGCAGTAAACTGGCTGCTTGAGATGAATCTACAGGTAAGGAGCCCCTTCTCTTCCTCATAGAACCACCCAAGTTCCCTGTCTGTCAATGTCATCCACAGGCCAGCTGCTTGGGAGCAGTGACCAAATGGAGAAAAGATGAAAGTGACTTAGGGTGTGAAAGATATTAGGGGGCTTCAAAATATTTTTGAGTAAATAGGATTAAAAATAAGTTAATTTTAGCACTAAACATTTTTGAAATCCATGCATAATTTTTTTAATTACATGTTTTCCATGAATCTTGCAAAGATCTTTTGTATTCATGGATTTCAAAAATTGTTTTGCACCAAAATAAACTTCTCTCTTAATTTCATGTTCCATGCACTTTTGTAAGTACCCTTGTATCTGGTAAAGGACATGCTGGTTCTTTTTTCACCCAAAGCATGATTAAAAATCACTTAATAGGGCCGGCACTGCAGCTCACACGGCCTGTGGCTCCGGCACCCGGGTTCTAGGGCGCCAGATTCTGTCCTGGTTGCTCCTCTTCCAGTCCAGCTCTCTGCTGTGACCTGGGAAGGCAGTGGATGATGGCCCAAGAACTTGGGCCCTGCACCCGCATGGGAGACTAGGAGGAAGTGCCTGGCTCCTGGCTTTGGATCGGTGCAGTGCACCAGCCATAGCAACCATTTGGGGGGTGAACCAATGGAAAAGGAAGACCTTTCTCTCTGTCTCTTTCTCTTTCTCACTGTCTAACTCTACCTGTAAAAAAACCACTTAATAATCATGATCTTGGTTAGAAACCCAGTATTGGTCAGTTTTTAGGGCTCTTTATTTGGGTTACATGCCAACATGATGTCTTCAGGTCATCACTCCTGGCTTCATCTACTGGCTTGTGCAAGGATGGCCCTCCACTGCCTCTTAGCATAGGTGCTTGGGGCAACTACTACAATGTTTCCTTGCTGTAGGTCACAGATATTTCTCTTTGGAACCACAAACTAAATATTCTATTTCTCATTCCTCAGAGTGTTCCCTTCACTTACACACAAAACATGAAGTTTCTTTCATCTTCTCCTTTAGACAATCTGGTTTTATCTCCTGGTTGACTTAGACTGGCTTTCTAATACTGACAACATGCAGGGACCAGCTACCAAATAAGTGGGTAAAAGGATAAGTATAGGGTAGAGTGACAAGTCCAAGCAATACTTCACATTTTTCTCACTCTCTAGTCAGGTGAATCACAGGGAAAGCAGAATGCTCAGTGATAGCTGAAGCTTAATTTGAGATATAGTGGGCCACTAGCTTTTTAGTTTGGGCTGTTTGTTTTCATTTGGGGATGTAGGGTATTTTAAGATACAGTAGCAATAAGATTTTTTATAAGATTTCTCTCAATTTTTAAGTGCCAATGATGGGGAACTATGACAAAGTGAATGAAGATGCTAGGGCATCTTTAAAAACAATTTTACAGGGGGCAAGGGCTGTGGTATAGTGTGTTAAGCCACATCTTGGAGTGCCTGGGGTCCAGGCAAGCCTCTGCTTCTGGTCCAGCTTCCTGCTAACGTGCCAGGGAGGCAGCAGGTGATGGCTCAAGTTCTTGGGTTCCTGCTATCCATGTGGGTGACCTCAGGGAGTTCCTGGTTCCTCACCCAGCTCCAGGTGTTGTGGGCATTTGAGGAGTGAACCAGAAGACAGAAGATCCCTCTTTATCTGTTTCTCCCCCATTTCTGTCACTTTGTTTTCCAAAAACATAAATAGATAATTTTTTTAAAAAAGTTAATGAAAAAATTAAAAGATGTTCATTTTGGTACAAAAACTTTTGAAATCCATGCATGGTTTTTTCATAATACAGATTTTACATAAACTTTTTGAAGATCCATTAAATGCATGGAATTCAAAATTATTTATACCAAAATAAACTTGTCTTTCAATTCCCCTTTATATGAACTTTTTGAAGTACCCTCATAAATATTACAGTGCCAAATGGGGAATATTAGGAAAGTAGTGTGTAACTTTTCTATTTTTAAGAGAACAAGATGTAGCTTATAAAACTGAGGACTAAGAAAAATAAACAGGTAGTTCCCTATTCCATAGGAAGAAGGCTGGGGCCAGAGGGAGGGTGCTGGACACGTGGGAGTTAGGATCCTGAGGGAGAGGTGTGCATACCTGCTGTTTTACTTTCTCATAATACAAGTGTGAGAAACCACCTGGGTGCAGTGAGTGAAGAATTAAGCTTGTGCACCAAGCAGTCTTGTTAAAAGATACAAAGTTCCTTGGGCCCTGCACCTGCATGAGAGACCAGGAGGAAGCACCTGGCTCCTGGTTTCAGATCAGCGCAGCGCGCCGGCCGCAACACACTGGCCATAGCAGCCACTTGGGGAGTGAACCAACAGAAAAAGGAAGACCTTTCTCTCTGTCTCTCTCTCTCACTGTCCACTCTGCCTGTCAAAAAAGAAAAAAATATACAAAGTTCTAGTTGTGTAGGATGAATAAATTCTAGAGATCTAATGTTAGATGGAGACTATAGTTAATAATAACTATATTACTGGCTGGCGCCATGGCTCACTAGGCTAATGCTCTGCCTGTGGCACCGGCACTCCGGGTTCTAGTCCTGGTTGCTCCTCTTCCAGGCCAGCTCTCTGCTGTGGCCCAGGAAGGCAGTGGACGATGGCCCAAGTGCTTGGGCCCTGCACTTGCATGGGAGACCAGGAGGAAGTGCCTGGCTCCTGGCTTCGGATCAGTGCAGCACTGGCCGTAGTGACCATTTGGGGGGTGAACTAACAGAAGGAAGACCTTTCTCTCTGTCTCTTTCTCTCTCTCTCACTGTCTAACTCTGCCTGTCAAAAAAAAAAATAATAACTATATTATTAACCATGTACACATTATATAAACAGAATAGTGGAAATTTGCTGAGAGAGTAGATTTTAAATAGCCTCAAAATACATACATACAGTGATGACTATGTGAGAAGATGGATATGTTAATTAGCTTCACTATAATTTTTATGTTTTAAGAAAGCGCTTGCACTCCATTGTCTTTATTGGGCAATCCTGTTAGCTCCTCTCCACTGCAGATGATTCAGAACTGTTAGAACACTGAATAGATGGCAAACACACACAACCTTATCTTCGGCCACCAGTCTGAAAGCTCTTGAAACTGAACTGCCTAGGTAAGAACTGTCTGCAAAGGTGAGGGCCTTCTTTTTTTTTTTTTTTTTTTTTTTTTTACAGGCAGAGGGGACAGTGAGAGAGAGAGAGAGACAGGTCTTCCTTTGCTGTTGGTTCACCCTCCAATGGCCACCACGGCCAGCGCACTGTGCTGATCTGATAGCAGGAGCCAGGTACTTATCCTGGTCTCCCATGGGGTGCAGGGCCCAAGCACTTGGGCCATCCTCCACTGCACTCCCTGGCCACAGCAGAGAGCTGTCCTGGAAGAGGGGCAACCGGCCGCAAGACGGAGGATTAGCCTATTGAGCCGTGACGCCAGCCGTGAGGGCCTTCTTGATGTCCCACCACCCCCCCCTCCACCCCCAGCCCCGACACACATGCACACTGAGAAGGTGTTCTAGTCTCCTGACATCAGGGAAAATCAAAAATTAGAAGGAGAAATGAACTGTCTGGATCTTCTCTAAGGAGGGATACATTTCATTGAGTTCTGATGAATCTGTAGAGGTAAAGAGCAAAACACAAATAAAATTTTAATACTTGGATGTAGTAAATTCTTACTCATTAACTTTGTTACACTAGTAGAAAAATTAGAATCCATAAAATTATCAAGAGGAGAATATCCTGGTTTAAGGAAACGAATGGTTTGTAGGATTCTCACCCTTTGTTATGAACTAATTTCGAGGACCTTGCTTATGAATGCTGGGCTGCCCTTTCTGATTTCTTCAGGATTGGAGTTTGGGGACCAGATACTGCTCCTCCTTACTGCACCAGACCATGCTTGGACTCAAATCATTTTCCTTTGCCTCTGTGACACAGCTAGACAAGCTGTCCTGTTGGATAAGGTTTTAGTGATGTCATGAGAAACTATTTGTTCACTTGTAATTTAACACACATTCATGGGATGTTTCCTTTATGTCAGGCATGGTGTGTGGGTGAGGTTTATTGGGGGAGTAAAATGACAGTCCCTGTAGTTGTGGTTTTACTCCAGTGCTCATCACTATGAAGCAATAACAGCATCTGTTATGTCTGAGTATTACTTTTTTTTTTAAATTTTAATTTATTTGAGAGGCAGAGAGAATGAGACACTGACACACAGAGAGTGTTCTCATCTGCTGATACACCTCGAAATGCCCAGGAGTGGAGAATTCAGTCTAGGGCTCTCCCAGGGCTGTAAGGGATCCAACTACTTGAGCCATCATCTGTTATCTTCTAGGGGTACATTAGGTGTGACATGTGTACTTTACCAGCCTCTTAACTGCTGGGCCAAATGTATGCCACTGGCTGTTGCTCTTAATCAGTATATTATACTTGGAAACGTAAGCCTACATTTAAAAATTGAATTTGAGAATCCTTTACTTTTGGTGTTATTTCTCAGAATTTATGAGGGTCAAGTTCTGTTGGGATGAAGAATATATGTTAGAGATCTAAAAATTAGTTTATTTTTCATTTTGCATTTAACAAATATTGAGCACATATTTTATATCAGATACTATGCTATATATTAAAGGTAAAGCAAATGACTCAGGCACTTTTTTTTAAAACAAGGGCCATATTATATATGAGGACAATATCTAATTATATAGGTACATATATATGTAAGAGTTTTTTGAAAAGTGCATGGAAAAATAGTTTAAAGATGTTTATTTTGGATCAAAATTTTTTTGAAATGTGTATAGTGCTTTCATAATACGTATATTCATGAGCTTCTTGAAGACCACTCGTGTACAAGTGTGTATTTAGTGTGTGTAACTCTATCAATCAGAATTCAGTTGGAAAAAGCAGAGCTACAATGTATATGGTGGCCTAAATAATTAATTGTGGGGGTTAATCCTTACAGATCTGTGGGAAATTGAGAGAGGAAGTGAAGATCTGTGAGTAGAAATGAGAGCATTCAGGTAGAGTCTTTTGATGGCTTAAAGACCTTGCATGGATGGACGAGCCAGAGCTTTCATGTACCATTCTCACATTCGGGAGTTGTGGAGAAGCCTCTTGGAAGTCACTGCACTTGTGAGTCACAATTTGTGTGTGGCTGTGTGGTTGTGGCACTGCAGGGCAGCTTCCCCAGAGGATCTTGATGCAGAGCAGAGTAAAGGTAAACTAGCCCCTGGGGGCACCTTTGCCTCTGACCGTGAGCAGACTGGACCATGTTTATCCTTTCATTTCAGCATTCCAAATTTTCCTATGAGTTCCTTTGCTTTGGCAAACTTTAACCTGAAACCATACAGAGGAGATATTTTTGGAAACATAACTTCCATCTTTAATGAACTTAACATTTGTAATCTAGCAAAATAATTACACAAGAGTACTCCAAAGGGTGTGTGGAAAATAGAATCCAAAGATAAGTTTATTTTGATACAAAAATATTTGAAATTGTATATATGAATTGCATGTGCATGTGTGTATGCACTCACACAGATATGTGCATGCATCTCCCTCCCACCCCAGCCTAAAAATTATTACCTTGCTGTTTTCGATTGTAAAACTTTCCTGGATGGTTCCATCAATATATTTACACATATAATTTTATGCTTACATTATAATTCCTAAGACATTGTTGCTCTTTTCAGCATTAACTTATCTTAAAGGAATACTAAATAGGATTCTTTAAAGCAACTAAAAAATTCTAATAGATTTTTGTCTCTCCTGGGTGCAAGATATTTGGCAGAAAATCCTCCTCATTGCAAGTGCTTAAAATAGCATGTGTAACCCCACGGCAGATACTGTACAATTTCCTCCATTTCAGAAAGTGTGGGATGTGAACAGACTTCCCATCAGTTAGAAACTCTCATAAATCACAAGTTGCTGTTGTCTTGTTAGGTGTTCAGTTTTTGTTGAGTAAAATCCATTTAGAGAACATACCCACACAACTCTGTTTGACTCTCATGCCCTCCAGACAACTGGCAACAGACGTGGGTATTCTCAGATGATAAGCAAAAGGTTTGATTTGGCCAGGGCCACAGAATCTGAGGCAAAATACTTCGCCTTGGATTTTCCTTAGTGATTGCTGTAGATGCATGACCACAGAATTCTCAAAATTCTTGAGTAACTAATTCTGAAATGAACACCTGGTAATAACCATGGGAACTTCAGATTTAATACTCCACAATTTCTTTCCTGTATTGAAAGGAGAAGATGACTGTTTATATGTTGAAAAGTTTAAACCACTACCAGTTTTGCATTATTTGATGAGAAAAATCTCTAGGTGATACAAGGACATAACTCAGAGGAGAGAGAACTGACATTCTATCCACAGCTTTTGCTCTTTGTGGCCTTGGGCTATTAACCACTGTAGACAAGTTCCCACTCCCCACCTTTAAGGATTTTGTGAGAATAGAGAGATAAGTAATTGAAGTACTTAGTTAATTGTAGGTACTCTACTCAATACATGTTAACTTCTTTACTATTTTATTCAACACAGGTTATTTTATCAAGTACCTTTCTTTGTTAATGTTTATGGTACAAGGCTTTTGTGGACATTGATTTTATTCATAAAGACTGCACCTTCCTAGACTGTTGGTGATAGATTTGACAAAAGGCTGATTGCTGGCCTTCAGCTTTTTGCACTGGGTTGAGGAGGGATCATAACTAAGTAGGATGGTCAGAGCAAGAGGCTACGGAGAGATAGAAAAAATTCATCTCTCTGATTACATTTTGGAAAATGACATTGTTCATGGGATAATTAGAATATTGTTTTACTTAGCAACAGGAAGAGAGGTTAAAGTTATTTTCAAATTTATTTTTAAATTAAAAGACGAAATTCTGTATATTTGTGTGATACAATGTAGTATTTTGAAATAGGTATACATTGTGGAATAGATAAATCTAGCTAATTAAAATATACATTACCTCACATAGTTATTACATTTATGATGAGGGCATTTAACATGTTTAACACTGTTCAAGAATGCAATATATGTCATCCTATTCAAGTCACCAACTGACAGTCATTAGATTGATACAGTAATATGTGAAACAGAGATAGTTGTTTACTGTTCTGGGGAAAAACCAATCATTGATCAGATTTCTCACTTGGCGTATTTATGCTTTTTTTCTGTAGACATAAGTCAAATAGCACACTTATGCTTTCTTTGAGAACCCTTGAAGATTTTTCTCAAGTGAAAATCTCATATTCCTATTAAAAACAATGGCGCTTAGGAAAAACTTGAGGCCTAAAGCACCTCAAATAAAATATTTTCCTTATGTTTATGCAAATGAATAAAAGTTTCTAGCTAGGATATTTCATTATGAAATTATTCCTCACAATCCCAGGAGGAACCTAGATATAAACTAAGTTCCAGATTTAAGTTAAGTCTCCTTGGAAATTATTTAAATAAGATATAAGATGCCACTGAGGCTATAATTTCCTTCAGTATTATGTTTTTGTTGTAAAAGAGTTAAATAGCTCCTGGGGATAGTATGAGTTGGGAGAACTTGTCTCTACAGATTAAATTTTATATGAATTTATTTATACAATTATATTGCAATCACAAATCATACACATTAACATATCAAAATATATATTTTAACTTCTACTGGATCTAGAATTTTCTAGGGCATCCTTTGTTGAGAAGGCAAACTATACTAACATAATTTGAACTGCAGTTTGGCTGAACACCCTTTGGACAAGGAGCCAGAAAATCTGGACATGACATGGCACCTCTTAGGACCTCGTGGCCTGGTCTATGGAATGAGGAAGTCCTTCTAATGGCCTCTCATACCCTTCATGGTCATAGGAAATCACCTTAACCACAGTCACTGGAAGATACCATTGCTGATTAGTTTTTCTTGAATCAAAAATGCAATTATTCCCCCTCTTAAAAAAATACTTTTCTTTCCTTCCTATTATTCAGTTAATCTTACTATGCAAAATCCATTCAAAGTCTTTCACCTGGACTCTCTTCTCCTCCTTAATAATGGTTCACTTGTTAGCCCTTGTAATGGGTACTAGGGCAAAAATAAAAAATCACAAAATAAATGGAGTTGGAAGGGACCGTGACAGATCATCTGGCCCAGCCATCTGCAATTGCAGCATGCTTTAGTGTTCACTTGCTCTATAAATAACCAGCAGAATCCAGCCAAGTCCATATCATTTTAACACGGCCAAAAATGCTGGTCAAACTTAGGAACTTTTCCCTTTATTTATCCTTGGAGCTTTTCTGCTTTATTTGGCTGGGCTTTCTGAAATCCATCTGACCCCAGAGAGGAATACAAATCCAGATAATTTTCAGCCAGATCTTCTTCATTTTCTCCTCCATCTCCACCTTCAGGGCAGTCTCATCTCTGCCTCTGACCTCTTGTTTCATCTCCATTTCTGTGGGGCTTAAAATCACCATGTGCACCAAGAGCTTAACACAGTGTCAGGCATAGAGCAGGACTCAGAATGAGGACGCAACTCGTCCTGAGTATGAGCTGCTTGCGTCTTGTTTACTGCTCTTTTCTGCACAACTAACTTGCCTGGCACTTACTGGGTGTGTCGCCAATACTCAGTGAACTTGCTACTTACTAATGTCCTCATGTATTCTCCCCTTTTCTCTGTCCTTCCCTCCTCCTACTTTTCTAATTATCTCTTCCCCCTTCCCTTAATCCAAAGAACACAAATTATTAGGGGTTAAAGGATATTGGTACAGGGGCCCTTTATGTAGTGCTCCTTGGTCAGAAAAATGGGAGATCATGGTGGATGGGTGGGCTGGACAGGATGAAGGAGCTCCTGGAGGGAAATATTTCTCTAGCCACCTGTAAGCTTATCTGTGAGCAGGGATTCCTGGGGAAATAAAACTCCATCATAAAGCCAATTTCCTGATCACAAACCCCACTTTGAGATGTTGTAGAGAGGCATGGCTAAGGGGCTGTGGCAGGAAGCCACTGGAGTTTAGGAGTAAACTCTCGTCTTTGTTTCTGCAAAGAACTGGGTCACCTGGGGGTATGTGGTTCCCGTCAGGAGAGACCTGCACAGTGCTTTGGTACATGGCAACTCTTGCCCTCCCGGTGGTCTCCTTCTTCCTGCTCAGTCTGTGTCATCAGGGCAGTGTCTGATGCTCAGCGATGAGCAGGGGTATTCAGGCATGCTGCTTTCTTGGGCAAAAAGCCCTTTCATGGGGGGTCCCTCTTACCTCTCCAGCTTTCTTTGTCTCCACTTCCAGCTTGCAAGAAAAACCTCAATCATACTGAACTCTACTCTCCCAAAGCCCCCATGTTCTTGTGCATTTCTGAGCCTTTTCAAATATCTATTACTGTCCCTTCTGTAGTGGGTTGGAAAGTGAAGCCCAAAGACATAGTGTCGTAATCTCTGAATGTGGGAATGTTACCTTTTAGGGAAAAGCAAAACTAAAAAAATGAAGAATCTTTGTAGGTATGGAAGTTCTTCAAAAGGGTCATGGGAAGTGCATATTATGAATAAATTATGAATTTTCAACCACAATACACTGATTTTTTAATTCCATTTTCCCACAAACCTTTTAAAGCTCCCTTGTGTGACAAGGTTAAGCATCTTTAACTGGGGACATTATCCAGGTACATCCTAA